>NC_138048.1:52383619-52987515 GCF_964194185.1 Rhinolophus hipposideros | reverse complement strand
AAAACATAGGCCATAAACTCTTTGGTATCAGTCCTAGCAATATGTTTTCAGATATGTCTCCTCAGGCAAAGGCAACAAAAGCAAAAATAAACAAATGGAATACATTGAATTACAAAGTTTTTGCACAGTGAAGGAAACCATGGACAAGACAAAAATACAACCTCCTGAATGAGAGAAGATACTCACCAATGAGACATCTGATAAGGGGCTAATATCCAAAATATACAAAGAACCCATACAACTCAACATCAAAAAAATGCAATTAAAATATGGGCAGAGGACCTGAATAAACATTTCTCCAAAGAATACATACAGATCAGCAACAAATGAAAATATACTCAACATCACTAATCATCAGAGAAATGAAAATCAAAACCACATATCACCTCAGACCTGTCACAATGGCTACTATCAAAAAGACAATCACGAGGCTGTGGAGAAAAAGGAACCCTTGTGCACCACTGGTGGGATTGTCAATTAGTGCAGCCATTATGGAAAAACAGTAAGGAGATTCCTCAAAAAATTAAAAGTAGAACTACCAAATGACCCAGAAATTCCACTTTTGGGTATATATCCAAAGAAAACAAAAACAATGATTCGAACGAGATACACGCACCCCTATGTTCACTGCATCATTTATGACAGCCAAGATATGAAAGAGACCTAGGTGTCCTTCAACAGATGAATGGATACAAAAGAAGTTGTACATATACACAATGGAATCTTATTCAGCCATGTTGCAACAATACGGATGGACCCAGAAAATATTATATTAAGTAAGGTAGAAAAAGAAAGACAAATACCATATGATTTCACTTATACATGGAATCTAAAAAACAAAACGAATGAACAAACAAAACAGAAACAAACTCGTAGATACAGAGAACGAACTGATGGTTGCCAGAGGGGAGTGGGATGGAGAGTTGGGTACAGAGGAAGGGGATGAAGAAGTACAAACTCCCAGTTACAAGTCATGGGAATACAATGTACAGCATAGGGAACAGAGTCAACAACATCGTAATAACTACATATGGCAACAAATGGTTACTAGCCTTACTGTGGTGATCACTTTGTAAGGTATAGAAATGTTGAATCACTATTTTATACACTTGAAACTAATGTAATACTCTATGTTGTAAGTCAACTATAACACAAATCAATCAGTCAATTGATCCACAAGGTTCAGGGCTCAGCCAGCTTAGGTTCAAATCTTGCTGTCATACTTAACCATCAAAGTGATCCTGAGTGACCCTTACCTCAGCAAGCCTCAGTTTCTTCTGTTCTTATGTTTCGATAACCAATGATTCTAAAACATGTAAGGTTACTACCAAATGATTAAGATAATGCACAATGATTCTAAAACATGTAAGGTTACTACAAAATGATTAAGATAATGCACATAGAGACCTTAGCACAAACTGCTACTAGTATATAATAACTATTCATGAAAGATTTGTCCTTCCTTGCCACAGGTGAGGTTTTCTTTTGTTTTTGTACAAGAGAAACTTGAACATCTTTATTTACTTAAAATAAAGAGGTAGTAGAGAAGGGAAAGGAGAGAGATGGCTAAAGCAAAGTCCTGAGGAGTTAAGAGTCTGGGACTGCACAGGAGAAAGGATACTCTTATAACTCGAATGGGAGGAAAAACAGAAAAAGGTAAGGATAGATTCTGTTAAGTTTCAAGATCAGGGGCAAGAAATAAAGGTGTTCCCACCAAAGGAAAGAAGAGTCGAGGTAATCTACTGATAATAAAAAACAAGGTAGTAAGTCCTTGAAAAAAGAGAAAAGTAAGAGCTGCTAAAGGTAACAAGATAATTTGATTGAATCTTAGAAAGAATTACTTTGCATCAAAAATTCCAGGATTATATTGCTCCACCAAATTGGTTTCACTGAACAGTTGTATAACATCTCCTGTAGGACTTTATAACCCAAATATGAGGTAGAGAATATAGATGGTTGGACTAATATAGCAAGAATTCTGTTATGGGAGGGAAATGAGGATCTCCAGAAGCTAAATAATGTTATAATAAAATTAAGAGCAACCTGAAAGGGTTTATGGCAGTATTATTCATGATAACCAAAAAGTAGAAACAACCCAAATGTCCATCAATCAATGAATGGATAAACAAAATGTGGTATACTCAAACACTGGCATATTATTCAGCCATAAAAAAGAAATGTTGGAACATGTTACATACAATATGGACAGACAAATCTTAAAAACATTATGCTATGTAAAGGAAGTCAGTCACAAAAGGCCAAATAGTGTATGATTCCAGTTATATGAAATGTCCAGAATAGGCATATCCATAGAGACTGGAAGTAGAATAGTGGCTGCCAGAAGACATAGGGAGAGGGGAATTGGGAGTGACTACTAACAGGTATAGGGTTTCCTTTTGGGGGGATGATGAAAATGTTCTGGAATTAGACAGTGATGTGGGTTGCACAGCAGTGTGAATATACTCACAATTACTGAATCGTATTGTAAAAATGCTGAATTTTATGTTAGGTGAATTTTATCTCAATAGAAAATTACCAAAAAAAATTACATTGAAAGGGAAATGAATTTAAATGGGACATGAAATATCAGAAGTGAATAGAATAAAAGACTGGGGTCTGGATGAGCTTGAAGAACCGAAGCAGTAGAAGTAAAGACTGAAACTGGAAGGACTGGTGACACGAGTCAGAAAGTGAGGTATCAGCATTCCAGATCTGAGAGATTAGAACTTTGAGTAGTGAGGCATCGAATATGACCATGAAAATAGGTATCAGAATTAGAATAGAGGTCACTAGCATAGGAATTGGAGAGAAAATGAAATTGTCATATAGCAGAACCATATATACACTGCAGCTACCTAGGAGGAAAGACTGACTTGGTGAAAGATATATTTTGCCAGCTCTCAAAATCCTTATTAGGTAAGTGCAGACTTATATATAACTGAATAACAACATAAGCCTACAAAGAGAGAAGACTTTTATCTAAGAGTAAAAATAAATGTCAAAATTAGTCAAAATTATCAAACTAGCAGCCCCAATTCATTCAACAGTTTTTCACTAAAGCGACACCTATGTCATAGGCGCTTTGCCAGATGATGGAAAAACAAACAACCTATTTGCTGACCATCCTTGAGTAAATAACATCCTAAGTCTCATTTTTCTCATATGAAAATTGGGTATAATACCAACTCTGCGACATTGTTGTGAAGGTTGGAGCTAATATAAGTAAAACATAGGACTCAGTATATATTTAGTGCACAAGAAATGGGAGGGGTTTTCCCCCCTTTAAAAACAGTCTGTCTTCAAGGAGCTAATAGTCTGTTAAAAAGACACCATCATCATTAATATTTATTTAGAACTTACCATTTGCAAAAAACTGTGCCAAACACTTAATATGCATTAACACATCTCATTCTCATAATAACCCTATTAGATAAATACTATTATTTTCCCCATTTTGGAGATGAAGAAAGTGAGGCACAGGAAGGTTGAGGAACTTGCTGAGGCCATACAGCTTAGTAAGTGGCAGAGCCTAATTCAAATGCAGCCCGGCTCCAGGCTTTGTGCTATTAAGTACTAGACTGCGCTAAAAATCCAAACTTACAATAATATTATACTAATTTAAATGGAAATATGTGCAAGAAGCAATGCAATACAAGAAAAAGAACCTAAGTTTTGTAGTACTTGTGCTGTGATTTAAAAAGGTATCTGCTTAACGAATAGAGAACAAGCATTCCAGTGAAAATATGCAACAAATACAGATATTCTATCCCAATGGCAACTGTGCTGCCCTTCAATTCTGCCAATGCCCAAATACCTGGCAGAATGGACAAACAGTTGGACCCAGGAAAGCAATGCCTCTCATTAGGCATTATTCATCAGGAAGAGTGTAACTATTGGTGGCATATAGTATAAGCAAAATAAATAGAAGCTAAGTCATCAAGCTAGTTGAACCTGTTGCTGGCATGATTTACAACGATATTACAGGTGAAACTTGCCCTGCACAAAGTTATGAAATCACTAAACTGGTCTTGAGCAACCGCTTTCCCTGCACTAATCTTTCAGTGTCACCACCTTCAATATCAACCATTTCTCACTTCTCTTAGGCGCTCTTCTCTATGCTAACTCCCCATAATTCTAAAGCAAAAAGGATAATAGCTTAAGAATTTAGGAGGAGTACATTTAATAAGGGATCAAGATCTTAAATGAGAGAAATGTAAAAGTAGCTATGGAACTTCTATTTGGGTAGAAGATGATATTTTAAAAGAAGTCAAAATTTCCATGACGCCCTTAGCAGCCCTTTAGGTTAATATACTCTAGAAATGGCTTAGAGTTCTTAATACTGAATGCCAATACTTTAATAACTTGTTTTAGATTTGAATCTTCTGGGTTTAGAATTCTACCAGTCTCCCAACCCCAACCAAATGATATAAAGGAAAAAAATAGCTGCTCATAAAAGCAAAATCTTTAACAAAAATTCTGTCAGTGGATTCTTTTTAGATACTTTAAATTTTGAGGTTTCCCCCCACACATACAAAATGTTTCATGATTTTGGTACAGTTCTACCCAAACAGAATAGATATCTCATTATAGTACTCTGCGATTCTTTAAAAAGTCTTGCCCTTCTATCTCCTCTCTCATAAATCTACCAAAAAAATCAAAACTACATCCTCTGTTGCTGACCCTAAGGGTTTAAAAACTGTGTCCCAAAGAGTGCTTAAAAATAAATATAACACCTCAGAGTAAAATAATAACAATAATTCCATACATTTAATTTTAAGTGAAAAATAAAGGTTTTGAAAATAATATCCTTACCAAAAATTATAACATTAATGTTTTTAAACACTTGACTGGGCATGCCAGTGTTCCTCAGAAAATTCCCAAGTGGCATATGCTCCCCCAACGTGGATCCAGAAATGTGTGGTGCACAAGAAGCACACTGAATAAGAATAAAAACATATGGGCTCTAACCCTGGTTCTGCCTCTTCTAACTGTGATATGAAGCAAGCCAGTCCCCTTCGCGTCCTGGGCTTCGGTATCCTCATCTAT
This sequence comes from Rhinolophus hipposideros, assembly GCF_964194185.1. NCBI lineage: Eukaryota > Metazoa > Chordata > Mammalia > Chiroptera > Rhinolophidae > Rhinolophus > Rhinolophus hipposideros. The sequence continues at coordinate 52,982,469 of NC_138048.1, read as the reverse complement.
AAAATGGGAAACCACTTGTCCCACCTTGCTCACAGGATTATTGTAAAAATCCAAAAACATACTGTCCAACAAAGTGCTTTGAAAACTAGAGGAATGCACAAAAATAATTTATTACTAAACATTTTCTAAAATTTTGATTTGTTTTACATATGTAGCTAATAATACTGATATACATAGTTTCTACTCTATTTACATTATATATATATACATATATTTCATGATTTATTTATCTATCATGATTTCATGATAGCCTAATTAACATATCCTTTATGTCCTTGCTACTCAATGCGCAGTTCTGAGACAAGAGCGCAGCCATCACCTGGAATCCAGTGAGAAACAGAGAATCTCAGGTACCCCAGACTTAATCAGGATCTGTATTTTCACAAGGTTAGAGTCCCAGGGGATTCCTATGCACAGTGAGATTTGAGAAGCACTGCTTTACATAACAATACCATTTACAATAATAATTATATAAACAGGAAATTTTCAAAAAAGGTATTTCAAATATATGCATTTGATTTATCTCCAAAAATTTTTAAAGATATTTCTTTTTTTTATAATTTAACTTTATTTCTTTAGAGCAGTTTTAGACTTACAGAAAAATTAAACAGAAAGCAGAGTTGCTATATACTCCCTGTCCCTCCCGCAGCCTCCAGCTTCCCCAATAACATCTTGCATTGACTTGTAAGTCACAGTTGTTATAACTGATGAGTCGATATTGATACATTATTAACTAAAGTCCATAATTTACATTAGGGTTTCCTCTTTGTGTTGTACATTTGCATGGAATTTGCCAATGAATAATTATGTATCCACTGTTACAGTGTCAGACAGAATAGTTTCTCTGTCTTTTATTATTATTACTTTTAACTAAAGTTTATGGGAATGACAATTGTTAGCAAAGTTACATAGGTTTCAAGTGTACAATTCTGTAATACGTCATCTATATATCACATTGTGTGTTCACCACCCAGAGTCGGTTTTCTTTCCATCACCATATATATGATCCCTTTACCCTCATTTACCACCCTCCCTGCCCCCTTACCCTCTGGCATTTCACTAAACAATGGTTCCTTAAATCAGAAGCCATGTCGTACTCATTCCCATATTTCTGCCTGTTATATACCTGACAATGTTTATTGGGTAGAAGCAAAAAAGGATTATTAAAAATTAATATAGAAGATAAGAATCAATGTACATTTAGCCTTACATAGAATATGACCACTTAACATCAATTATTAAACATATGTTAAGCATTTCTGGCAATAGCTTTTAAAAATGGACTGAGTATTTTAAATTTTATATTTGAACATGGCCACACCCAAATTTATAAACAGGAATGGTCAGATTATGTATAATGTTCATTAAGCATAAAAAAGATCAGTGCAATCTTTTAGATGGAGAAGGAAACAAACTCCCAGCAATATAAAGACTATCTAGTGAGCTTTTAAGTCAGATGTGGTTCAGATTCTTGCTCTGGGACTTAGTTTTTCAACAAGCTACTTACTGTCTCTAGCCTCAATTTCCTCATGCGTAAAATTGGGACAATAATAGCATTTACCCTCATAGAGATAAAAGAAGTAACAACGTGAACTACCTGGTATTTAGAGGCACAAACCATTATTTATGGAAAACAAAAATTAACGTTTTAAAAAGCTGAAATAGTAAAATTTACCTTATCGAGTTTTAGTTCCAATTCTGCCACATCTCCTTCTACTTCTTCCAAAGCAGCTCTAGAAAAATTAAACATAAAATAAGTTATTTTATGTGTTTAAATGTATACTTTACTCTTGAAAAATAACTCTAAAAAATACATATGAATGCTTAAAAATCACACTTCACATAAATCATTACTTCAGGATGAAATATGAATACTTCATAATCATGCAATACAACAGACAAAACAATTATTGTTTAAGGTAATGAGTGAACACATTAGGCTGATTTACTCAAAGCATTTATATTATTCCAATTAATAATACCAATTAGAACTATTAGATTGGTGCAAAAGTAATTGAGGTTTTTGCAATTTTTTAAACCTTTTAAACTGCAATTACTTGCACACCAAGCTAATATTTCACTGTGTTCTTTTTTTTAAAACTGGTCCAGCAGTTGTAGCAAATATACCACATTAATACAAGATGTTAATAATGAAAAACTGGGAGTGTGTATATGGGAACTCTACACTTTCTGTGCAATTTTTCCCTAAATCTAAAACTATTCTGAAAAATAAAGTATATTAAATTTTTTTAAAATAAATTAATTGAAAAATAAAAATGAAGCCCTTTATAATCATATACTCACGGAACCTGAAAATTGATCTTAGAGGTTCTTTAACATTTCACCTTTTCTAAAAAACAAAAAACATTCTCTCCTTGGTCATCTAAGATGTGTATGAAAACTTATAGCAATAGCTAAGTAGCTAGTGTTCAAGGCAGCCTGGTTAATTGCTAAATATTCCTTATTATTTTTAAAAAAGGTATATGGAAAGAGCACAATCTCAGTTCAAATTATGTTCCACCACTCACTTATCTGAGCCCAAGGTATTTTATCTAAATTTTTTAATATGTAAAAGTAGTAAAGAAACACCTATTTAGAAGAGTTGTAAAGGTTAACTGAAGGACTGTCCATATCATATATACTGTGACACAAGGAACAAAATCAGTAAAAGCTTCTTTCTCTCTCTTATCCCTGCATCCTGAGGTGAGTTTTGCCTCCTTATTGCTTAATATTCACTTGCAAGAGAACCACTCTGGAACATGTGGTTTAATAAATGAATGGATAAATGAAATAAAACAATCTACACAGCCTTCCAATATGAGATGACAGATTATTATCCAACTCTCCAAAATATTTGAGCACATGACTTTTATGAAAGTGCAAAGCATTAAAGAAGCCAAGACTGTAGACCCCATGCTCCATAGCTTAAAATTTAATTTAAAAATGTTTAATTAAAATCTGAAAGTTACACACTATTAACAATGAAAGAAAACATGATTAAGTAGCAAAATAAGCAAAACATAAAATCATGTTAAAAGATATTAAAAAGAAAGGGGGAAAAACAGAAGGCAGTCACAAAGTCTCACAGTATTATGAGCAGGAGTCAGCAAACTACAGCCTGTCAGGCAAGTTTGGACCATAATCTGTTTTTACAGCCCATGAGTTACAAGTGGTTTTTACAATTTTAAATGGTTGAAAAAAAAGAAAAATAATATTTAATGACAAGTAAAAAAATATATTAAACTTAAATTTCAGTGTCCATAAGTAGTTTTTTGGAAACACAGCCAAGCTCATTCATTTACATATTGTCTGTGGCAGCTTTTATAATATAATGGCAGAGTTGTGTAATTGGAAGAAAGACCATATAACCCACAAAGCCTAAATAAAATATTTACTACTATTTGTCCCTTCACAGAAAAAGTTTACTGATTCCTTATTATGAATAGCAAATATAAGAACATGAGTGAAAATCCCTTCTCATATATGAAATACATACAAGAAATTAATTTCTAGGACTTGGTTCTGGTTAGATGTATCTTGAGAAGCTAAATAAGCCCAGAATTCAGGAAAAAAGTCACTTTATTTTTAACAGTAACACCTTCATTCTTTTATCTATTCATGCGTCACAGTTTTTTATGATCAACTCAGATCATAACTTTTTATGACCAACTTAATATAAACAATTATTTGAAAGAAATAAGAAGTGTAATAAAGAATTCTTCTACCCATCCATTTGAGATCCTTAAAAAAAAAAAAAATACTTCCACTTCAGCCTTGGTAATATCCTTAAAATGGAATTAATAATCTAAGTCACATGATGATGTAATCTAAAACGCAACAGGATATTCAAGATTACTAATAAGAACATGAATATCCTCAAACAATTAAAGATGGATATGAGGCTCTAAATTGTAACTACCTTTTTTGATAAAGAATTATCAACAAGATAAAATAAATATTCAAACCATATAGCAGAGATTTTGAAACTACCTCTATATTCCTTGTTTTATATAATAGGTATGGTCCTAAAAGTTGTATATAAATAGAATAACTGTTTAGATACTCAGAGGAGTTGTCTCTATAGTACATACCGTGGCCAACCAACTTCCTCTTTCTGCTCTACAGCCTTATCCACGGTGGGCAATGCTGGGCTATTCTTTGCAAAGACAGGACAATGGCTGGATCAGGGATAGCCAAGGACCCAAGGGCAGCCCTGTAACTCAATAGGTAGCAAAACTAGGTGAACAACCCCCCCCCCCCCATCAATGAGATGGCTCCCTATGGGTTTTGACCAGAGAACACAGAGAATACACAGCCTGGAAACCCGTTTTTAAAACAAATCTCTTTATTAAATCCTTTTGTAATGTGAGTGGCCACCCCTTATTTTGTTCAGTAAGTTCTGGGTCCTTTATAATTTGGTCTCTTTAACAACTTTATGTTGAGAAGCAATGGAATGGAGTTTTTAAAAACTGCCTGTGTTTGAATTCATGTTTCACTTTGTACTAGCTATGTAATGTTGAACAAATTCTTTGTTTCAATTTCATCTACAAAATACAAATAACAGCCTCTCCCATAGAGATATGTGACAATTAAATTTTAAAATGCATATAAAAACCTGACACTCAGTAAGTACTCGCTCAATGTTGACTATAATTATAGTGTTAAAGGATATGCACAATCTCTTTTCATTTTACGGGGCCAAGACGGAAGGAAGCAGTAGTAAGATTAAGTTCTCACATACTTCCAACAAGATTTTGAAATGGTTTGAAAAGGGAGCAAAAAAAAAGTTACAAGAGGCCTATGATCAGCAAATAAAACAGCAAGTCCAAATTCCTTTAAGAGAAAACACTTCAATACTGTTGCTCTCTTCCAAAAATTATACATCAAATACACACTGGAGTCTTCTTCATATCTTCAATCTAGACCGCAACACTATGTAATATGACAAAATATTATCTGAAAATCCACTTGGTTTTTCGCGGTTATCAAGGTCACTTCTATCGAGTCCCCTAGGACCTTACAGAGAATTGACACTGAAATCAGTATGAAGGAGAGTTAAGGCTCCGAACGTACATTTATTATACACAATAAGAACAAGCCACATTTTTAAAAGTCTGTGCCTTTATTTTTGAGGCATCTCAGTGAAATTAAAAAGGTCTTTTTTCCCAAATGTTAGGTTTAAAATGTTGTAACTCCTCTTATGTGCTCAGATTGATCTGTTAGTCAAACCCGGCAATACCCATGAGAAATTCAGTCCTGTAATGGAAAAGCGAATAGTTGAAAAACAAACTAGAAATAGAAACCAAGTTTTAGTCTCTCTACCTACTAACATGAGTCCTTGAGAAAATCATTTAATCTCTCCAGACCTCAATTCTCTCATCCATAAAAAGTAAGGAATGGACTGGATCATCTATAATATCACGTCCAGATCTGAACATTCTATTATTCTGGAACGAGCATTCAAAGGAAAGTTAAAACATGGATTTCATTATCTTCTCGAAGCAAGATTTCCTCCAGGCCCTCACGTGTGCTTTCAACATAGTTATAGGAGAAAAAAAAAAAGAAAAACGCTTCTAAACCACGAAAACCCTCACCAAACTTTATATTGTTTCATTCATCCCTTTAAAGAGCCTCTTTTATGTACTTCTTAAAAGGCAAGATAATGAATACAGATAAACGAGTGGAGTGTTTTTTGAGTTTGTTGTTTAGTTTAACATTTTAGGGGGAAGAAAATTATCTTCTGTCCACACATGGATCTTTCTGAGCAAGCTCCATTATATTTTTAAAGATTGTAAGCATTATTCTGCCATTTCCCAGAGGAAAAAAGAATTAAAAAAATAAGGTAGTAAAAGTAACATGTACCTCCTTTGCCATCCAGTTCTCCCCTGCAGAGATACACAGTATCCAAAGTAAACCTTCAAGGCCAAAGAGTCCAAGTGAATGAATAGCATACTCTGAAGACATTATTCAGGTATCAATAACCCCATGAGTCCAAGTTCGCCAAAAAAAAAAAAGGTAATAGCTATGTACAATGTCAGATGGGCAGTGGACTTGGCGGGAGGGGTTATCACATTGTGAGGTATATAAATGTCTAATCATTATGTTGTTTTGTACACCTGAAACTAATTTTTAAAAAGAGAGAAAAAAAAGGTAATCCTCTTAAAATATTCTCCAGACCATCATCCTGCATAGAGAAGTGCGGGTGAAAGAAGGGGAGAAGTACGGGATCTTTTGTTCCTCTGTTCCTGGGGCTCCAAATTCACTCCTTAACAGGGGTGTGATTTCAGTAGTCACTTCCAGAATTTGCTCTGCATAGCACATAGGAGCTATATACAAAGTTATTTTTTATCATGGGAGTTATTTTTTTTTTCAATCATGGCAAATACTATTTACAGGAAACTAAGGAAATAATGTTTTATTTTGATCAGATAGGAAATTAGATTTTTTTCACACACACACACACACACACACACACACACAATACTAGTTTGGAAAGCTGTTTCCATGTCACCCTTCCTCATCTAACAGCCGGAATTTCTTGTCCAGGGAGTTACCCTAGGCAAACAGGTGAAATGGCACTATGATTACAGTTGCAGTTCACATCGTTCTACTGTGCCATAAAAGAACATAGTGGCAGCAAAGATGGCCCACCTATTATGTTGGGATCAGTAAGTCAACAGTGACATATGACCGGTTATGTCCCTTCCAGTTTTCACAGTAGACGGTGTAAAGTTGAAAGGAAGGCATTAGTCATCTGAAGAGGGGTACAGGCACTTTAATGAGAAAAAAGAGGGTTAAGAAAAAAAATAAAAACTTACAGACTATATAATATTGCCTTCAGCTGGGCCCAGAAAAATAAAGCTGAAGAAGACATTTCTGTCTTGAAATCACAACAAACTCAGGCAGGTCTACTTCAAAAATAATTTTTGAAGCTGACTTTCTACAAAGGCAATCTATTCCCAAGAATTCTCATCCTTGTAGTAGGTTTTGACTGGATAAGAAAATAAAGTAGTTACCATCACTGTTTAAAGGATTAAAATCAAATTTTCACCTAAAGCAGTTAAACTACAATGTTTGTCATATTAGTGGTCTGTCACGGGCAGTACCTTTAGGGAGAAGAGAACACTATAAACTTCATGGTTTGTAACAGGGAGAGAGATGAGACTTCTCTACGAAAGAACGCTAGGACTGGTAATACTACCAGGATGACCAAGTATAAGGTGGGACTACCAGCAGACCCACACTGAGAGAAGCAAGGTGGTAGGGACATCATCTAGGATGAGTCACTGACAAAACTGCCAAAACTGATCATCAGAGACCTGCCAAATGCCCCCTTCCACAGCCGATTACCCTTTTCTGGAACTGGAGATGGTATTTAAGGCTCAAGTTATACTGCAAATCAGAGCAGTAGCTACGTAACTAAACACTGAGCCTTTCCGGGTTCTCTCCATGACGCATCATGAGCTGATAAATAAATCACATCTATTACTTTCCCAGACTCTTCCATTAACAAAAAAAATCCGTATTAATACATAATGAAAATAATTTTGCTTTACATCTTCACTGTGTTTTACAATTGTAGGGCACCTTCATGCAAGATAAAGACTGTAGAATAGTAATGTAAAATAAATGAAAAGGGGAAGAAAAAAAAAACTTAAGAGGAAGTGAGTAACAACCCCAGAATCACAGAATCTTGAATTGGGAGAAACCTTAGCCAATTGCTAAATGTCGGAACTGTTTAAGGAAAGTGCAGCAGCTGTGTTTAGAAAAGCATTTCACGTAGTATTTCATCTCCATTAAAACCCTGCAATTTTTACCAGATCTGTAAACAGGATGCAAAAGAATACAAATTTAAGAGACTAATAAATAGGCTTGGAGTTTTAAAGGCAATGTTCACACCATAAACCATCTTGTGACACTGAAGCAGCTTCTGCTCCACAGCGGAACGAGCAGCTCACCACCACCACCTCCACAAAGCCCCCCATGCCCATTTCAGATGGAGTGCTAGGCACTCAATATAATTCACTATGGATGCCTAAATTGAGAGACGATGGTTCATTTTGCTGTATATCCCTAGTTCAGTTCTTTACCAGGTAAACACCTGTTTACTGTACGGAAGGACAGATGCAGCCCTGAAAACAATGACGTAATCTGGGCCGGGGCCACTCGTGATGATGTACCTTCACCTCAGGGTACATGTATTTTTGTGTAACTGTCCAACTCCCTCTCGCTCCAGCTTGGAGTTTATTCCAATCTACCATGACGTCTCCAGCCTTGTACAGATGTTACTATAAAAGTCATTAGAGAAAACAGAAAAGAACACAAAAATAATTGCATAAACCTCACCACTAGATTTAAAATAAAACAAGGAAAAAGTCAGTTTTTTCCACATACGAGTATGCGTCTATATACCTTTAATCTAAGCATTATGATACCTGTAATATCTTTTAAAACTTAAGAGAAATGGAAAATTTTTATAATTTTTATTCTAGAATGTAGACTAATATAAGATTTCAACTTCTAAAATAGGCCTTGAAAGAAACCTCAAAGGAGCTGAGGAGGAATTCACTCCAATACCACCACAAAATTACACTACCATGATTCCCTCGCTGCATTCAACTTATAATCAAATAGAATCCTTGAACATTCAAAGAAAAGAATTGAAATAGTTACACTAATCAAAAGTGGGGGGATAAAATACTTTACGCAACTTAAAAAAAACACAACTAGAAAAATTCGGACACGTGAAGAAACCTGAGATTTCTCTTCCTTTTCTCTAACAACAAACAGGAGCAAATATCTATTGCTTGGCCTGTGTGAATGAAATAAACAAAGATCCTCGCCCTCCTAGACCTTACATTAGAAGAGGAAGACAGGCAATAAAAAACAAACATAATAAATAAGTGAATAAATAAATCAGATAGTATTCTCTAAGGTGATGCATGCTACTATTCAAAAAAGTAAAACAGTGGTAGCCTGTTAGCTCAGTTGGTCAGAACATGGTGCTAGTAACGCCAAGGTTGCCAGTTCAATCCCCACCTGGACCACTGTGAGCTGGGCCCTCCTTAAAAAAAAAAAAAAAAAAGTAAAACAGAATGGGAGGGGGGCGGGGCAGTTATGCTTTTAAATAGGGTGGTCAAGAAGGATGTTATAGGCAGAAAAAGTGACCAATGCAATGGCCCTAGTGTGTTCAAAGATAGCAAGGAGGCCAGTATGGCTGAAGCAGGAAAGGCAAAGGAGCGAGGTGTAGGAAAGGAAGTGAGGGAATTAATGGAGAGCCTGGCATCAGTAAGAGCCTTGTAAGCCGACAATAAAGATTCAAGTTTTACTCTAAGTGAAATCGGGAACTGCCAAAGGTTCTGAGGCAGGGAAGAGACACAATATGACTAAATTTTTTTCAAGAATCACTCTGGCTGCTATGTGGAGAAGACTGTAAGGAAACAACAGAGGAAGCAAAAAAGGTTAGGAGGCTAACCATTGCAGGTAAGAGATAACGTTGGGTAAAATAATACGAGTCAGAGGTAAGAAATGCTCAGATTCTGGATATATTTTGAATGTAGAGCCAAGAGGATTTCCTCAGGGATTGGACCAGGCATGTGAGTGTATGCAGCGATAAGCCAGATAGTAATCAAGGATGGATTCAAAGATTCGGGCTGGAGCAGCCAAAAGGATAAGAGTTGCAACCAACTGAGATGGAGAAGACTATGGGCAGAACAATCTTGGGGCAAAAAGATCCTGAATTCGGTTTTGTACTTAACTGGCATCTTTATTAGATATACATAGAAGTGTGACATCAAATAGGTGGATAAATATGAGTCTAGAATTTAGAAGTCTGAGCTGGGGAATACATTTAGGAATCACGGGCATATAGATATTATTTACAGCCACGAGACTGGCTCTTATCCACAGAAAAATGAAGACAGAAGAAAGGATTAAGGGCTGTAGTCAGGGGCACTCAGATATTAAAGGTCAGGAGAACAAGGGGAAGTAGCAGAAGAAACTGAGAAGGAGCAACTAACGCGGTAAGAGGAAAACCAAGAGAGGGTGGTATAGAAGGGAAGTGAAAAAAAGTATATCAAGGAGTAAGAAGTGATTAACTATGCCAAAAGTTACTGACAGATCAAATAAGATAAGGGCTGAGAATAAACATCAATTTTATGACAAGTCAAAATGGTTGGAAAACAATTTTTTAAATGTTGAAAACCAGGTCTGGCCTGATACTGTGATGAACTATTGAGTGTGCTCCTACAAGAGATTAATATTTTAAAATAGAAGTTTGAAAAGCTTTCCAGGAATATAAAGCACATGAAACTAAAAGGAAGGAATTCCCAACTAGAAACTCTGAAAATGCCTATTAAAAATCAACAAGTAAGATAAGTAGCTTGGCTCTCCTCTTCCCCTCTCCATTTTCAATCTCTTCCTGGAAGCTAAAACTAATTAATTAGATGAAAAAAAAACTTTCACATTGTTTCTGAGGGAGTCTGGGGCAAAAATTCTAGTGCCACTAATAATATGAAACACAAATTAACTCTTAGAAATACAAGGGCTGCCAATCCCTCTACCTCTCGATGAGACAAAGTACAGATCAAGATCTGTGTTTTCTTATCTACCTATAAAATTAGGATTGGTTACATTCCAACTCTATGGTTCATTGTGTATAGCTACAGTTACGGTTACCCTTTCTGATAAATTCTCAAAATTAAAAGCAACACACACATATATATATATATATATATATATATATATATATATATATATATATATGACCAATCACTTCAAAACAATTTCATTAACAGTTTATGAATGGATTATAATTCTGTCCCACAAATTTACCAATCATGTCTTTCAGTAGTAAACAAAACTGTCTTGAAGACTGGGTTATCTTTGAATAATCTAGCTACAGTAACCTTAATGCAATCATATTAACTATATTGCTGAAGAGCCAAGAATCTTTGTACTAAAAATTTTATTTTCTATCAGCAAGTCTTCATCCTCCTGTTTAACCATCCTTATACTCTAACGGAGATTGTGCAACTTAAGTAAGAGACTGTACAACTTCGATAATTTGCATATTTAAACTGAGCATTTATCCATATCCCATAATTCATCACTAGGTCTAATTTACAATGGCTAAGGACTACAGATACAATGGATGCTCATTAAACACCTACAGCATCTTAGCTGCATGTTTCTAGTGATACATATTACCAACAAAGTAACAGGAACCCATCAGACATCGGTGACTTACCTGGGAGAACTACCAAACCCATATGCACAATTATGATGTATCTACCTTCATAAAACTGCTAATGTGACACTTCCAAGTAAGTATAAACTAAGACACCCTACAAGTTCAATTTTTTGGTGTTTAACACAATTCGAGGGAAAAGAAACATAAACTACTATGTAAATTCTTACAGACTTATGGATTGGCTTAAATCTTATTTGTCCTATGGTATGACCTGTAGTGTAACTAAATCTGTGTGTAACAACCCGTCTTATAAAAGGATTTTATTGGAGTCTCAAAAATAACTGCTCACAAGTCGATTTTGAATTTGCCTTTTGTTTAATGTCATAAGGAACAGAGATATGTAGGTGATATACAATGAAATCTAGAATATAGTATAAGATGCCAGTAACAAAGTCTCCTTGAATAATGGTGACCACACCCATTTCTGACCCAATAACAAGCATGTCAAAATACAGACAGACTACTGGATCCCTAGTCCACTCAGTCTCTCATAATCTCAATCTTCACAGTTTGAGGGATGTGTCATTTTATTAAGCTCCCCACTGACTAATGCAGTCAGCCATAGGAAAAGTCACTACCTTAAGGGCAAAAATAAAAATACATTTCAACAGTGAAACATGAACTTTTTCTTATAAAACATGTTTTAAATTTTTAAAAAGTCATATGTATGTTAATGCACTGGGAACAGAAATCACCTTAAGTTTTAAAATTCTCAAGACTACCATAAACTGTTTCCAACATCGCCAGGAAAAAAAAACTATATAAAGAACATTTGTTAAGGAAACAGGCCAACACTAAATAGATGTATTTGTTGTACAAATATGGAGCTGTGTCACATTCTGATGAGACTATATTATTTAAATCTACAATAATGAAACTATACTCCTACTATAAGGGACAGGTGCTCTCCTGGAGGGGAAAGCCATTCCCAGTGGCAAGTGTGAAGGTAGCATTCACCACGTGGTTAAAGACCAGGAGTAAAAACTGCAGTGTCTCTTGACAAGTGAACGGGTAAGCAAAATGTGGTATGTACAATGGAATATTATTATTCAGCCTTAAAAAGGGAGGAAATTCTGACATATGTTACAACATGGATGAACTCTGGAGACATTATGCTAAGGGAAATAAATCAGTCACAAAAAGACAAACACTGTATGATTCCACTTACATGAGGTACTTAGGGCGGTCAAAATCATAGGGACAGAAAGTGGTTGCCAGGGGCTGAAGGAAGAGGAGAACTTACTGTTTAATGGGTACAGAGTTTCACTTTTCCAAGATGAAAAGAGTTCTGGAGATGAATGATAACAGTTGCACAAAAATATGAATGTACTTAATATCACTGAATTGTACACTTAAAAATGGTTACGATAATACATTGTTATATGTATTTTACCACCATACAAAATTAGGAAAAAAATTAAAAGAATTTCTTCATATCAAAAGATATCATACAGTTTATTTAGCTATTTCCTTGCTAATCTCTACACTTTCATCTTTTTCCTGTGACTGGCATATTCCTAGTACTGACCAATTTCAGATACATTAATAGGTCAAACCATGGAGGTATTTACAGATAATTAACATAACAATTACATTGCATTACAACTCATATTGGATGTCAATTTCTTTTTTTTAAGCTGGTTTTAAGATGGTAAAGGATTAGGTCACATATTACACAGACCTGCTGACCAACCTCTTAAGCATCTATTCTTGAGTCCTCTCGGCGACAGTGCCCTGTGGTGGCAGAATCTCCCTGCGTCCATGCGCCACCATGGCCTCAAACGCCTCTACCCAGCAAGCAGCCCAAAGCTGTGGGGTCCACCCCACCCCGCCTGGACAGGGCGATGCCCAGCAGAGCCATCAGCACTATGGACGGAGCGTACGGTGGTGACACCAGTCAGCGGACACTTCCGCCCTGGCCGGACAGACCCAGAGCACAGGCTGCAGCGCTGTCAGCTCCCCGGGGACAGGGCGCAATGGGTGGCTGTGGCAGCAGCCAGCGTTCTTCGTCTTACGGGCAGTAGTCTTCCTACCGTGGCCCTGGCCAGCAGCACCTCGGGGAGTTAGGGGCGCGCTTCTCAGAGCAGCAATGATGGATGATGGGCAGCCCCCGAGTGGGGGTCCCCAGCCTGGCTATGGGGGCCGACAGCACCGCTGTGCACGCGGCCGGCGAAGCCCCCTCAGGGCTACGGACGCCAGAAGCAGAGCGCTGAGCAGTGGGGGGCGGTGGGGGCGGGGAGGCCGTGGAGGGAACTCTGGCCAAGCTCAGGCCCCGTGAGCCGCGCGGCAGTCAGGACCAGACTGGTGGTGACGGTGGCTACAGGGGAGGCCAGCAGGGCGGAGGGGGCCAGGGCGGGCAGTGGTTACAACGGCAGCAGTGGTGGCTGTGAGCCCAGAGGCCGAGGAGGCGGCTGTGGGGGCAGAGGCAGGTACTACTTACTACGTAACTGTTAGAATGACCAACGTCCAGAATACTGACACCACCAAATGCTGGCGAGAATGGGGAACAATATTGCGGTGGGAACGCAAAACGGCACAGCCACTTTGGAAGACAGTTTGGGGATTTCTTACAAAACTAAACTTGCTCTTTCCACACTATCCAGCAATTGTACTCTTTGGTATTTGCCCAAATAAGCTGAAAGCTTACGTCCACACACAGAGCTGCACACGATGCATATACAGCAGCTTTAGTCAGAACTGCCCACACTTGGAAGCAACCAGCTCTCCTTCAGCCGGTGATGGATAAACTGTGGTCCATCCAGACACTGGAATGCTAGTCAGCGCTAAAAAGGAATGACTTACCAAGTGATGACAGCCGTGAAAGAAACTTAAATACGTGCTCGTGTCACTAAGTGAAAGCAGCCCTCTGACGAGGCTACATACTGTATGATTCCAACTGTATGACACTCTAAAAGGCAAAACTATGGAGACTGTAAAAGGTCAGTGTTTTTCAGGGATTTAGAGGAACAAAGGATGAATGAGAAGAGCACGGAGAATTTTTAGTGAAACTATTCTGTATGTTACTACAATGGTGGGTACATGTCATTATATATTTGTCAAATCTACAGCAGTACACCACCAAGAGTTAACTCTGACGTCAACGATGCAGTCTGCACGATGGACTGAGTCATAATGACGTGTCAAAGTACATTCACCAACTGTAACACATGTACCACCCTGGTGCCCGATGCTGACAGCAGAGGACCTTGTAAGTGTGTGGGGGCAGGGAAAACATGGGAATTCTCTGTACTCTGCCCAAGTTTTCTGTGAACCTAAAACTACCCTAAAAAATAAGTCTATTTAAAAAAAAACTCTTGCTGATGTCTATATTGTCAGCACTTGTAATTTTAAAATACTTTCAAATGTATAACCATTCAATACCATTGATTTGATAGATTTTTCTGTTTGAAAGATAAAAATAACTTTCTTTTTTAAAAAATGTATATCCAAAGTGATAAGTATATTTTATGACGCAGTAAACTTTAAAAGTCTCAAGTCATAGAAGGTGAAGTTTTAGGGTGGGAAAAAAAATAAGAGCCATAAAAAAGTGAAGATAAACCACAGGTTGGGAGGAGAGATTTTCACTGACAAAGATGTGTACATCTGCACAAAAATTCTACAACTCGAAATGAAAAGGGCAAATAGGCAACAGAAAATAGGGAGAAAATATGAATAGGCAATTTATAGAAGAGGAAACGAATGGACTATTAACATGAAAAGATACTCAACATCACTAGCAATTAAGAAACAAATTTAAAATCACAAGATACCATTTCACATTCATCAGATTGGCAAAAATTTTAGAGTCTGACAACACCAAATACAGGACAGGATCTGAAACACAGAGTGACATACACAGCTAGTGGGGGTGTCCATTTGTATAAGCCCGTTACGGAGCCATGTGGTCATGTCTGCTAAAACAGAGGATGCAGGTAACCCTTCCCATCTGGGACTTCTCCTCCCTCGTTACACTTGTGCGGAGACACGCACAGGAATGTCAAAGTAACACTACGAACACAGTAGCACTGAGAAAAATAGGACAATTTACATGTCTATCCACAGACAGAAGGCTCAATACCATAAAGCATTCCAAACACCATGAAAACTGAAAATAAAAAGAACGCGCATCTATTAGATTGACTCTCACAGTTATAACACTGGAAGTGAAAAGATGTCCAACGAAACACTTTCATTTCAGATAGCCTGTTATCTGGTAAGCAATTGTTTTAGCATAAGATTAATATTTATCTGTCATAAAATATAAAAGGAAATCATCCCAACTTATAAGACCCATTTACCAATTTGAAATAAATATCAAGATCTCAAATCTTTATCTCCAACCTATACGTCTCTCTCAGAGATTCAGATTGCCTATTGGAAATATCTGCCTGAATGGACCATGCATAACTCAGAAACTGGGCATTATCTTCTCCACCAAATCTGCTCGTCTCCATCTCGGTGAATAACAACACTTGATCTGCACAGTTGATGAAGATAAATCTGGCCAGCAATCTGGACTCCTTCTCCCCCAGCCCTCATATCCAAGCAAACACAATGTCCTATATCATTCTACCTCCTAAATACGATCAATCTCTATGAGCTACCTAAGCCTACCATCATCTCCTCTCAGCAACTACCTTCTAGCAGACTCTCCCACGCCAATGAATTAACTACCTTGACGCATTGCAATCAAAAGGTTCTTCAACAAGCAAAAATATGACCAGGATTTATCAACCTCCTACTTAACATTTTCAAGCAGCTCTCTACTATGCTCAGGTGTAAATCCTTAATGTGACTAAATGTGACTAAAAAGGCCCATGACCTGACCCTTAGTAATGCCTCTGTCCTCACCACATCACATGCTCACCTATATTTGGGCCTTTGCACAGACAGTTCTCCACCAGAAGCCCTTCTCCTCTTAAATTCCTCTGTACCTGTCCCTCACCTGTCTGCTTAAACCCTCCTTAACGTGGGAAGTCTTAATTGCCTACGCAAGACAGAGATTTTTCTTAGCTGCTCCCAGAATTCCCTTCAATTGTATCACTTACACACTGTAACTCAGGTGTCCATTGTTCCCTGAGGGCAAAGACTAAGTCTTGTTCACCATCAAAGCTCCAAGACCTAGTTCGAAGGATTAATAGGTTAAACTTTCTTCAAAAGGCAAGAAACTGCAATTTCTTGCAATACATAATGAATTTGCTCTTGGGTGGTTGCCCAGCCTTCCTGAAACTCATCCAACATTGTTCTTTTAATCATTTCTCAACAAATGGATAAATGAGATATCTAGATAAGAGCATTAAGTCTTATAAAAACGTTCTGTAAGAAATACCACCCCTAAATATTAATATGTATATGTGTACAGGCTATTCAAAATATTGAGATATTATGTAACATGGAGATATTTACAATAGACTGTTAAGTTGGGGGGAGAAAAGCCTCAGATAAATTTCTAGAGGTGGAATTGCTGAAATAAATGTTTTATGAGTATAAATATTTTAAGGCTTTTTGTTATAAAGTGATATATTATCTATCCTCCTAGTCCTTCCAACCCCCCCTTCTTTGCCCACCCCCAATGGCTAAACCAATTCACAATCCCACCAACCACATGTGAACATACCCATTTCTTTATATTGTGGGTATTAACTGTTACAATATTTTTCAATTGAAATACTTAAAGGGCATCTGTGTTGATTTAATTCCCACTTAATTAATACAAAAGGTGAAAAAAATGAGGTTTACTAGGCATATTTTTCTTTTTTCAACTGCCTGTTTATATTAGCCTATTTTCTACTAAAGTAGGTTTCCAATAAAAAAAATTTTGACAGCTTTATTAAGATATAATTCAAGTATCACATTCATTTAAAATATACAATTCAATAGTTTTTAGTATAGTCATAGAGTTGTGCACCCATCCCCACAATCTAATTTTAGAACATTTTCATCACCCAAAAAGAAACGTCAGACCCACCAAGCACTCACTTCTCATTCCCCTTTCCCCTGCTCCCTGGACTAGATGACCACCAACATACTTTCAATCTCAGTAAATTGGCTTATTCTGGACATTTCATATAACTGGAACTGCAAGACATTTTTAGGACTCTCTAAATATGTAGGATTTAAAACTTCTTTTACATATTCCAAATATTTTCCCATCTTTCATTTTATTGGGGGAGTATATAGTCAAATGTATTTTAAGGCTTTTGTCTTTGGTGTCATCCTTACAAAGGCAGTTCTGATCCCAAATATATATACTAGATATCTCCTATATATTTTCTACCGTTTCCCTGAAAATAAGACCTACCCCGAAAATAAGCCTCAGTTAAGATCGTCAGCAAGAGGAACACATTTAGCACGTTATGACGATGTTCCAGAAGAAGATGACATGACTGTATTTGAATAAATGTAGATTGTTGTACATGAAAAAATAAGACATCCCCTGAAAATACGCCCTAATGCATCTTTTGGAGCAATTAATATAAGATCCGGTCTTATTTTCGAGGAAATATGGTATAAGATTAGGTCTTATTTTCAGAGAAACACAGTATTAGTACATTCATAGCTCCAATTTCAACTTCAAAATCATACTCTGCCTCAAATTTATTTTGGAGAAGTGTATGTATCCCACTTTGTTTCCCGCCAAGTAATTACCATGTTGTCCCTTACTCTTTCTCAGGTAACTATCCTTTCTCATTGATTACAAGTATCCCCTTTATCGTATTCTAAACTCCTACATACATTTGAGTCTGTCTAGATTTTTAAAAATTCTGTTCCTTTCAAATCTGTCAGTTCTGGGCTCAATACCACACCATTTTAATCTTGGTACTCCTTTTAAAATTTGACAGGAACTTCATCCTCATTGCTCTTATTTTTCAAAATTTTCTTTTAGTCTTGCACATTTGTTCTTAGGTTTACTAGCCTTCAGAACACTGATATTGCACTTAAATTTATAAATTAATTTAAAAATTAATTTAGAAAGAATTTACACCTGGACAATATACAATTCCTTAGTCATATTTTTCCTTTTTATCATCAAGGTCAGTTTGTTGTTTTATAAAGTCCCACATAGTTTATGTTGACTTAATTTCTATTAATTTTATATCTTTGTTAATAATTTAAATGGGATTTCTCCCATTTTTTTACCTGCTTATTGGAATACTGGAAAGTTACCAACTTTATTTAATGTATAAACATTCAAAGGCCCTTTTAAATTATTTTATTAATTTTCATTATATCCATCTTCTACTTAATCAGATCTAAATATTATAAACTAAAAAAGGCATGCAGGAATATAATCAGAAAATGCATTCACCTCTGACCATACTCAACAAGCTGAATTTCTCAAGGAAGACCAGAGACATTTCCAAATAAAGAAGAGCAGAAAGAATTACACAGCCATAGACTTGGGAGAAGAAGACCATGGATGGAAGTTAATGGTAAAGAACTGTTCCACTTAGAGTCCATCTGACACAACTTTCAGTCTTAAAATGTGACTTCTTATTTAATTTGGAAACACAAAATTTGCCTAACAAACTAACATATATTTGTTTGCCCAGGGGGAAAAAGTATTGTCATGCCACAAAAATGTATCTTTAAGAGGAATTTCACTAAGTCTGGAATAGATTATGATAGAAAAATTATGAAAATCTTTTCAGTGGTGAACCATCTGGAATGATTTTTGTGTTTCACTGTTAATTTGGAGGCAAAGAGGGTGACTGTTGCCTTTCCTTCTTTGGGGTATTTAGCTACCCTTTCAGAGACTCGAAATCAAAATAAATGACCTCTTAATTATGCTGATAATACATAATAAATCTTACCATATTAATGGTTTCCCTGTGATTAAGGCTGTTAAGGCTGACTAGTACTAGTGCAGTCAGGGCAAAAAGATAGCTTTGTTTTCTACTGTTTTTATTCTTTTTTAACTTTCCCAACATACTTGTATATCTTAAATATTTCACTTAATTTCCAGTTAGATACATGTAATAAGAAATTTCATGAGGTATGATTAGCTTTTAACACAGGCAATTTACTCAAATACTCATTTTTTCATTGTTCAAAGTATACTTTTGCAGCCTGTACAGTTAGAACAAAAAAGAACAGAAAAAAATATACGCAAAATTAACCAATTAGCCCAGGGTTCAAGTAAATGAATTGGTACTATCGTCTTTCTGAACAATTACTTTGATAACTCCAATTGCATGATATAAATAAAGCAGAGAATATAGAAAATCTAAAATTACTTTCTCTGTTTGACTTACTTCACTTAAGAAAATTCCCTCTAGGTCCATCCATGTTGTCACAAATGGTTAAGATTTCATTCTTTTTTATAACCGAGTAATAGTCCATTGTACATACAGATAAGCCCTGTAAAACACAGTTGTGAGGTTCCTTAAAATTGCCGTGTTATGCGAATCCATGTTATATGAAACAAAGAACTAGTACAAAAAAGGGGGTTAGGTTCCAAAAATTTTTAAAACATACTGTTATATTTTTATAATTAAGATAAATATCTTTATTAAAGCATTTTTCATCAAAAGTATAACATATTACTATGTACTAAATAATGTTTTATTCTTCATCACTACTAAGCAACATTAACCGAGGGCATTTTCTTTTTGACAAGATATCTTCATCCTCTGAACTTAATACTCCATAAACAAAATGAATTTAAAATTCTAATAAATTTTAGGGGCCGGCCGGGTGGCGCAGGCGGTTAGAGCTCCATGCTCCTAACTCCGAAGGCTGCCCGTCCTAACTCCGAAGGCTGCCGGTTCGATTCCCACATGGGCCAGTGGGCTCTCAACAACCAAAAAAAAACAAAAAAAACAAAATAAAATTCTAATAAATGTTAAAATTCTGCAGTCAAGTCTGATACGACATCCACGCTTGAATGAAAAATTTCAAATGAGGTATCTTTTGCTCTTAAAAGCTCTTATTACGTTCCATGTTGTTCGGGGATTTCCCTAATTTCAAATGAGATATTTCTTGCTCTTATTATGCTCGGTGTTGTTCAGAGATTTCTCTAATTCTCAAACCATGTTAGAGTGAAACCGTGTTCTAGGCTGCCATGTTGTATGAGGGTTTTCCCCAATTCTCGAACCATGTTATGGAAGTGCCGTGTTATACAGGGTTACCAGTATGTACCACTTCTTATTTGTCCAATCCTCTATCAATGGACACTTAGGTTGTTTCCATATCTTAGCTATTGTAAATAATGCTGCAATGAACATAGGTATCCATATATCTTTTTAGTATTTTGGATTTCTTCGGATAAATACACAGAAGTGAGATTGTTGGTTCATATAGTAGTTCTATTTTTTATTTTTTTGAGGAGGTTCCGAGCATACTGTTTTCCATTGTGGCTCCACCAATTTGCAATCCCACCAACAGTGAAGGAGGGTTCCCTTTTCCCCACATCCTCACCAACACTTGTTGTTTGTTGATTTACTGATGATAGATAGCTATTCTAACAGGTGTCGGGCGATATCTCATTGTGGTTTTAATTTGCACTTTCTCGACAATGGGTGATACTGAGCATCATTTCGTATGTCCATTGGCGTCTGTGTCCTCTTTGGAGAAATGTCTATTCAGGTCCTCTGCACATTTTTTAATCAGATTATTTGTGGTTTTGGTGTTAAATTTTATGAGTTTCTTATATATTTTGGATATTAACCCCTCATCAGATGTATCACTGGAGAATATCTTCTCCATTCTGTAGGTCATTTTTTTGTTTTGTTGATGGTTTCCTGTGCTGTGCAAAAACAATTTAGTTTGATGTAGTCCCATTTGTTTATTTTTTCTTTTGTTTCCCTTGCCTGAGGAGACATATACAAAAAGATAATACTAAGAACAATGCCAGAGAGTTTACTACCTATGTTTTCTTCTAGGAGTTTTATGGTTTCAGGTCTTACATTCAAATCTTCAATCCATTTTGAGTTTATTCTCATATATAGTGTAAGAAAGTGGTCTAGGTTCTTTTCTTTTTTCTTTTTTTCTTTTTTTGCCTGTATCTGTCAGTTATTTGATAAAGAGACTGTCTTTTCCCCATTTGTATATTCTTGCTTCTTTTTTCATAGATTCAATGACCATACAGGCATGGGTTTGTTGCTGGGCTCTCCATTCTGTTCTATTGATCTATGTGTCTGTTTTTATGCCAGTATCATACTGTTTTGATTACTACAGCCTTATAATTTGATATCAAGTAGGGTGATACCTACAATTTTGTTCTTCTTTCTCAAGATTGCTTTGGCTACTTGGCATCTTTTGTGATTCCATGTAAAGTTTAGGATTATTTGTTCTAGTTCTGTCAAAAATGCCATTGGTATTTTGATAGAGATTACACTGACTCTATAGATTGCTTTGGGTGGTTGCTTTGGGTAGTATGGACATTTTAACAATGTTAATTCTTCCTATCCATGAGCATGGTATATGCTGCCATTTATTTGTATCTTCAATTTCTTTCTTCAATGTCTTATAATTTTCCAAGTATAGGTCTTTTACCTGCTTGGTTAAATTTATTCCTAGGTATTTTTTTTGATGCAATTGTAAATGAGATTGTTTCCTTAATTTCTCTTTCTGATAGTTTGCTATTGATGTATAAAAAATGCAACCAATTTCTGAATATTAATTTTGTATCCTGCTACTTTACTGAATTTATTTATCAGTTCTAATAGTTTTTTGGTGGGCTCTCTATATATAGTATCATGTCATCTGCAAGGAGAATTCAGTTTAAAAAAAAAGAGACAATGAAAGGAGGGGCAGTAAATGTTTACTTCCCTGAAATTTAGAAACATTAATAAAAGAAACCATTATTATAGGAAATTCCACCTATTATGAAACTAAGGAATGGCTAAAATCCCATAGCATAAATAAAAATATATGTCCAGTGACAGAAAATAAGGACAAAATGAAAAGTGGAGCTCCCATAATTTCACTAATCTCAAGCAAACTACAGATTTTTTAACTAAATCAGAGTTCAGAAAAGTTCTATTAACAGGAAGGATATAACACAATACCCAAATAAACCTCTGTCCCAGTCTTAGCTGAGACTCGAACGTACTATCCGCCAACTACTTCCATAATGCCAAATGAAGTGCTCGACCACATGGACAAGACCTGCAAAGGAAGTTTTACAAAACTTAGCTGATCACCCACCTCCAAGTATTTTTTAAAAGGGTAGAGGTGGGAAGGATCTGGAAAAGATGAGATGGAAATGGTGGAGAAGGGATTTCTTTAGAGAGAGTTGTCAATATGACTCTGAAATCAAAGAGGGATGGATTGGTGCTTTACCCTCAGCTTTAGCCTAGTAAAAAGGGCTTCAAGGATATCACTCTGAAAGCTTCATATCTGCCTACTGGAGATTAGGGACTCTGTGGACTGGTTACCTGAGAAATCTAAAGACTAGCATTTGACTGAAGTGTTCAACGACAGCAGACAGAACAGAAGACTACAACTGCAAAGTAGCTGCAGTGTCACTGATAACTGGCCAAGGTGTTTCCCATTTGAAAAACGTGAGCCATTTCAGAGTTGTTTTGGGCTTATTTTATATCCTGGAATGGAGATATTTCTGCAGAAAGAGGCTGGAACCTCTGGATGCCAAGGGACTGACAAATGTTGTAAACAACCAGCCCAACAAGAAGCGTTTACCTTTGACAAGAGAAAAGCAGTTTTTCCTGATGGAGGTTGGGGAGTAATAATAATGGGAATCTTACACACTCTCTAGATTGGGTATGATAATTTTTTTAAACATTTATTGAGGTATAACTGACCTAACAATAAATTGCACATATTTAAAGTATACAATTTGATCAGTTTTGACCTATGTATATACCCATGAAGCCATCACCACAATCAAGATAATAAACATATATATCAGCCAAAAAATTTCCTCTGCCTTCTGCCTCTCCCTTCCCCAAGTACCTTCTGTCACTATCCATTAATTTAAATTTCCAAGAATTGTATATAAATGGATTAATATGTACTCTTTGACCTGGGTTCTTTTACTCAGCATACTTATTTTGAGATTCATCTATGTTGTAGTATCTATCAATACTTCACTCCTTTTTGGTACTGATTTAGTATTAAGATGTACCAGTTTGTTTATCCACTCACTTGTTGATGGACATTTGGGTTGTTTCCACTTTTCAACTATTAAAAATAAAACTGCTATAAACATTCATGTACAAGTCTTTTTATGGACATAGGCTTTCTTCTCTCACAGTAAATATCTAGGAGTGGAATTGCTGCCTCATATGGTAAGTTTGGTATGTTTAGCTTTTTAAGAAACTACCAAACTGTTGTTCAAAATGGTTTTGCCATATTCCATATCCACTGGTGAGGTATAAGAATTCCAGCTGCTCCACATACTTGCCAGTTCTCAGTATAGTCAGTCTATTTCATTTTAGCCATTATATAAGATTTGTAGTGGCCTATCAGTGTGTTATTAATTTGTTCTCCCACATAACTTTAAAAAGTTGAGCATCTTTTCACATGCTTATTTGCTATTCATACATTTTCTTTAGCTAGTCCTGAGAGATGAAGGGAGGCTTCTAGGAGGCCATGATATTAACAGTGAGACAAAGGATTACTCCCATGAGAATAGGAGTAAGCTAGGGAAAGGGAGTGGAGAAAGCCTTCCAGGCAAAGGCAACAAACAGCCTGTTCAAAGCAAGAGAGAGTATGACCTGCTTGGGAAGCTGAAATAAGACTTTCTGAGGAAAATGAAAAATCCATATATGTATATAAAATCTCCAAATTTTTAAATGTTGGCAACTTTTTAATCAATGTTAATTTTTAACATTATGCAGGTCAACACAATGCATGGCAAGCAAAATATGTTGATGGGCCAAATTAGACCATGTTCGCCAGTTTGTAAGCTCTGATGCAGAGGAACTAAATAATAAATAAGATCATTAATATGGCTGATCCAATAGACATACAGACATATAGCTATCAACTAAGATTTATATCCTGCAAACAGAGTATATACCTCCTATCTAAACGTTCACGGGCCACTTTAAAAAACTGATTTATTAATCCTCAAATTCATTAAGTTTCATAAAGCAGAAATAGAACCAATCACACTAACCACAATGCAATGAAATTAAAAATAAGTAAACCAAAAAAATCACAATCACTTAAGAATTTTTAAATTTTTCTCCTAAACAGTGTTGAGAAAATTAAAACTACAATAACAATACATGATAACTTAAAATATTTCACATCAAAATCTGTGAACTTTTTTAAAGAGAAAGCCATAGGCCCAAAATGGCATCACTCATGCTAAAAGTCCACGATACCAAACCGAGATTTTGTAGAGTTCAGAACAGGCCTCCGATGTACCACTTCGGCATGTGAAATATTTTGTGCTGAAGGCAATCAAGACTCTGCAGACTCACAAGAAAGTTTTATACCTCTTCCTTAAAGAACATCAATTAGGAGTCTTGCCCATAATAAGAGTTATCACCAGAAATAACTTTTATGACTTATCTATAGAACAGGACAAACATCCAATTACTGACCATCTGCTCTTATCATTTTGCAATGGCCCTCTGAAGCCCCAAGGAGTGAGGCATCTTACCTCATTCCTAGCTCAGAATGTCATATATACTTCATTTTCCCTTTCTGTCTCTGAACCTCTATATATGTGGGGTCTCTGACTTGGGCATGCATGTGGGGTTCCCTTACATACATACATAACTAAAGTTGGTTATTTTCTCTTGTTAATCTATCTCCTGTTTATTTGATTATAGGCCAGCCGAAAGAACCTTGAGGGTAGAGCCAAGTGTCTTCCTCCCCGACAATTTAATACCAGATCTAATTACACAGGTAGTAGGTCACATGGACCCATTCTATTCCCCGCAGTTCACTTCCCATAGAAAGAAAAGGCATTTGGCAGGATAAAAACCCTTGCCATTCCCGTCCACGCAAAAGATACCCTGATCTGAAAAATGATCCTTCCTTTTCTGTTGTTAATAGCTCCCTTGCCTCACCCTTCTGCCTATAAAACCCTCCACTTGTACAACCCCTAGGGTGCCCTTCTGTTGCTAGAAGAAATGTTGTGACTTTCATGAATTGTTTAATAAAGCCAAGTTGATCTCCATATTTACATGGTTTAATTTTGTTTTTTAACAACTCTAACAAAACCTAAACTCAAAGAAAAACTACTCTTAGTACTGAATATTAAACAAAATAATGTAAATGAACTCAAAAAGTTAGATTTACTTTACTTTTCTCAGAAAAGTAGACAGAATTATGAAGACTACATCAGATACAATAAAAAGAAGAATAAACTCAGAACTTGGGGGGTAGATAAAAAATATTATAGGACACCATGTTAACAAAATAAAGAGCAAAAAGCATCAATTTAAAAATTATGAATGAAGAAGACCAGATATCCACAATATTTTGCATGATCCTTTGTTACGCAAATTTGAAAGCCTGAGTAAAACACATACTATATTAGTTTGCCAGCGTTCCCATAACAAATTACCACAAACTGGGTGACCTAAAGCAAACTTTTCTCACAGTTCTAGAGTCTGAAATCAAGGTTTTGAAACCTGTAGGGTGGTGCCTTCTGGTGGTGCCCACGCATTCCAGGCTCGCAGCTGCAACACTCCAATGTCTGCCTCTGTCATGGCGGTCCTCTCCCTGTGTGTTGCCCTCACACTGTCTTCTGTCCTTATAAGGACACCAGTTACAATGGATTAAGGGCCCACCCTACTCCAGTATGACCTCATCATAACTTAATGGCACCTGCTGTGACCCTCTTTCCAAATAGGGTTACATTCTGAGATACTGGGGTTAGGACTTCAACATATCTATTGGGGAAACACAATTCAACCCATAACAAATACTTTTTGGTGAGATGAATTACCAAAGAGTGACAGTCAGAAAGGTTTCAAGATCAAATTATACCATAGCATGAAGAAGAAACTGGGCATTTGTTTTTGTCTTTTTATTTTTTCATTTAAAAAGTCAATAACACTATTATCAAAAAACCTAAGACAAAACAATAGCTCATTATAACTTAAAAATATTAATAAAAAATCATAAATAAATTATTAACAAACAAGATCTAGGTATGTTTTCAAAATTTATGACCAAATCAAGATTACTTATAGGACTGTAGTAATATTTAAATATTAGTAAATCCATTAATTGAATTTACTATGATAATGGGTCAAAGAAGAAAAGCAACATGATTATCTCTGCTATAGACTAAATGTTTGTATCTACCCAAAATTCGTATGTTGAAACCCTACTCTCTGATGTGACTGTATTTGGAAGTAGGGCCTTTGGGAGATAATTAGGGTTAGATTAGATCATGAGGGTGGAGCTCCATTATGGGATTAGTGCCCTCATAAGGAGATACAGGGACCAGCGCTGCTCGCTCTGTAAACCAGGAAGAAGGCAAGGCCTTCATTAAGAACCCCACCCTGCTGACACTCTGAGCTTGGACTTCCAGCCTCCAGGACTGTGAGAAATAAATGTGTTGTTTAAGCCACCAGTCTGTGGTATTCTGATATAGCAGTCCCAACTGACTAAGTCTCAGATAATAAGAAAGCAAATGACAAAATTAAATATCTGTTCCTGATTTAAAACCCTATTTAAAAAGTTACTTCTTTATGATACACACACACAGAAAAGACAAAAGCACTAATATTTGGATGGACTAGTCTTCACTCATTTTTCTTTTATTGGAGAAAAGTTAATATCTTCTGAAATTTTAGGTGTATAACCTCTCTGACAAAAATTATGATGATCCTTTTAGGTATTATGCTACTGATACAACAGAGCAAATACACCAGGAGTACAGAGGGAAGGTCATAGAACAAATAAATTAGAAAAGAAAAACTCATCAGGGTACTGGTTAATGAAATTACAGTTCAATAATTAGTACACAGCCTTTTAAAGAGCATGCAGCCATTTCAAGAGTAAGGTAGATCTGTTTGGACTGACAAAGAAGTATGACTATTATATTCAGTGAAAAAAAGCCAAGTGCAGCAGACTTAATATGATCTAATCTTATTCATGCAAAAATATGCATGGTAGCATAAACAGAGCAAATCGTCTGAAAGCATACACATAAGTAGTTAGCACTTAGATTTTACTTTAAATCTTTATATTGTAAGTTGCTTTTAAAACTTGTATAAGAAAAAAATTAAGTTTCATAATTTTTTTTCTTTTAAAGACAGAAGAGAAGGGTATTGCAGACCTATGGCAATGTTTAGGTGACATGAAAGAAGAAAAAAAGAGTAGGAGACACAAGCGGGAGTATATTAGAAGGACTTAGCAAAGTTTACCTCAAGGGCAATTTAAAGACTATGAATTTTGTGTATAAAAGTAAAAATGGGGTGGCCGCTTAGCTCAGTTGGTTAGAGCATGGTGCTGCTAACACCAAGGTTGCCGGTTTGATCCCCGCTTGGGCCACTGTGAGCTGCACCCTCCTTAAAAAAAGAAAAACAGTAAAAATGATGAAATGAGTATCTCAGGAAGAATATTAATACCATACAATAATAACAGGTAGCACAGGGTTGGGCAGGTTTCTAGCAAAGTGCTGCAATGAAACTGTCTACAGAGGGTGGTTACTGAGCTCAGTCTGAGGTGTGACAATCATTTTGTTACAAATAAGTGGGATACAAATATTATCACATCATTCACCTGCTAAAAAATCACTAATGACTATCCACCACAATTTTGAATGATTTACTTGTTCCAGAGAGACAGAATAAGGAATGGAGTTAGAGACAGCCAGTGGGAAACCGTATTACCTTGTAATCATTAAGTTAAAAAGATAGAGAGGGGGCCGGCCCGGTGGCTCAGGCGGTTGGAGCTCCATCCTCCTAACTCTGAAGGCTGCCGGTTCAATTCCCACGTGGGCCAGTGGGAACCACTGGCTGCCAGTTTAATTCCTCGAGTCCCCCAAGGGATGGTGGGTTCTGCCCCCTGCAACTATGATTGAACACGGCACCTTGAGCTGAGCTGCCGCTGAGCACCCGGATGGCTCAGTTGGTTGGAGAGTGGGCTCTCAACCACAAGGTTGCTGGTTCGACTCCCGCAAGGGATGGTGGGCTGTGTCCTCTGCAACTAGCAATGGCAACTGGACCTGGAGCTGAGCTGCGTCTCCACAACTAAGACTGAAAGGACAACTTGAAGCTGAACTAAGATTGAAAGGGCAACAACTTGACTTGGAAAAAAGGCCTGGAAGTACACACTCTCCCCAATAAAGTCCTGTTCCCCTTCCCCAATAAAAATCCTTTTAAAAAAGGGGAAAAAACGATAGCCAGGAAAAAAACACGAAACAAAAATAAAATATATATATATATATATATATATATATATATATATATATATATATATATATATTTTTTTTAAAGATAGAGAGGACTAAACATCTAATCTGTTTACATATAATAAAGAAGAATTCTGACACTCTTAGAGCAGTAGTCCTTGAATAAAAGTTCACAACCAAATCACCTTAAAAAGCCTTTCCAAAGTATCTATGCCTATGAGTCCTACTCTCCCCTAAAAGTTCTGGGTCAGTAGGTCAGAGCAGAGTCCAACAAAGGTATTTTGGAAAAAGTTCACCAAGTGATTCTGATGTGCACCTCTGGTTAAAAATTACAACAAAAAAAAATCACTTATGTGACTTCATGGATGGCGTCTCAAAAACTCAATTAAATATTAAAATAAAAAGGAAACTAAATATTCTTAATATAGTGGGCAAAAAGCCTTGACACTGTATCATCGATTAACTTCTTAGACTCAAACTCTACCTTCATCACACTGTCATAATTTTACTGCAATGACTGCTACCAGCACCTGTGGCCAGAATACAGCTGCTGGACTCAAATCAAAAGAGATGCCATTGTTTAGAACTCTGGGAATCATAGTAAAGCAGTACTAGTAATGCATTAGTGCTGGAGTCATAGGAACGATTACACACAACTTACACAATAGCTGATTGATAAGCAAAAAAAATCACCATAATAGTGTTCTACAATTGTGAGTGGCAGTTTGAATTACACAGTTTTGTAATTTGTACAGATTTTTTCTGTTGTCATAGCTAGCTTTCTGCCATACTTAAAAGACTGTAGTTTTTAAATAAACACTGTAAGAGCAAGAGTACTTCTTAAAACCTTAAATGTTAGATTTTTTTCAAGAGATTCAGAAACATATAATATTTTTGCTACGAATTCTTTTTCTAATCAAATGTTTAGACGTAAGTTACTTTGAGATATATATCTTCACACTACATATAAAACAACTCCTCTAGAAAGTAACAGAAGTTTTGAATGCTAGCTTTCACATACAAATACCCTTTTACTGCATTTTTCATGTCAAAAAATCAGGTGTCAGTGGTTTATGTCTTTTTAACCTCTTATGAAATGAATCAAACACATAAAAATAGAAGTGTACAATGCACTCCCATATACTCATCACCTAGTTTCAACAATTTTCAAAACTTTGCCATGCTTGTTTCATATAGTCCTACCCCTTTTTCGCTGATGTACTTTAAAGCAAACCCAGATGTTGCATTATTTTATTGATCTTTAATAGATAAATAATTTAACAGAACCTCTTTATCGTTATCACACATAACAACAATGCCTCAATAATCTCATGCCTATTTCATGTTTGACGTTCCCAGAGTGTCTCCAAAATGTATTTTTCACAGTTTTGTTCAATATATCATTTTGTACCCAATTGTTATACACTACAATATTTTGCTTCAAAAGTTGATGCTGGGGCAGCCGGATGGCTCAGTTGGTTAGAGCGCGAGCTCTGAACAGCAGTGTTGCCGGCTGGATCCCCACATGGGCCAGTGAGCTGCGCCCTCCACAACTAGACTGAAGACAACAACTTGGAGCTGATGAGCCCTGGAGAAACACACTGTTCCCCAATATTCCCCAATGAAAAAAAATTTTTTTTAAGTTAATGCTATATATACTATCCAAATTAGAACATGTCACATCTCTTTAAAAGCTTCTCACTGTTTCTATGACGAACCACCAAAATCCATAACATGACATACAAAAAGTCTTACCCAATACAAAGCCTCGCATGTGACCAAGACCTCTCCTACCTCTCCTAATGACCCAGTCCCTTCTCAATGGTTGTCGCCCTAGTGAAAGTTGACGGACTCAAAGAATCAAGAACATATAATCAGCTAACGGTAATGAAAAGGCAACCCACCTCATGAACCTTGATTGGATGCTGAATCAAAGAAAAACAACTACTTGTAAAAGACATTGTGAGATAATAAAAAATAAACGTATTGGTCTCTGCTCCCCGCTCCTGGCACAGAGCTCCTAAGACCCTTGGAATCTCCTGAGAAATAAGAGCAGTAGGAGCACCTCTTGTTCTAATGAGGCGACTCTGGGTGCCTCCTGGAAGAGGGCTGGTCACCACAAAGACCACGCCATGATTGGAACCTCGGGATTTTCAGCCCCTCCTCCCCTTCTCCAGAGAGGGGAAAGGGGCTGAAATGGAGTTAATAATTGATCATGGCTACGTGAGGATGTTCCTTCAAATCCCAGTTGTACAGGTTCGGAGAGCATCCAGGTGGGTGACCACATCCACACCTGGAGGCTGAGGCACCCCAACTCCACGGGGACGGCAGCTCCTGTGCTCCAGGAGCTCCCAGACCCCGCCCTATTATCTTTTCATCTTGCTATTCAACTACATCCTTTTTCATATCCTTTAATAAACTGGTAAACGTGTTTCCCTGAGTTTCTACGAGCCCTACTAGCAAGTTAATCGGACCTGAGGATGGGCTCAGGGGAACCTCTGAGCCATAGCTGTTGAGTCAAAAGCACAGTGGGATATGGTGAACTTGCGACTGGCATCTGAAGTCGGGGTGGGGAAGGGGTCTTGTGGGACTAAGCCCTTAACCTGTGAAAGCTGAAGCTATCCAAGTGGAGTGTGTCAGAACTGACTTAAATTGTAGCTAGTACAGGAGACTTGCTTCTTGTTGAGAGGAAAAAAAAAACCACCCATACGTTCATTGACCACAAGTGTCAGAAATGAAGCGTTCTATGGAATTTCATTTGGTTTCATTAGAGTAAAAGAGACATTCAGGGAAGAGAGATATAGTAGGGAAGAGCTGGGATTTTCCCTACACAGCAGGAGGAAAACTGAATTTTTCCTTTATAGACATTATTGGCACATTTGGGAAAATTACTGTATTATAAATATGGTTATGAAAGAGAATGTCCTTATTTTTAGCAAATACATAGTGAACTATCAAATGATTCAGAAAAAAATGTACCTGCTGTGTGTATATACCGCATTTCCCCAAAAATAAGACCTAGCCGGACCATCAGCTCTAATGCGTCTCTTAGAGCAAAAATTAATATAAGACCCGGTTTTATTTTACTATAACATAAGATAAAACATAATGATCTTTCCATACATTTTAATATATAACCCTTTTGACATATGCAGTGTCATACATTCTAAATTATACTGTTTATCCCACTTTTTTTTTTCCACACAACACATCATGGACATCATTCCCACAAATTGAGATCCCTACAGTCATGCACCACTTAACAATGGGGATACAGTCAGAAAAATGCATCGTTAGGTGACTTCATGCGAACGTCACCGAGCACGCACACAAACCTGTAGCTCTTGCTATGCAGCCCACTACGCCCCTGGGCTGTATGGCGAAGCTGGCTGCTCCTGGGCTACAAGCCTGTACAGCGTGTTACTGCACAAAACAACACGAGGTTAAATCAGGCACAAGAGAAAATGCTGCAATGAAGACACGCAATAAACACGAGCTGCATGAGGCTGTTGCTGGAGTAACACGACATGTGGCTTTACAGCAAACGTTGTTTTTAGAAGTAGAAAGAGTACCGTCCAATATAGCTATAAGAAGTATAGCATAATCAGTACATAAACCAGAAACACAGTCATTTGCTATCATTATCGGGTATTATGTACTGTATAAACTGTATGTGCCATACTTTTAACACGACTGGCAGTGGAGCCAGTTGGTTTGCACCAGCATCACAAACAGGTGAGTAATGCCACTATGACATTAGAACAGCTAAGGCGTCACTAGGTCATAGGTCCATTATAATCTTATGGGCCCACCATCGGGATGCGGTCCATCGCTGACCAAAACGTCAGTGATGCGGCACGTGACTATAGCCTCCTCGTCCTCTTAGGAAAGCCCATGGTTTGTAGCAAGGGTTAGCAAACCTTCCATAAACAGCCACAGAGTCAATATTAAGCTTTTCAGGGCCATACATCTCTGTTCCAACTACTTAATTCTGTTATTACAGCAAAAAAGCAGCCATAGATAATATGCAAATAAAAAGCAAGGCTGGGGTCCAATAAAACTTTACTTATAAACAATAAAATTTAAACTTTGTATTATTTTCATGCGTCATGAAATCATCTTTAGGTTTTTTTCTCAACCTTTGAAAATGTAAAACCTTAGTTGACTTAGAAATGACAATGTAATTTGCAGGGACCAGTGCAAAACAAACAAACAAACAAAAATAGGGCCTCTTGTTTAAAAATTATGAATTTCAAAATAGCGACAGCAGAGCATTAAACCAAGCACAGGGCTTTTCTAAGAGTGGCCTACCTTGACTGCACAAGTGACATAAAGTGCTCAGAATGGCCCCAATATATACTAAGCACTTTCTAAGTATCAGCTATCACTGTATTTTAGTAGCTAAGCAATATTATACTTAGCCAACATTCTACTTTCACAATTTTTCCTATATATATACAATCTGATAAACATCTTTGCTAATATAACTTTGCATACTTTTCCTATTATTCCTTTGGAGAAATTCATAGATGTAAAAATGCTAAAACAAACTAGATGTATTTTTAAATTCTAAATTCTAAATTTTAAATTCAAAGTAGATGTATTTTTTTAAAAAAAGTTTACTAAAGCTTTCCCAGCAATGGGAACTCTTAAAATTGTCACTTTGACAGACAAAAGTAGCTCACTTTAGCTTTAAATATTCAATCTTATTGCATCTTAGTAATTTTCTTCATCATGATTTCCAAGGCGCTTTTGGACACAATGTACAGTAGATTGTATTTTCCAAAGA
Source organism: Rhinolophus hipposideros (assembly GCF_964194185.1). Taxonomy (NCBI): domain Eukaryota; kingdom Metazoa; phylum Chordata; class Mammalia; order Chiroptera; family Rhinolophidae; genus Rhinolophus; species Rhinolophus hipposideros. Next base: position 52,949,139 of record NC_138048.1, on the reverse strand, counting down.
CGGCCACACATGGTCATCTGCAACATGGCCTTGCCATTCCATCGAGGAGCAGTCTATTTCTCTACTCCCTTGAATCTGGGTGGCGCTGTGACTGCTCTAACAGAATACAGTGGAAACGATGTCATGCCTTTCCAAACTTAGCCCTTAATTGACCTGGTAGTTTCAACTTCCTGTCCTTAAAAGTGAGCAGTCCTGTAGGTGTAACTACCCTAATACTAATGTGCTGTGAAAAGCCCGGGACGTATGGAAAAGCCCAGAAGGATGAGACGCCATGTGTGAAGAAAGGACAGAGAAAGACCAAGGCACCAGGGCATCAGACACGTGAATGAACAAGCCATGTTGGAAGTAGATCTTTCAGCCTCAGTCACCCAATGTCATAACATGGATCAGAGATGAACCATCCAGCCAAGGCCTTTCCAAACTCCTGAGCCACCAGTCATGAGCAAAATAAAATGGACATTAAATTTTAGGTTGGTTTGTTAAAGAGCAATAGATAACCAGAACATGACTTAAAAATAAACACGGATAAAAATTTTAAGATCATGTATCTCCAAATCAATGTGCACTTAAAAGATTACCTTAGAAAAACCCACCTATTCCAGTGATTTTGGAATTGCTAAAAGCATCTTAAGAACAATTATTTTATAACCACTTAAGAAACCTTAGTTACATTTTTTTCAAATATCTCATTCTGAGTTAGGTGTTCCAGGGAAAACAGTTTCAAAAAAAACTGTCTCACTGGATTAAGAAGCTGTGGTACATTTATACAATGGAGTATTACGCAGCCATAAAGAAGAAAGAAATCTTATCATTTGCAACAACATGGATGGATCTAGAGAACATTATGTTAGGTGAAATAAGTCAGAAAGAGAAAGACAAGTACCATATGATCTCACTTATATGAGGAATCTAAAGAAAAGAATATGTGAATGAACTAATCAGAAACAGTTTTGGGGACACAAAGAAAAAACCGAGAGTTGTTAGATGGGCGGGGGGGAGGGGCGATTGGGGATAAGGGGAAAGGTGAAGGGATTAGGAAGCAGCTGGTAAACACAAGGTGGCCTCAGGGTTTTTTGAAAATTAATTTGGGGAACGTATTCAATAATGTTGTAAAGATTTTGTTGGGTATCCGATGGACATGCGTCTTATTTGGGAGACCACCTCAGGGATACTGTGGATGCCTGATCATGGCATTGTACACCAGAAGCTAAACATTAATGAATGCCAACTATAATTTTATATATATAATGTGATGGCTGGGTGTGAGGTCGGAGGGATAGTGGATGGGGGGAGGGGGGTTCACAGTGTGAGGGATATAAATGATGAACATCTAAGTATTACCTTGTCTTGTACACCTGAAACTAATAAATTAAAAAAAAATTAAAAAAAAAACTGTCTCAGATTTTCTAAGCAGACAGTCAATTAAAAAATTAAGAGTTTATCAAGGTGGCAGGATAGAAGACCTTTTTAAATTTTTCTACAGAACTATAATAAGCATTAATTCTCTGAATAGTTCAGTTTGTGAAATTAAAAATGCGTATAGTATTTCCTTAGAAACCTCATATATATTCTTGTAGCCTAGAAACAGACTAGTAAGAGTCACTCAAGAATTTTAACAACTGCAAGAGGACATAAAGATTTTGGTTTGACTTAGGTACAGTAAGTCTTCATTTAATGCCAGTCGGTTCTTGGAAACTACAAGTTTAAGGGAAATGTATAACAGCAGTTTTGCCGTAGGCTAATTAATATAAACGAGGTAAATTCCTACAGCATATTTTTGGTCACAAAAACATCACCAAACTTCTAAATAAAGACGCAAAACACTTCTAACATTAAACAATAAAATAAATGTGAGCTATACACACATTTAAGAAAGATGAATAAAAACAACTAAGATCATTATTTTCCCACCGGCTCATTCCAGTTCAGGGTCCCGGGTGGCCAGAGCCTGTCCCAGCAGCTCAGGACGCGAGGCAGGAACCAACCTACACAGGACGCCGTTCTGTCAGGGCGCACTCACCCCCACAGCCACTCAGAAAGCGACAACTGAGACATGCAAACTCTCCTCACCCACACATCTTTGCGCAGTGGAAGGAAATCAGAGGATGAAGAGAAGACCCACGCAGACGTGGGGAGACCATGCGAAGTCCACACTGCCAGTGGCACCAGCAGGAAACCGAGTTTTTCTCACTAACGTTAATAACCAAACCATGTTGAACGAACAGATATCATTGAGGACCTGCTACTGTGAAAGAAAATATAAACAAGCCCTAGCAACTGTCATGTATTACTTACAGTTTTGCAATTCAATTGTACAATTAACAGAAAAAAATCCTAAAATAAAAATTATGGTATGTTATGTGAAAATGGAGAATGACTATCTTATTAAAGTAATTTTTGGCAATAAAAGTCTATAACGGAACCATTATATGCAAGGAATTACTAAGAGTGAAAGGATACGAAGAACTGGTGGTCTCTGTACCAGAGTTTATAATCTAAAAGGAAGAATGGGACGGCATCACATCAGTTTGTAAGGTAAAATTACAAAAGACTACCCAGAATTCTACAATTCTACTTACCAGCTCTACCTGGGTGTCTACTCCACTTGGGTATCTCAAATTTAACAAGTACAAAAATAGAACAATTAATTTTTAACAAAAACCTGTTCTTCCCTTGCCTTCTCCTTAGTAGTAAACAATACCTCCATATAACCAATTATTAAAGCCAAAAATGTCATTTTTTATTCTTCCCTATGAAAAAATTCAGCAACAATTCCTATTGATTCTACCACAAATACTATCTCACTGTCTCCCCAGTCATCTCTTGCCTGGCCTGGCCTGGTAAGTAGTTTCCTGCAATGGCTTCCTTAACTAGTCTTTCTACATTCACTCTCACCCCTCTACAGCCCATTTTCTAAACAGTAATCCAAATATTTTTAAAATATAAGCCTTACCATTTCTCACCACTGCTAAATGGCTTTCTAATGGCTTCCTATGGTACTAACCATAAAATCCAAACTTCTTAGGATGGATGATTTAGAAGCCCTACCACGACCTGGTCCCTCCCTGCCCATCTCCTACCATCCATTCTTTCTCTCGCTCACTCAGCTCCAGCCCACACTGGTCTTCTTTTTGTTCCTTGAAGATCAAGCTCCTTGCCTCCTCTGATCTACAAGCTTCTCCTTCCCCCTGGTTCCCCACCTATGGGACCAGTGATCAAACTTTGCATTGTCCACAGGAAGACAAACTTCATGGATGGAAATGACATATTATTACATCACCACCTACGAGTACTCTTGCCAAAACTGTTTAAACTGAATCTACCCAGAAGAAACAATCAAATTCAGAAAGCAGGATATTCTACAAGATCATTTTTCCATACTCATCAAAAAAATAAGCAACATGAGATGGTTAGTTATCATATTATCTATAATCCAGAAAAGTAGGGGGACAAGACATCCAAAACAGGAATAAGCAATAAGAGTTACGCCGTAACATCTTCATAGAACATATAATACAAGAATATCTTAAAATCATAAATCCTTCCTAGCAATATTGAAAATGTGTACATATTACTAAATAAAAAATAGTAAAGCTACTATAAATTTGCACTTTGATTATAAGAAGGTAATGTGTAAACTAATGAACATAGACTAGACCTCTGGCAATACTGCAATCCCACTGAGTTGAGACTTTTGGGGATGTTGGAACGGGGTGAATATATTTCGCATGTTAGACAGAGGTGAAATCTTTGGTAGCCAGAGGGTGGAATATAGTAGACAGAATAATGGCCACCAAAGAATGTCACATCCGAAACCCCAGAACTATGTTAGGTAAATGAAGGCAGCAAATACAGTTAAGATTGATAATCATCTGATCTGAAGATACGGAGATTATTCTGGAATTATCTGAGCAGGCCCAATGTTACAAGGGTCCTTATAAGGGAAAGAGAGAGAAAGAACAGCGAGGAGCACAGTCGATGCTCGCTTTGAAGACAGAAAGGGACCAGGAGCCAAGGGGCATGGGCAGACTCTTGAAACTGGAGACGGCAGAAAATACAGACTCTCGCCGGACCTCCTAAACAGGAACGCCGTGCTCACAGCACCTTGATTGGAACTGAGTGAAACCTGTGCTGAAATTCTGACCTCCAGGCCTATAATAACTTTGTACTGTTTCAGACTACTAAGTTTGGGATAATTTGTTATAGCAGCAATAGGAAACTAATAAAATGTACTGTGATTAGATTTAAGATGATCGGATGCTACTCTTATCTACCTAACAAAGGCAACAGAGAATCTACAATTTTTCATATACAATGTACAGCATTAAATCAAAAACTGGCCTCACCAAAAGAAAAAACTTAAAAAATATAGAAAAAGCTTCATTAGGAACTAAAAGTGAAACTAGAAAAAAACATGAAAGAAACAGATGAAAAGTTGGCAATTTCCACCAAAGAACAAGAATCTATAAACAAGAAAATGAAACGAAATTTCCCAAAGAGAAAAATACAGCTGAACTCCACAGATAGGTTTTACAGCAGTTTATACACAACAGATGAGCTTGATAAACAGGAACATAGGTCAACAAAAAATATTCTAATTCTCTATGAAGCGTAACATTTCAGAAAGAACATAAGAGAAATGTAGGACACAGAAAAAAAAATTTTAACATATGTAGTACTGAGTCTCAGAAGGAGAGAAGAAAGTGAAGCAGAGGCAATATTTCCAGATAATAACCAGGAATTTCACTCATACAAGCTGATGAAAGATACTATACAAACCCCATACTATATTGAAGAAACTCTACAAACCCAAAGCAGGATGAATGCAACAGAAACCACACCTAAACAAATAGTAAAATTGCTGAAAACCAGAGGCAAAGGGAAAAAAATGTTACAAGCAGGTAGGAGAAAAAAGATACATTGTCCTCCAAAGAGCAACAATTACAACTTATTAACTTATAACAAATGATAAAGACATAAAAAAACATAAACAAAAGACAATGAAATGAATTGTACTTAAAAAAAAAAAAAAAGCCAACCTACTATCCTGCTTTGGAAAACAGCGTCAAACATCAAAGAAAAACAAAAACATTTTCAGATATTACAAAAACTGAGGTGGTTTTTAGCCAGCAGATAAGTCCTCAAAGAAAAAACAAACTAGGTCTTCAAATTAAATGATAAATGTGCTAGGAAGTATCTTGTTTTATCCATATAAAACTATTACCTAACAATGACTAATAAAATCTATTACCTTTTTTATTATATTAGTTTAAATACTTTGATTTGAAAATCCAGAGAGGAAGTTTTAACTTCTATAAAGCTTCTCAAACAGCAGAAAACTGGAAATCAAAGTTAAAAAAAAAAAATCAATACGTTAAAAACCATTTTTTTAAATCACCAGGAAAAGTTTTGTTTATTTCAAAGTGAACACCTTTTTAGCTAGAACTGCAAAAATCAAAGTGGTTAATCCCATCAACTTTAATTTTGCATTGAGTCAATAAAAAAAAGTATACACACTGCTCACATTCTGTCTAAAAGTGACTTTAAAATACATACAGAGTTAAATCCTTGATAGTAATCATCCTAGTGTCCATTCTCCACTGTCTGCCTTGGATTAAACTGTTTTATCATATTTTACACTTCAATACTGGACTGTAGTTTTTTAAGCTGTGAAAAATTTTACAGTTAAATTTGAGTATGTCTGTAGTAGCAGAGGAAATAAAAGCTTTAAAAGGAAAAATTGACCATATTTCAATAAAAAATCCTGACTTATTTCAGGTAAAAATTACTGTAAGATTATAATCAAGTCAATTCTTTCTGTAAGAACTTCATCTCTGAAACAGGAATATATTCCTCTTTATATCCAACATGTTCATTTACCTCAATGTTTATAGAGACTTAACTCATTAATTCTCATGTATCTAACCTTCAGATCCTTCTAGTTACAATTCAGTGGACACAGACTTCATGTAATCTCTAATAAACATTCCTATCTCCTCACAGCAGTTTTCCTCTGTGACCTCTCAGTTCACTTATTCTTTGGCTCTGATATCATTTCAAATTTAAATCTTAAAGGCACTGTGTCTTCATTTTTTGTTGTATAGGTTTTTTTTTCTTCCTCTTCTTTTGCTCACTCTACCTTCTTAAATACTTTACACATAAAATCTATACAAGACCTTTACTGCTCTCCTACAAAGTTGAATGAAGTCTGTCCATTGACTTTTACTGTTTCATCATCCACAACTTTGATGATTTTCATTTTTACAAGTAACATGCCTAACGTATGAAAGAAGATATATTCTAGATGCTCCCAACCAATAGTTAATTTCCACATGGGAAAGCCAACTCTACAGATAGGTTTATTAAATCATCCAAGCTACTCTTGAGCCTGGGAAAAAGTAAGAAGACTGCACATGGTCTCACAACCTGTAAGTGAAAAAGAAACAGGTAATCTTCCTCGACAGCCCACATACTTGGTCCGTATTCACTACCCTAAAAGAGTGTTCTCCAGTATAAATTTTGCTTTGCCTATCAACAGCACAGAAACTTCCAGTTAAACACCACAGATTGAATACACCCATTTATCTCCATTTTCTCCAAAACTCCAAGTAAAAGGAAAAGAAATGGAGGGAATAAGTACTAATCTACAATGACAAAGAACAGAAGCCCTAATACCATGTTTCCCTAAAAATAAGACCTAGCCATCAGCTCTAATGCGTCTTTTGAAGCAAAAATTAATATAAAACCCGGTCTTATTTTACTATAAGACCGGGTCTATAATATATTATTATATAATACAATACAATATAATACTTGGTCTTATATTAATTTTTGCTCCAAAAGACGCATTAGAGCTGATGGTCCAGCTAGGTCTTATTTTGGGGAAACACGGTAGTAACAACACAATTCTGGAAACTGAAAGGCAGATAAAAGACAACTAATTCACTTGGACCAGAGAAAGCTAAAACCTAAGTCTTCAAAGTGCATTGGTGAAGCCAATTTAAAGCAAGATTCACCACACAGAATCCCTAGATAACTAGAAGCATGAAGAAGTAATATGTCTCAAAATGCAGTGATGGGGGGGCGGGGGGGTTGTAAAAACAGGAAGATTCGTTGAAATCTTGTATTTATAAGGAGGAATCACTCTTCAGACCCTTCTCACTTGACTCCTCCATCCAGACATGAGCACCCCTCCCTCACCCTGACAGAAGATGGGAATTTTATTTTCTGTAAAGGTTTATGTAATTAAATCATAGGTATTGAATAAAAGTCAGAAAAATTTCCTATCTACAGCCCTTCTCCAGGCCCCTTCCCTACCCAGCTCAGCTCCTCTAAAGCAAGCATCTTACGCTATATCTAACAGGCAGAACATCTTAAAGAACATCTGTCAGGTAAACATGAGAAGACCTAAACGTACTGATATTTGGGAGTGGCTGCAATGAAAATATTGCCCTGTAGTGAAGCTCACCAGTCAACAAGCCATAGGAAAGCATGTGGTCATTCCAATAGCCTTGTAAGTGCCTCATTCTGTGATGTGAACAGAGAGCCAAGGAACAGCAAAAACATTTAAGGAAAACTTCTAAAAGAAAATCAGACACCAAAACAAACAAAAAGACTTGAAGGAAAGAGATAATTCAGAGAAAAAAACAACTGTAACTGTGATTAATTTCTTCAGAGTTGTAAGAAAAGCTCTTAAAGAACGAGTTGATATTTAAAAGGAATATTTTGATAGTAAGAAAGAACTCGTGGAAACTAGGGTTAGAAAACAAGTTGGCTGTATCATCCAAAAAGTAGAAAAAGGCAAATAAATAGAAAAGGAGGAAAGAAAATAATTCAAAATACAAATATAAAAATAAACAAAAGTCTAGAAAAAAAGAAAAAAGGAGGAAGATTAATCATCAAAGAAATAATATGATTCCCCAGAACTAAAAGATGAGTTTTCAGATGGAAAGTATCCAAGACAACGAACAAAAAAGACCCACCCGAAGAAGCCACATCATTATGAAATTTCAGAATACTAGAAATAAAGAGAACATTTAGAAAACCTTCAGAGATGAAAAAGGAAAAAGTAAATCAAAACAGGCACCGTACGTCAACAGCAACATTGAAAACCAGAAGACAATGGGGTAATGCCTGCAAATTCTGAGAGAAAATGGTTTCAACCTACAATCCTACAAACATCTCCAGACATGTTCAGTCTCAAAAAAAAGAAAAAAAAATGCACCTTTTTGAGGGAAGGTAAGGAAAACTATCTTCTGCCAAAAAAAATAAATAGGAAAGACAACAACTTGAAAATCAACAAAAAAATAAATCCAAAATAGGAAAGGCAGAGGTAATTCCCATATTAAAAGGGACTTGGGGGGGCTGGCCAGGTGGCTCAGGCGGTTGGAGCTCCGTGCTCCTAACTCCGAAGGCTGTCGGTTCGATTCCCACATGGGCCAGTGGGCTCCCAACCACAAGGTTGCCGGTTGAATTCCTAGGGTCCCACAAAGGATGGTGGGCAGTGCCCCCTGAAACTAACAATGGCAACTGGACCTGGAGCTGAGCTGCACCCTCCACAACTAAGACTGAAAGGACAACAGCTTGACTTGGAAAAAGTCCTGGAGGTACAGTCCTGTTCCTCTTCCTCTCCAAAAAAAAGGGGCAAAAAAAAGGCGGGGGGAGGGGGGGACTTGGGACAGCAGGATGGCTCAGCTGGTTAGAGCACCAGCTCCCAACAACAGGGTTGCCGGTTCAATTTCCACATGGGATGATGGGCTGCGCCCCCTTCAACTAAAGATTGAAAACGGCTTCTGGAGCTGAGCTGCGCCCTCCGCAACTAGACTGAAGGACGACTTGGAGCTGATGGGCCCTGGAGAAACAGTTTCCCACCCAATATTCCCCAATAAAATTAAAAAAAAAAAAGTAAAGGGACTCAAGAGACTAAAAAGACAAGGCACAGACTAGGAGAAAAGATTTGCAAAATACCTATCTAATAAAAGATCTACTATTTAAAATACACAAAGAACTCTAGAATTCAACAAGAAAACAAACAACCCAATTTAAAAATGGGCCAAAGACCCTAACTAACATGCACCTTGCCAAAGAAGATATACAGATGGCAAAAGCATATGAAAAGATATTCCACATCATATGTCAACAGAGAAATGCAAAAAACCAAAGTCCAGAATACTGACACCACCAAATGCTGGCGAGAATGGGGAACAATATTGCGGTGGGAACGCAAAACGGCACAGCCACTTTGGAAGACAGTTTGTGGGTTTTTTACAAAACTAAAACATGCTCTTTCTATACAATCCAGCAACTGCGCTTCTTGGTATTTACCCAAAGGAGTTGAAAGCTTACGTCCACACAGAAACCTGCACATGCACGTATATAACAGCTTTAGTCAGAACTGCCCACACTTGGAAGCAACAAGCTCTCCTTCAGCCGGTGATGGATAAACTGTGGTCCATCCAGACACTGGAATGCTAGTCAGCGCTAAAAAGGAATGAACTATAGAGCCATGAAAAGACATGGAGGAACCTTAAATGTATATTATTAAGTAAAAGAAGTTAATCAGAAAAAGCTACATGCTACGTGACTCCACCCATGTGACATTCTGTAAAAGGCAAAACTATGGAGAGAGTACACACATCGGTAGTTGGGGCACCGGGGGGGAGGAATAGGCAGAGCACAGAGAATTATCAGGGCAGGGAACCTAATCTGTAAGATACTTACAATGGTGAATGCATGCCATTATATACACATTTGTAGAAATCAAAAGGTGCACCTCCCCCGGGAACCCTAATGTAAACTCTGGACTCTGAGTGGTGATGCTGTGTCAGTGTAGGTTCATCAGTTGTAACAAACGTACCATTCTTGTGAGGGATGTTGATAATGGGATAGGCTATGCACGTGTGCGGGTAGAGAATATATGCAAATTTTCTGTATCTCTATTTTGCTGTGAACCCAAGCTTCCTCTAAAAAATAAAATCTATTTTTAAAGAAGCAAAGGGAATAGTCACAAAACATGTATCTGACATACATATTCATGTAGCCAGAAAATATAAAGAACTTCACTTAAAAAATAAAGACAACACATTTTTTTAGTGGGCAAAAGATGTGAACATACATTACACACAAGAAGGTATCAAATGACAAATGAGTACTTTAAAAAGTGCTCAACATCATTAACTAACTGCAAAATTAAAAACATAACCACACTGAGACTTCTGGATCAGCATGTAAGGAGCTTAGAAGTCACCACTCCATCCTAACAAGTAAAAAGCTAAACAAACAAAAATCAATAATTCTTCTTAGATCCATTAGACAAGTGAGGTCATGGGGCAAACTGCTGCCCCCAAAAGTGGAGAGACAGACAAGTGGATACTGGAGAGGAAACTTCTGTGGGAACCAGTGCCATGTCTTTTGAAGCACAAAAGTTTTAAATTTTAATGAAATCTAATTTATTGATTTTTTTCCTTTAGTTGCTTGTACTTTAGGGAGTCATATCTAACAAACTATTACCTAATTCAAGGTCACAAAGATTTACCCCTATGTTTTCTTCTAAGAATGTTATAGTTTTAGCTCTTACATTTAGGCCTATGACCCATTTAGAGTTAATTCTGCATATGGTATAGAGATCCAACTTCATTCTTTTGCATGTGGATATCCAGTTGTTTCAGCACCATTTGTTGAAAAGACTATTCTTTCTTCCACTGAACTGTATTGGCATCCTTGTCAAATGTTGGTTTATTCTAAATGTAAGGTTTTGTTTCTGCACTCTCAATTCTATTCCATTGATCTATATTTCTATCCTTATGCCGGTACCACACTTGATTACAATAACTTTGCATTAAGTTTTTAAATTGGGAAGTGAATCCTCAAACTTGGTTCTTCTTTCTCAACATGGTTTTGTCTATCCTGAGTCACTTGTATTTCCATATCAACTTTAGGATAAGCTTGTCAATCTTCAAAGAAACCAGCTGGAATTTTGGTAGGGGTTGTGTTTAATCTATAGAGCAATTTGGGAAGTACAGTCGTCTTAACAACATTAAGTCTTCTGATTTATAAACATGGAATGTCTTTCCATTTATTTAGGTCTTTAATTTCTTTAAATCATGTTAGGTAGTTTTCAGGGTAAACTCTTGCACTTCTTTGGTTAAATATATTTCTAAGTGTTTTATTCTTTTTGATGCCACTGTTAAATAGAATCATTTTATTTACTACAGAAATACAAATGATCACCGCAAACTGATCTTGTATCCTGAGCCTTGCTGAACTTACTAGTTCTCATTGATTTTTGTAGATTCCTTAAGATTTTCTATATAGAAGTATATAGTAGTAAGTAGAGATGGTGTTACTACTTTATTTTTCATTCTTGCCTAATTGCTCAGCTATAATCTCCACTACATTGTTGAATAGAAGTGAGGAGAGGGGACTTCTTGTTCCTGATCTTGGGGGAAAACTGTTAGTCTTTCACCATTAAGTATGATGTCAGCTGAGAGTGTTGATAGCTGTGCTTCATCAAGGTAAGCAAGTTCTCTATTCCTAGTTACTAAGTATTTTCATCATGAAAGTGTGCTGGATTTGCTCAGATTCTTTATATCTATTAAGATGATTCTGTGGTTTTTGTCCTTTGTATTCTTAATGTGTTGTATCACATTGATTGGTATTTGTTTCGTGCGATAAATTCCACTGGGTCCTGTACAATTCCTTTTATATGTTGCTGCATTTGGTTTGCTAATATTTTGTTGAGGATTTTTGTATCTGTATTCATAAGGGATATTGGTCTATAGTTTTCTTGTCATATCTTTGGCTTTGGTAGCAGGGTAATACTGGTCTTACAGAATGAGTTGAGAAGTGATACTGTCTTGTCTTTTCATGGAAGAGTTTGTGAAGGATTGTTGTTCATTCATCTTTAAACATTTGGTAGAATTCATCAGTGAAGCCATCTTGCCTTGGGCTTTTCTTTTGGGGAAGCTTTTTGATTACTAATTCAATCTATTTTTTTATATCTAGTCAGATATTTATTTCTTCTTGAGTCAGTTTCAGTAGTTTGTCTTTCTAGGAAAATATTCCTTTCATCTAGCTTAACTAATTTACTGTCATAGAATTATTCATAGTATTATCTTATAATCCTTATTTCTGTAACACAAGTAGTGGTGTCCCCTCTTTCATTCCTAAGTCTAGTAATTTAAGTTTTCTCCCTTTTCTTCTTGGTCAGTCTAGATCAAGGTTTATCAATTCTGTTGATCTTTTCAAATAATCAACTTTTGGTTTCACTGATTTTTCTCTATCGTTCTTCTATTCTCTATTTTCATTTATTTCTGCTTAAGCCTTTTTTTATTTCCTCCCTTTTCCTGCTTTGAAATTAGTTTGCTCTTCTTTTTCTAGTTTCGAAAAATGGAATGTTAATCACTGAACTGAGATCTTTCTTTTTGCTTGTTTGTTTTGTTTAAGGAGGGCGCAGCTCACAGTGGCCCATGAGGGGATTGAACTGGCAACCTTAGTGTTATCAGCACCATGCTCTAACCAACTGAGCTAAGCAGCCATCTCAGATCTTTCTTCTTTTTTAATGTAGAGTTTCTATGTATAAATTTTCCTCTACACACTTCTTTAGCTGCATCCCATAAGTTTGGTACGTTGTATTTTGGATTCATTTTTCTGAGAGCATTTCCTAATTTCTTATGTGATTTTTTAAAATAAATTTTATTAGGGGAATATTGGAAAACAGTGTGTTTCTCCAGGGCCCATCAGCTCCAACTCCAGTTGCCATTTTCAATCTTTTATTACAGGGGCACAGCCCACCATCCCATATGGGAATTAAACCAGCAACCTTGTTAAGAGCTCATGCTTTAACCAGCTGAGCCATCCGGCTGTCCCTCCAGAAGCTCAGAGGCAGCCCGTTATCTTGAATCTAGTTGTGGAGGGCGCAGCTCAATAGCCCATGTGGGAATCGAACCTGCAAACCTGTTGGTCAGAGCTTGCACTCTAACCAACTGAGCCATCCAGCCGCCCCTGTGATTTCTTTTTTTGCTCTATTGGTTTAGGAGTGTGTTGCTTAATTTCCATTTATCTGTGAATCTTTCAGATTTTGTTTTTGTTATTGACTTCTAATTTCATCACAAGCCAAAAAACATTTTATATAGTTTCAATCCTTTTAAATTTATTGAAACTTGTTTAATGGCCTAACATACAATCTACGATAAAGTTTCATACGCACTTCAGAAGAATGTGAATTCTGCTGCTCTGTGAAGTGTTCTATCGATATCTTTTAAGTATTACTGTCTTATAGTATTGTTCACATCTTCTCTTTCCTTATTAATCATCTGCAGTTGTTCTACCCATTATCGAAAGTATTTGGGGCCAGCCTGGTGGCTCAGGCGGCTGGAGCTCCATGCTCCGAACTCCGAAGGCTGCCAGTTCCATTCCCACATGGGCCAGTGGGCTCTCAACCAAGAAAGAGTGAATTCACTTCCAGATCTACCATTTGAAAGTCCACCATTAACAAGGCCAATTTAACTTCTTATAATATCCAGTTTGAGATTTTTTTAAACATCTTTAAAATAAGGATAATAATTCCCACCTCACCATACTGTATATTTTAACATTAAATGAGAGAGTAACTACAAAAGCATCTAATATGAGGTCTGGCACATTATAAAAACTTGTTATTCCTTACTTCAACTTAAGTTGATTTTATATTAAAGAATTAGAGGCTGCACTGCAGAATAGCAGAATTCCTGCATTTTGGTTCATGATAAACTACTTTATAATTCCACTCTCTTACCTCTGAAATGAAAACACATTTCCCCTCATCCTTGCCCACTATGTTTTCCCTGTATACAGTGCTGGTTGTTACAAGTGTATCTGTTATAAAGATGGAATGTAAAATGGCAAAGCAGCCTGGACTGGCACCAGCTTAACAGCAAAACATAACCAACATATTGTTTACATTTTATTCCAATGTCTTTCACCCATTCAAAAGTTTTGCCCCAAACATCTTTTTAAGATTTTTGACCTGTTATTGAACTAGGATCTTATCTAAAATAGAATCTACAATTGAAAATACTTCAGAATGGTGCACAACAAACATTGTTAAGGATAAAAAATAAGTACATCAGATAAAGACTAAAATGTTTAAAAGCTTGCTAATGCCAATTTTTTTTTTTTTGAGCATTGCTTAGAGCAAAAATCTTTCACAATACAGAACGTACTAATAAAAGTCAACTTTTTGTTTCAAGGAAAATATTCACTTCCTAAATGAACCATGTTTACATAAAGGAAAAGCACAATTTTTATTAAAATTTTTAAAAGCAACTACACATACAACTAATAGCCCAAACAAGTTCAAACTTCTTCAATAAGTATTTGTCAAAATGGAAACATCCCACTTTTAAAAAGTACACTTAGGCATTTATTTCATTGTAAATTTTTAGATAAACAAGATTTAGACCTTTAGAATGGTTTTTTAAAAACTAAAAAGGCAACCCCCCAAAATTACAAAATTACAAAACGAAATGTGCCTTCCAATCTTAATAAAAAGTTCATCAGAATGTAAAAGTAGGTCTGGCCCGGTGGCTCAGGTGGTTGGAGCGCTGTGCTCCTAACACCGAGGTCGCGGGTTCGATTCCCACATGGGCCAGTGAGCTGTGCCCTCTACAGCTAAGACTGTGAACAACAGCCCTCCCTGGAGCACAGTGTGCTGCCGTGGGCTGCTGTGGGCTACTGTGTGCCACCGTGAGTGGCCGGTGGCCAGCGTTAAGTGGTCGGCAGTCCGTATGAGTGGCCAGCAGTGAGCTGTCATGGGCTACTGTGTGCTGCCGTGAGCTACCATGTGCCACCATGGGTGGCCAGTGGCCAGCATGAGTGGCCGGCAGCCATTGGGAGCGGCGGGCAGCCGTGAGCTGCTGTGAGCGGCCCACCTACCACTGGTGACCCACTGCCTCAGCCAAGGGGAGCGCAAGGCTCATAATATCAGCCTGGGCCAGGGAGCTGTGTCCTACACAACTAGACTGAGAGACAACGGCTTGAACTGAGGGAACCTGGGGGGGAGGCGGAAGAAAGGGAGAGAGAGAAAAAGAATGTAAAAGTAACCACCGACTTTATTCAAATTACTAAAGACAATGTTGCAACTGCAGGATCTTTCTCTCATTTCAATCAGTGGTCCTTTTGTTTCCCTCCTCAATTTAACAGAAAAATTAATTTTTAAAGCTGGAACATTGGTGAAATTTTTCTTCAGCAAGACCTGTCTTTTGCATTAATTCTACAGCATCCAAGGCAGTTATGTCCACATGGGAGACTTAAACGTCACAAGATTCATTTGTGAATTAAAATAAAAATGTGAATTAATGTAAAAACAGCACAATAGATCAGGAAGCTACAGGGAATACACAGAGCAACTGCCTTGCTATTAAAAAAACGAGCCCAGTCCTCAGGAACCTCCTGTTTCGATACGCAAGTTTCATTATATCATTCATAAACAGGCACAATACTCTTAAAAGTCACGTTTCTTACACATAAAGCATGTGAATAAAAAGACTTCTGAAATATTCTTTCCAAATGCTACAGAAAACTACATAATAATGGGGTAATAGAAAAACTGTAAAAACTAGGAATGTAAATGATGAGATTTCTTTCTTGACATTCTTCCCTCTATGTGCAAATCTAATCTAGTCCCAAAAATGTACACAAGATATTGGAGTTCTTTGAATCTTTGTTTCCCTTCTCAATTTGCAGCCAACAATAATTAGAATATCAGAAACAACTCTTGAAAATCTCTAATATCTTAATTAAAACAGAACAGATACTATATTCAAGTTCAACAAAAGTTCACTATAAGGGTGGCCGGTTAGCTCAGCTGGTTAGAGCACATACTGGTAACACCAAGGTTGCCGGTTCTGTCGCTGCGTGGGCCACTGTGAGCTGTGCTTTCCTTAAAAAAAGAATTGATTGTAGGAAACTTAGGTGTCAGGAATAAAGTGCTCTTTAAATTTGATTAATTATACAAAGATCTCCTCTACAGCAAAATCAGTGATACCAGTTTAAGCAAGAATAAAATAAAATATAAACAAAAGTTCACTATAATATCCATACAACTTAATCAGTATCTTTCCGTCCTATTTTTATATTCAATGATTCCTTTATTTCAAAAACAAAGATACAGTTACAGGGTTTATGACCAACACTAGCAGCTAGAAATTTCCAAGTCACTTCTCTCAACTTGTTTTTTAAAAAAAAAACCAAACTTAAATGTGAAACAAACTGAGCACAAAGCCACATTCTCTAGGAGAAAATGCTGTGATTACCTCATTAAAACCAAAACAAATAGCTGAGTCGCAATAATAAAACTTTCACAAAAAGCAATAGAACTTTCTGAGGTACACTTTAAAAATTACTTCATTTGCCACACAAGCCTGGCATTTAACCTGCAAAGCTGCGGGAGACAATCCACCGGTGCCTCCTCTGGCTCCTTCGATTCACGCAGAACATAAAAGTTGCAACAACTAATACCAACAACAGCCATCAAACCAGGTGCAGCTTTTTACAAGCAAGAGCCCTAAGCTCCTAATAAAATGAACAACAAAACAATAATCAAAGATCAAAACAAAAAACAGTGTTCATAAATTTCCTTAGGAGTCCCTTAGTTTTACAATACTTTGCGTTTCACTGAAAAGAGAATGGGAAATGGAATTACCATTGATAAGGGCGAGAACAGTTAGTTCCCAGGCGCAGGATACGAGAATTGACCACTGAGGCTTGGCCTGGAGACCAGCGGCGCGCGCGCGCGCACACGCACACACACGTGCACGCGCGCGCACACACACCCCCACACAACACACACAACACACACACACACCCCGCGCCGCCGCCCCGCCCCCCGCCACCCCCTCCCCCAATCCTCCGAGGTCGCGTTCAAGAAATGTCCCTATCTAAGGGGAGTGTGAAGGCCTTAACGTTTGAGGGCCTAAGGACAGCCCTGCAAATGCACTGTAAAACACACCTAAGAACAGAGCTCCACGCTCCAAAACCATTCAAGAGTTTCCTGCGATGCCCGAAACGGAAAGCGCGCGTGGTGCGGACGCCCTCAGGACTGCCGCGTCCCCCACGCGAGGGAGGGCTGCCCGGGAGCACGGGAGCACGGGAGCCGCCGCGCGGGCGTCCGTGACAGGCCCGCCGGGAGCCTCCGGCCGGGATCCCGGGCGCTCGCGGGCCGACGCCGCTGGGAAAGGACCGCGAAGGCAACCCTCAGGGCCCTCCTACTTCCGTTCTCGAGACGCAGACGCACCGCTGCTTCTAGTCCTCACCCCCAACCCAACACCCCTCGGCAGCGCGCCCCGCTCTCAGAGCTGAGGGGGACGCGCGGGGACCAAGTGTGCTGAGCGACCCCCGCTCCCCCGCGGCGGGGGCACCGCGCGGCAGGAGTCCGCGCCCCAGCTCGCCCCCCGCCACTTCCTCCACCCGGGGGGGGGGCGGAGAAGCGCAAAGAGGAACCGAGCGGACTGCAGGAGGGTACGCCGCAAGGTCCCTCGCAGAGGGGGGCGGCGGGCGTGGACACGGCGGGGCGGAAGGGAGGGGAAAGGACGAGCGGCGGGAGCGAGGGGACGAAAGCGCACGACCCAAAGGGCACGAGTCCCCGGGGACGCGGCAGCACCGGTCCTACAGGCGGGGAGCGCTTCGCCCGGGCACAGGGCGCGGAGGGGGATCGGGAGGCGACGTGCTCCCCGCGGCGCAGCCCCGCCGCCCTGGAAGGGGCGTGGGGGCTGCAGGGCCCTGGCCGAGTGCGGAGAGGCGGCGACGGCCGCCCGCCCCGTCGGAGGCGCGGGCTGAGGGCCCTCCGCGCCTCCCTCGGGCCCCACCGCCGGGGGAGCAGCTCCGGCAGGACGGCCGCGCGCGTTACCTGAAGCGGGGCGAGTCCTTCAGACACTCCTCGAAATCCACCGTCATCTTCATCCTGCCTCCGCCTCGCCTCGCTGGCGGCGCTGGAAGAGCCGAGGGGGCCGCGGGAGCGGCCGCGCTGGGGACCCAGACGGCTACGGCGGGCTCACGGCCGCGACTAGCGCTGCGCCGAGCTGAGGAGGGCGCCTCGCCCGCTGGTCATAGCAGCCGCGAAGACCGCGGCGGCAGCAACGGCTAGTCAGGCCGCAGTTCGGCCCCTCTTCCACCCCCAGCAGAGAGCCGGCCTCAGGGAAACGGCCCCGGAGTGACAGCGTCCGCCAGCCAGCCACGAACTCGGTGGCCAATGGGAGGGGCTTCCGGCAGCACCGCCTGCGGGCGCTCAGGCAACGCGACTGAGCGACCGTAGCTCAAGCCAATGAGCAGCTCGACCGTGAGGGTCTTCTTGTCTTATGCGTTCCCGAGGACCAACCGGAATGCGCAGGCGTTGTTAGGCGGGACGCACCGTTGCTGGGAGGCCCGCAGCAGAGGCTCCTCGGAAGGAAGTCACGTGGCTCCGCGCGGTGCTTCCCTCCGAGCCCCCGCCTCTCTCCTGCATCTCCAGCCCCGCCCTGCTGAGCTGCCAACGCGGAGGAGCCGCCTCCTGCAGGTCTGAGCAAGGAGCTTTGCTTTTTAAGGCAGCTTTGCAGAATTCTGAAGGAGTTAGGGCCAGCAATTGTAAAACGAAGAGACAGACTAAATATCCGCTTCCTTTCAGTTTAGAGAAACTGAGGCCAAAAAAGGAGCGAGGGTAACTTGAATGATAAAATGCGTCTTTTGGTTATTGGCTTAATAATTTAGAAATATATCCCATGTATATCTTTTTATATAACCAAAGACTGCTTCCTGAAGGAACTGGCATTTGTGGTGGGCATCGAAAGATCAGAAGGATTTAGACAGGTATGAGATGCCTCTCTTGTGGGTGTCTTGTGTGGAGGAACCGTTATAAAAGCTACAGAAGACATTCCTCACTGACACCCTACGCTTAGTAGCCCTCTCCAGTTCTAAGATGACAGGGTTCTGAAAATCAGGCTCACTTACTCCAACTTGCAACACCTGCACCATGGGTACATTGTATTTAAATGTCTACTTTTTATAACCCAACTTTAAAAAGTATAGGCATATCCATAAAAATGCACAGGAAGGTTGTCTAGCAGCATAGTGGCTCTGAGTGAGAGCCTAAAGGCAAACTCCTTGGATGTAACTCCTAGCTTTCTCCCTGTAAAATAAAAACACCACTGATCTGATAGAGTTGTCCTGAGATTGAAATAGGTAAGACCTCTAAAGGTACTTAACACAGTGCCACGTTGTAATCATTCAGTACACGTTGACTATTACCATAATTGTACTACTTTCTTCTTCAGTGCCCTAATCAACTGTTAAGTTTAAGCCTTCTCACTTTTACGGCTTAAAGTCTTATATAACCCTTTGACCATTTTGCTAAGTATAGCATGATGGCTTGTTGCTTTTCATAGCCGATGGTCATATCCTGATCTTTTTTAGCACCTTTAGGAATTAACAGTAAAATTTTGAGACATTTCAAAGTAATATAAAAACTTTATAGTGTTTTTTTGTTTATAAACTTGTTTTCTTTTTTTTAAAAAAAAGCATTGAATTGCATATTCCTGTAATCTGCACAGCTTCTTTTGATAACCAGAAACTATTGACAGTTAAATGTTAAGTATCCTCTGACACTTCAGTGAGTCAAGCCAACTTCTAAATTTGTAACCTCTATGTCAATTTAGAAATAGAGTTGCCCATTTGTACATTTAATTGCATTCCAGATATATGACAACTTATCTAGTGTATACAATAACTTACTGTTTCAATGCTTCAGCACAGTGTAACCTTTTGGAAGATGTCAAAACGTAGATGACTAAAGGTAGATGACTACATATACATATACCTAGTCAATCATAACACTGTCACAATTTTCCTTCTTTGCCCCATTGTAAAGCAAGCATTACAGGGTGTCAATTGTAAGGTATGTCCTAAATTAAGAAACATTAAAAGTGTGATAGGGTGGAAATCCCAAAGTGTCACAGGACATAAAAATAAGTTTCAGGGCCACTCTGTAACTTCTGTTGTATATTTCTTGGCAATTCTTGATGTATCCTTTCAACCTATGATCCTGGAACTTAACCAATTTAATCTGTCTCCCAGTCTCCAGATCACAGGAGAAAATCAGATCGTCTTTTCATTACTGGTCACACAGGTCTCTGGTAAGCCCAATAGAGGGGTGGGATCACTCAACTTAATCATTTGTACTGGAATGGGGTCGAGATTGTGACGGGTGGACAGCTGACTGGTAGACAAGGCCGTTTGTCTAAAAGAGGGTGTTGATGGCTGGACCGCATAAAACACAGCTATTAAACTCTCACATTCATCCAGGACTTTGGCCTCTGACTCACAGTCCTTTACCCCATCTCCTACCAACAATTAAGGTGATTTCAATGTTCACTCATTCTTTCATTCAATAATATCCACTGAGCATGTACTCTGGCCAGACCCTATGGTAGGCTCTGAGGTTTACAGGTAAAATAAAGAGTGTTTCCCTCCTAGAGATTTCAAACCAGAGGGGGAAGCACATGATAAATTCTGGGCCAGGAGTATACATTCCTGGCTACTCTTACTCTGACAGTCATTTCTCCTAGGAGAGGAAATAAGGGTTCTCATATCTCTATAGATATGAGGAATCTTTAAAAAGTAAGATCCAACAGAAAGTGAGGAAGGTCTTCCAAGGACCTTTAATCACAGGGAACTTTGTGCCTAAAGCAAAGAGGTAAACAGTGACCACTTACAAAGGATCTTGCCTTCGGTGCTAAGGAATTTGTATCTTAAGGCAATGGGAAGCCATTGGAAGAATTGAAGCCTGGAAATGGTGTGATCTGATTTGAATTTTAAAGAAGAAGGGCAGGTGGATGGAGCTATCAGGACTGAGACTAAATGCTGTAATCAATTTTGAAGTTTTTAACCAAGGCAATTACAATCAAGAGATACTTAAGAAATACAATTGAAAGGATTTGATGGCCAACTGAATACAAGGGAGGACAAAAAAACTAAACTCTAGGATAGCTCCAGGTTTCAGGTTTGGGTAACTGGTGGGAGGTGGTGCCATTCCCATAGAAGAAAGTTTATCTCCTTGTCTCAAAATACATCACTTTAGGAAGTAAGGATTTCCCACGTAAATATTATCTCACCCAGAGCATTCCATGCAAACTCAACTTGAATGTTTCCTGCTGTCTATTCCCACACATTCACTTCACCACCCCCAAACCTCCAGGACTTTTTTTTTTTTTTAATTTCTCTGCCTGTTGGTATCCATCTGTCATGCCTTCCTCCACCACTTCAACAAGACTCTACAATGCCACCATACCTCTCCCTAGGTCATTCCCTGGCAATGTCTGTCACATACCCAGCACTGGATTAACCCAAAGATTTCTTTCATGTTCCCCTCTCCTACTTGCTGAGCAACACTAGAGACAGTTTATATCTTAAAGCAATAGGAACTACTGGAAAAAATTCATCAGGGGAGTGTGATATGATTCGATTTATATAGGCAAAGAGTTGAATAGGCAAGAGTTGAAGTTTTTTTTAGGCCTGAGACTCTTCAGTGATACAAAACCTGGATACTACCTACTTAGAATTTTCAACTGTCTTTGTATTATTTTTCTGAGGCCAGATCCCTGGTGCAGTTCAACAATGGCTGTTTCTAAACTTTGCTACCCAAGCTATGGCCCACCCCTCTCATGATCTGTAGATAATTCTGACTCTTCACAAAGAAAATAGAGTCATTAGGTAAGAACACTCTTCCTAGCCCCAACCCACATGCTCATCTACATTCTTCCCCACTTCTCCCTTACCCACCTCTCTCAAAGGGAAGGGCCCCTCTTCCTTGTGCTCTGCACCTCTCACCCCTTTCATTCTTTGAGAATGGCTTTATCAATTATCCACTCTTTCTCTGCATCCTCACCTTTCTCTCGACTGACCTTTCTTTTCTCTTTGAAGAGAAGAGAAAAAAATAAAAGCATTCACCCTCTATATCAAAAAGGACCGTTTTTGTTGTAAGATAAATTATTTTTGTAAGGCAAAAATAAAGAGTTCATGGTAAGACAGGATGGTTTCACCCAGAATCAGATGGCAGGCTTTCCATGGACCATTTGGAACCAGGGGCCGTAAAGCCTGGATGCTCCCTCCCCTCTGTCCTTTCCACACATCTGCTTTGTTCTTCTGCACACCTGAAGCTCTCTTCATCCGCCTGCCCAGCTCCCAAGATTAACCAACCAACTGGAGAGAAAGGGTTTTCACTCTTGACCCAAATTCTAAAGTTGTTGGTGGAAATACTGGCCCAGCTTGGCTGATGACCCTCATCAAGGACCAATCAACTACCAAGAAGGGGTCAGCCATGTACAAACATAGCTTCAAGAAGCCCACTCCTATGACCATGTGGATGGGGTGTTAGCAAGAAAAGGAGATTTATGAGTTGGGAAAATTCCCCTTTGGCATTTGCCAACTCTCCCTGCATTGTTTTCTTTCTAAGATGCTTAAGAACATAATCTCCACATTTTCTCCTCCTATTCGTACTTTACTGTCTAGTGCATTCTATTCTCCACTCCCTCCCCTCTCCCATCAACTGTTTTCAGTAAGGTACACTGTCCAATTGCCAAACCAAAGGACACTTTTCGTTACTTGTTTTTCCTGACGTCTCTTCAGCACTTTACACTATTGGCAACTATTTTCATCTTGGAAACTCACAGCACTCTCCTGCTTAAAATTCTTCAAAGGTTTATTACCTAAAGCTATGTGTTTGTTTGTTTTTTTATCTTTCCTTAATCATGGAACCCTTTGTTTCAAAGAAAAATTCTTTCCCTGATACCTGCCATCAAATGGATAAAAAAGCTGGTATGGTTGAGACAGGGGCCCCACTCCCTATTTCCAGATGACCCACCGGTGGACTCACAGCTCCACTGAATATAATTTGAAAACCACATATCTATAGGATGAATTCCAAGTTTCTTTCAATATCCAGTGCCTGCCAACCTTTCTTTCCTACCTTCTTCACTGCCAAGCGCTCTGCTCCAAACAGGTTCATCCATCCATGACAGAATTCTCTCAGTGACTTCAGTGTGCTACTTTCTCAACCCCACCTCGGTGCATGATGTTTCCTCTGCCTGAATGGGCCTCCTCCCTTTGTGTGCCTAGTGGGCTCTAATTCATTATTCAAAACTTGGCTTAAATGGAATCTCTCCAGGCACTTTCCCATCACAGTGACATGACTTCTCCTTTGTGCTCTGGTTGTTCTGTCACCTCTTGTACCTGACTTGATTAGAAAGAGTTCAGTTCAGTATTATAATTTGAGATTTTTATCACCATATAATCCACAAACCTGGAGTTTCTGGGTGGTGGCATTATGTTTTCATCTTTATAGATCTAGAACTTAGCCCAGTGCCTGGCACTTACTCAGTATCTGATAAAAGTTGAATCAATGGATGTAATTTTCTCCCAAAATGGTATTTTCCTGTTCAAATCCCCATGATTACTGTGCACATGTATTACCCCACCAGATTGTGAGTTCAGATAATTATACTTGCATGTTAGGGTGATTGTGACAACTAAATAAAATATACATAAAAGTGCCTAATAATGCCTAAATATGTTACTCGTTGGTAATTTTGCCTAAATATGTGGTCATAATGCCTAAAATGTGACTCGTTGGTCATTTTTCATTCTGGCCGTATCACAGAATCCCCTGTTGAGTTTCTGTCATTTATTTTTTGTTGTTAGTTTGTTTCAATATAGATTTCTGGGCCCCACTTACTAAATCAGATTTTCTAGAGGTGGGGTGTGCACATAAGTCCTATAGATGATTCTGATACGTAGCTTCATAATTGAAACTCAATAAATCCTAGCTAATGTTCATTTTGTAACTCCAGGACCTGGCACAGAGACCAGCAATGTAGTAGGTGCTCATTAAGTATAGGTTGAGTTGAAATTGAAATATAAATTGTTTCCAACATTAAAAACATAACATTTTTTTATATCTAACCAGCCAAGTGTTTTGAGGTGAAAAGGTAGATTTCGGCTAAAGGTGCCTACACCACAACTTGACTCTCATTCCCTCAGTGTCGGATCTGTACTTCAGTGAACCCTCTGCTGCACTCCCTTCCACACCCTTCCCACGTTCCTGCCTTTTGTACATAGTAAAAAGACTGACTCTCTGCCCAACCACAATCCCCATAGATCCAAAACACCAAGGTTTCTAAGCATTTGCTTCCTACCTTCCTGATTTGGCTGTGGTCTATCTCTAAGAGCTTCCCTGGAGTCTTTGTCCCTCATAACCACCCCATTTAATTGGGCCTCAGATCCTGTTAACCGTTTCCCATGTCATAGCTCTTGAATTTGTGCCCACCTTCCAAACCTCAGTACCACTGCCTTGGTTCAGTGGTACCTGGTTCAGTGGTACTTTGGTATCTCTTGCCTATATTATTCCAAATAGCATCCTAACTGGGATCCTTGTCTGTTATGGGCTGAGTTGTGTTCCCCCCAAATGTTTATGTTGAAGCCCTAATCCCCAGTACCCCAAAATGTTACTCTATTTGGAGACAGGGCCTGTAAGGAGGTAATTAAGATTAAATGAGATCACAAGGATAGGGCCCTCACATCACATGACTGGTGTTCTTATAAGAAGAGGAAGAGATTCCAGGGATACAAGTGCACGCAGAGAAAAGACAGTGTGAGGACACAGAGAGACGGAGGCCCTCTGCAAAGCAAGGAGAGAGGGCTCAGGAGAGCCTGACACCACCTTGATCTTGGACTTCCAACCCCCAGAACCATAATTTCTTTGTTTAAACCACCCAACCTATGGTATTTTGTTATGGCAGTCCTAGTAAACTAATACACTGCCACCATCTCACCCTCTCCAATTTATTCTCTGTACTACTACTAAAAATTATCTTTCTAAAAAACTAATCTGGTCTCATCATTCCCTGGCTCAAAATACTGTGGCATCTTCCCCTTGCTTTCTTGGCACAGCACACAGGAGATGCTCTGGCATTTCTCAGCAGCCCCACCTTTTATCCTTGCACCACCACTTCCAAAATTCTAGTCATCCAGACTATTTCAGTGATGGTCTATAAGTTTAACAAGCAACAGAAACCAACTCTGGCTAGTTTAAGAAGGAAAGGAATTCCTCCTCTAAATGCTGTTTGTATTCGTCTGCTCAAGCTGCCATAACAAAATACCACAGACAACAGAGATTTATTATCTCCCAGTTGTGGAGACTGGAAGTGCAAGATCAAGGTGCCAGCAGGGTTGGTGTCTGGCGAGAGTTCTTCCCTTGGGTTGCAGCTGGCACCTTCTCCCCGTGTCCTCACAGGGCTTTTCCTCTGCTCATGTGGACAGAGGGAGAAACAGAGCAGGTTTTCTGGTGTTTCTTATTGGAACACTAATTCTACCTTATCAGCCTCTCACTCTTATGACTTCATTTAACCTTAATTACTTCCTGAGGTCCCATCTCAAAATACAGCCACACTGGGGGTTAAGGTTTCAACATATGAATTTTAGGGGAATGTAAACATTCAGTCCCTAACAGTGTTTATAGAAGCTTTATTCATGATAACCCCAAACAGGAAACAACCCAAATATCCAACACGTAAAAAGATAAATACAGATGGTTCCGGACTTATGATTTTTCGACATTACAATGGTGCGAAAGTGATACATATTAAGTAGAAACCATACTTTAAATTTTGAATTGTGATGTTTTCTCAGGCTATTGATAAGCTGTAAGATACTCTCTCATGATTCTGGGCAGCAGCAGTGAGCCGCAGCTCCCGGTCAGCACCCAATCATGAGGGTAAACAACCGATACTCCACAGTGTACTACGTTGCCAGTATTTTTGAATATTGTGTTTTGTGTTTTTGCCTCCCATCCTGTCTACAAAATGCCCATCTGTGTCTCCTGCTCCTGGTGAGAAGAGGAAGGTGGTTCCTCTTGAGCTGAAACTCAAGCTAATGGCCCAACTGTAGGCTAATGAAAGTGTTCTGAGCATGGTTAAGGTCGGCTAGGCTAAGCGATGGTGTTCGGTGTTAGGTTTGTATATTTTTGGACTTTATATAAATGATGTAATACTATATGGATTCTCCTATAAATTTTTTTCTTTTTTTAGTTCAAAATCATGTTTGTGAAATTCACCCATATTAATGCTTGTAGTTTCAGATCATTTTCACTGCTCTGTGAATATTATTTATTTATTCTCCTGTGTACATTTGAGTCATTCAGAGATCTTTGTTTTCAGGAACAATGATGCTATGAGCATTCTTGTTCATGTCCCCTCGTGCACATCTGCAAGGGTATGTCCAGGGCATATACCCAGGAGTGGATTTGCTGAGGCATGGGGTTTGTATATCCTCAACTTTGTAAAACAGAGGCAACTTGTTTGCCATGTGTTAAATCATTTTGTATTGATGACACCCTGTATGAGCTCCTATTACTCCATATCCTTACACTTTGTTCTGTCAGGTGTTTTAGAATAATGGTATAAAAAGCATCTCATTGAAATATATATATATATACATATATATATATATACATATATATAAAAAAGAATTTCAGACCTATTATGTATATATATGCATATCTATATGTATAATTTGATTTTCTTTGTTATTAATGAGGTTTAACAACTTTTCCCATGCTTATTAGTTTTTCATGTTTCCTCTTCCGTGAAATGTCTATTCATGTCTTTTGCCCAATTTTTAAGTCTTTTTTGCTTTATGTGCAGAACATGTTTATATGTTCTAAATATTAGTCTTTTGTCAATTATATGTGTTACAAATATCTTCTCCAAGTTATGGCTACTCTTTTGTTTTTCATCGCATCTTTTGATAAACAGAGTAGTTGATAGCAATGTAGTCAAATCTATTTTTTCCTTTATGATTTGTACTTTTTGTGTTTAAAGGAATTCTTCCATACTCAGAGATTATGAAGACATTCTTTTCTTTTAAACTTTCAATTACAGGTGGCATTCAATATAATATTAGTTGCAGGTGTACAGCATAGAGGTTAGACATCTATATAACTTACAAAGGGATCCCCAATAAGTCTAGTACCCACCGGGCACCATACATGGTTATTAAACTATTATTGACTATATTCCCTATGCTGTACTTTACATCCCCATATGAATACATTCTTTTATGTGAGATATGGGCTTTCTTATTGCAGAGGGTGGCAGGCAAATCCAAAGCCTCCCGCCCCACACAACTCAGAAGGAAGTGTCTGCTGTTCAAAAGAAGCATGGCTGACTATGCTCCATAGTTCTGAGAGCTCTGGCTCATGAGAATATAAACTATCTTCATACAGGAAACAGGAAACATGTATAAGGGGAAAATATTAAGTAAATATTGCTGAGACTGTGCAGAGGGAGGTTGTCATACACTGTTAGTAGGAGCAAAGCACTGTTCTGAAGGACAAGTTGGCAATGTGTATCAAACGCTTTTGAATTTATCTTAAGACAAAAACGGGATATACACATATGCAGATTTGTTGCAGTGTTGTTTCTAGAGAAAAAGAGAATATATCCTATATCCTACATGTTTATTAATAGAGTATTTAAATTATAATATATCCATACAGTAGAATATCATGTAATGTTTCTTAGGGGAAAAAAGGTAATAAATCCATGGTTAGCAGTGATTATTTCTTTTGCTTTATTCCTTTATGTAGGTGCTCCTTTTTCTGTAAACATATACATTACTTTTGTAACCAGAAAAAATTTTTTTCAGATCTATTATTCCAAGAAAAGGGGATCCTGAGGAGTTTCAAATTTTATCTGTTTACTTTATTTAAATTATTTATATCCTACATATCTCCTGAATTTAAAAAAAAATATTAAATAATAAGACAGTTAAATAAAAACTTTTAAAAAAAATGAAAACCTATGGGAAAGAGAGTAAAAAATTATGCCGAGAGCCTAGGCTTTTTTTTTTTTTTTAACAAGAGTAAAAAAGAAAATACACTGTTATATTGTTCTAACTGAGGAAAGAACTCATACCAGTATGTTAGGAAAGATAAACATTTTCCTGAGTTCCAAGAGGAATTTATGCAAGCTTAATTTCTATTCCCATTACTGTTAGCCAACTAACGTGCACTTCCACTGAAACCTCTCTTTAATGCTGAATTTGTGGCTTTGAAAGTGCTTACACATGAGGATGTGGTATTATCACAAGGACATTTTGGTACTTCCTTTTAGTGAGCATCAAAACACATACCCTATTTTCTTTGCTTTTATTATTCTTAAGAAAATTTGGTGTTCCCAAATAAGAAAATGAAGATTTAGTCAAATATTAGGGAACTCTAGTTTTGTTGCTGTTGTTTAAATACTTTGAACGTTTGCACATGTAGACAGGGGTATGCAGGGAAGGGTAGGTCTATGCCAGGGGCTGCTCAAGTCTTGGACTTGCCTGCTGCTCTCCTTCACTGCCCAAGACCACGCGCGACCTTCAGCATGAACACTTACTGCTCTTCTGGTGAATCTCTTTCTTTTCCCATTAACTGCCTCTAGGCTCTTGGCAGAAGGGCTGGGGAAGTAGAAGGCAATAGAAATAAATGTGTCTTCTTTTTCCTCTTCTTCCCTCATAAAATTGGCGTTGATAGATAAAAACCAAGCTATTGACTTCTGTGGCTGAAATTAAAAACATTTCTTTAATTTTTATCAATAGTAGGAATGGAGCCAAATATGCCCTTACTAGAGAAGCTCAGAAGCCACCTATCCCAAACTATCTGTCACAGTGTTTCTTAGTTGCCTCATTCCTCAATCTTTCCTGATGACAAGGTGGCTTCTTGTTGCTAAAAGTGAGGGTGGGAGATGACGAATTCTACTTATTTATTAGTTCCTTTGAGCATACTGCCCTACATCAGGGGACGGATCTACATTACAATTATGACTTCAAAAAAAAAAAGTCGTTTAAAAAGAAGTTTTGTTTCACCAGAGGGAAATATTCCTTGTAATGCGGGCATTACTAATAGCCTTTTGCACCAAAATGAACGCTTGCCAAGATGCTATATATCTGAAAGTACACATTCAAAACACCAGATGTTTGTGCTGTGGGAATGCAAGGAGAAAGATGGTGTTTCTCGAGTGAGTGAAGAAAATAGAGAAATGGCAGAGTCCTGGAGTTCAAAGGGTTAAACCCCACCCCCACGCCTTACCACCCACCCACTTCGCACCTCCCCACCCCCCCAACCCACCCCCAGCTTCGCGCAGACCCCGGGGGGCCTCAGTGCCTGGAAGTATAATACTGTCCAATGCACCGGGATTTCTACAGGATTGGTCACAACATAGCTAAACTCAAACTACAGAAACGGTCCAGCTTCCCCGGTCCCAGCCTCCACTAGTCCAGCTCCTCCCAGTTCTGACTTCCAGCTGTCTTTCCTCCTCCACAGAATGAGGAGATTTTCTGTAGCAAAAGAGGTGGGCTAGTGCCAGTGGCATGCTGCCACTGACAAGGGGGTGTGGCGCCCCATTGGCATTCGTTAAATTGCTACATACATATAATTAGCCAGAGTCAACCCTTCCCTCCACCCATGGAGCAGCTGACCTGCCGGGCAACTTCTGACAAAGTTCTGCAGAGATGACCTTAGGGCATGTGGGGACCTCTAGTCTTCTGCTGCACATGCCAGCCCTCCTGGTTCTCCTCAGCTGATTGCGTAATCGGCAGCGGAAAGGGGCCAGGGTGGGCAGGGGCAGCGCCACTGAGCTGTGGGCAGCGTGTGCATGTGCCTGACTCGCTAAGCCAGCAGAGGGGGTGGCACTATGGAGATAAACAATTCACACCTCCCCATCCTTCCTCCCACTCCCTCACTTGGAAACACAAGGTACTTTGGGATCTGAAATGAGGCTCCTGCAGCTGTTCTGCTATGGTTGTGCCTTGCCAACTGCTTCCGTGGGCCGTCCCTTAAGGAGTGGTTGGGTTTTGCCTTTGAACTATGTCACAGCAAGACATTTAGCCACACACCCAAACAGGGTGGATTGCCTACATCTAGAGTCATGATGTTATGGAGCCATAAGAACTTTAAACATCCTGGAAAGGACTCACCCAGGGTGACACTGCAAGAATTAGAAAAGGTCCCATGAAGCAGTGCTCCCCACACTTGTGAAATTATGCTTGATCCACGGTCAGAAATATGTTTTACCAGTTCACCAATGAGTGTGAGTAATATATACATATGTGAGGATAAATATATCCATATATGTAATTAAAACAGAAATGGCATGACATAGTAAAACCCTTCCCTAATGCTATGCTCTGTTTTCTATTATTGTTTTTTAAAAGCTGTTTTTGACCCACAAAATTGGCCTATGACCACATAAGCAAAAACTCCTTGTGTTCTTTCATACTGAACCATCTAACTCATTTTAAACTACATAGTAAACATTTCTGAAAATAAGAGTAATCATCACTCTCAGTTCAAAAAAGGTCTCATATTTCATGTAAAGCCCTTTTCAGAAGACAGTTATTTTCCCTGCTTGTCATTCTCCATATATGCACACATAGCCATAGCAAGGCTTTTCAAACAATTCCTATCATGTCAGTCCTTTGCATGAAATTCTTCAGTGGCCTCTGGTTGCCAGTAATAATAATAGCTAATACTCACATCATGCTTAAAATGTGCCAGGACACCTTCAAATCACTTTACATATAGTCCCCGTGTTTATCCCCCATATTAGCTCTAAAGGGACAGGTTATTATCACACATATCTTACAAAGATGATGAGCAAACAACCAGCCCAAAGTCTTACTGCTATCAGAAGAAGAGCTAGGATTTGACCAAGCAGCTGTCTAGTTCTCTTGGTCCCTGTGTCACTCTTCCCCTCAAGAGTTAATGGTGAATCCAACTGCTTAAAATAGTCTCCCAGCCTCATCATGCTGCCTCTACATGCTCCAGTCTCCTGGCCAATTACATGACTTCACACATGCTGTTCCCCATGTCTAAGATGAGTCACCTCCTGCGTTTGGTTCACTCCTATGCAAGTTTCACTCTAGGTCTTTCCTCATTCCTTATATTACCTTAGATGTCCCCTCTGTGTTCTCATAGCACTTTCTCTTTCCCTCCTTCTCCCTCTCTCCCCTTCATAAATATTTACTGAGCACTTACTCCATGCAAGGAGACATAGTAGCAAAAGTGACCAAGTCCTTGCCCTCATATTTTCTGAAAAGGGATGGGGGAGATAAGAAACACGCCATTAATGTCAGGTGGTGATATGTGTCAATTAGAAAAATAAAGCAGAATGAAGTGGGTAGGGTGTGCATAGGACAAGGGGCATGTGCCTACAGGGAAGGGTTCATTGAGGAGGTGACATCTCAATAGAAAACAAAGGCAGTGAGAGACAGCCATGTGGATTTCTGGAGAAGAGTCTGTAAAGAGAGAACAGCCAGTGCAAAGACCCTGAGTAGGGAGAGTGCTTGGCGGGGTTCACGGAACAGTAAGGAGGCCAGAGTGGCTGCAGCAGAGTGAGCCAGGGCGGGTCAGAAGAAAGTGAGGTCGGAGAGGAGAAGGGGCCAGAGGTGTGGGGCCTCGCAGGTCACTTCGTCTTTTACACTGTGTGAGAAATGGAGCCTCTGGAGGGTTCTGAGCAGAGGAGTAAAATACTAGTTTTCTATTCCTGCTCTAACAAATTACTACAAATTTAGTGTCTTAAAATAACACAAATTTATAATCTTACAGTTCTGGCAGTAGAGGTTAGACACAGGTCTCCCTTGGATAAAATCATGGTACTGGTAGGGCTGCATTTCTTCTGGAGGCACTAGGGGAGAATCGGTTTTGCCTTTTCTAGCTCCAGGGGCCCTCTTCCTCCTTCAAAGCCAGCAATGTACATTTCTGTGACATTCTTCTGTAGTCACATCTCCCTCTGACCACAGGAAAGATTATCGGCTTTTAAGGATTCATGGATTAGGTTGGGCCCACTTGAATAATCCAGAGTAATCTCTGCATCTCAAGTCCTTAACCACGTTTGCAAAGTCCTTTGGTCATATAACGTAGCATATTCATAGGTTCCAGAAATTAGGGCATAGACATCTTTTGGGGAACGCATTATTCTGCCTACAGCAAATGCCATGATCTAAGTTTTACCAGGATCATCCCGGGTGCTCTGTGGCAAATAAACTGGAGGGGTCAAGGGTGAAAGCAGGGAGACCAGGTAGGAGGCTATTAGAGTAATCCAGGTGTGAGAGTGGATCAAGGTCTGGGCCAGGGTGTCAGCAGTCGAGGTGGCAAGATGTCAGATTCTGACTGTTTTTGTGCAGATAGAGCTGACGATATCTGCTGATGGGCTTGATGTGGGGTGAGAGGAGTAAAGGATAACGCCAAGTTGGATACCAACCTCCTTTAAAGTACTTGATGTATGTTGTTTATTTAACTATCCCCCTATTAGATTGAAAGCTCTGAGGGAGAAGGGCTCAAATCTGGCTCGTTCATTGTTGTATTCTCACATCAGTGAGTGCATAGAACACAGCAATACAGTTCATAGCTACTGTTTATTGGGCCATTGCTATGTACTTTACATAATCTCATTTAATCATCAGAACGGCCTTGTGAGGTAGATACTATTATTATCCTCATTTACTAAATGAGGAAACTGGGGCCCAGAGACGTTAAGTGACTTACATCAGTAAATAGAAAAACGGAATTCAACTCCATTTGAATAAATGAATTAATTCATTCAAATTAAGCAAAGACTTGGGGTTAGCTAAATGTTCTGACTATATACGGAATGGGAGATGGAGAAAAGGACATAGGTTTATAATTATTTCAGTTTTAGCCATAAAAAAAAAATCATATAAAGAAACAGCAAAAGTTAGAGCCTCTAACTTAAGAATTCTCCAAGTAGAGTCAATCTTAGCTGTGGTTTGGTTGCTGTGATGAGTGGTGCAGACGGTAATGTCAGAAATATTTTGTAACCACTCTGGAGGCGAAGAAGAGAAAAACAGATGACATCAGGCAGACCAGAGTGGTACAGTGAAAAGTGCCCAGACCTGAGAGTGAACACGGACGGATTTTAGTCTCACTTTAGTCCCAACCACTTATTTATTTTTTATTGGGGAAGGGGAACAGTGTGCACTTCCAGGACTTTTTTTCCAAGTCAAGTTGTTGGACCTTTCAATCTTAGTTGTGGAGGGTGCCATTCAGCTTCAAGTTGTTGTCCTTTCAGTCTTAGTTGTGGAGGGCGCAGCTCAGCTCCAGATCCAGTTGCCGTTTTCTAGTTGCAGGGGGCGCAGCCCACCATCCCTTGGGGCAGTTGAACTGGCAACCTTGTGGTTGAGAGGATGCGCTCCAACCAACTGAGCCATCCGGGAGCTCAGCGGCAGCTCAGCTCAAGGTGCCGTGTTCAATCTTAGTTGCAGGGGATGCTGCCCACCATCCCTTGTGAGACTCGAGGAGTTGAACTGGCAACCTTGTGGTTGAGAGCCCACTGGCCCATGTGGGAATGGAACCGGCATCCTTTGGAGTTAGGAGCACAGAGCTCTAACCACCTGAGCTACCGGCCCCAACCACTTATTAGCCAATACATTTGAGGTATTTATTTTATCTTTCTCAGACCATCTCAATTATAAAAAGGATATGTTTTCTGCCTTACCTACCTCATTGACTCTTGGGAAAAATTAAATGTATTTATTAAATACAAAGCACCTACTATGTGCGCCTGCTACTGCTCTAGACACCAGGGACACATTGTGAACAAAACAAAGTCCCCATACTCATGGAGTTTGCATTCCAGTGGAAAAGGACATTGACAAAAACAAGAACATACAAGTAGACAATTTCAAGAGTGATAAATGCTATGAGGAAAAATAAAACAGGACAGAAGTTGTAGAGTGATCAGGGAGGAGGTAACATTGGACAGAGACTTGAATAGAGAACAAGCTAGACAGTAAACTGGAGAAAGGGCCATTTGGGCAGAGGGGACAGAATGTATCGAGTTCTGGAGGTCAGCATGAACTTGGGGTTCATGTCTGAGGAACAGCAAGAAGTAGGGGGAGAGTGGTGGATGCTGGAGAGGCAGGCAGGGCAAGGTCATGCATAGCCCCGCAGGCCGGGGCAGAGAGCGTGGATTTTATTATGCACGTGCTAAGAAGATAGAAGCAAAAATATGCAGAGTAACACAAATAGTAGATGAAGGGGGTGTAACATGGACTTAGGCAGCAACGTGGGACACCTGTTAAGACGAACGTGGCTCTAGAGACTGCCTGGCTTGGAATCTTGGATGCACCAGATACCGTAGTGGCCTTGGACAGGATTTAATTTCTCAGTGTCCCAATTTGCTCACTTGTAATATAGTGATAATAATAGTACCTACCATATTAGGGTTGTTTTGAAGATGAAATGAGATAGTACATATATAACCCTTAGAATTTCTAGAACAAAAGTGCTCAATATCTGTTAGTCATCATTACTATTACTAATTGAGTCATACAACCAATGGAGTTCATTAAAGTAACTTCTCCAAATCTAGAAAATGAAATTTATTTTTCACACAGAAAATATACATATAAAAACATTTTTAAACAGAAAAACTAAATGTACATTTCACATATATTTATCAAGTGTTGTAGAATTCAGGCAATAAGTGAAATTAGCCTCTCCCGAAGTTCTAAATAATATAAAGGGTTTGAGTGAGCACACAGAAGGGCATTCTCTGCCATTGTTGCTTCCTTCATGGAACCAGCCCTCGCTCTTCCCTAGTGATTCTTCTTGGTCTATGGAGTAGTAAACATGAAATCCAGGCCTGCCCAGAATCCTCCATCTACACTCTGCCACCTGCATCCCTGCCCCCTACGTACACACAACAGTGACTGTTCCAGAAGGAACAGCACGAGACCCATACTGCGCCAAATCAGAGTCCTCCCTGAATTTCTGCCAAACTGCTGGGGAAGGATGCTCTCTTTCTCTGGCATCTCAAGCCTCTAAGAATGTTGTAGAACAGGTACCAGCAGGCAACTCTACCACCAGGTGGAGAGGATGAGGCCAGGATGGGGAGGAGAGTCCAAAGGTGGAGACAGAGACCTGCTGAGAATTCAGCAATAACTAACGTTAGCTCTACCTCTCGACGTTAGAGTTATGCAAGTCATACATTGCTATTCTGCTTAAGATTTGGTTTCTATCACTTTCACCAAAAGTGACACTCTTGACACACATATACCTTCTATGAAACATGCTGTGCTTTTCTAAGATATCTACAAGTCTGTGTCTATACTATTCTTCATACAAAGCTTCAAGAATATGACAGATTAAAAAAAGATCAGGGCCGGCCCGGTGGCTCAGGCGTTTGGAGCTCCGTACTCCTAACTCCAAAGGCTGCCGGTTCCATTCCCACATGAGCCAGTGGGCTCTCAACCACAAGGTTGCCAGTTCAACTCCTCGAGTCCCACAAGGGATGGTGGGCTGCGCCCCTGCAACTAACAACGGCAGCTGGACCTGGAGCTGAGCTGCGCCCTCCACAACTAAGATTGAAAGGACAACAACTTGACTTGGAAAAAAGGCCTGGAAGTACACACTGTTCCCCAATAAAGTCCTCTTCCCCTTCCGCAATAAAATATTTTTTTAGAAAAAGCATACCTTAAAAAAAAAAAAAAGATCAATACTGGGGTGGCCGGTTAGCACAGTTGGTTAGAGCGTGGTTCTAGTAACACCAAGATTGCTGGTTCGATCTCTGCATGGGCCACTGTAAACTGCCCTCCTTAAAAAAAAAAGTTAAAAAGAAAAAGATCAATACTGATGTTACACAATGGATAAGGACGAAAGTCAGAAAGCAGTTGTTAGCTGATAGACCAAGGCGCAGACTTTGTCAAATTGCTAGTATCCTATGTTTTCAGATCTAGAGAGGATCTCAGGCTAGTATTAGAGGCACCTTAGGAATGACTCATGTCATACCAAGCTTTTGTATGTTACTTTTCAGGAAAAGTGAGTTCAATCAGTAAAACCTAATACATGTAGTACCATGGCAGTGCTAGTTCTGCCATCATCGTGTAAAAAGGCATCATTTGTTTTCAATAGTGTAATGTGATTCCATATCCACAAACTCATCCTATTTCATATTTTTGTAACTGTTCCCTTACTTTAACAATATTTAGCAAAACCTATTTTTGTTATTTGAATGTAAGAAGGAAATTGGAGTAATGTGTAATTGAAGCAAACTAGATTAAGAACAAAACTATTCTAAAAGCCAGCTGCCAACCAGCTACTCACCCACCCACCTTATTTAACTTGTTCTCTTGGAATTGAATAGCATCCAAAAACAAATTCTCTTCAAAACTGGATCAAGATGCATGCAGATAACAAAATACTATTAAATAAGGCTTCCTAAATCAGTAAAGTAGCTTAAAAGGAAAGAGACAGAAGAAAAATCCTGGGAAATTTATAAAAACTTGGCAGATTTTTATAATTTGGGTTATGCAAGAAACTATCCTGATAATAAATAAACACACTGAACAAGTCCTTGTGTAAAGCATAGCATGTTTTACCACCATTTGAAAAGTATGTAAAAATGTTTTTGTTTTTATTTTTAACCTTTCTAAATTCAGGCACCCAGTGCCTTCAAGAAGCTACTTTTGGTGATGGTACACTGTTCTGACACCTTTTCCGAGTAAAATTGACAAAGCTGCTGAAATTAACATTTTAATCTCCATGGACCCACGTCACTGAAAACTATAAAATATCATGTGTTTTTCTGCTAATCAGCATTTGGATGCAGAAAGCTATTCAAGTCAAACCCACTCCAGTCCTCTGAGAGAGGGACCATGACATCACTATCCCCTATCTCCTTTGATTATTGTAAGGCTTTGCATAGAAGGCTCAGCTCAATCTAAACCAAACAGATGTATCTGTGGTAGCTCGAATTCCATCTGTTGGAATCTGCATATAGATAATACCTTGGCAATCCAGCAAGTTTCCTTGCTGCCCAGATCTAGAGAAAAAAGGAAGAGCAATGTAGCTATGTTTTGTTTTGTTTTTTTTTTTTTTTTAATCCAACAGAGAAACAGGCTCAAGGCATTGAAATCTAAGTAGATCTTCTTGGTCCCTCCACCCACATCCACCTGTAAATTCACTCTAGAGATCCATCTTTCCAGACTGGAATCACATACCAATGCTTCACTAGTCAATATACCAGAAGACTCAAGAATAATTAAACATTTGTCATGTACCTTCCTATGTGTTAGAAAATATAAAAAAGATGTGATTAGTCCAGGGGAAGACAGGTACACAAATAATTATAACAGAGCAGAACAAGGGAGAAATGAACATGATGTTATAGGGATTCAAAAGGAAAAGAAACTCGCATATGGAAAAGCTTAATGAAAGAGGTAGAACTTGACCTAAAAGACAGAAAATATCAGAATGATAGAAGGTACGTAGAGAAAAGAAACAGCTAAGAAAGCAAGAGCTACGTTAGAGAAAATAGAGTAGCCGGGCTTCATTCAAACCCAGGGGACATACAGAGGGTGAAAACATGGCTGGAACGGTGGACCAGGGCCAGAGCATCAAGGACCTAAAGGCTGCATTTTTATTTTATCCTGCAGGTGTAGGGAGCCAGGGGCTTCTCAGTTGGGAATATTTTAATGTATGATCATGTTTGTTTGTTTTTTAATTTATTGGGGTGACAATTGTTAGTGAAATTACATAGATTTCAGGTGTACAATTCTGTATTATATCATCTATAAATCCCATTGTGTGTTCACCACCCGGAGTCAGTTCTCCTTCCATCACCATATATTTGATCCCCCTTACCCTCATCTCCCTCCCCCCACCCCCTTTACCCTCTGGTAACCACTAAACTATTATCTGTGTCACATTTGTTTTAAGAGGAAATTACGGTAACATCCCAGAACAGGATAGATGTGGATTACCAAGGGTGACAGAGGAGGAATTGAAGGAGAATCTAGTTGGAAAGTGGCTAATAAAAGACCAGAGTCAGAAGTTACAGAGAAATTAGAAAAGGACAGATTCAAGTGATATTTTGAATATTGACAGCTTAGTAATTTATAAGATGGAAAGGTGAGGGCAAGGAGGGCATCAAAAATAACTTTGAATGGTCTGGGTGACAGGAAGACACTGCTCCACAATTGTGGCATTTTTTGGTAGGGAAATTATATGAGTTTAGTTTTGTACACGTTGAGTTTAAACAAAAGAATGTAAACTTAAATCTGTTTTTTTCTCAGATACCCTTTTGAAAAAAACTTGCTTTGACTGCTGAACTCCAAAATTAGCTCCAAACTATCTAGCTCTGTGCCTTCAATGTCTTGTTTTGGAGAGTTGGAATATCCCCTTTCTCCAAGACCTGCCACTTTTACTGTGCAAAATTTCACTTAACAAAAAATGGAGGGTGGTAATTTTAAGTTTTTCTCAATAGCCTTTTTTTTTTTTTTTTGCAAACAGTAGATACTTTGTTATTATAACTAAATTTGGGATGCAGTACTTTTGTTAAGAAGATATGTGCATAAAGAACCATAGTTTGGAGTTCTGATTTTATATCAAAGCCTCTGACTCTAAAAATGAGTTTTTAGTTGTTGTGCCATCTGTTTAGAGACTAATTAATGGTTTAAAAATAGATGATCTTTTGAAGGCAAATGACATGTTAAGTAATGGAAAATATTAACATAATTCTCATAAACCTACACTATGACAAACAATGATGTGCTTTAGGTATTGCATTAAAACAAGCTGAGAAGATGCCATGATGAGATGATTAATAAATATTATGTGTACATTATAATGTGCACTGAGGAGGTAGCTACTTCAAAGAACAGTAAGGCAGGGTTACTGATTACTTTCATAGGTCTCTTTTCAAACTGTTATTGCTGGTGATGGATTTTTCAACTTTATCTTGTAACAAGTGTAGTCATACCTGTACGAATTCATACCTCTCCCTATAAAAGGTGAAATTCCTCTTCCTATCTCTTAAGTCTATATTAAAAAATTCCTAAAATTATAAACACAAATCTCTGCTTCCCCTCAACTGTTGTTCTATCTCCATCTTCCCTTTTACAACTAAACTTCATAAAAGAGCTGCCTACACATGCAGTATCCATTTCTACAGCTTCCATCCTTCCTCAGCCCCCTGCCGTGTGGCTTCCACCTTCACAAGGCCAATGAAGTCAATTCTCAAGGTCGTCATGATCTAGGTGATCCTAAATCTACTTGTCACGTTAGCTCTCTTGCTTTGGGGATTAAATAAGTTAATTCATGTAATGTAGTTAGAGTGTTTGAAATATTCAAGGCATGTTTTTAACTCGCATCTTTTATTGGTCTACCAACACCGTCTACCTATATGTAAATCCAGCAAATGGATCGTTTCACCATTTAAAATAACTAAAAAGTCATCACACTTTTTACTCACTTGCATTGACAACTAAGCTTGAAAAATATCTAAAAGAATAAGGTAAAACAATACCCTTCCATTTTAATTTTCAGAAGAATATTACCAACATATGTGATTTTCCAGAATTTGGGCACAAGAGAAAGCTGTGTTCAAAGTATTCAAAGTCTGGTTCTCAAAATTCATAGAACTTTTTTGACTCATATTCCAGTTGGGCCACAGAACCTGACAACTAATATCTTTTCAAAAGTGTAAAGGACCTTCCTAAAACAGCAAATTTAAGAAGTATTACATTACAATAACAGTCCATTCACCTAGGTAAGCATTTTAGCAATTACAACCAGAAACAGACAGGAAGCTGGGAATGAAAACAAGCCGCTTGGCATCAAGGAAAACAGCCACAAAGCCCACATCCAGAAGGTGGTAACTACCCTGAGATGTCTGATTTTTAAAAAAGACCAGCATAGAGGTGTGGGGAAAAATCCCTTCACTGGGCTCTTGGGGGCAAGACTGTATTTCAGACAGTACAATACTCCAAGTTTTCATTAAGAACTGGAGTCAGTAAGTAAAGATTATATCTGGGATCCTTGGTTTGTGAATATTGGAAAACGTAGCACTCTTTAGCAAGATTTATTTCCAAAATGCTTAAAAGTTGGAGATTTGGTATTAGAGCTGTTTCAAGAAATTTTACTTGGGTGAAAGAGCTAATTTTCAGATGATGCTGAATGAGTTCGTAACTCCCTCCATACAAAAAATACAATTACCAAGCCAAAACAGGGCCACAGCTGTTCAATCCAAGGAGAGATTTATTGTGAAAATAAGGTGTCAGAGAAACTAGATTCTAGTCTCTCCTCTGCCAAAACCGAGCTGGGTAATCTTGACTTCTCTTTGCCTGGGTTGACATGTCTGAAAGACGAGGACATTAGACTATTCGATCTCTAAAATCCTTTCTAGTTCTAATATTCAAACATTAAGTATATGAAGATGCTAAAGGGTAATAGGAAGGAAAAGATAAATCACATTATGAACAATTATCTTCCTTTTAATAATTCAACCCACATTTATTGAGGCTTCTGTCGAGCTGGCCCATAGAAAACTGAGAATACTGGAGTTAGAGAGTTCCTGCCTTCCTCAAGTTTTCTGTTTAGAGAGGAAGTCAGGCAACAACCAAGTAAACCAACCAAATAAGGAAACAAGCGTCTGAGAATAATAGGAAATGAATTGTTTCTAGATAGGGTGGGCAGGGAATGGCACCTCTGGAGAAGTTATGTCTGAACCTAAACAATGAGAAAAACCAAATGAAGGTTTAATGAAGAACATTTCAGGCAAAGGGACTTGCTAGTGTGTAGGCCTCAATAAAAGGGGGAAAAATTTAGTGAATTTGCAGAAAACAGAAAAAATTATAAAAAGTTTGACTAATAATTAAGCAGGAATGTGGCACAAGATTTGAAGATGTAGGTAGAGGCCAATAGTTTTGTAAGAAAAAAGAACTCATTCTTAAGCGAGCTAGAGAAATCACTGAAGGGCTTTTAAGTAGGGCAGCAACACTTGCTGTCACAGAAAACGAATTGGAAAGGGACATAATGGAAGTGGTGAAATTACTTAGGAGGTTGTGACAGGAGTTCAGGCAAAGCATGATGGTGGCTTAACTAGGATACTGCAGTACGGGTTGGAGAAAGGCAGAGACTTAAGATACATCATGGAGGTAGAGTCGAAAAGGTTTACTAACAGACTGTTTTTGCGTATTTCTGAGAATGAAAAGAATCAATGTTGAGAAATAAGGTGCTAACTTATTGATTTTGGGAGAATGTTTTGGGTGGCAGATAGAGCAATTAAGGATAGCTGGAGGAAAAATAAAGAGCTTAGCTTTGGACATGGTTTGATATCTGTGAGACATCTTATATAATCAACAGACATCCTGAATTCTCTGTTCTACCTCTCCATCTTGTATGTTGATTTTGGTCACAGTAATTGAATACTTTTTTTCTAAGAACCACCTTTTATTTACCTTTTCAGGCACATTGTCCAGCAACTTCCTGGGCATATAGTTGGTACTTTAAAAATGTTTAATAATGTTCTCCAAACTAAACATCTTTCCCTCTAGACTTTGCATTTATCAGTGTGTCCTCATCCAGACCATAAATTTCAGATAACTCTTGTCTAGGTCTACAGATCAATGCCTGAAGCTTAGAATGAGACACAATCCTATTCTGGGTCTTTGCAATCTGGCCAACTTTTCTCCCTAGGGCTGCTGTTCAGATTCCTATATTGTATTTCATACTTCGTGATTTACCATGAAAAACTCAAAGACACTCCAACTTGGGAAAGTGGGGATTTGCTTTTCAAAGTTAGCACTGTACCAGAGCACATTTCCTGAGTTTCAAACTGGAGTGGGACTCCCATAATTGTGGGTCTCTTCCACCTTACCTCACTACCCCATTAAAATGATTTACTAAAATGGCAGCAGGAGCTTAATTGGCAACAATCCACAAATAGGCTTCAAGTTTAACTTCTGAAATCCAACATTTTGGATTAGGTTTTGTTTTAATAAAAAAAGAAATCAATGGAAATTTCTGATTTCTGTGGGATCTATCTTACTTAGTAACAATTTTGTGGTCAGTGACTAAAGAGGTCTTACTTTGGTTTTCAGCTTGGAAACTACATAAAAATCTGCTAAGT
Organism: Rhinolophus hipposideros; assembly: GCF_964194185.1. Taxonomy (NCBI): domain Eukaryota; kingdom Metazoa; phylum Chordata; class Mammalia; order Chiroptera; family Rhinolophidae; genus Rhinolophus; species Rhinolophus hipposideros. The sequence goes on along the minus strand of NC_138048.1, from coordinate 52,907,167 downwards.
AACAAAGTCTTGCTAATTATAATTAGCCCAGCATTCCCTACCAGAAAGGCCTCCTGAATGGCTGGAGAGGCTAAGTATATTGCTTGCTTCTTCCTGATTCCCTCAAAGCAGTGCTCTCTGCTCTGTGTGTACAAGAAAGTTTGGAAATCTTTAAAGGCTGGGAGAGAGTCTTATGTTCACATCTCCCAATTAGCGTGGCATGATGCCCTACAATAAAGTGCTTATTTTTCACTTGGTCATCCCTTATACATAGGGAGATGAAAATATATTGTCTTTTAAATAATTGCTCTGTAAGAGACAGATACGAGGAAGAGTTACTAAACAAGAGTAAGACTAAACTTTCTTTTTTCTATGTTTGCTAGGTCTATTATCGGTAACACTTTCAAGTTGAATAATTTTACGGCATATTGGAAAGCTGTATAATTCCCTTTGCCTAAAAAGTGAGGTCAAATGATATTAAATACAAAAGATCACCTTGCACAATCTTCTTCTATTTCTAGTCAACACCCTGTCATCAATTCAAAAAGAATTAAACAGAGAATAAAAATTTATAGGCATTCCCATTGGCAATACAACTGAAATGCTGAACACTCACTTGGCAAACTCAGAAAATAATTTCAGGTTGGGCAGTTGAGATAAAATCATGACTAAATACTTGCCAAATCCACCCTCACTTACCTACTCTCCAGCATTACCTCCTCCAAATAATTCCTCAAATAAAAAACTAGATGAGTCAAAGCCAAATTTAAAGTGTAGGATCCAAACCCTCGGCCCCCAAAACACTTTGCTGGGGTAGCTCAGCAAGGCTTGGGGGTGTGATCCACAGACCAGGGAGATTTTCTATCTGCTCTTTTATTTTTCCAATGAGTAGCAGATGTGCTCGTCAGCCAGTTATGCAAGAGCTGATGGGGAGGGCAAGGCGTTTTGAAAATTGCTTAAAGCAGCAAGTCTTTGAGCAATACGCACACCTCAGATATGGTGGGTTTAGTTGCAGATCACTGCAATAAATCGAGTCACAGAAATTTTTTTGTTTCCCAGAACTGGTGGTGGGTCTTGTCTTTAATTTGTAAAACACGTAGTATCTGCGAAGTGCAGTAGTACCTAGTATGCCTGTCGTCATATCAAAACTGAACCACACCAGCGTATACCAACCACATCAATCACATCCTCATCTGTCCTGGATATGTATTTTAGTTTCTTGAATAAGTTACCGAAAAATTAAGGTCTTATGCTTGGCAAATTATATGCAATCCATAAATACTGTGCAGTTATTGCTATCGTATCTTTTTCCCTCTTTTAATGGTAAACTATGCTCTTCCTCTTTTAGGAGGAAGTTCAACTTACATATGATATTGCAGACCCTAGTCTACTCTCTTACTCCTATCTGGGATGCTACTTGAGGGAAAAGGGAGGTGAGGTGATTATAGCCAAGTATGTTTAAAAATGCTAGGTTAAACCAAGTTTTCAACAGGTTCTTTATGCAAGATGTCTCAGGCCCTTTAATTCGATGATGTGCAATATTACAAATCTCTAAGGGGGTAGGGGAATGAATATATCACATGTGCAAAGCTTCTTTGCTCATGGAATACTTTTCATGGAACATACTGTGGGACTGAGGGCTCCATGGAATACATTGGGAAATGATAGTTTGGGCATCTGCAAACTTGCAGAATGCAACCAAATCATACGCATTTAGGCATCTCCAGCCACTAAGTATTTTTTTTTTGAGATATTTCTAAATGGTATATAACTCTCAAAATAAAATAATTTCTGAATTTTCATATTAAAATAAAAAACAAAAACTTAAACACATAAAAAAGTTACTCCTAAAACATAAGATGTGTATCAATAATCCAAATAAAGTTTATCTGTAACGCACAACTTCTAAAATGAGAGAATTTTCTCTATCTAAAATAGATCTGGAATTGAACCCTATAATTAAGCATGGATGAGACACTGAGACCAAATAACTTGGCCAAGACCATTTTCCTCATTTATAAAGCACTGATAAGAATAACTGCTTTACATGGTTGGCTTCAAGATTATAAATTAGATATCTAGCAAAATGCTGGACAAGAGTAAATAAAAGGTTCCCAATAAATTGTATCTCGTTATCATTTCTATCACAGCTAAACAAACTACACAATGTCGTCCCAGATCGTCTGCTGGTATCTGGAACACATGGCCAATGGAACATGATCCTGAGAGAGCTAGGTAACAAGAAAGTAACATCCACAGACAGGCAATTATCGTTATTACTATATTTATTACAATGTTTAGTGTACCTATTTAAAAGGAAAAATGTAAACAAAAGTCTAGGGGAAAAACGGCACTTTGCTTTAATTTTCAATTTAAAGCTATTCTTATTTTAACAATCTATTCATACAATTATATGTCTCAGATGTTAAAGAACTTCACTGCTGAATTTCAGACTGAAAACACATGAATAGAAAAGATGACACCAAAAGAGTTAAGCGGAGGAAGTGATATCAATTAAAAAGTTGAACGTAAAATCTACCGTGGCTAGGCTAGAACTGAATTGACAGAAAATCCAACTTGAATCATAAAGGTTCATTTCTTCTCGTCCAATACGATGTCACGTAGGAATTCATGACTTGATGAAAAGTTTTACTCAGTTATATTCGACTACGTAAAATCCCACTGAGCATGCTATTTTCCATGTCTTACTCCCCTGAGATAACTACACTTCCTAAAACGAGGAATGAGTTTGCCTGGCCTATGATTGAAGTTTCAAGAAAGTTTGTAGAAAACACCAAAACAATCAGTTGTGAAAACACCAACCAATTAGTTGAATCGGTTTTCTTCACTGTACAGCAGCTATTTCTACAAATAAAGAGTATGTGGATACTTTCTAAGAACTCAAAATGAGAAAACCAAAAACAGAGGTCTGTGTGCATGAACATATGGATACACATATGAATACAAAACCCCCCAAGCGGGTTTAAACAGGTAAGAATACCTCAACATTCTAAATTCAAGAAGCAGAAATAAACACTGTTTTGTGATATTACTAGCTAACATGTTTTAATTAGAATACTATACCTGCAGTTCAGAAGGGCTTTGATTGGATCCCATTTAAAAAAGACATTCAAAATAATAAAAACCTTCTTCTAACAGCAAAGAATTCTCCCACTTTTTATTTATTTTGACATACTGATATTTCCACAAGCTTGTAAGGAGAAGATAAGCTGTCCAATAAAAGCCATTTCATATGTACAATATATAGAAATGATTTAAAAAGTCTGTTCATATAATGGATTCTTTGGGTACTAAAAAAAAATTAAGATACAAATAATTGACTAGAAATGAAGCTATCACTAAACCAAGATACACAAGAACTGCACTGCCTTTCAGGAAAAAAAATCTCAATCTTACTGTGTTAGAAGAATAAAGTACATTTGTCATAGTATACATTATCATATTCCCTTAAAGCAGGGAATAAAGTTTTTAAATTAAAAAGTGTTCAGGATTACTTCTGTTTGTACATTCAGGAACTATCATCATATCACTGGTTACACACAATTCTCTCATCATGCAAAAAAACCTGTTGTTTCCTAAGGTCTAATTAAGTCAAACAAGAAACTAGTAATAGCAATTTAATTAGCAAGCTATAAATCAGAGTAGAAATTCTGCAGTTGAATTGCATTTTCTCTCTATAGTACTGCTGCTATTCAATTTATTTTTTCCATGTATTAGAAGAAAAAATAGGCATTGACAGTCAAAATAAGATTTTCACTGTTGCAGCAAATGAAAGAATATGTGAGAGAAGGAAGAGTTCCTAATGTCATGATAATCTTTATGATCCTTTAATAAAGGTAAAGGATTGTGTGCATATGTGGAACAGAGTAAGAAATAAAGGCAGGTGGTTAAGATAGGTATATAAAGGGAATGCTGAGACTATATTAGAATTATATTTATTTAAAAAACTGATCTGAAGTCTGCCCATCAAGTGTACAAAAAAAAAGCAAACATTAGTGCAAGTTTAACCTGATAATTTGTGAAAAAAGCTAGTTCTGGTGAGAAAAAGTTCTATCCTTTCCTTGTAAACATAACGAAACTCAAAAAGAATTTTAAAGGTAGTAGGCCAGAAAATGCTAATAGTAACTCTTACAATCCTTTTCAATTAAACAGACAATCCAAGTTGAAGACGTGTGTTAAGACTTTTCAGACCGAATATTTATGACTAGTAATCTGTTATTCCAATTGGATGTCGATTAAAAACAAAAATTTGTAAGAGCTGTCACATCTAGAAGTGAAGAAAATAAATTAGATCCCTTTCCCATCCCCAAGATATTGTTTAACCTCTAAAGCATAAAAAGCTATATATCTTACACAAATTAACCAGTGTTCTTACAAAAGTAATGCAGTTTTGGACTGATAGTATGCTGTATTTGTAGTGAAGTACTAGGCACAAGAATATATGTATCAATTAGGCATTTTCAGTCTAATTAGTCTAAAGTTATTTAATTCTTGACAACATATAATAACTGGTATGCATTTTGGTACTTATGTCATGAATTGTAGAGAACAAGAAGCAGTATAGTATAGTAACAGGGTTTGTATCTGACAATTCAGTGCTGAAAATCTCTTCTATGAACTCTGTGATTTATTTTGCAGTTGGTCACTTGTAGTAGATCCTGCAAAGATAAAAGAAAGTTAACGTAATTTTTTGTTGTATATTATAAACCTTGGAACTACCTGAGCTAAAGTTCTCTTCCACTGCCATGGATGATAAACAAATATAAAGATCTAAAAAACAATAAGGTATTCTTCTTGTAGGCAGATTAGTCTGACACGAAGAATGTGCATACTCCCGAAATATTCTAAAGAGCAGAACAGGAAAGTCTACGTGGTGATAGGACAAATAGGTTTCACGCTGAATATTTCTATGAACAAATCACAGCTGGATAGCTGACTTTATTACAATTCAAATATACAAAGGTATAAAAAGATTTGTATTTATGATATCAAAATTATAAAATATTTCTTCAGAGTCTAAACATGCCACTTTTCACAAAAACAGTAATAAAACAAATGGGAATAGACAGGGGTTGGGGTGAAGGAAGGGAATGACAATCCTGAAAAAGTAATGGGTTCCACAGAACGTGGAATTTTTTTAACAGCTGGTAAGATTTTTTAAGGAACTAAAAAGGGTAGAGGATAAATAAGGAACTTTTTTCCTTATGCCTTATTATGTAGTCTTTTCTATCCTTGTGGACTTTATGAAGCTAAGTAGAATATACTCCTATGTAAGGAGTACTTCATCTCCACTGAAGAAAAATCAGGCACTGAGCATTATCTTTAAACAAAAAAAATATATTTATGTACTAAACGTGTAAAATCTAATGTCTTACAAGTAGAGATATCAAAAGGACAGAGTTATTTTTCAAAAGCTGTGACTTAAAAAAGAAATCCCTTTAACCTTTGGCACAATGGTGCTGCTACAAATTTTCAGCGGCACATGAGGGGCATTCCCAGTGCTTGTCCAGAGTCACTAAGAATTGATGTTGAAAGTCGGAGTAGAAACTGATTAAAACTTACAACCAAAGAAACATTCACTTTGAATACATCAAAATAAATCACCAAGATGTAGGTAAATGGGAAACAGACGAATTAGGAGATAGGTAAACTAAAAATGGATAATAAATTTTAAAAGAGAAAGAAGGAGACCTATAACAATAATTACTCAAAATAAAGTTTCTTTAAGTTAAATGTAAGCTAAATAGATTATAGTGAATAAAATGGAAATGAAATGTTGTATTATGAAAACAAACTGTAAGAAAGGCTAATAGGGAATAACAGAATATACTGTAATCCTGACATAATGAGACATAGTAGCCATCGGTTTCTATCATGAAATCACTCATATTTCATATAGGCTCACCAAAATAATAATATTTAACAATTATTTATTTCCCTAAGACTTAGCCATCTAAGGCACAACAAATAAAGCAAGTTACCTCTCCACTAAAAAGTATCAGTTTGCAAGTACAAAGAGTAGGTAAATGGGCACAAAATCTGCATTAGAGGTATAGAAAATTCACCCTCACTGAATACCAAAATAATAGTTTATTAAAAATAAATAAAATCTATTTTCTATGACTGACCAACAGTTGGTGGGCTGCAGGGGTAAGTTGTCTGAGACTTAGAAAAACAAAACAAAAATAAAAATCAGCGAAATAACTTGTCAATCCAATGGTGAAAAGAATCAACACTGGAGAGATATGATTAACTTTGTACCCGAAAGGGTGTTAAAACAGATCTTCCATATTAAAAACAGGTTTCTTTTTAAAAGTTTCAACTTTAATTTATATTATAGCAGATAAAACAGGATTTAAAACATTAAAAACAAAATATAGCTTAATAAAAAGACAAACATCACTGCTTCAAGTCAAGTCAACCAAAAACACAGCCATATAACATGTGGTTTTAAATCAACTCTGGGCATAAAAACCTTATTTTGAAACTGGCCACAGGGGTTGAAATTTAAGAAACTTCTGGCATAAGTGAATCAGCAAAATATTCTGAGGTTCTTCAAAAATTTAAAGCAAAATAAAGTATATTACTTAGGCACAAAGGATCACAAGATTCTCAATGATATTTCGGAACCATCTAACCTTGATTTGATTCTTCCGTATTCATGCGTTCTCCAGCGGCAGTCTCTGACATTTCTTCATCTTCCTCATCTTCATTTAGGTCTTTTGAAATTAATTGCCTAGCTAATTTAATATTCAGTCCTTCATTGTAGTGGAGCTTCCGTTTCATTTCAAACTGTCGCTTTTTTTCTATAAGATAACAAAAAATAGGTTTCGGAAGTCTTTAGCTCAAGGACTAGCAAACTACAGCCTGTGTCTGTTGGTAAGTAAAGTATTATTGGAACACAGTCATGCTCATTTGTTCTTGTAATGCTTAAGGTCGCTTTTGTGCTCAATGGCAGAGTGGAGCAGTTGTAATAGAGACCATATGGCCCACAAAACCTAAGAAATTTACTGTCTGGTCCTTCACAGAAAAAGTTTGTTAACCTCTGCTTTAGATGGTTTAAGTACATCTTAATTGGATTACAGGACTAAAGCCATTAGTCATATTTGTGAAGAAAAAAATCTCCAGAAAGAGTTGAATGGGAGGAAAAAGCAAGCTGTGACATACATACATATACAGAAAGAGTACCAATTGATAAGTATTATATACAAATCTGATGTACAAAGCCCATATGTATGTGCATGCATACGCACACTGAGAAAATAAGACTCAACAATTAACAGTGGTTAATTCTGGGTGAAGGAACTATGGGATAATTTTAATATTTTCAAGTTTTCTATTTTTTATTATTTTTTGAATCTGGGAACAGTGTGTATTTCCAGGACTTTTACTGGGGAGCAGTGTGTTTTTCCTAGGACCCATCAGCTCCAAGTTAAGTCGTTGTGCTTTCAATCTTAGTAGTGGAGGGCGCAGCTCACCATCCCTTGTGGGAGTCGAACCAGTAACCTTGTGGTTGAGAGCACGCACTCTAACCAACTGAGCCACCGGATGCCCCAAGTTTTCTATTTTTATAATTAAGGAAAAATTCCTTTAAAAAAATTCTTATGATTCATTAAGAATTGCTATGATTTAAAACATTGCTGGCTAAAAACATAACTTCATTGCCAAAGTAATTTTAAGAAAAACCTGTTATAAGGAATACTGAAGTAATTCTAGACTATTCTTTCATTTATAGTCTTCACCATAGAAACATTAAACTAGCAGCAAATCAACACAGCTGTTCATATTTTATTAATAGCATTTTAAAGATCAACTATTTATGAAGAAATAATTATAAGATTTTAAAATTTCTTAGACCAGTAAATTAAAAAACACAAAAAGAGTGGTTGATATAAAATTGTCACCTGTTTATTTTGTCAAACAGGAACATTAAAATTCATTCACCATAGTTTTATTATGGTATTCCTAAAAATATTTTAATGCCAAAAAAGCATAGAGAAATAGAAATCTCTCAGAATAAGGCTATTGAAAGTACTTTTTCAGTGTCCCCTAATTCCCACTAAATTTTTATCATTATCTATACTTAAACTTGTGTTTTAAAAACAGGCATTTACAGTTCACCTCACTACTCACCAATCACTTTTCAAAAAAGTTCTGAGACCAACATCCATTTCAGCATCCCATAAGCATTCTTTTGAAAATACCAAGATGACCAGGCATCTTCTTCTTTACATATGAAAGTACTTTTGTGATTAGTTTTACTCTTTGACAGTACCATATTGTAGATAGAAGTGAAATTTTTTTAAAAAGAGACCAATAAAAAGACCAAATCCTCATGATTAAAATTTTAGTTATGTCTTTCAAGTATTCAGATGATGTACAAGACAATATTAAAACAAAAAAAAATGGTTCTAATTGCCTCCAATACGAGATCAATTTACTAAAAAGGTTAACACTTTTACTTACTACAAAGTATCACAAGTTCATGATAGAAACTTAAAATCGCTCTTAATTTCTTCACTCAAAAATTACCATTAATATTTTGACTCTAAGACTTTTTCCTAAAAATTTTCGTAACAAATACATTGTTGTATATGTTGTTCTTTTCACTTACTATCTAGTTAGAATGACCACTAAATCCCAGCATGTCCAGGAAGTACCAGTTTATGCCTACTGTCTGATGGAACTATAATAGTGACCCTTTCTTTCAATCTTAAAATGATCCAGAGTTTAGACAACAAAATATATAAAGACATAGTAAAATTCTGTGTACATAGATTTATATAATTTTAAAATGGTTATAAAATATTGTTATAATTTAATCTCCTATTCTTGGGCAAAGATTTCTGAATTCTCCTTTTCATTTTCAATGTTTTTATGATGTAATACACATACATTTTTGTTCATTTGTTCTCTTATTTTCTCATTATTAACTATGGTTTTTCAAACTGCCTCATGACTCTTTAGTGAGTCACAACCAACATTTTTAAAAAGTGAAATAAAACAGAATAAACTGAAACACACCACATAAAAGTGAGTATACTTATATAATTTTTCTATTTGTAATTTTATATACAAGTATACATATATATTGAGTGGGATATGGTCAAAAGTGTTTTAAAACACTGGAATTAAACCCCTGGAAACTGAATTGCTAGATCAAAGGATGTCATTTCAAAAAAAAAAAAAGTTTTTGGCTCATGTATTGCCATACTGCACTGCAGAAAAGCCAAACCACTTGTCATGCCAACCAACAGTGTATGAGCCACCTATTTCTCCACATTCACACCAAAATAGAAATTGTCATTCTTTTAAATCTTGGTTGACCTGAAAGGAAAGAAAGCTACCATATGATACTGTTTTAATTTGCAGTTTCTTATTCCTAGGAGCTGATATTACAGTATTTCTCTTTTGTGAATCATATTTATAGTCTAAGAAAATTATTTCTTTTTAATTCTAAGAGACATTGAACTTGGTTTTGCTTGTTATAGTATTATAGTTTGGAATACTCAAAATTTACTACATATTTAAAAACATGCAATGTATTCATTTCATAAAAAGCTGCTAATACAAGTGGTCTCAATCTTGTTTGAATATTTATATTCCTTTTATTTATAATCCTTATATTGTAGAACATAGTGCAAGCAGTACAAGAACATTCAGGTTTCAGGCCCAGCTCTAATAATCATCAACTTACCATGTGGACTAGACAAGTAAATTGTCCTTTTTACATTTTCTTTTACTATTTTACAAATGATATAATGGAGAATATACCAATTATTTTAAGTTATTTACAGTTAATATTTACTCAGCACTTACAATATGCCAAGAACCAGTGCTAAGTGCTTTAAATTCTTTATCTAATTTAATACTCACCAATGACTCTAAATATTATTATAGTTCCCAATTTAGAAATGAGGAAACGAGGCTCAGAGAAATTAAACAAATTAGACAAATGACATACTTGGAGTTCAGACTTAGATCTGTCTGACTATAGCCAATATCTTAACTGTTATGCTATCAGTTATAGGGTAATTTTTTCTAAGAATTTGTCAATAGACAAGGATTTTCAGACATGTAATTTGTTTAAAAGCAATAAACATCTATACATAAGCATCAGTAACTCTACTAGTGGGAACAGACCTTGTGAAATTGTAACTAGTCAATGGTTCCCCCTGCTGGCTAATTCATGGAATTACAATTAGAGGAAAACCCCTTAATGAACATTGTCAATATAGATTAGTAATAAATTCCCTGTTCTCAATAGATCACATTTTACAGAAAAATGAAGAATCAAGCCCTAGACACAATTTCAGTTTGAATCCCTTTTCAAAGGCTTTTTGGGGGTATACTCTGGTAAAATAAGTCAGGAAGTCACTTATGGTAAAAGAGATATAATACAATTTGAGATTATGCTAAATGTAAAATTTCTCTCTTGTACAACAATTAGGCTCAGACCATCACAGTTTCATTGAATAAGCTGTATTCTGAAGACAATAGGAAGGACTAGCAAATTATACCTTAGCAGCTACATATGACAAAGATTCTGACAGTTAACTTAGCAAATATTCGGAATCCTAGTTCTCAAGTTTCTGAACTACTTTACAGTACAGGTAGTCCCCACATTTCAAGGCTTCAAGTACACTACTACTTTCTTTTCTTTCTTTTTCTGTGAGGATGTGTGTGTTTTTCTTGCATCTTTTTTCCCTACTTATAGACTTGGTTTTTCCTTTTAAAAATAGTTGAAAATAAACTATGTAAACAATTTTTAACTCCTAAGATGATTTTATATTCGAATGGTTCAAAAAGCATAAAAAGCAACAAGGTGAAATATCTTCCTTCTCTCCTTACCTCCATAGATAACTGCTGTTACTTGTAAAAACTGAAACCATGAGTAGATAGCAATGCCTTAACCGTCTATGTGCTGTAAGGGCTACGAGGGCCTCTTCCATCCTTGTTGAGAGGCTATCTTTACTCCTTCCTATGACACAACTGGTCTTTGTTTGATGGGACCTAATAAAAATTTTCACACTATGTCTGACGATCTTGGTTCACTTGTTACATTTTAACAGTCTTAAAACAGAAAAGGCACAAGCAAATGGGAAATTAGCTTTTACTTCTATCCCCTTTAAAACTATCCACTCAATGACTTTAAAAGCATTAATTTAATAAGTATTTACTGAGTTATTTACTCTATACCAGGCTCTAAAAAAAGGTACAAAGACAGAAACACTAATAATTACTTTAAAGATGGTACTATTTCCCCAAATTCTTGAAATCAGGGGGAGAAAAGCTGTTTTATAATACATTCACACAAGTAGAATCTGAATTTTAAAATGTTGCTCCCTAACTTCCCACCAAACCACTAACCCAAAAAGGAAAACCATTTGACAACCTTCCAAATAATGATTCATTTTAGCAAAACTTATTAGCATAATGGTGAAAGTGGAAAAGGAAATAAACTACCTTGTTCTTCAGGTGACAGATCACTGTCCTCATCTTCACTGCTTTCTTGTTCTTGAACCCGATACTTTGGCTCTGAGCCTTCAGCAGCAGCTAATCTAAACAACAATCATTTAAAAAAAATCAACACTGTAATATTCTTCTATTAGTTAGGTGACTTCTTCAACTTTTAACTCTCATAAAAACATTTGAAGATCATTAATATACTATCTATCACATGGTAAGGAAATAAAAAAGAGAGCAGGCATAGGTGTAGAAATCAATAAACAACAAGAAAAGTGGAAGGTGACAAGTCAACAAACAGCAAAGGAATAGAGGTTTTTTGGTTTGGAATTTATTAATTTTTGCCCTTCTCACTTCCATTTTCAAAACCCAGGAGGCAGGATATTAAAAAACAAAACAAAACAAAACCTCACAAGGAACTGACACAGAGAATCTGCATACTAGGCTCTGATACTTTAATCTTTCTGCCACCTGCATACCTTGATTTTAATTTACAAACAAGACTGTAAAGGTTATGAAAAAACATGCTTTTTATTTATACTTGTACAAATAAAGTAAAATGCCTTTAACTCTGCACAATTAAAAAGAGCCTAAGTGCAAATGCTTTATGGTCATCAGTACTTACTTCTTAGCTAACATATCTGCGGTTAGGGCTTCAGTGGTTTCTGAATCACTCAATGCATCTTCATCATCACCTACCATACTGGGATGACAAGCAGATTATAATTAATTAATACCACAACTATAATTTTTCAAGCAGAAAAACAAGGTAAACATAATAAATCTATTGCCTTAGTTAAAATATAAACATATTTAAAGCTCTGTTGTCATCTTTGAAATTTAATTTTAGTTTCTATTCAATGCAAATATTTAAAAGTGTAGTACCAACCAAGAAAAGCCTTCAAATGATTTTTTAAAAATTACACTACTGTGACCATGAAGATAAATACTGAAAACTTGAATCATCTGAAAAAATAAAAATACTTTCATTATTCCACTTTCATTATTGTTGAAGGGAACAAATAATGCAAAAAAAACAAAAATCCCATCTGGTTTTAGAAGATGTATTGGTACATCATCCTCAAGATAGAGAAAAATGATCTACGTAGACATAGGTTAGGTAAAAATAACAAATTGGATTTTGAACTAATTAAGGAAGTTTAAAAGCTATTTAGCTTTCCCGATCTACCTCCTAATGAAAAATTTCTTCATTTAATTGTGAAAATAGGCATCTTTAATTCTCAAGACACTGGTTTATACTTTTCTTGGTTAAAGAGACAAGTCAAATAAGTGCTATAGTTTATATGATGCTGTTTTTTCCAAGGGAAGTTGAAATAAAGTAAATTACATTATTGTATATAATTAAGCAGAGCAGGGTAAAATCTATCAATTTGTAGAATTGTTCTATAGAAAATTCTAGGTTATGTTATAAAATTTACAGATGAATTATGTGTGTTTGTGTGGGTACATGTATATAAAAGCAGTAACTTTTTGTTATACTAATGTGAGATTCTTAGGTAGTATAACATGATCTTTCTATGAAAAACATCTTCTCTGTTAAATAAAATTCTTAAAAAAAAAAAAAAAAAGCCATGAAAGAAACTGGTAAAACAGAGCACTAAATTGATAAAAGCCTAGCACATATATCTGTACATACATATAGCCTCAATCACTTAGAGACCGAGTACCTTTTAGAGACTCTCAAAGGAAGAATAGGTAAGGTGAAAAGAGAAACAAAGCAACATCAAACATCTACCATTCTAATTTATTACATGTTAAATATAAAGTCTAAAAATAATGGCTACAGCTAGTTTTTTGAATCATGTTTGATCTTAAGTTTTAGGATAGTTATCTCCAACCAACAAAAATAAGTAAGGATGTCTACTACCTTTATTGAGAAGAAAGAAAGCCCTGATTTTGGCTTCTGGTAGAATAAAAGTTTTAAGCTGTTTTAAAGTATATGCTTGCAATTAGGAGAAAAACAAGGATATAAACTTCTCATAAACTGTATGTCTATTTCTTCCCTCAAGTTTATTAATATTGGAATGTTAGTATCTGTACCTCCTTATTTCATTCTTTCTTTCTACCCTTTCCACAATATTCAAGTTTATTCTTATTTTTACTATTATCAAGTTATTTCAATGTATCTTCTTCCAAAGTTTTCATCCACTGATTTAAAACAGAATTTCTTAACTCTATTTTAACAGTAACTTCTGTATTTAAGAGTATGATGTCTTACTTCAATGACAAAATACTTCAGTTCTGGAAATTTTTATTTTTTCAATATAAGTTAGGGCACAGGCTGAGTAGGGTATTTCTGGTTCTTTTACAACTCCATCTTCGCATAATGCTTATTGGTGCATTATTTTTGTCTTTATATGAATCACTGCCACACACTATTATTTTAAAATTTATTTAAAAATTCTGGAAGACTCAAAACTGCCAACATTCACAATGCAATTATCTGAACTGCAATGTAATGTAAGTTCAAAAACAAGGACATCAAACTAGTAATGACAGTTGTCTTTGAATGGGTTAAAAAAGTTACTATCTGTGAAGTTATCCTTTTCTGCCAAGAGACTATATAACCCTGATTTCTACTTAGGAAGCAAACAAGCCCAATTCTCATCTTCCTTTTTATAACTAGATTATTTTAAGGAAGGCAAAAGTCACTAGCATGTGTGTATCACTAGCAGATAGAGACCACTGAGGTGCAACAAATAAACACTTACTACTACTACAAGCATAGTGTACGAAATGGATCCCATAATTTTAAAGTTACATATTACTTATATCATTACACAAAAATATGCAGTTGGGTTATTAATTAGTGCTCAATAACAAATATATAAACGAACACAAATTCAAATCAGCTGTTCTCCAGAAGTTCGTATCAAATGCAAAATGTAAACACGTCAAAAAAGGAATGATGTCTACAAAACATTACCTATGGTAAGGAGTGCTCGGTTCATCTATTTTCATTAAACCATAGTCTTTGTCTGCTGGGTGATATGTTGCCAGGATGTTCATTTCATCCCACTTCTGGGATTTCTTACTAAAATTAAAAAGAATTTTTCTTCAATGCAGTGAAAGATAAAAAATGTGCACATTTAAAATTCACAACCATCCAAATCACACATTTCAATTTCTATTTGACTGCTAACTTCTATTTTTACATCTTTCTTGGAATAGAAACTGACTTAGGGTAAAAGCCATAACTAATTACAATAAAATATCAGTAAATATTTTATAAAATAGTTAGTGCCCACATATTAAAAAACACATTATTCAGAATCTTTGCCAGGCATTCCAAACACTGTTACATTATGATATACTTAGTCTTCATCTGGTCTACAGAATCAGTAACAGCAGAAATTGAAATTTACACATCGTTTGATCTCAGTAGTTAAGGATTTTTTATCTACTATGTATTAGTTAACAGCTTGATTAAAACATAACAGTATTTCCTTGGCCTAAATTTTTCAGAGATATCCATAAAAATCAAGAGAATGAGAACATAAAACTATAGAGAAATCCTCATTAAATTCATATACCACTAAGTATTTAGGTTATAAAAAAGTAAAATTACAGCTCAGTTTTTTTTAAATCTAGAAAAGTAAGAGTTTGCTAAGAAATAGTATGTAGCAGTTCCTCTTTATCTGTGGAGAATACATTCCAAGACCCCCAATGGATGCCCGAAACTGTGGATAATACTGAACGCTATATAAGAGGTGTATACGAAGATCAAATAATACGGTAATGTTTAAATAAAGTAAAAAAATTATTACAGTCAAACACACACTGCCATTAATTCCCCTCAAAATACTCCCCCCCCCCACCCGCTTTGAACACACGTATCCCATCATTCTTGCCACTTTCTGAAGCAGTTCTCAAACTCCTCTTTCATGAGTGTCTTTAGTTGTGCTGTCGTGGCTGCCTCATGTCCTGAAACATTTTGACTTTAGGGAAGAGCCAGAAGTCACATGGTACCAGATTTAGTGAATACGGTGGATGAGGACACATCGTAATGTTTTTATTTGACAGAAATTGACATACCAGAAGCGATGTGTGACATGGAGCGTTGTCATGATGGAGGATAATCTACGGCACACTTTAAAACACACCTCTCAACCGTAGCTCACACCCGACTCACACCAAACAAGCTGAATGAAACACACTGTTACTAAGGTTCAATGCACCACTTCCCGTATTGAAGATCCCTGCCTTTCTGTTGGATGGCACTCAGCAGCAGCATTCACTGTATATTTTGATCACAATGGGAAGGCTCTGGGTCACACATCGCTTCTGGTACAGCAATTTCTATCCAACAAAAACATAACAGCGTGTCCTCATCCACCTTATCCACCAAATCTGGCACTGCATGACTTCTGGTTCTTCCCCAAAGTCAAAATGACCACAAAAGGTAAATGTTTTGAATCAATTCTGGACACTGAGGCAGCCACGACAGTGCAACCAAAGACACTCACGAAAAAGGACTTCCAGAAATGCTTCAGAAAGTGGCAAGAACAAGTGTGTTCAAAGCAAGAGGGAGTATTTTGAGGGGGATTAATGGCAATGTATCTTTTACTGTAATAATTTTTTAAAAATTTAAACATTCACTGTATTTTTATCATATCTCATACTATGTTTTTTCCTATACATACATACCTATGATAAATTTTAATTTATAAATTAGGCACAGTAAAAGATTAACAATAAAACAGCACAATTATATAATATACTGTGATAGAAGTTATGTGAATGTGGTCTCTCAAAACATCTTATTGTACTCACCCTTATGATGTGAGGTGAAGTGAATGACATAGACGTTGTGACACAGCTTTAGGCTATTATATAAGGATTACTTGAACAAAAGCACTGTGATACTGGCAGTCCATCTGATAGCCAAACAGCTACTAAGTAACTAATGGGCAGGTAGTGTATACAGTGTAGATACACTGGAAAAAGGGATGATTCACACCAAGATTTCATCACACTACTCAGAATGGTGTGCAATTTAAAACTTATGAATTGTTTATTTCTGGAATTTTCCATTTAGTATTTTTGGACTGTGGGTAACTAAAACTGTGGAAAGCAAAACCACGGATAAGAGGGGACTACTGTACTTAGACCACATGGGATAAATCTTCTTAAGAGAAATAGAAATGTTTTAGAAGTGTTTTATGAACATACATTAATATTCATTCAACAAAATATTTGTACAACTACTGAAGTGCTCAATAATTAAATGCCTTAATTACAAATCCTTATCTACTCATTAAAAAAGACATCAAAGACCTCTCTGCCAGACAACTTCCTTCCAAGCCTTCCCTTGTTTTATTAAGAGGCGAAGTCTGGCCCAGACATATACTCCACAGGTGACTGAGACTACAACTCCCAATGCCCTCCCCTCCCCTCCCAAATAGTCAGAAGTTGCCTAATGTCTCTTCACCATAAAATAGTCAAAATCTTAAAAGCTTACAAGAGGCAAAAAATTAAGATATATAGGTCATAAACACAGAAATAATATTTCTTCTTTAAAGAACTGCTTTTTTATTCATTCAGCATGGAACTCACCTGAATTTTCAACCAATCATATTTAAATGTTGCTAGTATTAAAAAAAAATTGATTGAAATAGACTAGGTAAATAGACCTTGCTTTACAATACTGATTTCTTTAGATGCCTAGTTTCTGATTATCTACGATAGTAATAGTTGGTCTTGTGGCAGTAGAAAAACAACAGAAACTTGACTGGGAGGTAGATGTTTAAGGTTCAAGTTCCAGTTGCACTTCACTAGTCCTGTGACTATAGGCAAGTCCAACAAACATCCTCTCTTGGCCTACATTTACTCTATATTGAAATTATAATAAAATGGAGTTTTAATAAGTCTTTTCCCCTCCCCTTCTTCCGCCTCCCCCCCATTCCGGTCCAAACCGTTGTTTCTCAGTCTAGTTGTGTAGGACACAGCTCCCTGGCCCATGCTGGTATTATGAGGCAGTCAGTTGCCAGTCAGCCACTCACAGAAGCTCACAGCAACTCTCGCTGGCTGCCTGCCACTCATGTTGGCCACCCTGTGCTCATAGCAGCACACAACTGCGCAGCAGCCCAGGGCAGCTCAGGCCGACCTCTGGCTGCTCACGGCAGCCCAGCTCCAGCGAAAGCCATTGTTCACAGTCTTAACTGTAGAGGGCAAGCTCACTGGCCCATTTGGGAATTGAAACAGCTCCCTAGGAGTTAGGAGCACGGCGCTCCAACCACCTGAGCCACCTGGCTGGCCTACAGTCTTTCTTATGATACAGAATTGTTGAGAAAATCAAATGAAATAATGTCAATGAAACCAAATTATAAAACCACCAAACAAATATGAGTTTTTATGATTTTAAAATCTAGAGTTTGGGGTTAAAAATCCTAAAACTATCACTTAGCACTGTAGAGAACGGTTTGTGATAAGGCATTCTGAAAAGATACTTAAATTGCTTTTGTACTGAATGTTTTCTACCTTTGCCCTGCAAGACTCAAAATTTAAATGATTTTGAAATATTTAAGATCTGCCACAGAATGAGTTTTTCTAAAAAGCAATCAGTTTTCTATTTGACTAAATCTAGTTTCAGACATTTTATTTTGCAAAATAGTTCTATTATCTACAAATTTCTATAAATTTAGAAAGCAAATGATTAGGTTTGCTCAGTCATATTCTATATAAGAAAACGCACAATGAAAAGATAGGTAAAGGGGCCGGCCCGGTGGCTCAGGTCTCCATGCTCCTGACTCCGAAGGCTGCCGGTTCGATTCCCATATGGGCCAGTGGGCTCTCAACCACAAAGTTGCCAGTTCAATTTCTCCAGTCCCGCAAGGGATGGTGGGCTCCGCCCCCTGCGGCTAGCGATGGCAACTGGCCCTGGAGCTGAGCTGCGCCCTCCACAACTAAGATTGAAAGGACAACAACTTGTCTTTGAAAAAAGTCCTAGAAGTACACACTGTTCCCCAATAAAGTCCTGTTCCCCTTCCCCAATAAAATCTTAAAAAAAAAAAAAGAATATACATATATATATATTCTTTAGAAGTATATATATATACTTCTAAAGATTAAGATAGCAGAATTGATTGTGAAACTTCTAATTAGAAGGATAATGAAAGAAATGCATTCCAGTTTTAAGAAAGGTAGATTCATTTTGTGAAGAAAGCAATTAATAAAAGAAGGGAGGCCCATGATCTGGTAACTAAATGTTTCCTCCTGATAGATAATGTCTCTGAAATGACAGCCAGAGTTAAGTCCAAGTCAGAAACAGAAAAGCAGAGGTCAAAGTTTCATAAAACCTATATTAATACACAGCCCAATTAAGATTTCCTGTTAAAGATACTGTAAAAGAAAACTAGCATATCTCTATTTGTATAAAGCTTAAAAGCAGGTGAAACAAATATGTGTAGGGATGTATACTTAAAATGATTTCCCAGTTTGTTTGCCATAAAAGTCAGGATAACGGTTATGTTGGAGGGAGGAAGAAGGAGAATGATAGGAAAGGGCAGGAAACATTTCTGAGGTAATGGAAACATTCCTTTTCTTGACCAGGATGGTGGTTACAGAAGTGTTTGCTTTACAATAATTTCTTAAGCTGTGAAATTACATTTAATATAATTTTCTGTATGTGTATTACATTACAATAAATATTTAAGAAATAAACACACATTAATGACCTTGTTGGGTGCTTCCTAATCTCAAAGTAAAACAAGTTATTTCCTAAATGATGTTAACAAAATTAAATTAAAAATGACAATTTATCATCATTACTGCTTATGACAGAATAAAGACAACGGACCTTTGGAGTTTAAAAGATATCTCTAATAGGGGGAGTGGAGAAAACCAAATACCTTGTAAATCTGTTTTGTGAGCTAATGCTAGAAGAAAAAGAATGGTAGGATACAAGCAGAAATGCCTTTTTCTTAAAATTAGGAATTTAAAAATCACAATCCCATCACCTGAACCCATTAACAATTTTGATTTCTGCATATTCTTTCTTTTCTGTATATAGATGAAAAAAACATAAGCTATCAATATATATATAACATAGTATGTATATATAAAACAATTCATACAGTATTTATAAAAATACACATACTGATAGCTTTCACATCAGTATATGTATTTTATCATAATAAGCTGCTTGTATTTTCTAGTCCTTACCTTTCCAATAACTACATAATATTCAATAATACATTATTCACCTTGAATCCAAGATTTTCTATTTAAAATAAAGCAGAAATGAACATATTTGTGCATATCCTATTCAATGATATTTTTAGGATAATTTGCTAGGATAGGCATATCTGGGTTAAAATTTATCAAGAGCTTTATAGTTCACTCCATGCTGCGACATAGCTTTTTAAAAAGAGGACTATTTGTAATGTCCCCAAATATTACCAAAACTTTGCCAGGATTGTGTGTGTGTGTGTGTGTGTTTTCCACCTGAACAGGTATAAATTAGTATTTAAAAGTTGTGTGTTTCTTTGCTTATTACCTAATAAATAATATGAAAAAAATACTTATTTTACTTTTCTTGTATGAATTATGTTTACATCCTTTGCCTATTTATTGGAAACCTCATAAATTTGTAAGAAGGTTTAACTCACATTATATGTAACCAAAATTTATCTATAAGATATAAACCACATTATATATAACCCAAGTTTTTCTCAGTTTGTTTGCCATTTACTTTCCACCATAAACAGAATTAAAGTTTTTTTATATATTCAAATCTTCACTACTTCAACACAATACTAAGAGAAAAGGAAGTTCTTAGAATTATTCAGATGCAAAGAATTTAACAATATCTTGCAAAAACATGAATTTAAATAAGGATAAAAAACAATAGGCTCCAAAGAATGCTAGAATTCTTAGGTGGAAAGTAGTGAAGTAAAGGAAACTGTCAGCAGAGTACACTGGATATGGAAATTAGCATCTCTAAAGTTTTGGTAGAATTAACATTAGTTGTAGAGTAACAAAACCCAAAGGAGTGAATTTGAGTTTAATCCCAACACTATAAGGAACTGTTCCTGTGACCTTTGGGTCATTATGTCCACTTAAAAAAAACAGGGCCACCATCAATTAGATTGCAGATCTGTTGTGAGGGTGAAAGCACCTGTTGGTTTCAGTTTCCTCCCTCACTATGAATGACTGGTTTTCCAGCAGCCTCAATCTGGTCCAGAAAGCTACTGCTTCTCACTTTCACTTTGATAGCTCATATGATGCCATCTCAAAGACCTGCTTATACTTCCTTTTTTTTCCTTTCTTAAATATTTTTTTAATTGGAGAATATTGGGGAACAGTGTGCTTTTCCAGGGTCCATCTGCTCCAAGTTGTTGTTGTCCTTCAATCTAGTTGTGGAGGGCAAAGCTCAGCTCTAAGTCCAGTCGCCATTTTCAACATTAGTTGCAGAGGGCGCAGCCCATCATCCCATGTGGGAATTAAACCAGCAACCTTGTTAAGAAGTCACGCTCTAACCAACTGAGCCATTCGGCCACCCCTACTCATACTTTTTGTTGCCTGTGATTTGCTCATCTGATAGTTTTAGCCATGCTTGGAGTGGAAAGCAGGATTTTGCTTCAAGATGTTAAACTTCAACTGCGCTTTTCAAGAAATGATTCTTTCTTTAAATGAAGATTTAACTTAAGTGGGTTGACAAAGTACAAGACTTCCAAACTTGACACATTTAACAAATGCAATTAGTAAACAAAACATCACTTTTGGAAAATTTTACTCAGTGAGCCTTTGACTATATGCCATATCCCTTTATAGACAGAAAAAGACAAAGTTGAAGCATGCTTATATAAAATTATATTAAAGGAAATTAATTCAAGCACAGTATTTTCAAGCAGAATTTGCCTACATTACCTAAGACTATAGAATCTGAATTGAACACAGTGATTCCAAAGCATATTGTGTAATACAATACACTGAGATATGGGAAAAATTAGACTTTTATATTTATTTCCTAGACTAACATTTGAGGGGGACGTACTGGGTTAAATACTTTACATTTACTAACCTATTTAATAGTTAAACTAGGTTATAATGAATAACACACTGGAAATCACAGAACTAATAAGCAGACAGGACCCGAACCCAGGCAATCTGGTCCCTGATTAATCACTAGCCTAGACATTTCTCACATGATAGCTTTAGTAACATTCAATATACTTTCAACAATTCCAAAAGCACGTTTTTCTCATTTTAGTATCTCTGAAAACAGTATCTTAAAATGGATGGCATCTTGTAACTGGCAGTATTTTCTTTTCTTTCTTGGTGGTACATAAAATCATGGTACAGCTTAGAATTAATGGTGTCTTGTTTTTAATAAAATGCACATACTAACTCACAAAATGTGTTACATTAGACTTTCATGAGTTATGTACTATATTCAAGATATCCTGAAAGAATGGAAATTCCCCAATCATAGGCGGTAACAGTGGAGTTTATATTATTTGAATAGTGTTTTGCAATGTACTGAGATTTATCTATACCTAATTATGTGGATTTACAGATTCAATCAATTTTTAATAGTACCTGACAAATGGTACCTGAAAAAAACCATTCAATGAACAGTACAAATGCAAAGCATAAAGGGAACAATAAGAAAATAACAGCACAGATACATCAAAAAAAGATGGTCTGACAAGAACTGTATAAAAAAATTCTAAAGGCTGTATGAAATATGGCATTATATAAAGTTCACTTTAAGTGTATATTTAGCCTTGAGATATTATCTAATATATATATATATACATATATATGTATGTAGATAATAAACAAACACATTTGAAGCTTATTTGAATTTTTTCCTATTAAAAAGATGCACAATGAAAAAATTCAGAGACCACTGGAATAAGACAACTCAACTTCTGGCCTTAAAAAAAGTCCCTTGGTAACATCTCCTTTTGTTAAATAAAATGTTATGTTAAATGACATCCTCTCACAAACTGATGATGTGGGCTGAAAGTGGTATGTGCAGAAAAGGGAAACTACCGCTGCGTTTTACATGATAAAGACACCAATAAATGGTATGGTTGTTCACAGATTCTGAATTTACACATAACCTTACTTGCTAAAATTTATCTGTAACTCCAAAATCAATACTCAGAGGCACTTTCTCAGTCTCTCAAAGATATGCCCAGAGCTGGGAAAAATTTGAGTTGCCTGATGCATATTCCCAGCTGAGGTTAAAGAAGGAGAAGCTGTACCTTTTAGTTTCAGCTCTCATACTGTAACTAAGTGTTCTTTTTGCAGTCTATTTAGTATCACATTATTGCTTTTTTGTGCTCTTTGTTGGTGAATTTGATGTCAAAATGGCTCCGGAGTGTAGTGCTGAAGTGCTGTCTGGTGTTCCTAAATGCAAGGAGGCTGGAATGTGCTTTCTGGACAAAATATGTGTTAGATAAACTTCCGTTAGACAGGAGTGACAGTGCTGCTGGCCATGTGTTCAATGTTAATGAATCAACAGTATATAAAATCAGATGCCATAAACAGAAATATTAATTTTAAAAAAAGGTTATATATTGATTGGTTAATGAAAATGTGACCAAAGGCTTGCAGGAACCTGACACTGTATTTCCGCTAGGAACAATGATTCAGTATTCACTAATTCAGTGTTTGTGACTTTATAGAACATAACTACGGAGAATAACCAGAACTGACTTAGATTCCCGGTTGTTTTTATATTAATATGAGATTCTTTTGCCTTATACTCTGTGCCAACACTTAAAGTTAGACCATTACATTACACTTATTAGTTTCTGAATTTTAAGTGCATTGTAACTGAAAGAACTATTTTTCACTCCTTTTATATGAAAGGAGAAATACTGGTTGTACTTAAATAAAACATTACAAAATTTGTTTCACGCATGTTCAACTATACTTTTATTGTTTCTGTTCAAAGAGGCTCTCATAAAGTCACTAATATTGTTTGCATGAGCTGTGACATAAATACATAATAATGTATATTGTACAGTTGACCCCTTGAACAATGCTAATGTTGGGGCGCTGACTCCCCCAAAACTTAACAGCTTACCATGAACAGAAGCCTTCCTTACTGATAATATAAATAGTCAATTAACCTGTATTTTGTGCCATGTATTATACACTGTATTCTTACAGTAAACTAGAGAAAAAATATTAAGAAAATCATAAGGAAGAAAATACATTTAAAGTATTTGAAAAAACACCACACAGTTCAAATCCATGTTGCTCAAGGGTCAACTGTATTACCAATAGAATTAGTTTCTTTGCTTTAGTCATATAACACTGATCATGAAAAGCCCATCCCCTTTACGACATAATGAACTTGAACCTCAATAAATTAGGGCTTGCTAGTTCTCTTTAAAGGCAGGACTATAACTTCCTAGTCAAGTCAATCAAAGTCACCCACCGTGCAAAGGACCCCTGGTGAAATCTGCCTTGCTAGCAGCTCCTACATAAGGAGAAACCCTGTGTTGGTGAGTCAGTTTAATATAGTGGCTTTCAAGGCAGAAAAATGTGGAAATAAATGCCAGTCAATTATAGAAAGAGAGGACAACCCTATATAGGGTAGGGCCACAGGATTTTACCACAAAGCTGAAATAAGTAGAAGGAATAAGTAGAAGGAAGCAGAGGAAAATAGAAGAAAATTATAAATCACTTGGTAGCTGAACAAAAAGGAGCTCACACTAGAGAATAGCTAAATAACATAAATGCCAATGACAACCATAGTTCTGCTGAATACCTTGAAGCTACCTAAGAGCCTTCTATGGTTTGTTTTGTTTTCAAATTATCTTGGTCTTCCTCTTACAGCTAGCTATGTTCTGGTGATACTGTTTTCTTAATCTGGTGACCTTCAACCATTGACCACCCCCGACCCCCATTTCAAACGGCTTATCCCAAACAGAAAATTATGTTAAGAGAATGTAAGAGTCAAGCATCCAAAAGAGTGGGAGAGAGGGAATTGCTAACCGAACTAAGGTCCTTTCTAACCCCAAAGTCATGATTCTAAGCTGTGATCTTACTTATGTTTTCTTGAAGGTAACACAAATCCCCATAAATTTACCATTACCAAGTAGTAGCTCCGTTTATAGTCCTAAAAGGATCCTTTAAACAGGTGTGCCCTAGTTCTAATATTCTAAGTTTTCCTAAACAGCCTCGTTTTAGCTCTATGACTTTACAGATTTCAATGATAAGTTTTCTTAAGCCTTATTTCGAGAATGTAGAGTCCTTCTGGTTTCCGTATCTTACACCGAGCCCTGCAGCACCACTAACCCGGTGGCGTATTTTACACTGTGTATACTGGACGGCAACTCTTTTTCTTTGAGCATTGCACCTTAGGTACCTTTCTCATAAACACCTCCTTCTTTTTTAAAGGCTGGTACGTTGTTCCATGATACAAATGCCCCATAACGAATATTTCACACGTTTCATTAATGGGCCTTGGATTATTTCAAATTGTTTACTATTACACACAACGCTGTGGATCGACATCTTTGTACACGAGTGTACCTGCGCACAGGTCACAGCCACTAAATTATCACGGGATCGTTTTCAGTTGCCGCTTTCTGAACTATTCTGAGCTTAGACGTTATTTTACAAGAGCGAAGACCAGAAAGCACTTAAACCCTCCTTTGCAGATGCAAAAATAATCAGCAATAAGTAGTTCTCCATTAAACACACAGCCAAGACTCGGAAAATTGTGGTTTCTCTCGGGGGCAGCGATTTGACGAACCAGGACCCGAGAGAGTGAGTGTGGCGGGATGCTGTTGGTGATGCTCACGAATAAAGGAAATGACTGGAAATAAAGACAATTAGAAGAATGGAGACATTCTCTCCTTTTTTTGGAGGGGTCGCTGACGAAGCGTGAGACCCGAGCTCCCAAGCCCACGGTTCCCAAGCCAAGAAAACAATTACTGAAGAATCTGAAGAAACCACAAAAGCTTAACAGGTGAAGCCTTGAAAACTTCAATTTGATCCTTTAATGTTTCCAATATCCGAAAGTTCAGAGGTCACGGTGTATGTTTTGAAAATTACACACGCGTCGACATTTACAAAAAAAAAAAAAAAAAAAAGATACACACTTCGTAGCTCCCGCCTTCGTTAAAACCACTCCACTCCTGAGCCCGGCCGGAGGAAGGAGACCCACGCGGCGCCGGAGCCGAATCCACGCAACCGCCCTGCCCGCGCGCGCCCAGGGGTCCCGGGTCGGGGTCGGTAACGGCGGCGCGGGGCGGGCGAGGCCGCCCGGTCCGGGAAGGAGGGGCTTCCCCGCCGCCCCGGGAGGACGGCGGCCGTCCTCCGACATGCTCACCTCAGTTCTTCGTCGACACTCCTGCCGGGCTGTTCGGCCGAGGGCACCATAGAGGAAGTCGTAGAGCTCTTGTTCTTCAGGATCCCCTTGATGGGCCGGTGGGAGGCCGTCGAGGCCGCCATTGCCCGCCGCTCCGGCGGTCGGCTCAGTGTCGCTGCTTGGCGTCGGGTCCGGGAAGGAAAAGGCTGGACGCGAGCAGGGACTCGCCAGGCAGCCGCCGAGCCCGCTGGGAGCTAACGCAGCCGCACCTGCTGTCGCGAAGACCGCTACCGGCGTCGTTGTCACCAAACAACGACCCCGACGCTCTGGCGTCCGGCCCACAGCGCGCGACGGGACACTCGCGCGCCCTGGCCACCGGCACCTGATCCGCGGAGGGAAGCCGGCCTAGCTAGCGCCCCAGCGCCGGAGCGACGCCGACGCCCAAGCCAAGCAGGCCCGCCCTCTCGCGATACTAGGGCGGGGGCGGGGCGGGGGCGGGGCAAGGGCGGGGCGAGGGCGGGGCGAGGGCGGGGCGAGAACAATGCCTACCTTCTCGCCCCGCCCTCTCCTGGCCCTTTCTTGTGCTCTCCCGTAGCCGGATGGGGCCCCGGGCACCCAGGACCTGTTTTAACGAGATTTCAGAGAGGTTCCTGGCTTGCCTCTGCACAGAGTTATACATGTCTCCAAGCACTTGTCCCCGCCACCGCCTTATAAAGTCCATATTGTCATTTCTATATTTTATAGACCAGAAAACAGGCTCAAAGGTGAAACATCATTCCTTAGAAGTCTTAGCTGTCTTTCAGAGACATGATGACTTTTTTCTTCCCTTTTAACCCGCATAAAAACTTTAACTATTATAAAATCATGGAATATCAGCATCGAAATGATACTTAGAGACCTAGTATATCATAGAATATTGATTTTTCTGAAATCAGAGACCATCAGCATTGAAATCGTCTATTTTTACTATTGGAGAAATTGAAGGACAATGACCTGACCACCATTGGCACACAGCCCATTTACCGCATATGGTCATAGAACTTCAGACTCCTGTCTTCCAGTCTGGTGTTTCCCCATTTTACCATATTCTCCTTCTGTGTTAATAATTCCATGGAAGGTATTGCTGGCAGAAGTTCCTAGTTTTGTGACTTTTTCTTTATATAAATCTTTGGGTTTTTGTTTAAGATTTTATTGGGGAAGGGGAACAGGACTTTTATTGGAGAACATTGTGTACTTTCAGGACTTTTTCCAAGACACGTTGTTGTCCTTTTAATCTCAGTTGTGGAGGATGCAGCTCAGCTTCAGGTCCAGTTGCCATTGTTAATTGCAGGAGGTGCAGCCCACCATCCCTTGCGGGAGTCGAACCAGCAAACTTATGGTTGAGAGCCCACTGGCCCATGTGGGAATCGAACCGGCAGCCTTCAGCATTAGGAGCATGGAGCTCCAACAGCCTGAGCCACTGGGCCAGCACAGTTTTGTGGTTTTTAATCTGTCTCCACCACCACCACCACCACCACCACCACCACCACCACCACCACCACCATTCTAGGGAATTCACTTAAGGTAACCATCTGTGCAACACTGAGAGAAATAGGCCAGAAGCCTTGGGAGCTGTCTAGGTCTTTGTGAGGGTCCCAAAGGAGAAAAGCAAAAAACAAAACCCTCACACACGCTCCCCAAGTTGTTCTGTGTCTGGGTGTGAATAAAAGATCTCAGGAAGGACTTTGATAGAGAGAAGGAAGGATCTAAAGGCTCTAGGGTGTCAGAATATATGGGTGTCTGGTTTGGGGGTGCTGTGGATGTTGTGAGAAGTGGTTCTATGGAGTACAGGAAAGGGCAGAAGTTTGAAGCCATGGAAACAATCTCAAAACTATGCTCTATATTTAAGTCAAACTAGGACCAGCAGAGGGAGTGGCGTCTACTCTAGCCACCAGCCTTTGCTTTCAGTGCCAGCACTGCAGTTGTACAGATGGGAAACGAGGAGGTCTCAGAGATTAAACAAGTCGCCTCTTGTTATGGATTGAATTGTGTCCCCCTAAAATTAAACTCATTGAGGTCCCAGCTCCCAGTATCTCAGAATGAAACGTTATTTGGAAATAGGGTCATTGCAGATCTAATTAGTTAAATTAACATGAGGTTCTACTGGAGCAGGGTGGGCCCTACTCTGACTAGTGTCCCTATAAGAAGATGGTTATGTGGAAACAGATGAGGAGGACTCCATGTGATGACAGAGGATTGAAGTGATACATTTATAAACCAAGGACTACCTGAGGCTGTCCAAAGCTAGGAGAGGCATGAGACAAATTCTCCTTGAGCATTCTCAGAAGGAACCGACAGTGCTGATACTTTCATTTTGGACTTCTTGTCTCTAGAACTGTGAGACATTACATTTCTCTTGTTTAAAGCCACCCAGTTTGTGATACTCTGTTATGACAGTCCTATACACTTCCTCCCCTTCCACTCCTACCCCTAGTCCCCAACTTACTCATCACCAGGCTTTTTCCCACCATGCTTTCCTGATCAGGCCTCCTCGTCATCCTTATGACAGGCCAGAGCCGAGCAGACTAGTCCCCCCAGAACTGGGCCTTGCAGCAGACCAGCCCCACGAAGACTCACAGACTACTAGGTCTGGAAGGGAACTTGTCAATCCCACCAGGTAGCTATCCAGCCTCTTTAGCAATCCCAACAGCCAGGAGCTTACCACTCCACAACACAATTTATTTTATCTTTGGACAACTCTGACTAAGGAAGTTCTTCCTTAGATTGAGCTGACATCTTGTTCCCAGCAATATCTGGCCACTGGTATAAGAGGTGGGAGGAGAGAATATGGATGGGGGAAGGGCTGTCTCTGTCATCCCCAGATAGCAGTGATCTTACTTAAGTCTCCTATCTCTGGGCCCCAAATCTCATCTCCCTTAACACAGCCTCGTGCCTAGTGCTTCGAGGGACAACGCTCAGTTTATTGTCCTTAGAACTCTGCTCCTCAGGAACGACTTCAGGATTCCTGAAAACAATTCTTCTTCTTTTTTTAAATTTCTATTAAGGGTTATTGGGGTGACAATGGTTAGTAAAATTTCATAGGTTTCAAGTGTACAGTTCTATACTATATCATCTGTATATCACATTGTGTTCACCACCCAGTCAGTTCTCCTCCCATCACCATCTATTTGACCCCGTTTACATCCACCACTCTAGTAACCTCCCTTACCCTCTAGTAACCACTAAACTATTGTCTGTGTCTATGAGTTTTTGTTTCTTTGTTTGTCTTGTTCCATTCCTGCTTTCAGTTTTATATCCCACGTATCAGTGATCCTGAAAACAATTATTTTTATTGCCTGCCCCCAGGCTGTAGGTGAGTTCCTGGTATGGAACAGGGCCTCAGTAAAGGAATGAATGCTGAATGGAGATAATGGAGGGGAAAGTGAGCAGGAAGCCAGAAAAGCAACAAGTTTGCCAGTCAGAGCTACAGGTGTTTCCCAGAGCTGTTCCCAGGCAAAGGCTGCCACAGCCACCCTTTGGCACCTCCCTCTCTTGGTCCTACCTCTGTTCCTAGCCACAGGTGTCCCTCTGCCCAGTGAATCTGACATCACAGCCTGACAGCTCTGCCCAGCCCCTAGGGCAGGGAGAGGGTTCTCATTGAGGAGGAAGCAGGATGGTCACCTCCCTTTCTGAGTCCTTTTCACCACAGGTTCCAACATTTGCCTCCCTGCCCTGCCAGCAGGAGCTCAGGTCAGCAGTGGTAATCCTGTTTTCAAGGGAATACATAGTAAAACTTCCCTTCATGTTCTAAATTATTAAGCAGATTTGCTTTGTTTCTGCTTATGCCCTGCTGTCATCTCCCTGGCCCTAACTGTGACTGGGCCCTTAATGAAGCACTGTCTTGCTTTGAGACCCTCTAATGAAAAGGGCTGCCACAGGATGACATAATGTGTTTAATTACAGTTAATAAAAAGCACTGGACCAGGAGGTGGTGAGGAGTTCTCTGAAGAAGCTTGAAAAAATGTTTCCGTCATCAAAAGTCAAAATTTGCCTCTTGTATTATTTCTTGCACTCCCAACCCCATTCAAAGTGGATGCAGATGAAAAGAACTTTTAATGTTTTAAAACATAATAAAACATTAGTTTGACTACAAGAGTGCCAGTACAACTTTATATTATAGTGTAATTGAACCATTTTATTCCTCACTATGGCCCAAAGAAGATTTCCAAATGCCTCTAAACAGAGCTCTCCTTCTATGTCTCCGCTGAGTTCTGCTCTTGTAGGAAAACATCTGGACCAAATAGCCCAAGCACTAAATCTCACTGTATTTGTTATATTTCCTGTGTGTCCAGGATTTGGCAGCCAGGAGATGGATTGTGGAATGGAATCTTCCATTCTGGTTTCCGTTTTTGGAGGTAGCTACTGAGCTCAAGGCAAATCATATATTTAAAAACATATACATGTTGAAGGATTATCTGAAAATCATTTCTGCTCTCTTTTTGAAGATTTCATCATAGTTGCCTAATTCAATGCTATATATAGGGAGAAGAAAAGGACACACTTTTAATGTACCCCCTTATGGGGCTGAGCCAATTGGCTCTCGGCTCATTGAAATAGGCTACTGAGGTCTGCACCACTCGGTTGCTTACCAACAACAGAATTCTAAGGCTGGAAATGGCTTCTGTGGCTGGCTCCACCCAACCTACCTAAGTCAGCAACCAGGGTTCAGTGAGCAGAGACTTGATAGTGTCCACCCCCCAACCTCTGGAAAAATACCCAAAGGTTGTGATTTAATAACCACTGTGTCAGCAGCAGTTCAGCTCTTTCCTTGCCAAGAATAGCACATTGTTCTTTTCCTTTTCAGGTAATCCGTACACAGGACATGAAAATCACAGATTTTGTAGTTCATGGTAGAAATTCATGGTAGTAGATGCAAGATTATTTAAGTAAATATAAAAAGTATTGGAAAGAGAGAGAGAAAGCGAAGAACAAAGATGAATCATTTTCTGCTTAACAAAATGGCTTTGATTTGCAACTGTGGGACTCTACTGGTTCTCTTCTCTTCAAACATATCTACCAGAAGGATGCCTTCGTCTCACCACAAAAGCCTTCAAGTTGCCAAAATACTTTTCTGAGGAGTCTATACACCTGTAAATTACACAAAGTTTTCATTAGTTCCTAAGTGTTTTCCAACCCTTTAAAAACTAGTTAAATCAAGGGAAGCTAGAGAAGCACTTCCTTCAAAACCTATCTGACAAAAATAGGGAAACAAAAAAGAAGGCAGAATAAGTAGTACGAGGAACCTTGGAATGGTGAGTAGGAAATATACATTATTTTCTTGGCTAATCTACAAATATATCTTGTGCCTGCCAGAAATCACTCAGTTTTCTGGGACTGTGAATTTTCCATAAGTGTCAGCTGTTCTGTTTTGTAAATTATTGCAAGAAACAAGCGATGTCCTATATTGTAATTTCATTTTGCTAATTTTGCCAGATTCTATTGCATTTTATCGTTCTGTGAACTCATAAAGCAATAAGGAATATAGACTTTGATTCAGAACATATGTGATGTAAAGACTGTATGGTCATTGTTTACACGAGGAAGACTTTCTACTTTAAAAACTATTTATGTCCCTTGCATTTGTTCTACTTTGACATTTAGCAAATACGCAATCTTATCATTATTGGCCTAGGTACCAATCTCTATTTGCTTTACTATTCATTCAAGTTCATACTGCTCTCATACTACAAAAACAATGTTTTGGTTGTGTAATGAACCTTAATTTACAGATTTGATTCTGCTTTGCCAGACACAGTGTTAGGCACGGGTAAACACTTAGACCCTTCTCTCCTTTTGTCTTTTGCTCGAGGAACTGAGTCTTTAGTGACTGTTCCTTGCATAGGGTAAAGTCCAAACTCCTTGGGCCTTCAAAGTTAGGCCCCATCTGTTTTTCTAGGCTCCCTGTCTTTTCATGTCCACTTTCTTTCTCCCTATGTTCTTCACACTAGTCATACTACCTTTCGAAGGGGCCAGAGCACCCTGTGTTCCTTCTTTTTTTCCCATGTCTTTACTAATCAGTGTGAAATGCCATCCCTTATTCTTGTCCTGGAATTTCTCTCCCAGATCAAAGGTTGCCTACTTCCCCACTCCACTCAGGCAGAGTTCGTCTTTAGCTCCACTGAGATTCTGAGAAACTGCATTCCTCTATCTCACATTTTCATAATTCTCTAGGTGTCTCTCTCTCCCATTGTGGCCTATTTCTCCGAACTCCCCAACAGCATAACTTAATGAATGTAGTGTTTGTCCATGAGAAACCCTTGATAAGTGTTGGTCACATCAAGGAATAAACTGTTCTGAAATTTCCTCCCCAAATAATGGTGCCCTTAAAAACGTCAGTTACTGGGAAAATGACCTGATTATATATCTTATTCTACATGGCAGAGTGAGGTATTAACAATTATAATGCTAGAAAGGAAGTAATAGAAATAAGACAGACTGCTAAATAGTTAGAGAAGTTGTTAAGGGAGGAGGTTGTCCTGTCAACAGTCAAAAATCTTTATTGAGGGCTTGCTATGTGCCAGGCCTTTTCCTAGGTCCCAACTATTGTTTGGTTTCATAAATTGAACTACAGCAGGCATTTTCTTTTTTTTCATTTTGAGTTCAGAATACTTAGTAAAAAAAATTCTTTGTTATTAGACACACACACACACACACACACACACACACACACACACACACCTAGTTTTAATTGGGTCTCTCTGAGCTTTGGTTCTGTGCTCTGTGAAAGCAGTGATGTATTTTTCTGAGGTATTTGTGTCAGTCAGGTGTTCTCATTAAGTGGGCCTGTGCTCCGGATAGGATTCCAGACCCTCAATATTCTCCTGTGGCTAAGGCAGGTGGGGGGTAGGGGATTCCTCAGTAGGAAACACAAAGCTCTCACAAGAGCAATTGGTGTCTAGTTGTTTTCTCCCGTGGACTGGAAGTCAGGAGAAAGCAAGGTAAAGGAGACTGCTGAGAAAAGCTCATGCTTGGGAAACCAACAGCAAGGGCCACGTGGGTTGGTGGAATGTACAAACATTTTCATCTGTGAAATATGCAGTTGGGAAATGATAAAGGTTTCCAATAATCTTTTTTTTTTAAATATCACCTATCAAGGACATTCTAGGGCACAAAAGAATTTGCTTCTCACAGTTTCTCATACTCGTATATGGGGTTTTCTAGGCAACATCTTTAATTGAATTAAAAATAAAGCCCAAACTAGCTTTGTTCCTAGAATATTTTTTAACTGTGATGACTGATATGTTCTTTCTAATTGCCTGTCATTACTGGTTATCTACATGGAAACCCAGCTCTGTCCAAGATAGGGCCCTTAGTTGACATTCATTTTATCAAGGTCCACCCTACCCTTAATATTCCAACATTCTTAAGTACACTGCTCAGCTGTGCTTGTCAAAGGCAATTGCATTTGTCACATTTCACAGTAGAGTCCAGAAACATGTTTGATTCTGTTCTAGGATTGACTCAGTGCAGGCCTGTGGAGCTTTATGGGTGACCATAGCTGAAACTCACTATGATCTTGCTAGATCCTTCCAAATATGAAACAATGAATTAAGCCTGCAGGAAAAATACCCTCAGACTTTTCAGGGTCAAAGATAACTCATAAAAACATTAACTGCTTTTGTTTCATGTTTCCTTGAAACAGAAATAAAAAAATAATTTATACAGAGTGGGCAGGAATAAAATCTTCTGGTTAATCAAGTTAGCAGACATATTAAATGTGATATAATAAAATTAAGCCAATGCTAAAAAGAACTCTAAGCAGAATTTAACACAAATGTCTTTTACTTCCCCTACACAGGCATTGAACTCCACTTTCAATCTTTCCAGGCTCTGGGATCTGGCCAAGTCCTTCCCTCCTGGGACAGCTGCTTTCAGGAGCCAACTAGGCTAGTGGCACTTCTCTCCCAGCTCAGCCAGTTTTCAGATAGTTCGAATGGTATGGTGGACAAGCCCTTTCACACCCAAGGCCAGTTCCACTCACTAGGCCTCCCATCCCTGTCACTGTCAGACTCCCTGCACGTGCAGCCTCTCTCTCCTCTGTCACCTTCAGGCATCTCAGTGTTCTCAGCCCTGTCTGTTGGGCACTCCGGTCTCCATTCCTCACAAACAAACTGTTTATACTCTGGGCAAGCATCAGAATATTTGATAACCAAAGTAGTGTGGGCTGGTTCCAACCAAGCAGAAGGGAAAATGTTCATCCTGCAAGTGTGGTTTCATATAATTCATAGTGGCTTCTGCATTACCAAGTGTTACCCCTTTCCTTCCTGGGCTCACTGCGGGGAGCCAGGGGTGCTCAAGCCCTGGGGAACCCTGGAGGCTCAGAAAGTGCATGCTTCCCAAGGGGTACTGCTGTGCTAGCACACGCTGCTGAGTATCAGCTGGGCTGAGACCGCAGGTGACTTTCCAGAATGTTGCCCGCATTCCTTCGCGCCTTCACAGAATTCTGGTTTTTCTCTCCTGTGCAGCTCTTACAAACCATAGCTGGCAGTTCGCCCATGTGCCGTGGAGTACAGGGCTGGGAAGGAGTGGCGCTTTCTCCTTGACTCTCAAGGCTGCTTCCTTCATTACCACTCCTCCTACCCTGACCCATCCCAAAGATAAAAACTCCTTCTTTACTACATATCCCTGTCTGCACCTTGCAGTTGCTGCCATCTGATAAGCTCCTGTTGCTCTCTATATTTCATCAAGAACTTTGGCCCATATATTTATTAAGTGTTCACTGTGCCAAACAGTGTGCTGTATGTACAAAGATGTGTAAGTCATGATTCTTATCCTTAAAGCTAAGCTCATATTTTAACAAAGAAGTATAAAACAGTTGCCACACTAGATGGTAAATGCCTAAATGCACATACAGTACTTAGAAGCATGGAAACATGGACATAGGGAAATGGTTCGTGCATTAGTTTCTTGTGGCTGCTGTAACAAAGTACCACCAACTGAATGGCTTAAAACAACAGAAATTTGTTCTCTCACAGTTCTGGGGCCAGAAGTGCAAAATCAAGGTGTCAGCAGGGTTATACTCCCTCTGAGACTCTGGATAGAATCCTTACTTCCTCTTTCTAGCTACTGGTGGGGGCCATCAGTCTTTGGCATTCTTCAGTTTGCAACTACATCTCTGCCTCTATTGTCACATGGTGTTCTCCCCGCGTGTTTCTGTCTTCACATGGCGTTTTCTTCTCGGAGGGACACCAGTCATGTTGAATTAGGGTCTACCCTCATGACTTCATTTTAATCTGATTAAATAAGCAAAGACTCTATTTTCCAATAAGGTTGGAATTTCAACATATCTTTTCAGGGGACAATTGAACCCATACAGTTGGGTAGGAAGGAAAGCAAGGGAATGGCCAGAGGAGGCCGACTGGACAGAGTTGGTGAACTCATACATTGGACGTATCCAAGTACAGCAGGGGAAGGAGAAGGGTCATGTCACCTGGAGTGATGTGTACAAGTGGACTGAGGCCTGAGAGGATGGCACCTTTGGGAAACTGCAGGTGATTTTCCTAGCAGGTGTCGGGATCTGTGCTCACTAGAGACAAGAGATGATCCTAAAATGTAGCAGGAGCCAGGTCGTGAATCTAGTCAGCTTCCCACATATACATGCCATCACTCCTTTACTCCCCTTTTTGTCTCGTGGCTTCCCCATCACTTTCCACATCTGCTGGGTCCCTATCTCCACCTGACTCTGCCTCCTAAAAATCTCCTAAATCTGCCTTATGCTTTGCTTCCCCACTGCCTTAGTTCAGTCCTCATCATCACACGCATTCATGCAGCAGCCACCTCATGAGTCTTCCCACTTCCGCACTCACCCACCCCGTCTCTCTCTTCTGTTGCCAGAGCCATCACTCAATATTATCAGCTGAGGACAGTGCCCTTCCGGGGGAAAGGTGTTGGGCAGGTGGTAGGGGCATCCCCATTATGCAAAGAATGAGGTTGCTTTAGCCTTCTTCATCAGACTTTGTAATCCCCTGTGGCCAATCTGAAGGCAGAGAATTTGTTTCCCAGAGGATTCCAGCCTCTGGTCTCCTCTTTAGCGAAGTTTTTTTCACAGTGAATTAATGAGTCGGTATTCTGAATTTGTTTTTTAAATACAGGTTAAATTACTTTCTAGATTTAAATTCTTCAATCCTTCCCCTTCGCCTTCAGATTGAAATCCGAACTCCTTGTCATGGTTTCCCTGGCTGTCAGCCATCTAAGCCTTGGCCACCTACCTAGCTTCGTATCCCACAGCTCCTCCACAGACCCTGCACCCAGATGCTACTAAATTCTTTGAGTTCTCTTGTATGACATTCTTTCTTCTGCCTACTGTGCCGCCTCCTCACCCTTCTATTTCTGGCTAACTCCAGCTTGTTCTTCCAAATGCAGCTCAGCATTTGCTCCTGAGTGAAACCTTCTTTGCCTTTTCCAGGACAAGGTCAGGTGACCCTCCTCTGTTCTCAGATAATGCCCCAGTCTAACCTTGATTATAGCTTCCCAGTCCTATGTGGTCTCTGAATCCTATATTGTTATGGTTGATTTTCTTGTTTATCTTTCCCTCTAGAATTCGAGCAGGATCCAGGTCAGTTCTTCTAAAAGCAGTGTGCCTAAAATACTGCCCCTTTGGCATCTGTGGGTGGTGGCGGGTGGAGGTGGAGGTGGGGGAAGGGACATATTCTGTGGTTTGTTTGATTTTTTTGCATTTTATTTATTTACCTACTTATTTACTGTGCAGAGGTTGGTTTGTTGTGTTTTCTTTTCTTCCCCCCCACTTATCAATGCCACAAATTCATAGGGATTGGGTTCCAGGAGCTCAGGCTCCTTTGCAGTGGTTCTCACGAAGTGTGCTTCTCTGGGTGGGGTAGGCTGGCATTTCAGTTGAACCCCGGAACCTTTCTCTTTGGCTTCCTTCCTTTTGTGTTTTTTTTCAGATTCCACATGTAAATGATTTTTTTGTATTTGGCAATTGTTAGTAAAATTACATAGATTTCAGGTGTACAATTCTGTATTACATCATCTATAAAGCCCAATGTGTGTTCACCACCCAGAGTCAGTTCTTCTTCTATCACCATATATTTAATCCCCCTTACCCTCATCTCCCACCCCCCCACCCCTTTTTTGACCATTTTCCTTCACATGTTTCAGGAAGCTATCTCAGCTCTTAGAGTGTTCTATGCTCAACACGTACATTCATTCTCTAGGTAAGAATCTCGCCCTTAACTTGTTTGTTTACAACAATGCCAACCACATGCTGGGTAACCCTGTGGAACCTTCCAGTTTTGCATGGGAACATTTGGGGGGCATTCCTTTTTGAACAGTGCCTATTCCCTTGATGTCTGCAGTTATCACCTTTCTTGTAGATTAGCACATATGTGGCCAAAGGAACAACTCCATGGTTACTAAAAGGCCTAGACAACATATAGCGGGTGTCTCTCCTCTTTCCTTTTGTTTTGGTCATTTTGGCAAATTACCCGGTGACTCAGCCTCGTTTTTCTCAAGCCTGGCCCCTGCAGGGTTGAGGAATCGCAGTCTGGTCCTCTGCCCTCAGCCCAGGTCCAACCAGACCCAACCAGGCCCAGAGCCTGCCACTTCTAGTCTGAATGGACGTAGCTCCACCTCCCAGGCCAGTGGGTCCTAGACAGTCTGCAGTACTAGACAGTCTACACAGTCTGGTTAGGGCCCCAGTGCCTGGCCTCAGCAGCCAGAGGGTTAGAAAGCAAGTCCATGGACTTTACTTCGTTTTTTTCTTAATTAAATTGCTGGATTTCCACAGACATTAGATATGGACTGTAAGGCACCTCCCTTCAAAGGGCTAGTGTTGGCAGGTACTCATGATGGAAGCTGAGCAGCAAAGCCTGAATGAGGTGGGGATGGAGACATTAGCAGGCAGTGGAAGCATTTCTGTGGATGAAATGTTGAGATTATATAGAGACTCTGAAGACTATTGTCTGGGTGGATCCCAACTGTAAATGCTTGAAGTAATTTGCTTTTAGTTACACATAATGTTTGGTACAAATTAGTGTCTATAATTTCTAGTACTTAAATTAGCATTTCAAAATTAAGCATATTATTTAGTGATTTTGAGATCTTGATTAATAGTAAATAAAAGAAAAATAACAGCCATGAAGGGTCTAACAATACTATTCATATAATGTTGCAAATCTCTCATGAGCTAATTTGAAATACAAATCTGAATTACTTTTGATCAAAATATTTTTAAAAAGTCTTTAAAATGCCAAAAGGATAGGAACAAAGAATAGAACAGATTGAAAAAAAAAAGTTCTCAAAAGGGAATTGACTTTTGAGCTAGGCTTCACATCCAATCATATGTTAACTTCACTCCTCTGTACTAGAAGTGGAGGATACAAAAACATGAATAAGACAGGGTTTCTGCCCTTAAAGCCCTCACCCTCTAATGGGAGAGATGGGCTGGCCAACCAATAGCTAAGAGTCAAAGATATAATTTTGAGTTGACACATTGGATCTGTCTTTGGAGGCTGTAATTGTAAGAACAAGAATAGCTGCCTTCCTGCCAAAGCTAATATGTAAGCTGTTGGCATTCTTAGGCATAATTCAAATAATGAGTCAAACCAGTTCTCAGAGCAGATAGCTAAAAACATTGCACAGATTACCAATCTTTGTCCCTCAGGCAGAAAACTACATACTATTTCTTGCCTGTATTGAATTTGGTGGCTTAATGTAATGTTTTCTGAGATATTCTGTGGATTCTATTTTTAGAAAGTTGCTCTACCGCCGGCATAGTTTCCTTTTATTATTCTGAAATAATAATTATTCTTCATTTTAAATTCCTTTGTTTTGTGACTTTTGTTCAGTTTTGTGTTTAATATTTAGGGTACCATCATTTTGTATTAAAAATTGTCTCTTAGGAAGCACCCATTAGTTGCTCTTTGTGACTTTAAAGGGAGATGTTTTTCTTTGAGATGGTGATGGAAGTGGTTACTACAACACTAGACATAATTAATGAATAATATCAGTTAATGATGAGAGTCCTCTGAGAGCTAAGAAAGATTTTTTAAGATAGACTACTTTTGCATAAATCACCCATCTTCATAGAGTATCCCCTTACTGTGGGTAGTTCTTTTGCTCTCAGTTGGCAGTGAACTTATTTATGAGAAGATGTGTCACTTCAGGGCTTCTGTTTGTTTGAACTGAAAAAAATTCTTTCTCCTTTCAGTGAAAGACTGTGATACTTTTCTATTATAATTCAAAAGAGGCTTCAGAACCGTGACATTTTCAAGGAAAAATAAGTAAGAAAGGATGACTGATTGAGCTGGCATATAATTTCTATAATGTACAAAGAGAAAATGAGAAATGGACACAGATAAGACATTCAGACTTATTCAGAAATTAGTAAAGTTTCTCAATCAATTTATTAAATACACACAATCAGCATTTGCCCCTCAAATGAAAAGGAAGCATCATAGTCTCATGCGAGGAGGGAAAGTGGGTATCAGAAGCTCCTGTTCTTCACTCTTCCTGTGTTGTCTTTGTCCAGATGGCTCTAAATGCTGGGAAGGTCTCATGAAGTCAGTCGGTCCCTTGCTTCCTGGTGAAGTTTCCCCTTGACCATATGAAACAATACCCCTAATGCTAAAAATAACCAGAGTCTGCATCCAAGACTTCAACACTGACCATCTCTTGTACTTGGTACATTGACCATCTCGTGTCCTGGGGAGCAGAATGACCTCTCTCTCATCTCTAATAACATAGAGTATAATCAAGCCTAGTGAAAGTTGCCTCTTTAATAATTATTTATTGAACATAATCCCCTGTGTAGTGATTATTGACTTGCAATGTAACACTGACTTTGTACCACAGTTTTTTGTTTTATAGAGACAAAAGCACTTTTCTTGTAGAAGGCATTTTGTTGTTTTATTTGTAGGGGAAAGGAACAAAATGAGATAAAGCCCCCAAATCATCTTATGAGTAAGTTACTTGTCTGATAGAAACTAGGGTCCAAATTTAATTTAATAACTGTAACGTCACATGGTTGTTTTGTTCAAGTCATTTCACTTTGCTGGGCTTCAGTTTCTCCCATTGGAAAATGAATGTGCACATGAAAGGGATGGTATTTCAGTGCTAAATGTGGAAACATAGTAGAAAGAGCACATTGGGAAGAAATCTTAGCTAAATATGTTGAGGTACATGAATATAAGATATTTATATTTATTTGGGTTTTGTTTTTACTTCTGTGACTGATTCTCTCTGGGTCCTCTGCATTCATTCATTCATTTGTTTATTCATTTATTCAGTAAAAATTTATTGAGTGTCTAATATGTGTCAGGCACTATCTTTAGCTCTGAAAATAGAAGAGTATACCAAAAAAGCAGGGTTCCAGTCTTCATAGAGCCTACATTCTAGTGGGACAGATAGATAATAAATACATAAGCAAATAAGTAAACAAGATAATTGCAGATTGTGAAAATTGGTAAGAAAGAAATAAAAAGAGTGATGGGATGGAAGGTACCTGGGGCCATCACTTTTAGGTAGATGCCTGTAGAGATGCCATCTGAGCTGAGACTTGACAAATGAACTGCCAACAACCTTAATATCTAAGCCTGCTTAGATAGAGAGGTTATTCATATTAGTAATCCATAGGTGTAAAAATGACCCATCTAGACTGTTTCCCATGCATAGTACACTTTGTTGACAAAATGTCCTCAGGTAGAATGTCACAGATGTCAGCCTCAGTTTTGTAGATTTCCATAGCATTCTCTCTCTAGTAGGGTTGGTCCTGGCCTTTTCAACGACTACCTCATTTGAGGAGGTAGGGTACCCAGGAGTCTTCTGACCTGGTGGTGCATGCCCTGGCATCACAGGTCCTACTTGGACCAAGTTGCAGGCAAAGAACGAACATATGCTTAGTTACAGCTGAACTGTGCTGACAAAGGAGTGGCCACCTGCTTCCTCCAGCTCATTTTAGCCACAGAGCTGGAGTTCCAGAGCCTATTTGTCACCTCCTGGGGTCTGAGTTGACTCAGAGAGCTCTGGCAATTCTTTTGACCTGGGAGTGGTTGAGAGAAGAGCTTGGATTAAAAGTAGGTGGAGGGGCTGGCCCAGTGGCTAAGGCAATTAGAGCTCCGTGCCCCTAACTCCGAAGGCTGTCGGTTCGATTCCCACATGGGCCAGTGGGCCCTCAACCACAAGGTTGTCAGTTCAATCCCTCGAGTCCCACAAGGGATGTTGGGCAGCACCCCCTGCAACTACGACTGAACACAGCACCTTGAGCTGAGCTGCTGCTGAGCTCCTGGATGGTCAGTTTGTTGGAACAGGTTCTCTCAACCACAAGGTTGCCGGTTCGACTCCCGCAAAGGATGGTGGGCTATGCCCCCTGCAACTAGCAACAGCATCTGGACCTGGAGCTGAGCTGCACCCTCCACAACTAAGATTGAAAGGACAACAACTTGACTTGGAAAAAAAGTCCTGGAAGTACACACTGTTCCCCAATAAAGTCCTGTTCCCCTTCCCCAATAAAAATCTAAAAAAAAAAAAAAAAAAAAAAAGCAGGTGGAGCTGGAGGCTGCCTGTGTAATACGACTGGAATTTTTCTCCCCTGACCAGTCCTCAATGCTCGAAATTCTATTGCTAGAAGTTAGCATCAAATCCACTCAGTTTTGAAAGGTTTGTTTGTTTGTTTTTTAGTCTTCAGTTCTCATTAACTTTTGAAGGAGGCACCACTCTTAAAAGGCACTCAATAAATTCTAGAAATGACAAGAGTTGGGTTATAGGTCTCATGCTCTGGATCTCACCTTATTCAGAATAGCCCCACCTCT
Organism: Rhinolophus hipposideros; assembly: GCF_964194185.1. NCBI lineage: Eukaryota > Metazoa > Chordata > Mammalia > Chiroptera > Rhinolophidae > Rhinolophus > Rhinolophus hipposideros. The sequence goes on along the minus strand of NC_138048.1, from coordinate 52,865,593 downwards.
GAAATGACAAATCCATACACCCTACTCTTAGAGGTTGACTACTAGTCTTCCAAACTTCCTACTGAGTTGTTCCCATTACACTGCTCTGCAGCCTCCTAGGGACCCCTCTCTCTCTTGCCATGAGAAGTTCCTGGTCTGTGTCTAATGTAAGACACATGTATGTATCACTGTCACTGAAGGTAGAGGGTCATTAGTCTATGACTGCTGTCTCTCACCATTCAGCTTAAGAAAGAAGACATTACTGTGGTAGGCTGAAAAATGCCCTCCCTCCTAAAGATATCAGGTCATAATCTTTGAAAACTGTAAATTTTAAATTTGGAAAAAGGATCTTTGCAGGTAGGATTAAGTTAAGGGTTTAAAATGGGTAGATTATCCTGAATTATCCAGATGGGCCCTAAGTGTCCTTGTAAGAGAGAGGGAGAGGGAGATTTCACATACATGTGTGCATACACACACATACGCAAACACACACACAAGAAGGTCTTGTGATGACAGATCAGAAAGAGAATTTAAGATTGGAGTGATGTGGCCATAAACCAAGGAAAAGTGGCAGCCACCAGAAGCTTGAAGAGGTAGGGAACAGATGCTTCCCTAAGTCTTCCAGGGGAAACAGGCTTTGCCCACACCTTCAATCTAGTCCAGTGATACTGATTTTGGACTTCTGGCCTTTAGAAGTGAGAGAATCAATTCCTGTTGTTTGAGGCCACCAAGTTTGTGGTAATTTGTTACAGCAGCCACAGGAAACTAATATAATTATTAAATCAATTATTGAATCACTGGCAGACCCTCTGCTTCTTGGAGGTAACCAGGACCTTGAAACTGGTGTTTATTATTCTATGAACTTCATTATATTTCTATTAAGCATGCATTATTCTGAAATAATACGTTATTTTATATATAGCATCGTACCATATCCTTCTGCATATTGCTTTTATCTTTCTGCATATATTTATTTATATATAAATGTACATATTTTATAAATTATATATGCTGCTTTAGTTTATTTTCACGGTTGCATGGTATTTGTGTGTGTGTATGTACCACAGTTTTAAAATCATTTCTGTTGATGGACATTTAGGTTGTTTCTAGTGTTTTGGTCTTTCAGACAGAGATGCAATGAACATTTTTTTGCACATGTCTCCTTGTGCTCATGTGCAAGGGTGTTTCTAGGATATTTACCAGAGAATAGAATTACTAGACTCAAGGTTGTGTCATCCTCATCTCTGCTAGATTTTGTCAAATTGCTCTGCAAAAGTACTGATGTACACTTTGTGGGGTGGATTTTGACAGCTGGGCATTTCATAAGAAGAATGATATATGCCAAATGTATAAATATGGGAGACACAGGGAGTAATTAGTCAGTGCTCTTTGATAAAGCAATGGTTCTCAGTTGAGACATGAAAACAAATCTGAATAGTTTGGGGGAATTTTTTGCAATCTTTGCCTTATTTTGCCCACTCTCTACCAATTCTGGGGTGTCTTCCCCAGGAATTGATATATTCTCCCAGGTAATTGTTGCATGCCTTAGTTGAGGACAAGTGCCTGAGATGGAGCAGAGAGAGAAGAGGCAGCAAAGCTGGGCTGGAAGGACCACTGACATGGCAGACAGAGAGTACATGTCAATCAGGGGGCACCAAACATGTCTGAGCAGAAGCCAAGCCCCTACCCTTCTGCAGCTATCCAGAGGCATCATTATGGCTTCAGCTCCCTTAGCTTAAGAGACTTGGAATAAAGGTTTGTGTACTTGACTATGAGTGTTGTGTATCAAGCTTTGGCCTCTGACAGCACTTGTCTCAAGTTTCCTTCTAACCTTGCTCATTGAAGAGTCACTTTATAATTCAGCGAGCTATTGTTCCCCTGGGTCTCTGGATCATTGATGATAACTGAAGAGCTGCCTTAAGGTTGGCATTTTTATATTTTAATTATAATTATCAGCCTAAGAAAATTCAGGAGAGTTAAATATACTTCAGAGGCATTTATAGAATATGTGAGTAAAATGTGTATATTCCTATGGAAAATGTATACATCCAAATAATGTGTAGTATGAAAAAGATATAAAGATATATATATATATATATATAGATAGATAGATAGATAGATAGATATGTAAAATTAGAGTAAAATGTGTGTGTGTGCCTTGATAAGGATTAGAAGAAGGCACAAAACAATGCAAAGAGTTGGTCGTTTAAGTTTATGGCTTATTTTCCCTATAAAGGTATAGGTACTCCCTCCTTCTTAGTAAAAATTATACTTTATTAATCATGTACAAAACTATATAACTATAAATCTAGTTTGGCTCTTTCAACAACGACATGCAGGAAGGGGACAGGCCAGCGAGGGGAAGAGGTCTGCTGGAGTAAGTGGCTAAGTAGCCTAGGACTAGGACCATCGCTAGATCTCATCCCAGGGCTGTCACAGTACCTCTTAGCTTTACCAACAGTTCAGATTACCTTATTCTGTGGGAAAACATTAGGTAACTCTTAATGAGTCTATTTTAATTTCATATTTGGTATTTAGTCAAAATACTGATTTTTAGCATAAAAGTTGACCATATTTACAAATATTAAACAATTTTTAATAGTTTCTCATAATTATCAAAGTGAGTGACCTTTTTTGGAAATCTTTTATACAGTAACACGATGTTTAGACAACTGAAAATAACTTTCTAAGTTACTTGATATCTCCCCTCATGTCTTCTAGACATGTACAGAGGAACTTGGTAATAAAGATTGCTTTAATAATGTGTCCTATATTCATAAATCAAACCATCATCTCAGATGTATTGGCGTATAGTATGATGGGAGAATAGTCCAGAAAGGTCTCAAAGTCTGAGATACTTGTTAACAGAAGAGGCCTATTTCTTTGGGGCTTGACACTAGACTTGCCAGAGAGTCGGGCTAAACTAGAAGGAAGTTTTAGGGTTGAAAGATTTAGGGCCTACACTACAAACACGAATAGCAAAAATAAAAAAGGAAAAAAAAATCACTGTAATTCTACCATTCTAATACATTAATTACTTTCATTGTTTTTCTGTTCACTTTTAGTCCTTGATTTTATGCCATCATTTCTTGTAACTTAAATTACAACATAGCTAAGATTCTGCATTCTTTTTATAACTCAACATTACACTGTGAACCCTTTTGCCTTAGGGCTATTTTGGTTGCAAAGAACATTCACTCAGTCAAGTCAAATTACCTCAGAAAAATATGTGTGTGTGTGTGCTCCTAATCTTATAGAAATCCAATGACAGGAAATTGTGACAGTGAAGTGCCGTAGGAATTGGACCTTGGATACAGAAAACCATCAGCTACTGAAGCTGCTATTTCAGGGGCCTTCGGTGAGCTCCCTGTTTATCTTTGCATTTCTGTTTTCATAACTCCAGTTGCGCATTGTCAATAATGGCTACCCCAAACTACGTGCCTTTACAGTTCCAGAATTTTCAATCACCCTCTCTCTAGCTCTCTTAAAGTCAAATCCTGACTTGATTGGACTAATTTATCTTTTCTATCCAGTTAGACCACAAAAATCAGAGGTTTCTGTTCAGCCTGTGGATTGGCTGTCACTAGCTCAGGTGCAAACACCTTGGTGAAATCGGGTGTGGCTGGGGAGACAGAGCACGTGCTTCAGATTCTAGCTGTGCAGACAGCAAGGCCCTATGGAGAACAACCCTCCGTGCCTCCAGCAGTGAGTGTGGGTGGCTAGGCACCAGCTCCCACGTGGCTGTGTGGTCTTCATGACTGTGAATTTTAATGAATACCCAACATTATATCAAGTGGCTGTTCCATAATTTATGATCTCATTCCTCTGCTCTTTTAATTTAGCTCCTTTCAGTTTGGGGGCTACCAGTAAAACTGTGATTAACATTTTTGTTCATACAGCTTCCCCTTTATCCGGATTACATAAAATAATCTTTAAATGACATAGTGATTGTACTCTCTGAGCACCTTCAAGATATAAAACATAATTTTGCTTTTCTTGTTTAAAAAGTGTCTGTGTTTGCTAGAGATTTATATGTAAGTAATCATGGGTAAATAATAGATTGTGATATCTGGGAGTTACTCTAAACACTCTAGTAAAAAATGGGGATGGTGGGTAATAGCTGAAGCAAGGTTGGTGAATCACTGATGACTACTGGAGCTGATGATGAGGCGGGGGGATTTATTATATATTATTGTCTTTATGTTGCTGTTTACTTCCCACTTGCTTCCTCTTCCTTTTCCTTCTGGATTTTCTATTGTTTCCACCCACGTTTCTTGTAGATACTTGCTGCCCCCATGCTGCCCTCATGATTCCCAATTTTTTTTCTCAGGTTCAGTCACCATTGATACCAGATTCACAGTTTTCTTTTCCTTTATCAAAAACTTCAAGTCCATCCATCTATCCACCCATTCAGTAATTCATTCACATAAAAAAAAATTGATTGTTTCCATGTCTTGGCTACTGGGAATAGCGCTGCAATAAACATAGGAGTGCATACATTTTTTCAAATTAGCGTTTTAGATTTCTCAGTATAGGGACACTTGTCTCATTAGAGGGACCACGTCGTGGATGGGGTAGGTCCTGATCACTGCACTGTACACCTCAAGCTGAATAATAATGAATGTCAACTATAATTTAATATATATATAATCACAGGATGTGGATTGGATACAGCATAAGGAATAGAGTCAGTGGAACTGTAACAGCTATATATGATGTCAGAGGGGTAGTAGATTGGGGGTGGGGGGTTATCACTTTGTGAGGGATATAAATGTCTAACTATTACATGGTTTTGTACACCTGAAAATAATAATAAATAACAATAATAAAATAAGATAAAACTGAAAAAAAATTAAGCCAGTGTATTGAGCAAGATACCAGATAAGGTTTAAAATGTAGTCACTTCCACTGTTTTAGATGTTATCAGACAGCTGTTAAGAGGAAAGCAATCACAACTTATTTTGTAACATAAGAGAAAGATAGGCAGCTTAACAGTCTAGGAAAGAACTGTATTTTAGAAGGCGAGCCAAGTGCCCTCTGCTGGGGTGGGCAGTGTGCTAAAGCACAGGGCACAGCAGCAGGCAGACCTGGAAAGAGACCGTCTTCTCCTTTAATACCTCCCTCCTCTGTACCGCCTTTTTGCCCCGTGGTTTTCAGTCTTCAGGAATTTTGAACTGGAAGCTACATTTTGAGGTTATATTTGTTTATGAAAATTATGCATATGAAGAGCCTTGGAATTTTCATACCCTTTAATATAAAGCATTAAAAAGTCTCAAATGCTCAAGGAAATTATTTTATATTCATGTTAAAAAAGCAAAAATCGACTCAAATGGCTTAATTTTCTATTTATTTCCCCAAATTCCAGTGGATTATAAATGTGATGTGAGCTAAGTGAAATTGCAGGGTGATAATTCTGAGGTCTTTCTGATTTTGAAAGGCACAATGTAAAAGAAATAAAAAACTCAACCAAGGTGGTTCCTGACTCCTGAACTTGGAACACCTGGAGCCATGACTGTACAACCTTGTGGGGACCTTCCGGAGCCCCCATCCTCCCTCCACACGCCTCTACCTTTGCATTCTTTAGCACCCATTATGATTTGATCTTTACTTGTCAGTCTCCCTCACTAGTCTGTGAACTTCTGTGGGAGGGCGGGGATTCTGTATTTTTGTTTTGTTTTGTTTTTTTGTTGTTGAGAGCCCACGTGGGAATCGAACGGGCAGCCTTCGGAGTTAGGAGCATGGAGCTCTAACCGCCTGCGCCACCGGGCCAGCCCGGATTCTGTATTTTTTAATGCCTGGAATGCAGTTGGGCCTAAGTAAATATCAATTGAATGCAAGATTTAAAAAAAAACATTTTCTTTAAAAAACTCCCCATAACTTCTCCCTGATACATTCTCTTCTGCCTTATACAGATCCCAAGATGGTCCCATTCTTCACCCTGACTCTGAAGATCTCCTGATGAGAAAGTAAATTCTTCAAGGAAAGTGCGTGTAGGAGACTCAAAAACCCCAAATGATTCCTCCCAAAGGAATGCCTACTGCAAAGGGGGCACCTGGATCCAGGTATTCAGAACATGCCTTTGCCATCAAGTTGTTACTTTTAAATTTAAACTGTTCAGTGCTTAATTTTTTCAACCTAACTGATTCAGGATTTCCAAACATAAGCTTATAATTAAAAACCCACAATAATTGATCCAATTCAGAACTTACTGTGAGCACAGCAGGTCAGCAACAAGTTTATTATTAGGCTTGCAAGGTAACAGGATAGTATGGTAAGTGTTTGGGCCAACTTTCCTGGAGTTCCTCTCCACTGGCTTCTGCTGTTAAATTTCCCTCCTGGTATTTGCAATGGTTTGCCACGGTGGGTTGGTTTGTTTTTATGAAGCATGGGGTGAGGTGGGGAAAAAGCAAAGCAAAATAAAGAACATGGCATGAATGCAGGCTCCGTTTGGAGCCTTGTTACAGAAACTCGGGGCAGTTCACCTGATCTGTGATAGTCATTTGCTCAATGTCAATGTTATTAGAGGTCAGGATATCTTTTAGGTAGGTCATTGTTTCTGGAGGGAGATAAGGGTTTCTTCCCAAGATCCAAACATGATCGACGTGGAACAGCCAGATGATTGTGGTACAGGAGTACACGAGGGCGTAGTTCTCGTAATCCGTGGCCAGGACCCAGTATGGAGACGAAGGCATCACTGAGAACCAGAAGAGGGCAGTATTAGGAGGAACCAGTGCAAGAGAAACATTTTCCAGTGCCCAGAAGCCAGGCTCTGGTGTCCTGGTTCTTCTAGTTCAGTGGTTTTTAATTCTGGCTTCACGTGGGAATCGTATGGGAGCTTTGAAAAATACTAGCCCTCCTCCACCCCTGCTCCTGGTATCAGGGGGTTGCTACCTTTAAAAGCTTCCCCGTGATTCTAATGTGTAGCCAGAGTTCAGAGCTAACATTCTGGATCCTCCCTGGTAGGATAGGTTGGGCTCTGCAAGCCCATAGGAACGGGGGGTGGGGGGGGTGAGGGGGGGTGGGGGGGTGGGGGGGGTGGTTTGGCTGGACCCTCTAGACTGACAGGCTGCCTTAGGACTCGTGCATATGGAGGCTTCACTTAGCTAAGTGGAATTAAGAATGTAAGGTCAGGGGCTTCAGGCTTTCTGAGTCTCTCCCACCCAGCTTACTCTAGAAATTGACCAAGGGAGGAGGCAGGGGCTAACGTTGGTTTGTCTGTTTTTCTTCCGACCTGCCCTTCAGAAAGTCCTTGCAGTTCTAGGAATATGGTAAATCAGTGGTAACAGGTTATAAGCTCTTCCTTACAAACGGCCTATGACAAGTCATTGATTGATATCTGTATAGCACTGAAAGCCCAAGATTAAAGGGGTTCTTATGAGGATTTGCCCTCTCCTTCTGAATCCAGAAACTTCCTGTAGGAATTTGATCTACACAGCCAAGCTCCAAGCCAAGGAAAATTCATAGCACAGTTAAGCAGAAGATGGACCCACATGGGAGAAAGATGTGTGCTGACCCCATAAGAACAATAGACACGGACACATTTGCAGTCCTGGGTGATTTGCTTTCCTGGGTTTTCAGCATTCCCCACCCGCCCCCCGACTCCCCACCCCATGTTTAAAACTAATCCCAGTGTTTGCCAAGTCAAACCACAGCTCAGCACTCGTGAATGACCGTGCAAAGTTCCTGGACAAAGGAGGCAGTGTGTGAGTGGTTAGTGCTTGGCTGAGGGTCAAGGACCCAGCTGGTTATCAGGACCACACAGGAGGACTAGTCCAGATGACCACCCACCAAGGTCCTTCCGGCTTTCTACCTGTTCATAACTATGAAACAGAAGGACACTTAGAGGACATCTGGACGGGAGCCTGGATGACGCTGTGGGGCCTAGGCTAAGTATTGTTTCTGACTTACTTTTTCTAGCACTGTTGGTGCCACCTGCCTGGCTCACTCATAAGAGCATATATTCATCATGTATCTGCTATTGTTGAAATTCAACTGTTTTGTGTGTTCCCAACTGGACTGAGAGCTCTTCAGCCAGGAGTGATTTGGGGAAAATACGTCTTCCACCTCTTCCAGCAGCAGCGTCGTGCCCCACTTGCACACACTCAGGCAGGCACATTCTGCTTTCCTCCCACAGAGTCTAGCACTCAAGCATAAATTTGCTCAGATATTTGCTCTTGGTAGAGAAAACTTCCATGTCTCTTTATTAGAAAACTTGGACAGTCTCCTATTGCTTATGGAAAGACTTTCAAACTCTCTGGTGTCTTATCTTCCACTCTATTGGACCCTCCTTTGCTCTAGGGTTTTTCTCTAGACCTTTTCTCATGCCATTCCCTCCACTTGGAACACTCTTTACCATAATCTCCCATATCCTCTGCAAAATCCAGTGCAAACATCTGATCCCTACAACCACAATAAATCTCTTCCTTCTCTGTTTCCCCAGCCAACAGCTCTGGCCTCTCCTTTAGCTCCTGCTGCAGACTTCCTAAGAAGGTTGTGCACATAATATTTTACCTTCACTCCCATCCCCATCTTCACTGAGAGTTTGGAGACCTGGGTTTTAGTCCCAACTCTGCCTCTAATTAGTCCAGTGACCTTGCCTATGTCACCTAGCTTTTCTGCACTTCCACTTCCTTATTTGTGGAAATAACAAGAGACCTGTACAAAGCCGTTTCCAGCTTATAGAATATGTGTTATCTAGTTTATCTTCACAGGACTGGGTGTAGACGTGAAGTTAGTTGCCCATAGTCATATGTGTGGGAGGAACTGTTTTCTCCTCATCCAGCATTCCTATCTAGGTCTAGAAAATGAGAACTTCCTCTTTGTCCCATTCTAGGCCCTTGACTGGTTGAGGGATGGAGGAGGGTATTGATTCCTCTTGCAGCTGGTGATTTCAATGTCGGCTGCACAGGTGGGGAGAGGCCCTCCCAAGCACTTTTGGCATTAGAAAGCTTCACAGTTCTGAGCTGAATTCTCCGGTGTGTCTAGATCAGCACTAAAACTAATATGTGGTACTTTTGCTGTTGCCTGTGTCCATTCCTCACTTAGCCCAGGACTCACAGGGCAAAAGCTTGTGATTAACTATCTCTCAGGGACTTCTACGATGTGGAGGGAAAATGGCCGACAGAGCCAAGACTCAAACAGGCCTTCACTCCTGCCACCTCTTGGCTCTAAGTTTTTGTACATGTTTGTTGTTCTGCTAATAACTATTAATTTTTCAGGCCTCAGTTTCCTCTGGGAAACAAGACTGGATCGGGTCTCCTATTGCTCCAATCTCTGCTTCCTCTATTAAAACATTCACTGTAGTTTTGTAGTAAATTGCCTGGCTATTTGTCAGTATCTGCACTGGGATGTAAGCTCCTCAGGGGCAAGGGCCAGCTCTATCTTCCTCATGACTGCTTCTCCAGCACCTACCCCAGTGCCTGGCGTGTAGGAGGTAATCAACAAATAATGATGCTTTGAGTCATTATGGATGACACCCAGATGTGCTCCAACCCGGGGCTCTAGCCTTCAGTTTACCTGTCTCTTGTCCCTGAAACCTCCAATCCAAAAGAAGTGGATACTTACACCAGAAAAACTTCACTCCCAGCTTGGCGGGCTCTGTGAGGTTGGCCTGGGAGGCTTCACCTTCAATTTGATTCACAGTTCCATCAGGTCTGCCATGAGTTAAAAAATAAAATAAAATAACCCGAACACATTGAAAGCCAAAAACCAATAAAAGGCAAGATTTGTGACACTAACGACCATGGTGACCAACATTGTGATTTTGGGTTAGAGAGGCTCTTGAAGGCAGGTTAGCCTCTAGTTCCATTCCTTCCCTTTTCTTCTGTGACTGTTTCTGAGACCAAGGAGAAGAAGACAGCCTTGGCGTGATGAGAAGTAGTGATTGCAATGCTGAAGGATTGGATAATATGTGAGACCCTTGCACTTCTACACTGTTGCTTGGACTATGTGCAATGACCTGCAAGGCTCTGAAGACAGAGGGAATAAAAGAGAAGGAAATAACAAACAATCAAAACAGCCCAATATACTAAGAATTCACTTCTTTAAAAGTGAATCACTTCTTTAAAAAATGAGAAGGGGCCAATGGAAAAAATACTGACTGAGTTGATTACTGAAAATAATGCAAAACATGGAGTCTGGAGATCTGCAAGCTTTTCTCCCTCTTTGGACCTCAGTGATCTCATGTGACATCATCTGTCCCGTAAAAGGGTTTATACACCTGAACCCTGAGACCCCTTCCCATTCAACAAGCTCCTAATTGAATATGGGAGGTTTCCATGTAGGCCGGGTAAAAGCAGGCAGTGAGCAAAAATTTCCCTTATTTTGTGATTCTCAGGTGCACCCAGGTCTCCGAGACATTAAATATCAAGTGTGTATCTTATAATTAATGCCACCTTACACTTGTGTCATTTCTTTCTTTGTGGTATCTGATGGTGTGTCTTAAAAGTGATGGCATTAGGTTGTACGAAATACTTTCACTCTTCTGAAGGGAACTGGCCCCACTTCTGGATAACTCCTGATGACCCTGTGGACCTGGGGAGCGGGGAAAGGCCTGGGGATAGAGGCAGTTCAGGGAGGGTATTCAGACAGTAGGGTGCTCTCTATAGGAAGCTGGGAGAGGAACTGCCTGTTCATCAGTCCTCAAGGGGGCAGACAAACTAAAATTAGAAAGTGTCAGAAAGTAGGCTATGGTTTGTGGTAATGGCTGTCCTAGAAACCATACAATAAGCACCAGATCAGGGAGAGTGGGAAATGTACTCTGATGGTCCTGCATGTACTCTGATCGTGCCCTGCTCTGTCACCTAGAACTCAGCTAGCCAGGGAAAATGGTCCATTTCTATCTGCATACAGTTGCTTAGCAACAAACCTGTCTCTTTTCCAGGAGCTTTTCTCCCTTTTTCATTATCATTTGTGTTGTGCTCCAGAACAATTTTTAAAACACCAGTCTCTGATCATTAACTCGCAATTTGTTCATGAGAAAAATGCATGCATAGTTTCAAGGGTAGCAGCAGATTAATAGTAATAGTAATATTTATTAAATGATTAAGTGGTCTAAGTGCTTTACATGTGTTGCCTCACTAATGCTCACAGAGCCTTTTGGGGAAAGGCTATGAGGTGCTATGATTATTGCCGTTTCACTGAGGAGGAAAAGGAGCCGGAGAGGATTATTATAACTAACTTAAGATCATGTTGTTAGAGCCAGAACCAGGATTCGAGATTGGGCAGCCTAACACCAAAGCCTGAGCCCTTCAGCTCCCGGTCCCATGCTAGCTGCTTTGTTCCTCTAATTCTCTGACACTGGCTAAGCATGTTCTGCTCAGACTCCCTGCTGTGCTGTCCACTCACTCAGCAGTACTCCTGGAAGAAGCAGCTAGACCATTGTCCTGAACTACCAAACCTTTCTCCATGTGCCCTTGTATCTTAACCAGGTGTGATCCTAGAGGCAGAGAAACCTAACACTCAGGATCCTGGCCAGCTCCGAAGAAGAGGTGGGGAGATCGCATAGGTTTGGGGATCTGTAGCATTGTCTGACTCTTGGTCTTAGAATGGGACAAAATATTTGAAATGAAGTCATTGCAAGTTTGGGGCCTACAAAATTCCTGTGAGATGTTCTGGATACCTGCATCTCAATTTCTGTAGCCCTTCCTGGGACCTGAAATGAGCTGGATTTTTCTTTAGAGTCCCTCAGTATCCTTACTTTGTTTCCTTGGTTTACATAGACTCAGGGAGTCAACCCACTGTGTTTTGGCTCACAGGAAGTTTGGTGGATAACAGCATGGGCTTAGAAAGCCCCTCTGAGCCTGAGTAACTTCCAGGCTGGCTTACATGTTTTCTTGGAGTTGAACACAATTTTCAGATCCTGAAGGGAAAAGGAAGGACAATCCTTCACTCCCAGCCTTTCTTTTTATCTGTCTTCGGTCCTCTTCCCCATTTCACTCCTCCCTGGGTGGGAATCTCAACTTCGTCACTTATGAACTTTGCGACCCTTGGGCACATTACTTCTCTATACCTCAGTTTCCTCACCCATAAAAATGGGGTTAATAATAGTACTACTTCAGGGTTGTTATGAGATTAAATCAATATATATGTATATACACACCCATATATATATGTACATACATATGTATATATGCACATACATGCAAAATAGTGCTTTGCCCATAGGAAATGCTTAATAACTGTTACTGTTGTTTATTGTTGCTCTTATCTTTGTTGATGGAGGGTGGGTAGGAGTTTTCCTGAGGTTTTTTAGAGTTTGCGTTTGCTTTTCAAAGTGTGAATTTTGGGATCAAATATCAATCTGTGAGAAGCCTTCAGGAATAGAAAAGTACACTTCTATGGAACATACTGTTCACATAACCTGGAGTGTGACTACATATATATTTAAACCTTACTTAATAAGAAAAGGAATTTTCTAATAGTTAAAGCTGTCTGGAGATGAAATGAACTGTCATGGAAGGTGATGACCTCCCAGTTGCTGGAAGTTTCAAGGAATGCTGGGTGCTCTCTGTCAGCAGGTGATAGAGAAGGGTTTCTCTCTTGGTTTGCAGGTCAGACAAAATGGTTCCTGCTGTCCTTGCTACCGGAGTATATACTCTGCAGTGAGAGAAGGAAGCCAGCCGTTTGCGTTACCCTAGTGGCTCTCACAGGGTCCAATACACAGTAGGTAGTCAGCAAGTGTTTATGGAAATGAGTGAGTGACTTCTAGTCCCCACTATCCTGCCTGACAAAAGCTTTCGTCTAAGGACCTGTTATGAGCAGGCCGTCCAGACCCAGCAATGACCGTGTCCTCCCTGACCTAGACTGCAAGGACACCCAGTCACACTAGGACAGCTCTCTGCAGAGCTGACTCCAGGATGTGTGAAGCTTTTGAAACCACAGCCACTCACCTCAGCTCCTGGTTTATCACTTTGATGTTTCCGTTTTCCATTAGCGAGTAGTTGGCTTGGATGCAGCTTCCCTTCTCAAAGCTCACGGGGATCTTCTCGATTTCATACCATCTTCCAAGATACTGCAGAGACAACAACAAGCAGAGCAAAACCCTGTGGCTCTCTGGGGACCTGCAAACTCTTCCCCATTGTTGTCTTTCAGAGCAGAGCCCTTTCCTGGGGAAACCAGGCAAAATGGGCTGCATTGTTCCCAGCAGCAACTGAGCAAGATATTGATTCAAATGAGAATAAGTGAATCGGATGTGTGGGCACCGGTTGAATGCCACATTCTATTCCTAAAGTGCTCTTTATTTAGATATGTTCTCAGTGTCCTCTTCAGCCAAAATCTATGAGAAATTCTAAACTCTGTTAAAGGAAGGGATTAGTCTAGGTGATGTAAGGTGCCATCTCAAACATTTTATGATTCTACAGGGCATTTTTGAATCATGTACAAAGTCAGATATGTTCACTTTGGGGAGCTGGGACTCCAGAGTTGGTTAAATTCTCCTCACATGACCCCATGCAGGGAGCTGGGCACAAAGGTTTCTGGTACATGATGAGGATTTAGAAGACCTGTGTCACTCTTCCAATGGCAGCTGGCTCTCAGTTCACAACTGCGGTGTACAGAGTCAATTTTAAAAGAAGTGGGCAGCTGTGTGGGCGAGGACTGCATCTCCTGCTTCCATACGTTGCCTGGCATAGAGACCGCACCTATTTACAACCTCTGTGGTGGGCAATCTGGCAATACCTAGCCAAACTAAAAATACATACACTCTTTGGCCCAGTAATTTCACTTCTGGGAATGTATCCTTCTGATAATAAGAAATAATATGTGTATAAGGTTATCTGTTACAGTACTATTTATAATAATAAAGGACAGGAAAGAGTCTAAGGGAGCATTAGTAGGGGCGTGGGTAAATAAACGATGGCACATCCATGCAGTAGAATCTTATACATCCTCTTTTAAAAGAGCAATGTGGAATTATTTCCAAGCTACCTTTAATGAAGAAAGTCAGGTGCAAATAATGTACATATTAACCTACCTTTCATGTAAAAATTAGAGAAAATACAATTCGTATTGATGCTATAACAAATTACCACAAGCTTAAGACAACACAAATTTACTTTGTTATAGTTCCACAGGTCAGAAGTCTGACAGGTCTCACTAGGCTAAAATCAAGATGTTGGCAGGGCTATAGTCCTTTCCAGAGGCTCTAGAGGAAAATCTTTGTCTTGCTTTTTCCAGGTTCTAGAGTCTCAGTTTTTCTATCTATATAAGAAGAATGCAATATTAAAAAAGAATCCTGGGAAAGATGAAGTGCAAGTATCTCTATTTGCAGATGACATGATTTTGTACTCAGAAAATCCTAAGGCATCTATGCATGCAAAAAAAACTATTAGAACTAATAAATGAATTCATCAAGCTTAAAGAATACAAGATCAATATATAGAAATCAATATATTTCCACACTTACAATGAATAATCTGCAAGTGAAATGGAGAACATTCCATTTACAATAACATCAAAAGAATAAAATACTTAGGAATAAATTTAACCAATGAGATACAAAATTTGTACTCTGAAAACCACATTGCTGAAAGAAATTAAAGAAGACATAAGTATAATGGAAAGATATCTTAAGTTCACGAGTTGGAAGACTTAAAATTGTTAAGATGGCAACTGGTCTACAGTTTCAAAGCAATCTCCATTAAAACTCCCAACTGGCTTCTTTGTAGAAATTGGCAAATTGATCCTAAAATTCATATGGATATGCAGAGGACTCAAAATAGCCAGAAGAACAAAGTTGGAAGACTCATACATTCTGATTTCAAAACTCAACTACAAAGCTATAGTAATCAAGACTGTACAGTACTAGCAAAGGGATAAACACATAGACCACTGGAATAGAATTGAAAGTCCAAAAATAAGCTCATACATATATGGTTAATTGATTTTCTACAAGGACGCCAAAACTGTTCAATGGGGAAAGAATAGTTTTCTCAACAAATAGTTCTGGGACAACCAAATATCTGCATGCAACAGAATAAGTTGGACCCCTATATCACATGACATACAAAATCTAACTTAAAATGTAAAGTCTTTCTTCTATAAAAGTTTTAGAAGAAAATATAGGAGTAAATCTTCCTAACCTTGGATTAGGCAATGGTTTTTGAAATATGACACCAAAAGCAAAAGCAATGAAAGAAAAAATAGATAAATTGGACTTAATTCATACTGAAAACTTCTGTGCTTCAAAAGACACAGGACACATCGATAAAGTGAAAAGAACACATCAATAAAGTGAAAAGACAATCCATGGAATGGGAGAAAATATTTGCAAGTTATTATCTGACAGGGACTCGTATCTAAAATTTGTAAAGAACTCTTATATAGCAACAATTAAAAGGTAGATCACCCAATTAAAAAATGGGCAAAAGACTTGAATAGACATTTCTATGAAGAAGATATACAAATGGCCAATAAGTTCATGAAAAGATGCTCAACATTATTAGCCATTTGGGAAATGCATATCAAAACTACAGTGAGGGCCGGCCCGGTGGCTCAGGCGGTTAGAGCTCCATGCTCCTAACTCCGAAGGCTGCCGGTTCTATTCCCACGTGGGCCAGTGGGCACTCAACCACAAGGATGCCAGTTTAATTCCTCGAGTCCCCCAAGGGATGGTGGGCTCTGCCCCCTGCAACTAAGATTGAACATGGCACCTTGAGCTGAGCTGCCTCCCGGATGGTTCAGTTGGTTGGAGCACAGGCTCTCAGCCACAAGGTTGCCAGTTCAATTCCTCTAGTCCTACAAGGAATGGTGGGCTGCGCCTCCTGCAAGTAGCAACGGCAACTGGACCTGGAGCTGAGCTGCGCCCTCCACAACTAAGACTGAAAGGTCAACAACTTGAAGATGAACGGCACCCTCCACAACTAAGATTGAAAGGACAACAACTTGACTTGGAAAAAAAGTCCTGGAAGTACACATTGTTCCCCAATAAAGTCCTGTCCCCCTTCCCCAATAAAATCTTTTTTTAAAAAAACTACCGTGAGATACCACTTCACATCCACTAAAAATGGTGATAATCAGAGAAATGACAATAACAAGTATGGGCAAAGATATGGAGAAACTGGAATTATACACTACTGGTGGGAACGTAAAATGGTGCAGGCCTTTTGGAAAACAGTTTGGCAGTTTATCAAAAGATTAAACATGGAGTTACCATGTGAGCTAGTAATTCTATTGCTGGGTATATACCCAGGAAAACTAAGAATATATGTCCCCACAAAAACCAGCAAACAAAAAAACCTTGGATATGAATGTTCACAGCAGCATTATTTCTAATAGTCAAAAAGTATAAACTACTCAAATGATGAACAGATAAACAAAATATGGCATAATCCATATAGTAGAGTATTCTTTGGCAATAAAAAGGAATGAAGAATTCACACATACTACATGTATGAACCTTGAAAACATTATGTTGAGTAAAAGGAGTCAGTCACAAAAGACCACATATTATTGCATGATTCCATATCTATGAAATGTCCAGAATAGATAAATTTATAGAGACATAAAGTAGATTATCGGTTGCCTGGAGCAGAGAGGGTTGGGGGAAATGGGGAATGACTTTTAATGGGTATGGGATTTCTTTTGGGGATGATAAAAATGTTCTAAAATTGATTGTGGTGATGGTTTTATAGCTGTGAATATACTAAAAACCACTGAAAGTGAAAACCACTTTAAATAGGTAAAGTATATAGTATATGGATTATATCTCAATAAAACTGTCATTTTAAATAAACTGCTTTATTCCTCAAAGGACTTTTGTAAATGCAAATCAATTATAATTTCCAAAGTGTCTTGGGATTTTTACCCCCAAACTGAAATGTTACTCAAATTCCCTTGATTTTTCTGTAAAGCCACCTGTGGCCCAGCAGGGTTATGTAAACGAAGGGATCAGCCCTT
Source organism: Rhinolophus hipposideros (assembly GCF_964194185.1). NCBI lineage: Eukaryota > Metazoa > Chordata > Mammalia > Chiroptera > Rhinolophidae > Rhinolophus > Rhinolophus hipposideros. The sequence goes on along the minus strand of NC_138048.1, from coordinate 52,848,718 downwards.
CATAATTAATGGAGTTAGTCATTGTAAACTGCCTTTTACTATGTCTCCCCTTCCCATCTCCCCTGTTTGGGGTCTCTATTGATAATGCTCCCTCTCCACCCTCCTCAGGCTTTGAGCCCTCCTCCCTCACTCCTCTACCTGACCCACCCCCGAAGAGATCACAACACTCATTCACACTGAAGTGTGAGTGACTGATAACAAGTTTAACGTTACTCATAACAAGTGTGTTGCTTCTTAAAAGAGATCCAAATCTTCTACTAAGGAGAAGATGTCTTAACAGGGAGATTCTAAGCATGAGTTAGCAGCAATGGGAGCTTAAAGTCCTGTCATCCAATAGCTGCCTCTTTCTGCTGCTCCAGCTTCCTGGCTGTACAAATATCCAGTAAGGTCGGGCCTACTCTGAGGAAGAAAAGCCATAGATGAGAAAGCCCCTTGGGGAGTTCTGTCCTCTCCTGCACCCGTTTGGGCAATCCTTGGGTGTCCTGCACTAGTAGGAGGCCTAGCTTGGAATCCCAGGATGCATTTAGTAGCTATGTGACTCGGTGATTTATAAGCTCTCTGACATTCAGCTTCTTCATCTGTGGATGAATGGGGATAAGATGTCTGCTGCAGCTGCTGCTAATGCCGGAGCCCATGTCCTCTCTGCCCACCTCTGGGTTTGCCTCAGCCATAGCAGACAATTGCCATATAGACTGCACCTGCGTCTCCTTGGCCAGACAGCTTCGCCATGGGAGCTCCCACAGCCCACTTACATCCGTCTGTGAGACAATCTGGGGCACATTCCACACATTTCCTCAAAGGATCCCCAGCAAGATTGAACCCCGTTGTTCACAGAATAACCAGCTCCTTAATGCACCTTTTATTGCTTCCTGCCTTCTCTGTCTCACTTTCCCCACATGCTCACCTGTACTTCCTGAGATCATCTTCCAAAAATTCCCTACTCCCAGTTCTCGCCTCAGAGTCTGCTGTGAGAAAACCGTATATAAGGTAAGTACCTATCCCCAGGCCTGCTGCGGCCATCAGGGCAGAATAATAAAGCTGTGCCTTTCAGGGTGCTTATTCAAACCAGGGACAGGAAAAAAAGTGGGAGATTAGCCTTTTACCACACCTTATTTATGTCAAAATTCTCCTGCACAGGAGGAGCTGGGCACTTCCCAAGATGGAATGCTTGTCCCTCTGCCCCACCTAGGAGGCCAGCCAGTGCCGAGAGCAGCAGCAATGCTGTCACCATCTTGAGGCTGAGTGGCTGGGATGGAACCTGGAATTGAAGGAAACAAAGCAGCTGGAGTCTTCTGAGCAATCCCTGGAGAAAGATCTCTGGGCGGGCGGGTCCCTCTGGAGGCATTGCTCCCACTCAGCCCGTTGGAGCTCCTCCTCCTCCAGGGCCACCTGAATGTCAGCACTGCTGGGAGGCCTTCAGCCCCTTGGAACCTCTCTCCAGGACCTTTGTACCTCTATTAGAGCACACGCTGTCTGGTATCGGAGTTTGTTAGATCTATTGTGTAATCTCCCCGGCCCCCTCACCTACTTAGACATTTTTCAAGGGTGGACACTGTCTGATTCTCCTGGGACTCAACCACAGAACCTGGAAGTGCCAGGCACAGTGGATACTTGAATGAATGGAAACAATGTGGTGGCAGGGGACAGGCAAAGGGGGGGTACTGAAGCAGTCAAATGAGCCATTAGAGTGAGGAAAAAGGAAAACAAACCATGCACAACATTTAGTGTCTTATTCAATTCGTAAGAAAAATGACTTCCTGACCTCCTCCCCGTCACCCCCTCAGCCCCTGCCTCCATCTTGCTGGACTGTTTACCAGCCCAGGAGTAGGCCTGCAAACCGGAACAGGGAGCAGCATGCTGGGGACTCCAGGGTCACTCTGAATGGGTTTCAATATTGGCGTTGCCACATATTAAGTATAACGGTGTCCAATATGTGCTTTCGTTTCCTGGTCTATTAAGTGAGAATAACAATCATATCCCCCTTATGAAGTTTTTTGAGAATTAAATGAGATAAGAGAGAGCAGCCTCTGACACGGAGCAGCCTCTGACACGGAGAAAATGCTCAAGAAATGCTAGTTACTGTTACTATAAAAAGCAGAAACAAATGATCATTTCTTGAATTTCTTTCTTTTACATTCTGTTGGGGATATTTTTCATAGATGTGCATTTAACTAGAGAAGAACCAGTAGCTGGCATGCAGCTGTGTAACAAATTATGTTTTGGCCCAAAGCACCCTCCGGCAGTGGAAGCGGCTGTGAGGAGGGGCAGCAGACATGGGTGGGAGAGGCTGCAGGGCGGCTGGCAGGGTATGAGCATTCATTGCTCCCCGCTTCTTTCTCTGACTTCGTTTTCAGTCTGTTCTCTTCCTTGTGACTCCTTACCTGTAGCTGCACAAGAGCTATTTCCAGCTGTTTGCTTTTCTCCCTGTGATGAGAGGACTGAATCAATGCAAGCAAAATGTTCTCAGATCTGAGCATTTAAAAGGATGTGTCATAACAGGAATAATTATAACTACTTTATTATGACTTTCTAAACCTTCAAATAACCTTTAATAATCAATAACTTTTCTTCTGGAGGTTTCCTTGCTGGTTTTCAAAAGAAAAATTATATAACGAATAAAAGCTGCCAGCAGGGGAGGGCGGGAGAGGGGTGGTCACTGAGCCCCGCCCTCATGAGTAAGTCTGCAGTGGGACCACCTTCCTTAGCCTCTGAAGCTCCATTTCCCATCAGTCCCTTCCACCGTATAAACAACACCTGTCTTTTATTTTGCAGGATGATGGATTTTTAGAAACCCAGCCTAAACCAGCCTAAACCCTAAACTCTTTTAGGGTTTAGCCTAAACCCTAAAAAAAATTTGCATCCATTTCCAAGAGGTTCTTAGAACCACTGGAGCTCTACTTTGGGCCCCCAGTAGGCACCATGCTCATTGCCTAACCTCAAAGGATGGCCACCTTATGCACATTCTACAGTGCCCCCAAACTGGAAAGTACCTTAGAGGTCATTTATCCAACCCCCCCCCAGATGAACCGGTGGGGAAACTGAGGCCCAGAAGGGCAGAGAGCTGGGACTCAGGCCCCACCTCCCTCCAGCTCTTCATTTTGCAGCACCCCTGAGCCATGCTTCCTTCTGCGCACCAGCTTTGGTGGCTTTCAATAAACACCTACCTCTGTAACCCGATGAATCTCACTTTAGCACGTGACAGTTACACCAAAAGTCAGTTCCACATTTTACTCTGACAACTTCTTATTACACAATGTTCTATTGTGGGCTGAAATGTGTTTTTTTAGGTCTGTAGGAGGATTTCAGAGCAGGGTTAATTCCCCTTGATTGCATCTTTTCCAAAGATGCCTCTTTATTGCAGTAATTTTATTCCTGTCATTAAAATGTTTTATGAGAGAAAAGGTTGATAGCATCCATAATTTTTTCCAGTGCCCTTTCCATTGTAATTAATCCAATAGTTACTGAATACCTTCCGAGGGCTGATTACGTTATTAATATGTGCCTATGAAGTTGGATATATATGACATATATTTTTGCATCTTCTTATACCAATGAGAAGATTGTCTTAATGAGGAGAGTTTAAATACTTTTAAAAATAAATACAATTTAAATATTATTTGAACTGAATATTAAATAATTTAAAAATAATTCTGCTAAGGTTACCGAGCAACCATCCTGGTCCAGCACTGACGCTGAGCACTGCTCACACTCATCGAGCTTCCCCACCAAGAAGCCTGGGCCTTAGTATTTTACATGAGCCATGCCCTGAACCTCCACAGCATCCTATCTGGAAGGGTCCTGTACTGACATTCTCTTTGTGCTCAATGAGGTTACTTTACCCAGGTTGCTTTTTGATAAGCTCTGAAACCAGAACTTATGCCAGATCTCCTAAGAGTCTGAACTCAACGCCTGTGTGTTAGCTTGGACTTAGTTCCTGTTGTCCAGGAGCTGCAAAACATTAAGGACTAAATTTTTAGATTTCACATGATAAAATACAATACATTTCCACAAGTGGGTCTTGAAAATCCATGTAGCTATTGAACCTCACAAGAAAACATATCTTCTGAAGAAAATATTCTTGTGCTATATTGTTAAGTGCATCTTCTATTCATGCAATGAATTCCAGTTCACTTTTCAGTTAATTTTACTGTAATGCACAGTTGGATAACAATTCCTTGAGAATTCATCTAGCACAGTATGGAAATTGTTCTCATTGTCTCATATAGGATAGAGGGGTGTGTATAGCACAAGCAGAACACTTTGAGGTGAGTCAACATTGAGTTGGCACCCAGCTCGGGCATTTGTTGGTGGTCTTATCTTTGGCCTTACTTAGAATATCTGAACCTCAGTTTCGTTGTCTGAAAAAATGGCACTAATAATATCTACCTTGTAAGGTTGTTTGAGGAAAAATGAGACCAACTCTGTGAAGCTACTGGCACAAGCTCTCAACTGTGTTAGTCATTATTTTTAGCTGAAAAGAGGCAATTGCAAGTCAATACTGCTTCTATTATTTATCATAAATGAGAATTAAATCTATAGTACATACCTTTTTTTATTTTATTTTATCAAGATGAAGGCAGTTTCCAAACGCAAAATCATCCAATTTGAGATGCCTTGTCTTGATAACTGGCTTCTCCCAAGTTATTTTATAAGCTTCATCAGGTTACTGATGTTGAATTTTAATGCATGCCGCACCCCTACTGTTCAGGAAGGCTGGCCTAAAAGCTTAGCTCTGTATAAAACACAAAGATGGAATGTTTTGTCCATCTCCCTCCCCCTATTTCCTTCACAGCTGCTCCCTGAAGAAGAAACAATGAGGTATTGTTTGTGTGTGTGTGAGAGAGAAAAAGACAACATGCATTTCATTCAAAACATCTTTTTTGGCTGTGTGGATTTTCTAACTTAATTTTCTCAAGTCACATTGCACTTGTAAGTCCCAGTAAGATGAGTTGCAACATGCTTTCAAACATCTGCTATTTATTTTTCATTTTTGTGTAAATGAAAAATCAACAACCCCACTTCCTGAAATGGAGCATGAATTCCCCCATGTGGTCCTTGGCCTGGGATGTGGCTCCACAACAGAATGAAGGTTAAGAATTGGAATAGGCTTTCTATGTGATCCTGGGCAAGCCACCCACTTCTCTGAGCCTCAGTCTCCCCACTGTGAAGTAGAAATTGTCATTTCTGTCTCCCTGAGAGCTGGGGGTGTAGGGGAGATAGCAGCTTTATAACAGTTGAGGAGAAGGCCAAAGGTGTCTTCTGCAGCAACTCTGTAACTCTGATGATCCTCCCAGCTGCATATTCTAGTCAGCCTGTTACTGCTTCGGGTGGGGTTGGGGTTGGGTTGCAGATTTAAGTCCAGGGGCACTTCTGGTGGGGCCCCATCTTTGTAGAATGAACAGCTTTGACGCTAATGAATGGATTCTATGCCTTTGTGGTAGGTGGGAAGTATTTTTATTTGGATATAGATAAGACAGTATATTTGTAGTAGACTTAAATCCTAAACAAAATTCTCAAATTTGTAAGCAATAGAGAGAAATTTATGGCACTAGGCCTTATAAACATTAAAACAACAACAAGAGTGAGTCCTTATCATATCAAACTTCGAGAGCTCTTTCTTTAGGATGTTCTTTACCTTTTCAGGACAAGAAGGGGATTCTTATTCCTGTTCAGGACACTGACTGTTGCTCTCCTGTAACGCTTTCCCCCCAGAACTCTCTACGGCTCCCTCCCTCCTCCCATGTCCTTGCCCAAATCTTACATTTTAAAAAAGACCTTCCTGAACTTTCAAAAATAGAACACTTGTCATTTTACCTGCTTCATTATATTCTTATTACATTTTACCTGAAATTGTCTTTTTATTTATGTATTTTCTTGCTTATTGTGTTTTTTCCACTAGGATATAAGCTCCACGAGTGCAGAGAATGTCCTATTGACTTACTCGTGTACCCCAGTGCTAGAGCACATAATGCCCAATAAACAACTTGTAATGTAAATGGAAGGGACTCATCTATTTAAAGAATTTACTGAGCAGTCTAAGATACGCTAAAGGAACTAAAGGTACTGTTCAAGAGACTTCTATTTGAATTGTTTTCCTGGGGGAGAACTCGCCTGTAAGTTGCTATGTCTTCTTTACCTTCATCACATTTGTCACCAAGAATTATCTGTCACTGAAGAAATACACAATAGCCTCTCATCAATGTTATGAAAAGAGTATTTCCTTCTACTCCAAATAGTGGCAGTTTCCCACAAAGCGATGTTGCTAAAGTTGCCACATGTGTTAAGCTGGAGATCGATATATGTATAGTTTATTCCTCAGCATTGAATCAATAACTGTGGAGCTAAAGGTACTAGTCAAGGAGTCACAGCATGAGAAAAATCATATTATCTTCCTGGGTCTTCATTTATTTTTTTTCTGTAAATGTTGGCAAATGACATAACAGGGAAATCCTCTCTTCACATGTTTCAGAGATATAGAGCCAAGCACAAATTCTTAGGCATCACAAAACAATTCAGAGCTATGTTCTAAACAAGTCTTTATTTTTTTAATTCCAAAATAATACACATTTGTTGTAAACAACTAAAAGGGTACCAATTAAACAAATTAAAATGTAGGACTCAAAGTATAGAGCCTTATAATCCCACACCACAGAGGTAACCATTGTTATGTGTGCATTTATTTTCTAGGTATTCCTATACAGATCCTCACATAGTAACAATAAGAGCAACAATATGCAGGCTTCTGAAGCTTGCTTGTTTTCATGTAATAATGGATCTCTCCATATCAATGCACATAGATCAGCCTCATTTCACCTGCTGCAAAACCTTGCTTTTACCTGACAGCTCATTTCTTCAAGGAGATGGCTTGTGGTTTTACAGGAAAGCAGTCCTTTGGTTGGGTGACCTTTCATCATATACATAGGTGATTTCCTCAGGGGGTTCACTATGAGACTCTCAGGGAAGACGGAATGATTTTGGTGGGCCCTGTGACAAGAAATAGAGAAAAGTATCCCTGATGATAACGTCTCTATGTATTAATAAGTGGTTCTTTCAACTACCAGAATCGTCCTGTCTACCGTTCTAAAGTGATTTTCCTTTTCATCCGTTAAAATAAAGGGAAAACACAACTGTAGTTTTCGTGTGAAAACCCAGACTAAGAGTTTTCAATAACATGAATTCACTCTTTCAGACTCAGCTCAAAGTTCCATCCCTGGAATATCTTCTTGAATTCTTGCCCACTCCGTGCGACCTTCCTCATTTTCTGCTTTGTGTTTCCACAGCACGTGTTACTTTGTTCTCAGGCCCATCATACTGTGCTAGGCATTGTCACAGGGCCTGTCTCCCGGACGGTGTCAGGTCTTTCAGAGCAGAGTTTTCTTTTTTATTCTGGTAAATTACATAATGTCTGGCACATGGTCAGTGCTTACTACATGTTATTGGATGATTAAATGAATAATACAACGTTTAATTCTCATTACTTGCAGGGCTTTAGTATATACTTCATGAGTTATTCAGATGTCTTCTTCCCTTTCCTTCTTGCCCCCTTGTGGCCATTTCCTTTATCACTAGGACCTGGACCCAGCTGAGAGAGTTCAATGGCGCCAAGCATCTGGTGAACAGCAAGAAAGCAATCAAACTGATGAAAACTGCAACTTGACAGGGCACAGGGCAAAGAACAGTGAACTGCAAGGCGGGAGGCCAGGGTTCTAGTCCTGGCTCTCTTGATAATTCATTCATCTATTCATTCGCTCTTTCAACAACATATATCAAGCACTGCCATGTTCAGGCATTGTTCTAAGTCCTGCAGATTTCGTGGTGAAAAAGAAAAACAATGTCCTAGCTCTTCTGGGGCTTATCTTCTAGAGGATAGTCAGATACACAGACAGGAAAATAAATATGAGAGAATAAGGTGACTGCTAGGGAGTGACTGGGTGGCTACTTCAGTTGGGTGGCCAGGAAAGGCCTCTCTGAGTACTGACATTTAGGCTGAGATGTGAATGATAAAAAGAAAACAGTTAGTCAAGGATCAGGGGAAGAGCATTACAGGAAGAACTGCCAGTTCTAAGAGTGTTATTTGAATTGTTTTCCTGGGAACCTCTCTGAGGGAGAGAAACACTTACTAGAAACCTACCAAAGAAATTCTTAGAACCCTTCCCTGGGAAATTGAAAAATGTTATTATTAACTCTTGGTAGGGTTCTTCTAAGATGGGAGCAGACTTTGTGTTTTCAGGGAAAAGAAAGACCCACGTGGCTGATGTGGAGAGGGTGAGGAGGAAAGAGATTCACAACGAGTTTGGAGGTAGGTAGAAGCCGTATTATATCTTGCTTTGAGGAACTTGGATTTTATTTCAGGTACAATAAGAAGCCACGGGAGGGCTTTAACCAGGAGCATGAGGAGATCATTCAGGCTGCCCTGTCAAGAATGGGTGGGAGAATGGTTACTGAGGGATCAGCTGAGAAGCTATTGCTGTCATTCAGGTAATGATGGTTTGGACTTGAGTGATTGCAATGAAAATGGAAAAGAAGTGGATGAACTCGGAATGTGCTTTGGAGATAGAGTGGACAAGACTTGCTGATGGATTAAATATGGAGGATGAGGAAAGAGAAGGATCAAGACTGACTCCTAGATGTATTGGTCGAGCAACTGGGTGGATGCCCATGCCAATGACTAACGCTGGGAAGATTGAGGAAGGAGCAAGTTTGGGAGGAAAACTCGAGTTCTCAAGGATAAATTATGTCTGAGTTGCCTATCAGATATCCAAATGGAAATGTTAAGAAGGCAGTTGGATTATTCAAATCAAGTTTTAGGGAAAAGTCAGGGATGGACGTAGAGATTTGGAATCATAGCACATAGATGGTCTACAAAGCCACGGACTGAGTGGGGTGTGGGGACAGAGCCAGCAGTGCAGTTTCCGGGCTCTCACCCTCACGTGGGAAGGTGCTGGCTCAGGTAGTAAATGGCCATCAACTGCGATTGGATGGCCGTCAGCTGTGGCTACTTGGCCGTCAGCTGTAACCAGTGAGCCATTGGCCACTAATATAACTGCCGTGGCTTCGCTAGCAGCAAGTGGGGGCTAGCAAGAAGATGGTGGCTGAGCTAGCAAGCGTGGACTGCAGCTAGCAGGTGGGGTTGGTTGGCAGAGAAGCAGACGGCAGGTTGCGGATAGTGTGGCTCCTGCTTCCTGTGTCTCCAACCCAGCCCCCAGCGAGAATATAGTGGTATGACTCCCCTACTTATGGCTCCGTGGGTGTTCCTTTTTGGCCTCACCATGTCCATGTGGGGAGCAGGACCAGAGACCCTGCATGACACCCTGCATGACAGCGGTTGCCAAAGGAAAGCTGGTACAATGCTCAGGACAGATCCCTGGTACCCTCTAACCTCTAAAGATTGAGTAGAGGAGAAGGATCCAATAAAGGAGACAGAAGGAAAAGAAGGCAGTGAGCTATCACAGAGCCAAAGGAAGAAAATATTTCAAGAAGGAGGACATCATCAACTTTTTACCTTAGAGGTCAAAGAAGATAAGAATAAAGAGGTGGCCTCTGGATTTAACAACATGAAGGACATTGGTGACCTCGACAACAGCAGTCTCTGTGGAATAGTAAAGATAGGAGCCCAATTGGAGTGGGTTGTGGGGGTGGGGGAGTGGTGACAGCAACTCTGTTTGAAGTTGACAGAAAGTAGAAAAATGAGTTAAGGAGACATGGAGGTTAAGGGAGATACCAAGGGCGTGCACACGAGGATGAAGCCGTCGAGGAGGAATATGAACTCTATAGGATAGGGGGTGCAGACCACAAGAGCCACCCCGAGTAGGAGAGAGGAACGGGATCCAGAGCTCAGGTGGAGAGGCTGACTTTTGAGAGGAGCAAGTGTTGTGTGTCCATAGAAAGAAGAAACAAGAGGGAAGGCAGAGGGTAGGTCACCAGATGCAGAGAGGTAAATAAGTGCTGGTGAGAAGATGCAAGATTTTCTCTTTGTGTGACTGTGCTCCAGTCATTCATCTTGCTGAGATATGTTGAAGAGAGGGAACAGGTCTGCTTTGATCATGGTGGCTTCTTTGAACACAGTCACTCCTCTAATTATACCTGCCCTAACATCTGCTTTATTCAACAAGTGACATAGAGGGGAAGGTGCAGAGTTCAATCTAGAACTAATTATAACAATAGCTCCTATTGCACACTACACATCAGGTCCCATATAGTTGTTTTCCACATATTAGTTCTCATTGTCACCACACCATGAAAGGCAGGCATTAGTACTATTCCCATTAGAGAGATGAAAAACCTGAGGTGGGACAGCTGGTCAAGCAACTTTTTTAAAGTGATGAAGTGATAATCTAAGCCCTGAGGTGTGACTCCAAACCCATACTTTTAACCATTATGTCCTATCACCCCAGCATAGAAAGGGGTGAAAGGATTCAGCTAGCAGAGTGCCAGGGGTTAATGCCCTCAGGTTAAATACCTACTTCTCCGCAGAGAAAGATGATACCAATGGCTCACTCATCCCTTCCTTGAAAAAGGCCACCTGAAAGCAGAAGAGAAGAATCCAACTATTTAGTCCAAAATCACTATTATCCGTCAAACTGAGACATCTGCTGCACAAGGTAGGAGCTTGGTAAATGTTTGTTGAATAAATGAGAGGATGGAAATATTTGTGGGGAAAAAAATCAGAAATGTGGCCAGACTCATGTCTGGTTCTTCCCAGTTCCCCAAAGGACCTGAAGACATCCCAGGAGAGCTCAGCATGAGTGTGTTTTGAGAGCTCTGAGGCTGAATGTGAACCTGAATGTGAACCTGTTTAGAAATACATGTCTTTAGTTTTTTAAAAAGTCTCCCATATGTCATCATAATGTATAGCACAAGTACTGAAATCTCAGGGACTGCAGCCCCAGCTACCACTGTGCAGCCATCACCAATCCCATAGATCTGCTGGGTTTGAGTCAGGCTGCCCCTTTGTCCCTCAGAGATGTTGGTTCTGTCTCAGAGGAACAAAGAAAACATTCTGAGTAGGAGAGAATGACTTTCAGGGTTTGCTGATGCAGCCCTGGAGAGAAGACAGTTTTATTTCTGTTGGTTCAGTGGGGACCAGTAAGGGTGTGTCCATGAGCTTTAATTGTGAGGTTCAGATAAACACCAGTGGCAGAGGCTCCTTGGGGTGGGCATTCTGAGGTTTCCAAGTGGGACAGTACTACCTTTAATGAAAATGGAGGAGGAGGAGGAGGCGGAAAGCTGCCTCTATTCAGAACCTACCCAATGGCACTCAAATACTATTCTAGGGACTCTCTGTGTTAATTCATCTGCTCCTTACAGCCTGAAGTATTGTCTATATTATTTTCACCTTTGAGTCACTTTTCTTCAACACCTGCGTACTTTCTGTCTTCAAATTTGCCTATCCCGCCCTCTAAATTTCTATTTTATCCTCTCTCTCTTTCCCCAGTGGCAATGCCTTAGCTCGGGCCACCATCTAATTTGACATGAGAAGATTCAAGTGTCACTAAGTTCACACTATATGTTACAACCTTAGTGGAAACTGCATTTGGATGAAAGGAACTTTCTCTGTTGAGCCAATAATTCTGAGACTTACTAAGATTCTCTTGTCGTTTCTGACTAATCCCCTTAGACTTCCTTCTGTCTTCCCCACCCCGAGGCCTAAATCTTTGACCTGATCTCATAAATCACTCATTTATTAATTTAATAAATGCTTACCGGGCACTTCCTAAGGATCAGGCATTTTGCTAGGCACCAGGAAGATTCAATGTACAAGATAAAATCCTTGCCTTTGTGGAGTTTGCTATGCTAGATTTACCACTCTGAGTAGTTGCCCTGGTCACTTGCTTTCAGCGTCTTTCACCTAGAGCATTGGCCTTTACAGCTGAGGCTGGACAATAACCAGACAAACTTCCAAAAGGTCAGGAACTCTGCATCTTGTCATGGAGGGCCTGAGGCAACTCTGTTCTGCGCCTCCAGGGGCTGCCAGTGGTCTCCTATCTTCCCCTTCCCGGAGCCACCTCCACTCAAGAGGAGGACAAAGTTAGGGACCCTCAGAATCTCAGGTGCCTAGCTCAGCCCCAATTACAACTCTGGGTACCTTGAGACGACAGGAGGATCCTGGTCTCCAGGGAAAAAAGCCTATTGACCAGAGGTTGGCCAGAAATCCTTTTATCTTTGGTGCCACGAACTCTCAAGTAAACATAACTTATATACATTTTGCTTTTAATGATCAAATGTCTGCTTGCCTGGTACGTTCTGTTTCTTTGAACTGGGCTACTTTGATGGACTTACAATAACAAAAATTTAGGAAAACAAGCTCACCTTTTAAAAGAAAAATATGTGAAAAAAGTATTTGGCTCATCAAATCTGCTTCAAATAAGAAAATTTCAATGATGCATAGGAAATCTGTGATTTTATCATAAAGGCCAAGGAAGGGCTCATCTGAAGAAAGACTTCTGGACCTGAAGAAGGTTCCCACCTTTCAATCCTAAGGGATGAACACATATTTGCCTTTTTTCTCTAAAGTTTGGCCTGAGATGTGTTGTCGCAGTAACTATTGCAGGTTGAGAATTTTACTTCCTGGAGATTTGCCATAACTCACTCAAAAGAACCCAATTGATGACCTAAAGATTTAGTCATCAACCTAATTCACCCCTACCCCCTTTTCTTCCATTAACCAGGGACCAGGATTGTAGAATTTTTCAGAGGCCAGTGTCTCCATTTCAGGGGAAGTGACTGGATTTCCCAGGACCCTCACACTTCAGGAGGGTCATCTGAAAGATGACCTGCTTAGGGAATCATTATGAGTTCTGGTGTGGAGGTGTGCTTGGGCAGAGCTGACTTCAGCTAAGGCCCTGAGCGACTGGATTTGAAGTTGGAGAGAAGGAAAAGTAAAAAAACGGAACAAACCAAACAACAACAAAAATTAACAATGGTACAAAGGAAGCATTGTCCCCCTGAGCAGATGAGTGTGGGGTCAGCCCAGCCCTGGTCACTATCGGCCTCCCACTGAATCTGTGTTGGGATGGGAGGAATCAACCCAATCTCTGGTCCAGGGACAGCATGGGCTGAGGAAATGGGCCAGGGGATGAAGGGTTACATTAGGACATGTGGCAGAGCAGGGGGATAGCCACTGGACTTTAGATTGGAAAGTCCTACAAATGGAGGACACTTTCCAGTTCTACTATATGAGTCCTGCAGTTTGGGCTGTCAAATAGACTAATTCAAGTGGCAGAGTGAACATTCCAGCTTAAAATGTACAGCTTAACTGCTTCCTATTCAGATGAACTAACCAGGTGACTGCTGACTCTTCAGGCCTCACAGGATCTGTGGACACAGGTGTGGGTTTAAAGTCGAGGCTGCCTTCAGACCTGCAGCTGCTTCTAATATATGTGATCTTATATGCACACAGCCAGTTGGTTGTTCTGCATTCTCTTTAAGATCCCTTTCTATTCTGAGTGTCTATGATTTTACAGAGACCGGGAGCATCACAGTGTTAAGTATGAAGCATGCTGGAGTGGTCGCTGGGTGGATAGGAGAGGGAAGGAAGAATTCATGTGACTGAACATGTCCACTGTGTTACTAGTCCCTCCTAAGTTCCCCTGAGACTCTTGGGGATGAGGGAGTTTGCAGTCTCCTCTTAATGAGGTTATAGCCAACTATGGCTTATCCTATTTTGTCTTGTTTCGATTTTAGTATCTGGACAGGCCATTAGTATTTGCACCCAGGGACTGAATCTGTAAGAATCTTCATAACAGCTCAGTTAAAGAATCTTCTTCACATTAGGGCTTCTAGAAAGAGCACAGGTCTGTGAATCAAGGCAGGAGGGTTTGTCATCGACTTACAGCTGATGGTGGCAAGGCACTTTCTCCACCCAGATCAAAGTTTCCTCCTCTTCCTTGGCCACTTGAACATTCTATGACTGTGACTTGGTACCTAGAAGGGGAAGAAGACAGGACCCAGGCAGGTCAGGGGAGTCCAAAAAGGAAGTTAGGGGAGGGTCATATTATTAATAGCTTTAAAACCCTTGGATCCCTACAAAACTCTGTACCTATCTTCAGACGAAGTCCACTGGCTGCACAAACCGTCAGCTATCACCAGGCCTCTGGGCCTTCTCAGAAGCACCAAGACTCACTGAGTCCCCGTTTCTTTTCCATGTGTGCACTCAGCATGGTGGAGGGGAGCCAGAGAGACAGCCATAGGGTGAGAAAAAAGGGCACATGGAGAGTGCAATTGGGGAAGATGCTTCTATTTTGAGACTGTTTGTTACAGGCCCTCCAGGCTCAGCCAGGAGAAGACCATGGTCCTGGGTAAACAGCGTCTACTACCAGGTGAAACTGTTGACCTTGCAACAGGAAATGCCAAACACAGGTTCTATTTTTCTTCACTGTATTACTCTGGTGGGAATAATAATAGCGGTGCAACCCGGAGTGTGATTAGTAAACCTACCTTATGTTCACAAAAGAGCCGTAAGGAAGCCAAGAGTCACAGATTCCCCAGGGCAAGATTTGGAGATGATGCAAATTCCAAACTGTTTTCTGGATGAAGTGTAGTAACTCACCACAAGGCAGAAGAGATGGAGTCAAACTCCAAGTACATCTTGTCCTCATTGACTTTGTTTTGACGCCAGGAGAATTTCATCTGTGTGTCGTTCTCAGGGTCTCAGCTTGTTTAGCACTGGGTCTAGGGCATGCTTGGTGAATGTAACTGTCTGTCTCTCTAACACATAACTGGCCAAGAAGGGGAAAATCCCATGATCCCATGGGTTACTGTATTTGCAGGACCCAAATGGTCTGGTTGGTTCTTCCACCAAGTTGCAGAACTGATTATTTGAGAGGGAGGGTTGATTATCAATACAGTATAATTAAGTGTGGCTGAGAGCTGAGGCCCTGGACTCCAGGAGAATGTCAGACTTTTAATGATAAGCTTCGAGAGGTAGGATCAGAATCAGCCTTGGGATTTTAGTGAGAGTCCTGAGCCAACCTGAAGAGGGGAGAAAGAAGTACCTGGCTGATTTTTGACAGGTTTTTTGCAGGGGAAAAAGGTCATGCTGTCATCTACTGCAAATCAAACCAGGAACTCAGTGTTCCCCACATTCTCCCCTTACAAGAGGGCTGGTCCTTTTCCTTCCACACACTGCTCAGGCAGTGAGAGTCTTTTTCCTGACTCTCCCTCTGTTTCTATCCTTCATACCCCTTCCCAAGGCTGCCCTTGATACTCATTTTCCAACACTTTTACCTGGATATAAATGAAGGAAGAGGGCAATGAGCTTGTCCTCACACCGACCCTTCACCCCTCAGGAGGGCCCTGGGCCCTGCTTGGCTCAACTGCCAAAGTTTGGGATAAATTAAGGAAGAAGCCTTAGAAAAGAAGAACAAGCAGAGAAAGACCAAGGCTGTGACTTGGGGACAGAAGTGTGCTTGCCACTTGTTGACTCACCTCTACCAAGAATAAGGGCAGGAGGAAACTTACACAATAAGATTTAGCTCTCCAAAGTTGAGCACGATCTTAACGTTCCATATCCACTTTACTTAAGTCACCTCTAGTGCTTTGTTTAGAGAGATATGGGTGATCCTTTGTACTGGCAGTAGATTTTAACCAGCCATGAAAATAGGGATGAATTACAAAGTTTGGTGCTCAGATATGCTTATGCCCTGATTTTTAAAAAAGATTTTTATTAAAATATAGCTAACATATAATATTATATTAGTTTCAGGTGTACACCATAGTTATTCAACATTTATACACCTAAAGAAGTGATCACTCTGATAAGTCCAGCAACCATCTGACACTGTACTACTATGCTATCACAATATTATTGACTATGTTCGCCATGCTGTACATTACATCCCCACGAGTTATTTGTTTTATACCTGGAAATTTGAACCTCTTATTCCTCTTCACCTTTTCCTCCCTTTAAAAATTTTTCAATTACAGTTGACATTCAATATTATTTTATATTAATTTCAGGTATACAGCCTAGTGGTTAGACATTTATATAACTTAAGAAGTGGTCCCCCTGACTAGTCTAGTACCCTCCTGGCACTACACATAGTTATTACCATATTATTGACTATATTCCTTATGTATTATTTTACATCACATCCCCATGACTATTTTGTAACTATCAATTTGTATTTCTTAATCCCTTCCCCTCTTTCACCCACTCCCCAACCCCTTCCTATCTGGCAATCATCCAAATGTTCTCTGCACCTGTGAGTTTTTTTGTTTGGTTTATTTTGTTCTTTTGATTCCACATATAAGCAAAATCACATTGCATCTGTCTTTCCCTGTCTGACATTCTCCACTCAGCCAAATACCCTCCAGGTCCATCCATACTGCCACAGATGAAATATGCCCTGGCTTTAATTTAAAGCCAAATATTTAGTTCAATTTTCATTTTTTTCTACTTTTTACTCCTTATTAGATCCATGACGCAGTGATAATTGCATTTTTCATGTCCAGTGACACCATTTTTAACATCTTTTCTTTAAACTTTAGCCATGTAATTCTGCAGATACTATACATAATAAATGAAAGTTATCTCCTTTTGTCTATTTTTTGTATTTTTTGTGGACAACTAATGTATAGAGTCTTTTAGTTGACATAAGGTATACAGATCAAAGAAAGTCTAATTCAAGTTGAAAACCAATAACATTTGGCAGATGATAAACTTCCCCAGGGTTCTATGTCTAAAACAGATTCTAGTACTTTATTGTTGAGGTACCACAGGTATCTTAGTTGCTAATGACATTATAGCTTAGAAGTAGTATCTATACTTTAATTGGCTCATGCTGAGATGGAAGATGCTGCTGGCAGTATTTATTTTAAAAACATACAAAAATCGTTTTCCATTGTTTCAGACACCCTAGTCATAGTACATAAAAGCACTTTGTAACAGTTTTGTGTCTGGGATAATAGACATAATTCATGTTCAATGAAAAAAAATGTGGAAAACACAGGAAAGCACAAAGAAGTAAAGCACAAAGGAGCCAGTAATCCAACCAGTCAGTGAGTACCATGGTCAGCATTTGGTATTTCTGATAAATAGAGATAGAGTCACTGAGGTAGAGAGGTGCGTATCTTTTAAAATCGGAGCTAGTTAAACCTTGAGCCCTCCCAGCACTAAGTTCTAGGAGTCTGATCTCTGAACTACCTCAGGATGCAGGCTGCTTGTGCTTCATTGGTTCTGGACCTCAGGATCTGTGGCCTGTCCAGGTTGCACAGCAGTTCAACGCCCATCAAGGATTTACTCTGCTTTGTAGCTCCCCACATAGACTTTGAGGAAGGTCGTGAATAAAGCGCTTCTAACTTTTTATCTCGCCTCTTTTTCCCTTTAACGAGGATTCTTGGCTCTCAGTAGCCAAGCTTCTCTTGAGTTGGCTCTATTTTTGTTATTTGCTGCACTGTCACTGCAACAGTTTTATATGTTGCTCCCCTGAGATTGTTGTGAGAGCAGGAGATAAGGTTTTTCCTTTGTCCCGTTTATACTAAGTGTATAAAATGGCTCCTCATGCATTTCTCACACCCTATATCAAAGGCAAGTTTTCATTTAGTTGTGTCTCCTAATGACTCCACACAGGTCCATTCAGTATTCATTCCAAAACATTTTATTAAGCGTGAGCCAGGCACCACTATTCTGTGTTGGGGATATAGCCATGAATGAGACAGACAAAAATGCCATCCCTCATGGAGCTCTCGTTCCTGTGGGACTAGACTGACAAGTACCTCTCGATGCCATGCTAGTTCATTTGTTCATTCATTCATTCATTCAAGCATTATTTCAACAAACAGTGAGTGCCTACCATAATACCTTTGTCATGTGTCAACTTGGCTAGGCTGAAACATATTTTCTACAATTTCCTTTCCTGTATGCTTTTGGTTAGAGTGGACCACAAGAGGGATTGTCATGTAATAGTTGGAGGGTGGAAGCGAAGCAGCAGCCATTTTGTAGCTCACACACATTGTCTTTATCTGCTGGCTCACTGCATTGGTATGAAGCAGTGACCAGGCTTACAGCTGCCCCACCCTCCTCTGGACTCGCCTTCCACTTCAATGACTCCTGAGCTAGTTGTGGGCATTTACTGCCATGATGACAGACACCTTCATTTGACTTGTCAGCTTTGTTAGCTTCTTTGCACTCTACTCCAGTCTCCCCAAACCCAATTCTGACATAGCTGGCATTGCTTGGCCTCCACTCTTGCTGTGCCCTGCCTTTCACTTTTAATTGGTTAAGGAAACCATGATATATCACTTATTATTAGTCAATAAATATTTTAACAAGATTCTCCTATATTGCAGATGTTCTGCTAAGCACTGGGGGTACGATGGGGAACAGAACAGAAGTGGTCTACCCTCATGGAGCTTACAGTCCAACAGGGGAGGGTAGACCAAAATATCAAGTAAACAAACACAACTGGCTTTTAAATGAGTGGGGCTGTGTAAATAGAGAAGAGTGGGTCAGGACCTAAGATAGACGGAAAGGCCTTTGTATCCAAATGCCTTTTTAAATATTAGAAAGTTGAGAGGATGTAGACCTATTAAGAAAGCAGTTTTTGTTAGAAGTTTTCATCATCTGAAAAATATTTCAGAGAGGTTAAATTTATTGAGAAGAAATATGAGGAGAAATGGAAAACTAGCAGTCAAAGAGACCCACGTTCAGGAGGAGACAATCAGATTCATTGGGAGATTAGGATGTTGAGTCTTATCTTTTTCTTTCCTTTTGTTCTGATGTTGAAAGGAGGAATAAATTGAAAGCCAGTCTTGTATTTTAACTATTTATGCAGGATTATTTATTGAAAGTGAGCCCAGACTATGCCATCAAAATCCTGTCAATTAAGATAGGAGTTAGGTGAAGGAATGGGATACAGGGTGGCCCCTGAGAGAACACGCGTGGGATGAATAACTGGTGCGTGTGTATGTGCGTGAGAGTGTGTGTGTCTGTGTAAACACATGCACTTTTTCCTACACAGTAAGGTGATGGCCCTGCATTTTCTCTAATGCTGCCCTGAAACATGGGATGAATCCACTCGGGCTGTGAGCACCCAGTATCACCTACTTTGGAGCTGTTCCCCAGTTACAGTCAGTTCCCAGTTAGGGGTTCCTGGAGACTCGGGAATAATTCATATCTGTCACCAGAGTGTGAGGACCATGACCTTATTCCCTGTGATTCTCCTCATAATACCAAGCAAATTGCTGTGCACACAGAAGGAGAATCAGTGCCTATTGATTACTTTACATACTGTGTTTCCCCGAAAATAAGACCTAGCCGGATAATCAGCTCTAATGCGTCTTTTGGAGCAAAAATTAATATAAGACCAAGTCTTACTTTAAGACCGGGTCTATAACATAACATAAAACGTAACATAACGCAACGTAACGTAATGTAACATAATGTGACATAAGACCAGGTCTTATATTAATTTTTGCTCCAAAAGACGCATTAGAGCTGATTATCCGGCTAAGTCTTATTTTCGGGGAAACACGGTAGAAGCTTTCCATCTATGCAAAAGCTTTTAAAGCTTTTATAGGTCGGGTCCTAAATTGTGGGCTTAGGACATAGAGATCCCAGCAGGGAACTTGTGGGTCTTCTAATGTTTCTCTTGATGGTTACAGATCCAATTACGGGCTTTGGATCCAGAGGAACTATGCTCCTCATGTTTGGAATTCTGTAGATTAGAGGAAGAAGGCAAACTAAAAGCTAGGAGACAAGCCAACGGGATGAGGAACAGATTAAAGCCCCTTTCTTCTCAAATGAGGACACTGCCTTCAAAACAAGAACACTGTTTTGGAAATTCCAAGTTCTCCTTAAGGTTTGCTCTAAAAGCAATGCACTATCCCATTGTCATTCAGTGGATTCTCCAGTCTGCTTTGAACTCCTTTAGCCAGGTGCATGCTCACAAGTTATACAGAAAACACAGGAAGGGGAGTCTAGGCTAAAATTTATATCTGAAAGTTAGCAGCTTACCGTGGAATCCGTCTTTGTGGATCAGGATATCTCTGTTTCTGGGGTTCATCTACTTCTAGGGAGACTAAGCACCAAACATTGCCCAGATTTCTCTTAGAAGGGTTTTTACAAACATGGACACATGCAAAAGGGTGTTGTCACCTTTAAAAACAGTGGTGTTCCTCAGCCTTTACAGTCTGGTCCTGATTAGCAAAGACATAAATATCACGGCCTCTACTGGGACCTTGTTACAACTCACTCACCTTGGCTATAAATGGCCTTTCCATGGCAAATTACCTGTCATGGATCAGGTGAGAAAAAGAAATCATTAAAATTCAAGCAAAGGGGAAAAATGTATGCACATGTAAAGGATTAACCGAAGGTCACCCAGTCTAAAGCTCTCAGCCAGAAAATATGTCACAATCTCTCCTCCCATGAGGCATTACTGAATGGAAAACACATTAAGCAACATTAATAGAGTCTGCCAAAGTGCAGCCTTCCCACAGTTCCAACAGAGAAATGACAGCCTGAGACCCTACCTGCAGCACTAGCATGTGCCTGGAACTTGCCTCCATCTTGGACTCACAGGCCAAAGCCTGAAACAGCCTTGATTCACCATCCCACCCTGTAGCAGGTAGTTTGTTCAAGGAGGTTCAGCTCAGAACTCGATGTTTACTGCATGAAGCACTTTTAAAATCCTTTGTTATCAAAGACTTTGCCTAGAGCCTTGGAGAGCATTACAAAGGAATCCTCTCTTTGCTTTCTTCCTCCAGTTTATTTCTTTGGAAATTACCTCCAGACTAGCCAAAGTCACAAAGAGCTGAAGGATTTCATTGGGGCCCTCACACATGGAACATTTGGATATCCCTCATGATTTTTTCCACTCCTATTTCCTGAGGAGAAAAAAGAAGATCTGGCAAAGAGGGACTGCCTCCCTCTGATCTCTTGGCTGCCCTGATCGAAAGACTCCACGTGGCAGTCCCAGGAACAAGACTGGGACTGTGAGCAGATGTATAATTTATTGTTTGCACCTATGTACTTCACCGTGAGTGGCACCACTGTCAGGTGAGGGCTGTACTCCTTCTGTCCAGGTGTTTTGTTGCCACATTTTCCCTTCTTTTCTGCCTTCCGTCCATCTACCTATCTATAAATCAATTCACTAGCCATCCATCCATCCACCCATTCATCCAAAACTGATGTTTTACTATGTGCCAAGCTCTGCACTAGAAACTGACTCTAAAGATAAAAAAGAATCTCTGCCCCTGATCTTGTGGGGGAGGCAGACACATGTTCAGAGGCTGAGGTGTGCATAAGACCAGGGATGGATGGTCTTCAAAGGAGGAGCATTACCACCAGCTATCAGCTCCTGGGGTGGACTTTCTCTTAAAGTGGCCCCTGTGGTCCCAAATCCTGGTGTTCATGCCCTTGTGTGATCCCCGCCTGTTGAGAGGGTGGGATCTGTGACTCGCTTCTAATCAACAAAATATGGCAAAAGTGACAGGATGTGGGGGATTATGTACATGTGATTGCATTAATATATTACACTAAGTTGTAGTGACCATCTTGCTGGAATCTCTGCCTCTCTTCCTGGCAAGTGGCCACGTTGGGGAGCCTCACATAGCAGGGAGCTGTAGATGGGCTTTAGGAGCTGAGGGCAGCCAACAGCTAGTAAGAAACTGAAGCCCTGCATTACACAGCCACAGGAGCTGAACTCTGCCAACAATCTGAGGTGCTTGGAAGTGGCCCTTTCCCCAGTAGAGCCTCGGCTGAGACCCAGCCCCAGCTGACACCTTGATTAAAGCCATGTGAGACCCTAGAACGAGGACCCAACTAAGCTGTACCTGGACTCCTTACCCGCAGAAACTGTCAGATAATGCATGTGTGTTGTTTTAAACCCCTAAATTTGTGGTAATTTGTTATGCAACATTGAAAAATGATTACATCTCCTGAGGAGCAGCCATCACAGTGTAAATTTCTGGCAAGGGACTGACAGCTAGGGGAATGCCTCTAACCTCCATGTTCATTCATTCAGCAAGTGTTTATTGAGCACTTACTATGTTTACTTACTTTCTCTGTTACTCAGTGGGTCTCTGCCTCTCTCTCTTACACACATGCAGATATATGCACACAGACACTCACACAATCATATGCAGAAGTTTGTTTTGAGCATCTTGTCTTATGGCAATGCGAGGACAGGTAGGAAGAAAATGAGGGTGGAATGAGGTAGGATGGGGATGGAGGAAGAAACTTCACATCCAGGGAAATCCTAAATACACAGCTGGCTTCTCTTAAATATTAGATTAAAATAACCACATTATTACCCACACGTCCACCTATGGAGGAAACTCATTCCTCTTAGCTTCATGTAACGCAGGGTATCTCAACAGTGTCTCTATTGATTGAAATTTTGGATCAGGTAATTCTATTGTGGGAGAATGTCCTGTGCATTGTAAAATGTTTAGCAACATCTCTGGCCTCTAACCACCAGTAGTAGCCCCCAGTGGTGACAATCAAAAACACCTCTAGACATTGCCAAATGTCCCTTAAGGGCAGACTCCTCCCTTCCCAGCTGAGAACCACTGGTGCAGCCCTTTTCTCACAGGATCTGAAGGCATTCATCTGCAATTTTTCAGGCAGCCTGCTAAGCATATAATGTCTACAGGGTGCAACTGAGAATACAGTGTTGGCTCAGGACAGCACAGCAACCGGAGCCTGATGTCAGCCTTCCCTAAGCCCTGGGTCTGGACCTTTTAGGTCCAATGCTGACCTTGTGAGGCCTCTGGTAGCTTCCAGGGCACATCTGTGCTGCCCCTTCTGGGAAGACCCATCTCTAAGTCAGAACCATTTGCCAGCCCTACTGGGCCTTTAGGTACAGTGCATAAACTGTGCAACGGCATACCATGACCCTGGACACAGCTTTTCCTCCTGCTACTAAGCAATGGGCTGGCTGCCAGCAAGTTGGTCTTCTAAAATTATGGTAGCCCTGCTCTTCACTAACATAACTATAACTGAGGTGATGTGCATGAGTGGGGGTGAGATGTAGAGAGGCACATTTTTTGCTTCTTAAAGCATCAGACTGTCCTTGCCAAATGTAGTTCGTCTAGTTGCAATATTTGCCCACCTATGAAGAAGACCAGACTATATTAGAAAGAGGAGACTATATAGGTACTGTGAAAATATAAGTAGAACTCAGAAAACATCCAGGATGGAAATGACAGATGAGTAGAGAAATTGATGACCCACCCTTACAAACCAGTTTCTGGCTTTTGTGTGACAGCAATCCCAGGGACTCACAAAGGGAAATTTGACTACACAGCTGACCTTAGAAGACTCCATCTCTGGAGGATTTATGTAGTTTGATCCTGATCTTGCTTAACTTGTGTTTAGTCAATAATGTTATAAGCAGTGGCATTTTAGTATGATGCCTAAGATGCTCTTTAGAAATATAAAAAGTACTTAGAGGATGTTTATGTCATTTTTTAATTTTGTTTGTTACTGAGAGAGTATTTGGACAGAGTATCATCTGTTTTCTAAATTCCACTTTTGAGCCAACTTCTTCCACAGGCCTGACCTTCCTTGCAGAATTGCTCTCACATTCAAGACACAACCTTGGATTCTCAAACAGATAATTCATGCAGCTGCATCTGTCTTTCCCAGAGAAGTAAAAGATAGAATAATGACTTTTAAATAATGAATTTCAATGTCATTAGCAAACACCTTGAGAAATGGTTTCTCTTCTTGAGTACAGAGCCCCAAACATGATGATTGAAAAGTATCGCTATTTAATTACTTATGGCAATAAAAAATAAAACAAACACTATTGTAGGAAAAGTCTTGTTGATGGAAGCTTCAGTCTGAAATTCAGGCACCTGCATGTCCATCATCCCACTTATCAAGTAAGCCAATGATTGGAGGAAAGAATTAGTTTGCCTCTGATTACATCTGATTATCATCAATGATGACAATAAACACGGTAAAAAGACCAAATGATACTTGTGGGAAGCTCTAAAAAGGGCCTGGGAAACGTTTTCAATTGAGGATACACAAGAGAAAAAAAAACCAAGTGAGAGTCACATAGATCAAAGGGAAACTGACTTAAATCAGTCATCAGAGCAGGACAAATTAAAATAACAAAGAGACATCACTTTATACCTATTAGATTGACAGAGGTTAGAAAGCTCTGTCAATATATGCCAAGTGTAAAAATGCCAAGGGTTGTGGGGCTGTGGGTTATAGGAAACCTCTTGAACAACTAGTGGAAGGGGTGCTGGGGCAGCCATTCTGGAGAGAATAAGGATTTAGTCAAATCATATATATCCTATCACCCAGCAATTCCTCTCCTGGTTTGTGTCAAAGAAAATCTCATACAAGTCCATAAGGGGTCCTGTAAGAGAATATTTCTTGCAGTGTTATTTGTGGGTTTATCACCGGAGTAACAGAATAAATCATGTTGTGTACACACCACCAAGTGCTATGCAGCACTTAAAAGCAAAAGATTAGTGGTATGTTAATGATATGGATGGATCTTAAAAATATGCTGTTGCGTTTAAAAAGTATGAAACCAAATATGATATAAACCATAAGACCATTGGTATAATTTCAGACACATGTGTATCAAACAACAAAATATATTTTGTAAGAACAAAAACAAAAAGATCCACATTAAATATATTAGGATATTTACATACATAGGAGACAGAGAAAGGAATGAGAGCTGGAACTGGGATAAAAGGAAATATATAGATAAAATAAGAAGGGGGACTTGTATGTATTTGTGGTGACAATATTTTATGAATTGGAAAAGGCAAGGAACAAGGTCTCTCCTAGAAAATCCAGAAAGAAATGCAGCACTGCTGACACTTTGATTGTAGCCCTTGAAGGCCTATCTCTGACTATTGACATCTGGAACTGTGAGATAATAAATTTATGTTGTTTTCAGCCATTCGGTTTGTGGTATTTTGTTACAACACCAACAGGAAACTCATACAATAAATATAATTAATATATTAAAGGAACTAGTAGAAAGAATGACAACATACATAAATAAGTGGGAAATTTCAGCAATGAGATGAAAGCTATTCAAACTAGTCAAATGTAAATATCAGATGAAACACACAGTATCAAAAACAAAGAATTATTTTGACATTCTTATGAGCAGAACGGACACAGGAGAAGAAAGAACCAGTGGACTTAAAGATAGATGAGAAATTAGGCAAACTGAAACACAAAGAGAAAAAAAGGGTAAAAATGAAAAACATACCTCTAAGAACCCTGGGACAATATCAAATGGTCTAACATACATGTCACTGGAGTCCCCAAAAAAGATAAAAGAGAAATTATTGGGTAGAAGAGACATTTGAAAAGATAATAGCTGAGAAGTTTCCAAAGTTAAGGAAAGAAAAAACAGAAAGGACCAACCACGGAGTCAACAGCTGAGAAAACCCGAAAAAAGATTAAACACAAAGAAAAGCACACCACGCATGTAATGATCAACCTGTTGAAAATGAAAGATATAGAGAAAATGTTAAAGGAAACTAGAAAAAAGAAAGACAGAAACAATGAATACCAAAGAGCAAAGATAAAAGTGACAATGACTTCTTTTTGTCAGGAAGCATGCAAGCCAGAAACAGTGAAGTGGTATTTTTAAAGTACTATAATAAAAAATACCTGTCAACAAAAAATTATTTGCATAGTGATGATATTGATATTTAGAAAAAAATATCTAGATTTAAATCTACCAAACTTACTATTTGTTTTCTTCTTATCCATTCTGTTCTTTGTTGTTTTTCTCTTTTTCCTGTTTTACTATAAGGCTAAAATAATCAAGACAGTGTGGTAATAGTATCAAGGTCAGATATATAGATTGAAGAAAGAATGGAAACCTGAAATAAATTCACGCATGCATGGTTGATTGACTTTTGACTAAGGTACTGAGGTCATTCAATGGGAGAAAAATCGTCTTCTTAGCAAATAGTGCTAACACAATTGGATATTCATTTAGAAAAATGAAATTCCACTCATACCTCACATCATGTATAAAAATTAACTTGAAATGAGTCATACACCTAAACACAAGAATTAAAGCTCTAAAAATTCTAGGAGAAAACCTAGGTCAAAATCTTTGTGAACTGGGGTTAAGCAAAAATCAGACACAAAAAGCACGAATCATAAAAGAGAAATTACCAGTTGGACTTCATCAAGTTTAAAAATGTTTGCTCTTCAAAAGACATTGTTAAGAAAATGAAAAGAGAAGCCACCGCCTGGGAGGTAAATATCTGGGAACATATCTGATGGAAGTCATATTCTAAATATATAAAGAACTCTCACGATTTAGTAATAAGAAGACAAACAAGTCAATTAAAGAAATGGGAAAAAGGTTTGAACAGATACTTCATCAAAGAAGATACATGAGTGACTGAGAAACACACGAAAAAACACAAATTAAAACCACGAGATATGACTTCATACTTGCTAGAATGGTTAAAATGAAAAAAGATTAAAAAAAAGAAAAAAGAAAAGTAAAAGATTGACTATGCCAAGTGTTAAGGAGGACGTGGAACAACAGGATCTCTTAGGCATTGCTGGTGGGAATTCAAATTACTACAGCCACTTTAGAAAGCAGTTTAACAATTGTGAAGTTAAACACACATACCACATGACCCAGCAATTTCACTCCTAGTTATTTACCCAAGAGAAATAAAAACCTATGTCCACATAGAGACCTACTACATGAATGTTCATAGCAGCTTTATTCTCATTGACCCACACTGGACACAACCCTAATATCCATCAACTGGTGAACAGATGAATATCTATGTGGTGAACATCACAAACTGTGATAAATCCACAATGGAATAGTACTCAGACACATACAAGAACAGATGACTCTCAAAAGCATTATGCTAAGTGAAAGAAGCCAAACACAAAAGACTAAATATGATATCATTCCATTTATATAACATTCTAGAAATGGCAAAACAATAGCGACAGATAGCAAAACAGTGTTCCCAGGTGCCAGAGGATGGGGGAGGGGATTGGCTGGCTGCAAAGGGCCTTGGGAATGTGCTAATAGAAATGGGTGACAAATGGTGTTTTGGTGTGGTGGTGGCTTCCTGAGTGAATACCTTTGTCAAAACTTATTGAATTGTCCACTTAAAATGAGTTAATTTTATTATATGGAAATTATACCTCAATAAAGCAATAAATATTAAAATATATATACATGGAATGATGCTTCTTGAAAAAAAGTGATTTAGTAGAAGGAGATGAAGGTGGGTGAGGTGAGGGAAGCAGAGAGGAAATGAGAGAGAAATGGAGAGTGGAGTGAACCAGAAAGGAAAGGCAAAAACACAAGAGCTGCAGACAGAGATCTACAAACATAGGGGCAAAACCACCAGCAACAGAGACATGCTCAGAGAAAAATAGGGGGAAATAAAGGAAAAAGGAATATCTCTGGAAAACATGATAAATGATGAAAGAATAATATTTTCTATTATCTTTGGGGATATCAACACCAAAAAATAAATGCTGGGTTATAGTTTTAAACTATAAGTGCATACAAAAATTTTTAAAATGTCATACAAATTTGAATTTATGTGTAAGGACCTCAGCATTTTTTTTTATTAGTTTCAGGTGTACAAGACAAGGTAATACTTAGACGTTCATCATTTATATCCCTCACACTGTGAACCCCCCTCCCCCCATCCATTATCCCTCCGACCTCACACCCAGCCATCACATTATATATATAAAATTATAGTTGGCATTCATTAATGTTTAGCTTCTGGTGTACAATGCCATGATCAGGTATCCACAGTATCTCTGAGGTGGTCTCCCAAATAGGACGCATGTCCATCGGATACCCAACAAAATCTTTACAACATTATTGAATACGTTCCCCAAATTAATTTTCAGAAAACCCTGAGGCCATCTTGTGGTTACCAGCTGCTTCCTAATCCCTTCACCTTTCCCCTTATCCCCCCAACCCCCCGCCCCCCATCTAACAACTCTCGGTTTTTTCTTTGTGTCCTCAAAACTGTCTCTGATTAGTTCATTCACATATTCTTTTCTTTAGATTCCGCATATAAGTGAGATCATATGGTACTTGTCTTTCTCTTTCTGACTTATTTCACTTAACATAATGTTCTCTAGATCCATCCATGTTGTTGCAAATGATAAGATTTCTTTCTTCTTTATGGCTGCGTAAAACTCCAAGGACCTCAGCATTAGAAAGGATCTGGTAGGTTATCTAGCCAAGCTGTGACACAGGGCAGGAATTCTCTTTGCAGCATCCCCAGAGCTTGCAAGATCAGCTCTTCTTCCTCATCACTGCCAGTGGGGGGTGCTCAGACTTCATCTAGCAGCGGGGGTCCAGAGTCCAACCGCTGTGACTGAGGGTGAATTGAATCAGCCTCCTCTCCCTCTCAGCTTCTATCCCACTTCCTTACTCGGGTTCCAAAGGATTACATGTGCTTCCTGCCCCACTTGAGGTATTTGAAAGCTGTGGTCATGTGCCCCTTGGAGTCCTCTCTCTTCCAAGTTAAGTATTTCCTGTTCCTTTAACTTTCCTCACTGGAGATGGATCCCGGCCCCTTCAGCACCTGCCCCCCCCCCCAGCTCCAGTTCGTCAGGGTCCCCTGGGGAGTATGGTGCCATCACCTGGCAGAAATTGAGTGATCACTTTTCTTGTCTGGGGCACACTGTCCTTATTACGGTAGCCTAAGCTTCATTTAAACCTTCCTCTCTGCCCTTGTTGACAAAGGTCATTTCAATTTGTGAACTATATCAGGCATATAAAAAGTACTGACTAAAATAATCACCTAAGAACCCACCTTTCTGCTTTGACAATCTAATATGATGTCACATTTGCTTCAGACTTTTAAAGTCACATTTTAACATGTGACTTTAAAAGTCTGAAGCCCCCAGGCACAATTGAAGCCCCCAGGCACCCCTTTCCCACCACCTCCCCTTTCTTCCCTGGAGAAACCATTATCATGAACTTGATGTGTCATCTTTCCCATGAATATTTTTATGATGGTTAAATGTATGAATTAGAAAAGAACAGATAGCATCATTTTGCATGTTTTAAACTTCATGTAAATTGTGACATGCTGTATATATTTTTCTATAACTTAAGTTTTTGAGATTTATCTATATTGATTCATTTAACTGCTATATTTAGCAATCCATTGAATTTTCTACAATGCATTTATTCATACTCCTCTTGATGGGCATTTAGGTTGTTTCCAATTTTCCCTAACGATGCTGAAAGAATACTCTTTAAAAAAAAAAATTTATTGGGGAATGTTGGGGAACAGTGTGTTTTTCCAGGACCTATCAGTCATTCTTCAATCTAGTTGTGGAGGGCGCAGCTCAGTTCCAAGTCCAGTCGCCACTTTCAATCTTAGTTGCAGGGGGCACAGCCCACCATGCCATGTGGGAATTGAATTGGCAACCTTGTTGTTGAGACCTCGCGTTCTAACCAACTGAGCCATCTGGCCACCACTTCTGCAGCTCAGTGGCAGCTCATTATCTTCAATCTAGTTGTGGAGGGAGCAGCTCACCGGCCCATAAGGGAATCAAACCGGCAACCCTGTTGTTCAGAGGTCGTGCTCTAACCAACTGAGCCATCCGGCCGCCCTGCAGTGAATACTCTTAATCATAACTCCTTGAGCACGTGTGTGGGAGTTTCTCTAAGGCCAGTAGTCAGCCGGAATGGCTGAGTCATTGACTGTGTGCTTCTCCTTGACATTGCACATTTACTTTTTTTACCATCTGATTCACACTGAGCTTGTGGTCAGCTGATTTCATGATATAAATACCTATCAAGTGAGGTCTCCCCTGATATGTTCTATTTTTAAAAAGCCAACATTGTACTCCCGGAATGTCTCCTATAAACAAGACACTGCGCTAGGCATGTGGGTATACAGAAAAATGGTAGGTCCTTTGCCTTCGAGGAATTTACAGATAAATGAAGGTAAATCAGGGCCGGGCTGGGGCTGTAGAGGGAGCATCCTCACTGGTGCTCCTAATGATCCATGAAAACCCACTGAGGAGACGCATGCCTTGCTACTTGGTAAAACAGCGAAATGTGACGACAGTGCGCTGCAGGCCTGACAGCACCTTTCCTTCAAGGATCACCTTCAGCTTCATAATCCCTTATGTTTACAAAGTGCTTGCACACACATTACCTATTGCTTCTTATAATATCTTCCGTGGGAGGCTGAGAGGGCACATATCATCATCCCACTGTAGAGAAGCAGGAGCTGAGGTACGGAGGGGAAATAAATTGTACCACATCCTGAGGCCAGAAAGGCAGAGCCCAAGCCTGAACTCAGGTCTCCTGACTCCAAATCAGTGCCGTCCCCTAAATATTACTGAGTCCCCAAAGCTGGAAAACCCTGAGGGGGCGGGGAAGAGATGTCTCTCTATCTGTCCTTATATCAGGCTGAAAGGTGGACACATTATTAACAAAAGTTCACGTATTAAATCCGGGCTTCTGACCTCCATGGCTGGCAAAATGCCCTTGACAACCAGGTCACAAGTGCTTCTAGGGTCTCCAGCCTCTCTTCCTCTCCTGGCCTAGGTACTCACAATCCCCAAGGGAAAGAACAATTCTACCTGTAGTTGGAAGCCTTTACTTTCTAGAAAACACAGTTATAGCTGCATTTATAAAACTAGGGTACAGACAGCTGGCACTACTCACTGGTCCTCAAATGCACCGTCCCTTTTCCTCTACTGAACCTTTGCTTAGTTTCTTCTCCTGAGTGCTCTCACCTCCATTTCTACCTGTTAAAATCTTACCCATACTCAGAATAGCCAACTCAACATTGAAAAAGAACAAAGTCAGAGGATGGACACTATCCAACTTCAAGCATTCTATTGCTTGCAGAAGTTGCATCTCTTGTGGAAAGTATTTCAACCGGATTAGGTCTTTCCCAGCCCTGCCACCAGGCAGCTCCTCAGATCCTGAGGCACTTGGCTCGCACAGAGCACAGCATCCTTTTCACAAGGGTGTGGCCAGACAAAGGTCTAGGAAGATGGGACCCTCCCCTCCTCCATTCGCATCTCTCAACTTCCAGCCCAGCGCTGTATCTCCTCCGCCACCTTGGGCGTCCTTCGGCGCCTGCTGGGCTCCGACTCCTCGTCTGCCCCAGAAGCGCCTTCAAGAGGGTTGGCTAGAGGCTGCCACCTCTGAAAAGGGACAGTTGGCCTGCCCTTCACAGTGCCATGTAAGCAGAAGCTAGAGTTTCTCCTTTCGCGCCTCCATGCCTGAGGTTGGAGAAGAGCGCTCTCTAGTGTTAGTTCTTGGAAGAGCCTCAGCGGCTTCCTCCGACCTAGGTGAGGCCCCAGGGAACGGGTCCAGCTGGGATGAGAGGGGCGGTGCTTAACTGGGTGTGGCAGAGAGGTGGGGAGGGCAGACAGACCGGACTCCTCAGCCCGGAAGCCCGGCGGTGCCTACTTGGCCTCTCAGGCCTGTTCATGGACCCAACGTACCTGTTCCTTAACCCTTCTCTTGTAACGCCCAAAACTCAGCGCTAAGTCATCTGGCCACAACAAGCTCACCTGCCTCTGTGACTGAAGATGGGAAAGGTGAGAAAGGCATCAAGCAGTGCGTCTGGGTATGGACCAGGGAGGGCACCCGGTTGTTGGTTGAAAGCACCAACCCTGGGGTGGCCTCCATCTGAGCCTCGGTGGTGCTGCAATGACCAGTAGATTAGTAGTGTCTGCTGCAGGGGTTGGGGGAGTTTAGCAAGGTGTGAACAGGCAATGTTGTTGGGTGGTGTGCCCTGTGAGGATGGTAGCAGGACTGCCTGGTGATGGACTTTTCAGGGCCCCACCACCCCATTCTTTGAGAGGGGCAACCCACATTTTTTCCAATCCTCAGTAAAGTACAACACAATTCAGATTGAAGCCTCCCCTCCTTTTCCTTCTAAACAGATTAGCTTGCCTAAGCCCCCTCCTTAGCTGCCAATAGCCAATGGACATGATGTCTGTGGTTCTTAGACGGCTGTGGTTCTTAGACGGCTGTGGTTCTTAGACGGCTGTGGTTCTTAGACGGCAGAGGCTTAGGGAAATGAAGTGGTGGAGGACACCGTCAGTACTACACCCTCTCCCTTCCCAGCCTCACAAATGCACTCAGAATCTTTTTCGTTGCTATTGTTTCTTGTGAATTATAAACTATTTTCAGCTCTATGTGACTTTTTGAGTTTAATCAGACCCTAAACTGCTGTACCTATGAGGTCACACTGGGTATTATTTGCATATAATTTTGCCAAGTCTCTTTCCAATCACAGGTAGGATGACCACCCATTTGGGTTTGCCTGGAACAGTCCTGGTTTACATTTGTCACCATGGAATAATTATTAATGGTGTTCCCTTTCCTTCTGAAAAGGGTCCTATTTAGATAGTAAATTACAGTCAGCCTCATCACGGATAATCTATATAAGAAAACATTTAAGCATTAGGATGTAGAGGATGTGAAAGGTAATGTTACCAAGAATTTGAGCTTCAAATGGTTATTACAATGTTGGCATAAGTAGCTCTAAGCTTCCTGGCAGCTGGAACAAAAGAAAAACGTGAAGGGTTAGGAAGTTGATTCTGTCTTGTAAAATGATGCATATTACTTTATATTGAGGGGCATATTTACCAGGCACTAAATTTTAGGAGGAATTTTTCACATAAATTGTTATATGAGGGACACTGAGTAACATAAGGGACTATGTCTTCAGTGGTAGTTTTTGCAGAATTTTCTATGTGGCCATTTTTTATATTGATCCTCAAAAATGATTATGCTTTTCAAATTTTCTCTTTCTCTGTGAAAAATGGGGAGGGAGGGATTAATTGAGATAATACATGTACAAAGTGTCCAGTGAATTATAAATATCAAAACATTGTAATTTTCATTCTTATTATCTTATTCAAAATTCTCCTTTTCTTAATTGAACACGGCACCTTGAGCTGAGCTGCCGCTGAGCTCCCGGATGGCTCAGTTGGTTGGAGCGCGTCCTCTCAACTACAAGGTTGCTGGTTCGACTCCCAGAAGGGATGGTGGGCTGCGCCCCCTGTAACTAGTAACGGCAAGTGGACCTGGAGGTGAGCTGCGCCCTCCACAACTAAGACTGAAAGGACAACAACTTGACTTGAAAAAAGTCCTGGAAGTACACACTGTTCCCCAATAAAGTCCTGTTCCCCTTCCCCAATAAAATCTTTAAAAAAAAAAAAGTCTCCTTGATGGGAAGGCAGAGAGAGACATGGCTAGTTAGTGGCAAAAAAAAGGGGTTAAGAGTCCTGCTTTAGCTCTAAATGCTAAGAACACCTCACCAAGCCTTTTGGAGATTCTGTCAGGCCACCGGTGGGGGTTGGGGGAGTGGGAAGGTGATGCAGAATGGAATTCAGAGACCTTCAATGGGTGTGGCAGCCCAGATGCAGAGACTAGAAATGGTGTTTTAAGTCATCTCATAAAAAGATGTTATTAACATAATTTTCTTTTAGCAAAGTAAAAAGTTTCTCATGGAGTTTGTTTGAGTCACTCTGGGTTAAAAAAAAAAAACAAGGCATTTGTTTTTTGCAAGTTAAGAAAAAGGCTGTTCCCAGGGATACAGCCCCTTAGGGCTAGTTCCAGCAGTGGGTTTTCCAGGATTATAGCACAACCTTCTTTTCAACTTCTTCTCCAGGCCAGTGGGTCTCAAAGTGTGGTCGCTGATCAGCAGCATCAACGTCACCCAGAAACTTGTTAAATATGCAAATTCTCAGGCCTTACCCCAGGCCCACTGAATCAGAAGTGAGGGTGATTCTTTTGGCACACTGTGGCTTGAGAACCACTGCTCCAGGCTGTTCTTAGGGCCCTGTCTGGCTTCAAAGAGAGGAGAGAAGCAAACTCATGGCAATTCTTCCTTTGCTGCTCTCCCCCACCCGCCAGGCAGGTTGTCCTTTCCAACCTCCTAATAACCATTGCTTTTTCAGGTGTGGCTATTGCACCTGGACTTGCCCAAAAATGTAGTGGCTTGGCCTTTGTTTGATGGTTTGCCTAGCCCATGCTACCTTTACCAAGGACTTCATCTGATGGCCCAGTTTAGTTTTGTTTTAAAGAAAAAGTACTTATCTCTTCAGCTTCTGATATGTATGGCTGATTTCCAGTTGGAATAAACTAAAAATGATCCCATTTATTTTTTTAAGGGTAATTATGTCTCCAGGAAGTGACAGCTATAAGAGTCCAGAACGTAAAATTCTGTAGAAACTGCTATTTCCTACAAAGAGCTTTTCACATTTCCAAATGGGTCTCAGCAGAAATAGTTCATCTGAGCCTGAAAGAATATTGATTCACTTTTCAAGGCATACTGCGCCTAACAGTTTTTCTTGCACACCCTGCTATTGCAGAGACCAGTGTTGTGAGTACAGACTTGTCAAATGGGGAAAGAACCCTCAACCCTTCTAGCGGAGGGCTTTTCTTGACTAGATGTAAACTAAAAAAGGAAATGAAAATAGTTCTGGCTCTGTGGACCTCAAATTGCCTTGTTCTGTGTCTTTCTTCCCTGTTGAGCTTTCTGAACCACTCAAGACACTCTTCTCCAAGCTTTATTTTGTATGCAACATGGAGCCTACCAGCCTACCAGGAGAGAGGCTGAAGCCTTGGAGGGTGGGGCCGAGTTCCTGGGATGCTGGGCAGGAGGACACACCCTGGAGAGCTGAATTCCACTTCCTGATATGACCAGTGAGCACTACCCATCTGAGCTCTGACGCAAGCTGCCTTGGCTAATATTGAGGGGAAAAACACTCTTAAGAACGGGGTAGAGTAACAGATGGAGACAAAGAGAATCAAGAACAGAAGTGTCTTTCCTCTAGAACACTGGTTCTCAGCCTTGAGGTGCACATTAGACTTCTGTGGGAAGCTTTTAAATTTCTGACAACCAGACCATACTCTGGACCAATTAAATCAGAATCTCTGGGAGTGGTACGCAGGCATCAGCATTTTTTTAAAGCTCACCGGTGGTTCCAATGTCAGCCAGGGATGAGAACCATCGTTTCAGCATTCACTCCCTCCAGCAACTGCTGCTTCTCCTGCCTCCTCTCAGGAGAACCCTGCTCGACAGCATGAGCCCCTTTGGATTTGTCTCACCTCAGATTTTCTTCATTCTTCTGGCTTTGAGGGCCATGATGTAGAATCAGGGTCATCTTATGCTAAATGAAAATGTTAGTCTGGACTTCTTTTGTTCAGGAGCCCTTATTTCCCTTTGGATCTTGTGTCTTTATCAAACACTGAGTTGGAGTCCCAGAAGAAATCATTGGAAGACAGGCGTATCATTTGACTTTGAACTTCTTGGTCACTTCTGGTTGAGTATGATCAACAAATGACCCTTTCTTTGGTAAGATAGTACTTCATGAGAGTAGTTAAAGAAAAGCAGAGTCTCAACATTAGGATAGACTCTTAATGTTTTATTGTACAAATGTGGTGTCCCCTTTCAAATGTTTATTACCAGGGCCGTTCCAAACAGCCATTTTAAAGTTTGCTAACTTATAACCAACCAGAACATCTACCTTGCTCTCCCCCTCTGGGCATAGTGAGGTCTTGTCTTTTTTATAAGGCCCCTCCTTTTCTGACGACAAAGCCATCTTAGAAGGGGTCTTGGGTTGAACTTGTATGTAAAAGACAGCCTGTGATTTTGGAGTCTTCAGGCACTTGGGCGTGGTAGTCACCAACTTTTGCCTAATGAACACTCTCTTCTTTCTTTGTTGCAATGCGGCTCTTCTTCTAAACATTAAAAGCCTTTTAAAAATTCTGAAACAGGTTCCCCTACTCCCACCCTCAAATCCCATCCCCCTCACATACATTACCACACAGGCCATAGCTTCTTAGGCTGGTCGCTCAGGGAATGGGTGTTGATGCAGGGGGGTGGGGTATGAGGCTAGCTAAGCAAGATCTGACTTGGGGGCACTTTCTCGGGATGACAGATTTAACTCTGTGGCAAGGAAGCCAGGGGATGAGGTTCTAGGGTGGCTCCCAGAAGCCCTGAAAAATGAAAGACAATGCTGAGAGCTGAAGTGGAAATGCCCGAGTTGCATTGGCAGATGCAAGCGAAGGAATACAAAGGCTGAGGAAAGTGGGCTCGCTGGAACGGATGGAGAACGTGAGGCCAGAAGATCGACCAGGGGAGTACGTTCCATGGGGTGGGGTGGGGGGATGACGTTAGTGCAGGACGGTGAGGGGATTTTTAATCTTATCTGACTAGTCATCTTTATTTTCTAAAATTTCTAGAATAAGCTCTCAGTATTAAATAGAAAAGCAAGCAAGTCACTGAGAGTTCCTCCCTCATGTGCTGAGTTTTCCTGGAGGCAGAGTACAGATTGTACAAGAAGATGGACAATCTTCAGGGAGTTTGAGTGCTTCAAGCCCTAAGATGTGAGGAGCAGGAGCAGTCAGCTCTTTGCGGATGAGGTGTGGTGTGGCGGGGTAGGGGACAGGCCCCAATGTCAGTTCAGCAAACATTTGTGCAGCATTGCCTGTGTATCAGGCACGGTACCAGGCATCGATGGTACAGATATTAATCGGATCTGGTTCCTGCCGTCCAGGAGCTCCCAGACTAGTAATCAAGAGCTGGCCCTGGAGGACTTCATGCCTGGCTAGAGAGCATCTCTTGGGCCTGAGTTGATATTCACTGCTGAGACGGGCTGACTTTGAGTTGCTTTCCTAGTAAAGAAAAATCCTCTGATCACTGCCCACATCCGTGAGACTAGACCAGGTCAGGGCTAGAGCTCCTCCCTGAGGCCCTGTGCAGCAGTTAGAGGGGCTGCCACCTACTGCCCAGGCTGGCAGCCTTCTAGGGAAATCCATGATGAAAACACACTGCAGTTGTGTGACATATTTTCTCCGAAGTCTCTGTAGGGTTTTGGCCACCTTGGAAATGAAGAGGAGAAAGACCCGGAAGCAAATGGCTGAACACAATTCCACTGGACTGGAAAGGAGATGCTCGGACTCATGGTTGTTTCTCCCCAGTGCCTCGCATGCTGCATTCGCGTGACAGGGTCTCAGTTGCTGTCGTTGATCGAGGCTGGGTTGTTATTGGCTGCATCTAAGAAAGTTTACTCAGTGCCTTTTTTGTTATTGTAATTAGGAAAGTACTAAAGGCTCTGACCACAAATTTAGACAGGCACAGAGATAAAGTAAAAACTGCCCCTCATCAACCTCTGCTCTTACTAACCAGAAGTAATGACTCTTAATTGCTTCTTATAATTTTCCTTTTAGAAAATTTCCTAGCAAATGTAAGCATCATACACACACACACACACACACACACACACACACACACACACACACAGCTGGTTATACTACACATCAGATCCTTGACTTGCTGTTCTCACTTAAAAATATATATTGAAGCTCTTTCACACCAGCCTATCTATCCTATTGAATGGCTGGCTGCAAAATAGATTTCATTGCACAAGCGTACCGTAATTTAGTCACGCACTCATCATTTGGGGGGTATTTATATTTTTTGCAGTTTTTTGATATTATAATGTTATAGTAAACATAATTATGCAGACACCGTTGGGTACTTCTACAAGTAAATCTAGATGATATTACTAGAAGTAAAACTGCCAGGCTGATTTTTGAAAGATAGTGCCAATTGCTCTCCTCCCCAAATTTATTTGATATAACTAGTGTATGTACCAGCATATTTCTCTACAGCTAGTACCTCCCTGGGACCAGGACCAGAGGGGCCCCTGCCCTGGGGTCCCAAGCTGTAGAAAGCTTTATTCTGGCTCTCCTCTGGGTGTACCCTTCCCACAGGGTCTGGGTGTCAATGGGATGTGTCCACCTAGAGCCTGTATCATTCCCCTTCTTGACTGTGCTCTGGGTATCTGGGACCCCAGAATTTCCTTCGCAGAGAACCCTAAGCTGACCTCTAGTATCTGCATAGGCCTCTTCTCAGATCTATCTTTTAAATTATGTATGGCTGGTACTCTCATCCCTAAGCCCTAAGGTGGCCATGGGGTAACCATATATGGGCTGTATACAGGGCTTGGATGTGTGGGCCAGGGTGTACACACACACACACACACACACACACACACACACACACACACACACACACGGCCATGAGCACAAGGCACCTCACAAGTGGAGGACGGAGCTAGGGTAGAGAAAGATGGGGCAGGCTGTGGAGTAGGGTCTGGGAGCTGGATCTGGCATAGGAGTTTGATTGTGAGATTTCTAAACTTGAACCTGGCCTTTCAGATTGAGATATATTTAAGGTAAGAGAAAAAAACATTTTATTTAACAGTTTTCTTGATTTGTGACCTTGAAGTATTGAATTATATAATATGTGGGTATACATTTGTATTGTTTGCTTTACTTTGCAAATGTTAAGGGTTTGTCATTTCCAAGTTTTTAATCTCTGCCAATCTATTGGTAAAAAAATGATATATGCAACTGTGATGGACATGTCTTTAAAATTAGTAAAATTGAGTGTATTACATACATCTCTTAGCTATTTACTTTTTCCCTGTGCACTGCCTTTTCATATCCTTTCTTTCTTTTTTAATCTTTATCTTATTTATTTATAATTTTTTGTGTATATTAAGCTAATTAACTGTTTGTCATGTGTGGCATATGTGTTCTCCTCCCCTTTTTTTTCACTTATGTTTTGATTTTATTGAGGATATATATTTTTTTGCCATGTAAGTGTTTAAACATTTTATGCTTTCAAATTGATCCATCATTTTTTTCTTTTTCCTATTTTCTTTTCTGTCTCTCTTTCAATGGCTATTGTTTACATGCTATTTATATGTTATTCTACAACCTATCTTACTCTAAGATTGTGTAAAAAATTTATGCTTTTTTCCCCCAGCACATCTTGGACATACATCACCTCCTGAGCCAGTCAAAGAACAGCTTCAGAGAGAGGAGAAGAATGGCGGAACAACAACAACAAAAATTGAAGAAATGATGGCCAAAATTTTTCCAAATTTGATAAAAATGGCAAACTCACAGACCCAAGAAGCTCAGTGAACTCCAAGCGTGTGGTTCAGGGGCCAGGTGGCTTGGTGGTGGCAGGAAGCACAGGTATACATTGCAGAAGGAGCTGCCAAAGCCTGTCCCCTGCCAGCTGTCCCTGCCACCAAGGATCCATCATCAGCTGACCTGGATCTTTAAGAAGGTCACCAAGTTACTTGGCCTGGGTCTCAAAGACCTTCAGAACTAAACTTGGGGTATCCAAAGGACTTGAGAGATAGAGCAGTTGTCAGGAAGGCAAGGTTCTCAACACCCTCTAAGGATTGGAGTGACGTTGCTACAGCTTTAAATGCCATGGAGCATTGGGAGCAAAATGACGCATTTTACTAAGGGAATAAATATCTACAACTGCATGGTACACAAAGTTGCTCAGCTCTAGATTTTAGAAGTATTTTCCAGAGTCTTATTTTAATTAAAGCCCATTACATTCAATTTTCTATTGTTTCTAGCCCAAACTAAGTTGTCACACTCAGATTAATTTCTCCTAGAAAGGAAGCAAGGCAATTATGGGTGTACACATGGTGAGTAACTCATTACTGGCAGAGACTATTGATATTTTAAGGGGTATTGTTTACCTAAAATGTTCAGTGATACACTGTTAGATGATAATATTTAATTAGACTATTAACTCAACATACGGCTTGGTTCTTTCTCAGTTAAATGGAGAGCTCCACCTCCAGCCAATTTGGTTCATTGCGGCAGGTAGCTCACAAGTGCTGGTACCACTGTCGGGAAGGGGTGCGGGGCACTTGTGTGGCCCTCCACCTTGCCTCCTGCTTTTCTGTCCTGATCACAGCTCTTTGAAACTTGAAAGGGCAATGTGGCACACGGAGAAGTCAGGAGGGCATCACATTGGATAAAAATGATGGAACATCAGAACTCTAGGCAATTTTCAACGTTACCCATGCCTGCCTTATCAGTCTGTGCTCGCAGTTGGAGGCTGGGGAGGAGGAGAGGTTTTAAGGGCACACAGCAAGATAGTGGCAGAGATTGGATGCCTGTTTTTTTTTTTTTTTTTTTTTTTATTGGGGAAGGGGAACAGGACTTTATTGGGGAATAATGTGTACTTCCAGGACTTTTTTCCAAGTCAAGTTGTTGTCCTAGTTGTGGAGTTGAGTTTGTTGTGGAGGGCACAGCTTAGCTCCAGGTCCAGTTGCCTTTGCTATTTGCTGGAGGCGCAGCCCACCATCCCTTGCTGGAGTCGAACAGGCAACCTTGTGGTTGAGAGGACGCGCTCCAACCAACTGAGCCATCCGGGAGCTCCGCGGCAGCTCAGCTCAAGGTGCCGTGTTCAATCTTAGTTGCAGGGGGTAGAGCCCACCATCCGTTGCGGGACTCGAGGAGTTGAACTGGCAACCTTGTGGTTGAGAGCCCACTGGTCCATGTGGGAATCAATCAATAGCCTTCGGAGTTAGGAGCACGGAGCTCTAACCGCCTGAGCCACTGGGCTGGCCCTGGATGCCTGTTTTTTGACTCAGAAGTGTTCAGACTTGCTGAATTGCTCATTTCTAATTAGATCTGGAGTAGAAGTACTTCACAGCTTTGTCATTTTTGACGCAGGCAGCCCTTTAAGATCCTGTCCCTCAGAGAACTTTAGGCTGAGAATTTCTCTAATTTCAAAGTCAGCAGCCAGGACCTTGGAAGGAGGAGAGGTTTAAGGTGGGGCTGAGAATGGCTCTGTTGGACTCTCACCTAGTTCAGCCCTTCAGCTGGCCCTACCTCCTGGGAGTCTCTGGTGCATCGTGCCTGTCTCTGAGAGCTTATGAGTGAGCCCCTGGAGGGCAGGGCAAGTGGGAAATAAAAGGAGCAAAACCTCACACTGAACAAACCAATTCCTCATTAGCAGTCTTGGGAAAGGTCTGGTGAGAACCAGGCCTGGAAGGTGGACTGAGATGCCCCTTTCTTGAAATTCTAGAGATAAGCTTTGTAGCCTCCTGCCCCCAACCCCTGCCATTCCTGGGTCTTATCTTTTCAGAGTCTTCATTTCTACAAGCTCCTCCTTCTCCTTCGGCCACTGGCTTGGGCCACAGCTTGCTTCCTGTTCAGAGCCTGCGTCCTCGTCCTGAGTCAGGGCCTTTTGTGATGACCTGCCTTTGCAGGTCCTGAGCCCCCAGTTGGAGCTGCCCTAGAGGGGAGTCCTGACAGCCGGAACCTGGGGGCCTGGTCCCGGCTCGCCTCCCTGACACCCCCTCCTCTGCAGCACCGGCACAGAGGGCGGGGCCAAGATGTGAGGGGGTGGAGGGGAGGGCTTCTGGAGGAATCTCAGGTTTTTGACTTGGGGGACTGGGAAGGAGAGACAAGGGAGGGGAAAAAGCACGGGAGGGGCTGAAGGAAACATCCCTCAGGGAAATGGCTAATGACGGAGCTGATAGACAATAGTAAAAAAAAGAGGAATGATACCAATAGTAATTATGCTCCTTTTTATTTAATTGAGATTTTCTCTTTATTTCAATTAATAGTATGTTGTTTACTGGAGATGCTCAGGAAGGAAGGCCCCATTGTTCAAAGTACCTCTTCCAGGGGTCTGAGAATCTATCAGTTGAGACTCCATTTTTGGGTCTTGAAGGCTTTTTGGTCTTTGGGGCTGTTTTATGAAAAGCTAATATGCTTCCAGAGACCCTGTGACCTCTGAGCAAACGTACCAAACTTCCCTGGCCATTCACCGCTCTGCCCACTTACTCTTCTCCTGCCCTTTACCCTCCCCCCGGCCCCCCATCCCTGTTCACAGGCTCTAGGCCGTAGTGCAGCTCTCTGGGACCACAGCTATTCCCACACATGCTGAGCTTTTCCACACCTAAGGGACATAATTTTTGCTGTTGCCTGTGTGTGGTGTTCCCTTCCTCATCTCTGCCTGGCCGAATTCTACTTAAATATCACCTAGGTAGTATTCCTACCAAAAATGTTTAACCTGGATCCAATCATGAGGAAATAATCAGACAAACCCAGATTTTTGGATATTTTACAAAACAACTAGCCTGGACTCACGTCAATGTCAATGTCATGAAAGAAACCAACACCCCCCCAAAAGGGCACAGTACTGTTCTACATTAAGGGAAACTACAGACACCTGATAACTAAATAGAAATCATGATTCTTGGTTGACATCTTGATTTAGGGAAAGAAACTATAAAACTATAAAAGACATAATTTGGACAATTGAAGGAATTTGAGTGTAGATTACTAAGATCATATTATTGTTATCAATGTTAAATTTCTTGAAGGTGACAATTGTATAATGGTTCTGTAGGAACATTGCCCTGTTCTTTTGAGGTACTTGCTGAAATATTTGGGAGTAATGTGTCATGATATCTGCAACAAAGTTTCAAATGACTCAGCAAAGTGTGTATGCGTATGCGTATATATATATATAGAGAGAGAGAGAGAGAGAGAGAGAAAAAGCAAATGTGACAGTTAACAATTCATGAATCTAGATTATGGCTTTATGGGGGTTCTTTATACTCTTCCTTCATCTTTTCTGTAAGTTTAAACTGCTTCAAAATAAAAATTTGGAGGAAAAATATCTATTATTGAATCTGAGATTGAAGGCAGTCACCTCCTCCATGAAGCCTGTTTTTTGACCTCAACCTGAAGGAATATCTCCCTCTCCCATCCTCCCAGACCCTATGGTTTTGCCTGTTACATCATCTGGACCCAGCTGCCCTGGAGTGGAATAAACTGCAGTTGTGTCTGTTCCTCTCCCTGGGCTGTGAACACCTGGGAGGCAGTGGCTGCAGAGACATCAGGGGATGGAGAGGGTGAAAAGCAAGCCCTGCTGTGTCCCAGCTTGGCCTGAGACCAACCCTCCTCCCTCTGACCTGTGCTCCAGGCCCCTGATTAAGGGCCCTTCGTACTCCTGTTGGGTCGTGCCCTCCCAGGCAGAAAGAGAGACCAATTCGAAGCAGAAGAATCTATTTCAGTGTAGCTTCAGGGTCCAATCAGGGTAGCAGACTACTCTGGTGGGTGTATTTGTTTGGGTTCTCCTGAGGAACAGAACCAACAGGATGTGCATGGATGGAGAGAGAGAGAGAGAGAGAGAGAGAGAGAGAGAGAGAGAGAGAGAGAGAGAGAGAGAGAGAATCTATTTTAAAGAATGGCTTACAGGATTGTAGCAGCTTTGCAAATCCAAAATCTGCAGTCTAGGTGGTCAAGGTAGAGACTCAGGGAAGAGCTGCAGTTCAAGTCCAAAGGTGGTCTGCTGGTAGAATTCCCTCCCCTTCTGGGGAGGTCAGTCTTTTTCTACTAAGGCCTTCAATTGGTTGGATGAGGCCCACCCGCATCGTGGAGCTATTCTGCTTTACTCCAAGTCCACTGATTTAAATGTTAATCACATTTAAAACACTCTCACAGACACATTCAGAATAATGTTTGACTAAATATCTGTGCACTGTGGCCTAACCAAGTTGACTTATAAAATTAACCATCGTAGTCCGTTCCCTGTCAACCTGGCACCCATACACATCACTTAACCACACTTAATCTCCAAATAAAGACAATAATAAGGTTATGGTTCCACCTAACATGATCCACTATCCTGTGTACAACTGAAAATGCTCTAACCGTTTCCCCAGAAGAGGAGGCAAAGTCCCTGTGAGGTTTGCTCCTCTTGGTATCCCATAACTTCAATAATGTGATGTAAAGTTAACAATACTACTATATATATGATATAAAGTCAAAACATCTTATGTTACATGATAAGGGGATACAAAAGGAAAGACAATGAAGACAACACACATACACACACACACACACCCCAAAATAAGGAAGACATACTCATGACAATTACAATCCTTGTTTCTGTAACTGATTACCTGGTTGTGTCTGGTATTTATAATTGCCTTTCCCCACTGCCCATTCCATATTCCCTTTGCTCTCAGCTGGTCATGGTTCTTTACCTGGTGGGGTGACCCTAACCTTCATTCAATGAAGGGTCTAGGCCATTAGTAGTTCTACCTAACTTTGGTGATTGTAATTTTCCATTTCTTGAATCACAGAACACGGT
The DNA here is from genome assembly GCF_964194185.1 of Rhinolophus hipposideros. Taxonomy (NCBI): domain Eukaryota; kingdom Metazoa; phylum Chordata; class Mammalia; order Chiroptera; family Rhinolophidae; genus Rhinolophus; species Rhinolophus hipposideros. The sequence goes on along the minus strand of NC_138048.1, from coordinate 52,804,774 downwards.
AATACTAAGACAACCTAAGGGAGCTCCTGCATTCCAGATCTACTCCTCCTAACCTCCATTGTGACCTTCAAGGAGTATGTTTTGGCACCATCTTCTTGCAGCTGAGCCTGTCCAAAGCCACTTGGCCATTTAAAATTTTTCTCAGGTCCTCATTCTGCGTCATACTTAGGGTCCTCTCTGCGTATTTCTCATTCTGTTTAGGTCAGTTACTGTGCTCATTTATGCCCACACATACCTGGCATGGAGACTCAAGATGAAGTTGGTTGAAGCTAACCTTTGGCATCATTTTTTCTCACGTGTCCCCAAGCAGCGGCACCTACCTTTGATCCTCTGCTTGTCAGAGGACCAAACTCACAGACATTTTAAGCTTAAAACAAACAGTTACAAAGCTGAACTTTGCCTCGATGACAAACACACAAGCATCCAGAACTCCAAATATTGTATTCTATCATTAGTTAGCTTTGCTTATCATATGAGTGTGAGAATATCCCTTCCCAGCTAAAGGCAAGCATTGAAATAAAAGCCAGGAAGAGGTCTCCAGGGGTGTCTCTTATACCCTTATCAACTGAGAATCAAGAGAATTCCAGGTGTACCTGGCTTGTAACTTGCTTGGAGAGGATCCTGTGTGCTCATAGTACCACAGACCGCAGACAGGAGACCCGCTAAGGTGAGAGAATGCCGACTGTGAGAACTACTGTCAGCAGGAGGAAATCCTTCTAGTCTTAGGAAGTGAAGGGGAGGGGGGGGTTGGGGAGAAGCAAATAGGTCCTTGGAACCCGCAGCCGCTTTGCAGTTCAATTTCCCCTTTGAAATAGTAGGCTCTGTTCCTGGGAGCAGTAAGCAGAAAACATAAATAATACACATTCATTGGAAAAAAACCTGATGAAATATTCATCTAAATAAGCATATGATTTCGTATCCTGGTTTTTAAAACTGTTTATTGTAATATATTAAATATTTGTGGAAGTAGTGGAATTTGAAGTTCAGAAAATTCAATCAGATCGAAGGGTTGATCATCTTGTCTCATATTTTTGTCTTTTAAAGTTTATATGAATTAGAACCTAGAATTACTTTTCCTAATTGAAGGCATCGGATCTGGGCATCTGTAGTTGTCCTCAGTGAAATAAGTTTCCATGTCACAAAGTAATTCCAGCTTCTGTTAGGTTACTCACAAAAACAATGATCGACCGGTTATAAAAATATTTTGTACTCCAAATATCCTTATCAGTAGGGACTTTTATCCTTTTTGTCTCAAGGCAAGAACCTTAGGACAGTTGGTTTAAAAAGCCTTTGTAATAGGACAGACTTGGGTGGGATCTGTCTCTGTCATTTCCTACCTGTGTTGCTGTGGGCAAGTTATTTGTCCTCTCTAAGCCTCAACTTCCTCAGCTGCAAAATGGGGATAATCTTGGGCTACCTTTAGCACCTTTGCAGAGACTAACTGAAATAATGCACATAAGGCACTTGACCTAGTCTGGAACATAGCGATCAGTCACTCACCAACTTCCAAGTTGTATTTCTGAAGACAGGGACCTGCATTCCAAGAACAAAGCACAGTGCCTGTGATGTAATAAGGGCTCAATCCCTGTAAACTGAAGGAGGGAAGTTTTATGGGTTGCTGTAGCTGGGGGTGGGATGGACAGAGGTGGGGGCATAGTTGTTTTTCTCATCTCCTCATACGCTTTTCAAAGATCCCAATTACCTCAAAAGAACTTCGCTTAAATTTCCAGTGTATAATTTCCAACTCTGTGGCTTTGTCATTTTAATTAAATCTGTTAGAGTCAAGAGACAGAAAGGGGTGTGGGGGTGTGGGTGCTGATACTTCCCCTCTTTTTCCCTTAAGGTCCCAGCACTTGTTTTCGTTGCTCATTCACTGCAGGGAAAATGTTGGGCCTCCAGTTCTCATTTGCAGAATTCAGTATTAGTCATGTTACGAACAAGGGCTCTTTTTAACACGCTAGATCCTGAGCACCACAGCTTTGTTTTAGAGTACATTGGGCTTTTCTTTCCTTCATTGTCCATTATAGAAAAAGCCATTTAATGCTTCTAAAATTCTGCAGGTTAAGGGTAAGTTTTCCAGACAATAAATTTTTTTTTAAGAAAATTCAATTACATCAAGACAAACAGAAGAACCTGTGGCTTTGGATAGTAGATGGTGTTATTATTCTCTAATCCCCAGTAGAACTGAGCACAGAGCGCTGCACACGTGGGGGGGCTCCTGGAGGGCTTTGAGGTGGCTGGCTCAGCACAGGATTTCACCTGCACCATCTGGCATTCAGCGCTTAACACAGGGCAGAGAAGACCAGGGGCATTCAGAGATGGGGCAGGGAAGATGAGGTAATTACTAGCTTGAGCTGGCACTCAAGACAGGTGTAAGCTGGAAGGCAATTAGGAGCTGACACAGGGACAGGAGCAAATACTGTGGCTCTCTGGGCAGGGGGATCTTCTGAGGGTGTTTCATCCCAACTGAGTCATTCAGGAGGTGACCTCTTACAAATCCTGTCCTGAACCGCCACCAGAACTCCCACTACTCTGACATGTCCCCTTTTCAGAAGACTTACAGGACTTCTGATGGTTCATTTAGTTTCTGCACATATCTCATTTCCCTCCTTGAAGGAAGGAAATAAGGGCTCATTCCCTCCAGCACCTATGAAGTTTGGTAATTAATGAGATGAAATGTGCTAAGTACCGCAGAGGAATTGCTTTTATGGGGGGTGAGGAGGAGAGGAGGAAGGAGACAGAATCTTGGTACAGGCTATGTTGGGAGCGACTTGGGTGCCACACGGTTTCTGCTTCCATGTTCAGCCCCAGAGCTGAAGCTTCCCAGTGTCAAAGTCAGCAGCCAGGACCTTGGAAAGAGGGCAGAGGTTTAAAGTGGGGCTGAGAATGGCTTTGTTGGACTCTCTCCTAGTCCAGCCCTTCAGCTGGCCCTGTCTCTTGGGAGTCTCTGGTGCATCGTGCCTGTCTCTGAGAGCTTATTAGTGAGCCCCTGGAGGGCAGGGCAACTGGGAAATAAAAGGAGCAAAATCTCAAATTGAACAAATCAATTCCTCAGCAGTCTTGGGAAAGGTCTGGTGAGAACAAGGCCTGGAAGGTGAGCCACGATGCCTCTTTTGGGGTAACTATTGGCTTAATCTTGTCGCTCCCCTCATGCCGTTCCCCCCCAAAAAAACACAATGAAAAATGGAGTGTGAGCAAGGACTTGTGTACAGGTAGTTTATTTTGTGAATGGATCCCAAGGAACAGGAGTGGAGGACTGGGGAGAGTCAAACAAGCAAGGAGGAAAGAGAGGCAATTCAAGGGTGCGATACTGAGTGGACCAAGTTGGCACTACTATGGGCACCCAGGGCTCTATTATCTTAGGAGCTGTACAGAATGTACCTTGGAATTGCCCACTGGAAGAATGGAGAGCGGAGCATTTCTCCACCAGCTCCTGTCTGCCCATGGATGGATGTCCCAGGTTTATGCACATGTCAGAATGGCAGGGGGTTTCGGCAGGGGTCCCAGACTGCAGTGGCAGATAAGCCCTGAGGCAGCAAGATACCAGGTGCAGCTGAGGCAAGATGCTCTTGGGTTATACCATATGCAGCTGGTTGCCACAGCATAGCTGGTATAGAAAGAAGGGCTGGGAAGAGAAGATGTGAGGTCAGCCACAGGAGGAGTCTGATACAACCTCAGACAGGTCAGACGGTGTTTTCCTGTCTGCCATAAACAGAACTATGTTTCCATTGAGTTCTCAGTCCAAAGTTAAGATCTATGGTTTTCCTAGGTGAAAATATTCTTTTAATTAACTGCTTTTCTGGGAATGCACAACCCTCAAAGTGTGACGTGGTGACCCAATGTAGCGATTCATTGTTATGGTTGTGGCATGATGTATGTAGAGACCCCCCTGAAACACAGCACTGAAGCAAGTACTCTGGCTGGAGTCTGTCTGTGAAATGGGTACAGGAAACCAAGTGCATCATCCCTTCAGGATTCTTTCACTCTTCAAGGCTCTATGTGCCAGGAGCTGGGGATAAGGAAGACACAGTCTCAGCCTCAGTAAGTTCACGGAATGGAGCTGGCAGGTTTCTTTAAAGCCCCGCCAGGCTAGTACCTCTTTTCCATTTTCATTTGCTCGGTCCCGTTCCAACCAGTCTTTTTCTGTATTCGACCTAAACATAGTTCAGCCACTAATTTGAGGGGACAGTTTCCTTCTCTTCTTAGTCTGTTTATTATTCTAGAAACGGCGGGGGCAGCCTGATCTGTGCCACTGTCCTCTGATGTTCTATTGTTGAAACTCTGGGAAACTGTGCTATTTTTAAAGACGCCTAGGAGCACATTTTAAAATATATTTCATCTGCTCAGAAGACACGTAAAAACTAACTGATCAGTCCTGGTGAGCTCCAAAGACAGCAACTATGCATAGGAGCTGGAAGGAACCTCGTCCTCACCAGGGTTTCCTCACTTCCTGAAGCAGCACCTTCTTTCCCCGCGGGCTCCTGGAGGGAGATGGCGGTGAGATCTGCGCCGGTTTAGGGCCGAGATGGGCAGGCAGCAGGGGGAGCCTAGCGCGAACAGGCAGCTCGGTGCCTAACGATTGAGGGGCACGCTCTGCCGGAGCAGGGCCAGGCCAGATGCCCCAGCGCCAAGGAGGTGGCGCGGGAGCACTCCCCGCCCCGGCGACGCCAGCCGTCGGGCCCCGCCCGTCCGGTCCAGCCCTAACACTGGCACGCAAGGTGTCTAGGCGCGTCCGGTAGCCGAGGCCGCGGGAGTGCGAACCGGTAGAGAAAAGGGCGGCAGCGCCCCCACTCGGTCGGCCAGTCCAGGAGCGCGGGCACCTGGAAAGCGCCCGATTAAGGCGAGCGCGCCAGCTGAGCCGTCTGCAACCGCCGCCCCCTGACCATTTGGTTCGGGGTAAGAGGAGGGGTGCCCATCTCTACCGCTGGGGTGGGATGCGTCGGCGCCCTCTGCTCAGTTTGGGCTGGCCTTGCGTGGCCCTTTAGCTGGGTCGCCCGGATGCGGGTGGGAAAAGGGGCACAGAGTCTGGCAGGGCGGGCCCTGCGGCCGCCGTGGAGTGAAGGTAGGAAGATGGATCGATCCCGCCCAGACCTATCTCAGCGGTAGGTGGGCCTCACCCGCCGCCCTCCCTGGCCTGGTATCCGCGCCGAGGGAGCCCTGCCTGGCGTTTATTATTCGGAATAAGGTGCTCTGCAGGAGGAGGCCCAGGTTGAACACGCGGCCCCGAGATTCCCAGGTACAAACTTCCGGACATTTTACAGAAGGAGACCCTGTCCCCAAGAGGATCGGAACAGGCCCAAAGTCACAAGAGGATAGGAACAGGCCAAAGTCAGGGGCCCAGCCTGGACCGACGCCAGTAGTCCTGCCTTCCAGCCCCGGGCTCTTGGGCATTGCTCCCTTCTCCACCGTCTGTCCTCTGTTCTGCCCGGCATCCGTCCTCATCCTCCCATGTCCTCCAGGAGGCTCTATTCTCGCGGATTTGGGGACTTCTCGCTCCCCTCCTGCTGCGGCTTCAGGAAAGATGCTGGACAGCGGTCAGGCCGCCGGTCCAACTGCCTTGAGCACTGGCCGAACCGGCCTCAGGACCGGGGGAGAAGGAGGACCAAGCAAGGGGAAGGCGCCGCGGGGGTAGGCTGGCTATGCTGGGGTGCTGGTGGGCCCGGGTCGGCCAGGGCCGGGAGCCACCGGGGCGCACCAGCGCTAGGACTGCGGGGCTTTGTCTGGGCGGTGCCGCCTCAGCCAATGGGAACGCGGCTCGGGCCGAGCCCCCGCGGCTCCCAGCCTCCTGCTGGCGGGAAGGGAAAACGGCCTTGAGATTGGCCGCGCCCACGACGTGCCGCGGCGGCGCCTGCGCGTCCTGGGCGTTCGGCTCTTTCTTGAGCGTTGGATGAAGAGGGCCTGAGGCTGTGTCGTCCCGTCTGTCTGCGCGCCCTGGTTGCGCTTCCCCCGGGCGGTGGCCTCCGGCGCGGGCCGCGCCTTGGTGGGGGAGGGTTGGTCCCTGCGCGCGTCGTTGAGCTCGGCGCGTTTTTTTCCATCCTGTTAGCCAACATCTGAAAATAGCTGATGCCGAGTCACAGTCTCTCCGTGCAAGCGGTTGCAGAGCACATATTTCCTTGTGGAGGGCCGTCTGCAAGCCTGCTGCTGCCGGGATCCTTTATGACGCAGCAAACGTCCTAGGCAAACGTCCTACTTTCTAGGACGTTTGGAGCCAGGCCCTGCACAGGGCATGTACCCCTGGCAGGCGAGGAAGCGGACCTTTTGAAAGTGTGTGGTTTTCATATGCTCCCTCAATACACGTTTATAGAGCGCCTTCTTCCTGTCAGGCACCAGAGTAGATATTTTGGAGCACTTATAAGTCAATGGTTCAACACGTGGGTCCTATCTTTGGGGGCTTCACAGTCCAGGTGGGGATTGGAGGTTAGGTGAGGGCTGTGAATGGCTGTAAACAGAAATACCTCTAATGCTCCCCTCCCTAGGTAAGAGCTATTATAGAGGCACAGAAGGAAAGCATGAAATGGGAATGCAGGGAGACATTGATTTTTTTAAATTAATTTAATTTATTTTTGTCAATTACAGTTGACATTCAATATTATTTTATATTAGTTTCAGGTGTACAGCAGAGTGGTTAGACTTTCAGTTTACAAAGTGATCCCTGGGATTTCTCTAGCACCCACCTAGCACTACACATAGTTATTACGTTTACATTATTATTGACTATATTACCTATGCTGTACTTTATATCCCTGTGACTATTTTGTAACTACCGATCTGTACTTCCTAATCCCTTCCCCTTTCTCACCCAGTCCTCTAACCAGCCAGTTTGTTCTCTGTTTCTATGAATCTGTTTCTGTTTTGTTTGTTCACTCACTCAGTTCTTTAGAGTCCACATATAAGTGAGATCATATGTAATTTGTCTTTGACTTATTTCACTTAGCATAATACTCTCTAGGTCAATCCCTGTTGTCGCGAACGGTAAGATTTCATTTTTTTTTAATGACTGAGGAATAGTCCATTGTATATATGTACCACTTCTTTATCCAATTGTCTGTTGATGGGCACTTAAGTTGCTTCCATTTCTTGACTATTGTAAATAAAGCAGAAGTGAACGTAGGGGTGCATATATCTTTTCAAATTAATGTTTTGGATTTCTTTGGATAAATACCCAGGAGTGGAATTGTTGGGTTGTTGGGTCATAAAGTAGTTCTAATTTTAATTTTTTGAGGAACCTCCATACTCTTTTCCACAGTGGCCGCACCAATTTGCTATCGCAACAACAGTGCAGATCCTCACCACTTGTTTGTTGATTTATTGATGATAGCCATTCTGACAGGAGTGAGGTGATATCTATCTCATTGTGGTTTTAATTTGCATTTCTCTGATTAGTGATGTTGAGTATCTTTTCATTGGTCTATTGTATGATCTCTCTGGAGAAATATTCAGGTTCTCTGCCCATTTTTTAGTTGGATTGTTTGTTTTTTTTTTGGTGTTGAGTTTGAGTTCTTTATAAATGTTGGATATTAACCCCTTATCAGATGTATCATTGGCGAATATCCTCTCCCATTCAGTAGGGTGTCTTTTCGTTTTGTTGATTGTTTCCTTTGTTGTGCAAAAACTTTTTAGTTTGATGTAGTCCCATTTGTTTATTTTTTCTTTTGTTTTCCTTGCCCTAGAAGATAGATCAGAAAAAATATTACTAAGAACAATGTCAGAGAGTTTACGGACTGTGTTTTCTTCTAGGAGTTTTATGGTTTTGGGTTTTACATTTAAGTCTTTAATCCATTTTGAATTTATTCTTGTATATGGTGTAAAAGGTGGTCCAGTTTCATTTTTTTGCCTGTATCTGTCCAGTTTTGTCAGCACCATTTATTAAAGATTGTCTTTACCCCATTGTATGTTCTTGCCTCCTTTGTCATAAGTTAAATGACCGCATAGATGTGGGTTTATTTCTGGGCTCTCTATTCTGTTCCATCGATCCATGTGCCTGTCTTTATGTTAGTACCATGAGATTTTGATTATTATAGCCTCTCGTATAGTTTGATATCAGATAGTGTGATGTCTCCAGTTTTGTTCTTCTTTCTCAAGATTGTCATGGCTATTCTGTGTCTTTTGTGGTTCCATATAAATTTTAGGATTATTTGTTCTAATTCTAAAAATGCCATTGATATTTTGATAGGGATTGTATTGAATCTATAGATTACTTTGAGTAGTATGGACATTTTAATGGTGTTAATTCTTCCTATCCATGAGCATGGTATATACTTCTATTTATTTGTATCATCTTTAATTTCTTTCTTCAATGTCTTATAATTTTCTGAGTGCAGGTCTTTTACCTTCTTGGTGCTATTTATTCCTAGGTATTTTATTTTTTTGATGCAATTGTAAATGGAATTGTTTTCTTAATTTCTCTTTCTGATAGTTGTTATTGGTGTATAAAAATGCAACTGATTTCTGAATATTAATTTTGTATCCTGCTACTTTACTGAATTCATTTATCAGTTCTAATAGTTTTTTGGTGGAATTTTTAGGATTCTTTGTATACAGTGTCATGTCATCTGCAAATAATGACAGTTTTACTTCTTCCTTTCCAGTTTAGATGCCTTTTATTTCTTTTTCTTGTCTGTTTCCTGTGGCTAGGACTTCCAGCACTATGTTGAATAAAAGTGGACATCCTTGTCTTGTTCCTGATCTTAAGGAGAATGCTTTTAGTTTTTTTGAATATGATGTTAGCTGTGGGTTTGTCATATATGGCCTGTATTATGTTGAGTTATGTTCCCTCTATTCCCACTTTGCTGAGAGATTTTATCATAAATGATTTGGATGCTGGATTTTTGTCAAATGCTTTTTCTCCATCTATTGATATGATCATATGATTTTTATTTTTCATTTTGTTTATGTGATCTATCACATTACTGATTTGTGGACATTGAACCAACCTTGCATCCCAGGAATATATCCCACTTGATCATCGTGTATGATATTTTTAATATATTGCAGAATTCAGTTTGCTAATATTTTGCTGAGGATTTTTGCATCTATGTTCATCAGACATCTCAGCCTATAATTACCTTCTTTTTTAATATCTGTCTGGTTTTGGAATCAGGGTAATGCTTGCCTCATAGAATGAGCTTGGGAGACTTCCCTACTCTTGAAGTTTTTGGAATAGTTTGAAAAGGATAGGTATTAATTCTTCTTTGAATGTTTGGTAAAATTCACCTGTGAAGCCTTCTGGTCGAGGACTTTTGTTTGTTGGGAGTGTTTTTGTTACTGATTCTATTTCATTAGTTGTAATTGATCTGTTCAGATTTTCTGTTTCTTTTTGATTCTGTCTGGGAAGGTTGTATGTTTCTAGGAATTTATCCATTTCTTCCAGATTATCCAATTTGTTGGCATGTAATTGTTCATAGTATTTTTGTGTAATCCTTTGTATTTCTGTGGTGTCAGCTGTCACTTCTCCTTTTTCACTTCTGATTATATTTATTTGAGTCCTCTTTTTTCCTTTTTGAGTCTGGTTAAAAGTTTATCAACTTTGTTTATCTTTTCAAAGAACCAGCTCTTGGTTTCATGTATTTATTTTTTTAGACTCTATTTCATTTATTTCCATTCTGATATTTATTTCCTTCCTTCTACTCACTCTGGGCTTTGTTTTATGTTCTTTTTCTAGTTCCTTTAGGTATAAGGTTAGATTGTTTATTTGAGATATTTTTTGAGGTAGGCCTGTGTTGCTGAATTTCCCTCTTAGGACTGCTTTCGCTGTGTCACATAGCTTTGAGGTCTTTGTGTTGTTATTTTCATTTGTCTCAAGGTATCTTTTGATTTTTTTCCTAGACTCATTGTTAACTCATTCATCATTTAGTAGCATGTTATTTAGCCTCCATGTGTTTGTGTGTTTTTCAGTTTTTTTTCTTGTTGTTGAATTCTAATTTCATACTATTGTGGTCAGAGAAGACACTTGATATGATTTGAATCTTCTTAAATTTATTGAGACTTATTTTGTGGCCTAACATGTGTTCTATATTGGAAAATGTTTCATGTGCACTTGAAAAGAACATATATTGTGCTGCTTTGGGGTGAAATCCTTTCAAAATATCAACTAAATCCATCTGATCTACTGTGTCATTTAAGGCTGCTGTTTCCTTGTTGATTTTCTGTCTGGAAGTTCTATTTATTGATGTCAATGGGGTGTTAAAGTCCCCTACTACTGTGATTGCAGTACTATCGATCTTTCCCTTTATGTGGGTCAATATTTGCTTTATATATTGATGTGCTCCTATGTTGGGTGCATAAATATTTAGAAGGGTTATATGCTCTTGAAAATATTCTTCTCTGTCTTTTATTATAGGCTTTGTTTAAATGTCTATTTTTTCTGATATAAGTATTGCTACCTAGCTTTTTGTTTTTGTTTCCATTTGCATGAAATCTCTTTTTTCATCCTTTTATTTTCAGTCTGTGTGTGTCTTTTGATCTGAAGTGAGTCTCTTGTAGGCATCATATGTATGGGTCTTGTTTTCTTAACCATTCTGCTACCCTGTTCTTTTGATTGGATCATTTAATCTATTTACATTTAAAATGATTATTGATAGGTACGTAGTTATTGCCATTTTATTATTCATATTTATTGCCTCCCTCCCCTACTTCTTCTTCTTAAAGAAGTCCCTTCAACATTTCTTATAATACTGGTTTGGTGTTGATGAACTTCTTTCTCTTTTTCTTCTCTGGGACAGAGATTGATTTTTGATTTAGGGGATCAGGAAATGTATTTTGGAAGAGGTGTTATTTGAATCAGTTAGGACTTGGTCAGATGATGATGTAAGATTTGGTAAGGTGCAGATTTGGTAAGTACAGAGCTTGTTGAGCGTTAGTGTAACAAATGTTATAATGAGTAGATATGAAAAGCATCATTGGAGATAGGATTTGGAAGGACCAGGTGGGGACGCCCAGCTTGTAGGCTTTGATTTGAAACTTGGTAAGCCTTATGAATAGAATGGCTCCTTAATCGGTCAGTTGGACTAATGTCATTTTTTTATGTCTGCACCAAAATCTTAAAAATATCTTTGATTCTTCCTTCTTTCATTCACATCCTACATTTAGTTTGTCCATAAATAATTGTGGGCTCTCCCTTCAAAACATAGCCGTATACTGTACCCCTGGATTACTGCCGTAACTTCTAACTGGTCTTTCTGCTTCTGCCCTTGTCCATCCTCGGTCTATTCTTAACCCACTGAGAGTTATTGTATTAAAATATATGTCTGACTATGGTATTCTTCAGATGAAAGCATTTTTGATTCATTCAAATATTAAGGGCCTACTGTGCACAGGGCACTGTTATGTGTTGGGGATACCACAGTGAACAAAACAAAAACCTCCGCTCTCAGAGATTACATTCTAATGGGACTGAAAGACAGCAAATAAGATCAATACATACAATATGCATAATATTATGATGTAAGTTTCCAAGGAGGGGGAAAGATGGAAGTAGGGAAGGGGGATAGAAAATATCAGGGGTGGTCACAGAATGTCTTACTGAGTAGACATGTGAGTAAAAGACTGAAGTGAGAGGATGAGCCCTGTGGACAGTAAGGGGAAGAACGTTGCAGGTAGAGGGGAAAGTAAGGGCAAAGCCCCGAAGCAGGAACTTGACGGTCATCTTCCAAGGACAGCAGGAAGGCTCCTGTCACCAAGGTGCCATGGATAAGGCGGGGATGAGGTCAGAGAGGCCATGGGGCTCAGATCATGGAGGGCCTTGTAGGAAATCTACAATGATTTTGGCTTTTACCCTGAGCAAGAATTTGGTGCAGGGGAGACGTAATCCAATTTATATTTCAGAGGATCACACAGGCACTGCTGAGCAGTGTCTGAAGGGGGGCTTGGAAGAGGGAGCCTCATTGGAGGCTATTGCAATAATCCAGGTGAGAAATGATGAAGGCTCAGACACAGACAATTGCAGAGCATCCTAGATACATTGTGAAGGTGGAGTCAGAATTTGCCGACAACTTGGCTGTTGAGTTTTCAAGAAAGACAAGAGTCAAGAATGGGGAGTATTTAGAGGAGCAGATACTCAGGGCCATAGCACAAACTCAGTTTTGGACAGGTTACATTTGAGTTACCTATTCAGCATTCCAGGGGAGATGTTGGATGGGCAGTTGGATACATAAGTTTGGAGTTCAGAAGAGAAGACTGGTTGGAGATAAATATTTGGGAGTTGGCAGAACATTAATCATATTTAAAGCTATGACAGCTCATCATGGTGGTGAGAAGAGACCAAGAACGGAGCCCTGAGACTCCATTGTTTAGTGGTTTGACCTGAATTTAGTAGGCAAGCCCTGTTCACCCAGGGATGGAATGCCTGCTTAACCTGACACTTGTAATTATGGCTATTTTGGCAGCTCTGGTGACACTTTCTTTTGGGGAGGGAGAGATGAGAAGCAGAGAGGGGGAGGCCCATTTTTCTGTTGTCATTACAAGATGTACAACGTGATATTCTCAGAATAAGGGGGAAGCTTAAGAATTAATACTGATCTGCAGAAAGAACCTGCTTTCAGGGTGTTTTAGCCAGTATTGTTTTGGCTGCAAGTAATAGAAACTTTAAGCTTGCTTAAATTGCATGGAGAATAAATACAATGAATGCTGTATAGAGCTGGAGAACAGGAGGGCAGATGGGCCTCAATAGCAGAGCTGCCTGAGGAGGCTCTGCGGTTGTTTTTTTCTCTCTCCACCTCCACTTCTGCTCCTTTCTGCAGGCGTGCCTGACTCTTTTCTCTGCAGACTGGCTTTCTCCATCTCTCTGGCTTCAGGCCCAACGTAGCATAGCTGCCTGCTCCCCACTCCAGCAGCCAGATCACATGTCCCTGCCCCACAGAAGCTGAGGTGCATTCTTTCTCAATGCCAGGGGACAGAGTGATGGGTTCATTTTGGGTCATGTGTCTCTCCCTGACCCAGTCCTCTATGGTGGTGGTGGTAGGAGGTCTCACTGTCCAACTTCAGCTGCAGGTGCCAAATTGTGTGGGTGAGAGGCAGGTCCAATAGGACAGGAATCAGGTGAGCAGGACAGACACCCAAAAGATGACCACTGCTGAGAGTGTGACATGTTCCCTGAGGAGAAGGGGCCACCAACTAAGTCTAATTGGATGACTGGATTGTTTCTCAGCCTAATCCAAGTGTCTGCGTTAGGTTTGCCTTTGCTGAGCTGGGCTACAAAGTTATATCCTTGGCTTTTATTGAAGGTGTCTGTTAAATACAGATATATGAGTGTCACCTCTACTCTTAGGACCCAATGGTGGTGAGAACATTGTCTATTATATCATTTGATGTTTCTATATAATGCATTTAGACTTTTGTTCCAGAATAGTTATTTCTCTAAAGAATGACAAGCATCTTTTTTTCTTTTCTTTTTTTTTCAATTTATTGGGGTGACAATTGTTAGTAAAGTTACATAGGTTTCAGGTGTACAATTCTGTATTACATCGTCTATATCTCACATTGTGTGTTCACCATCCAGAGTCAGTTCTCTTTCCATCACCATATATTTGATCCCCCTACCCTCATCTCCTAACCCCCTACAAGCATCTTTTTTTTTAAAAAGATTTTATTGGGGAAGGGGAACAGGACTTTATTGAGGAACAGTGTGTACTTCCAAGTCAAGTTGTTGTCCTTTCAATCTTAGTTGTGGAGGCTGCCGTTCAGCTTCAAGTTGTTGTCCTTTCAGTCTTAGTTGTGGAGGGCGCAGCTCAGCTCCAGGTCCAGTCGCTGTTTTTCTAGTTGCAGAGGGTGGAAACCACCATCCCATGCAGGACTCGAGGAATTGAACTGGCAACCTTGTGGTTGAGAGCCCACTGGCCCATGTGGGAATCGAACCGGCAGCCTTCGGAGTTAGGAGCACGGAGCTCTAACCGCCTGAGCCACCGGGCCGGCCCTACAAGCATCTTTTTTGAACGAGGGCTTTAAAACTTGTTAGGTTGCCCTTTTTGCATGGCCTCAAGGAAAATCCCCATTAACTGTGCAGGTAGCATGTATAGCTGAGCTGAGCTGGAACTTTTAGGCAAGGTTATACTAAGCAATCAGAAGGGAAATAGCCAAAGGATATATACATCTATCTGGTGAGGAATCTCAAACTCAAATGCCTGTAATGTCCAGGCAGTTAAGTAAGGTGATCTGAGTGGGCTTAAGAACGTAAGTGCAAACTGTTTGTATTGAGTTCAAGCATTTAGCTGCCTCATTACATTGCCTTTTAAAACACTAGGCTGGCCAAACAAAATAGCCAAGTAGAATACAGCCTGCCAGTGGTCAGACCTTGGAGTCTCACACAGCTTGCTGTTCTTTAGCTCCTCAGTGTCTGGGGTCCCTACGTAGGGTGGTTCCCTACTGAAACCCAGCTTGTCTTCCCCAGTGGGACAGGGCCTTCCCCTCCCACGTGGTAGTGCCAGGGCCCATCCAGACTTCATGTCTAGAAACATGTGACTTTTCTTTCCTGCCTATGGCCGACTCTGTGTTCCTGTTTCTTGCTGATGCCCTACCTCTTCCGAGGATTGTCTGCCTCTTGCAGACCCTGTCCCACAGGAATGCAACCAGCTCTATACTCTGTAAGATAGTCCTGTCAGGATGCATTAAGGGAGCCCAGCATCACGACCAGGTTGCGCGCTCTGTTCCTTTGGAGAGGAGGTGCTTTCTACAGGTCACGTTTGGGCTTGAAAATGGAAAGGAGGTGCCCTTGAGAGCAGACCCAAGTGTTTTCAGTTTTAGAAAAGTTTCTCCCAGATGATAGATTGATATGTGAGCATCTTGATTTTGCAACAGTATCTTACAAATTTGGTCACTGGGAATTAAGCCCCCTGTCAGCTAACTGATTTCAAGGCTAAGGAAACTGTCCCCAACCGCCACAGGTGCTCTGCCTTTCTCCTTCAGCACCCACCTCCCACAACCATTTGTTTCTAAACCAAAAGGCAAGTGAGTGGCCTTTCAAGTTTGAGAACTCAATATTTACAGAGACCAAAGTCCAGCACAAGGCATTAAGATGGCAAATAACCCTGAAGAGTGTGTGGGAACCCCACTGCCTATGGAGCATTGTGTTTGGAGTGAAAATAGCATCACATTTAAGAAACTTTAAAAAGAAGAAGAAAAAGAGATGTACAATTCTACCATTCCGCATAAGAGACTGCCTTGTAAACAGTGCATTATCAGAGGGGCTGAGCTTTAAGGAAGTCTTAAAGCCGAGTCTAAGGAAAATAAAATGGAAAGCAGCCTTCCATTTGGAGATAGCGTTGAAGCCTTCTCTGCCACAGGCATCGAGTAGAAGGGATGGAAAGGGCTTTAATTACAGAAAACTGGGTTTGAAATCACCCAGTGGTGGTGACCTCAGACACCAGTCCTGGCGAGAGGAGGTGGAGATGTGTGATCGGCCAGCTGGTCAGTGCTTGGCTGGTTTTGGGGCACCCAGGTAAAGAATCTGAGTCTGGTATGCGCCTGCGCCTTCCATGAAGGGCCAATGGTGGGGGTGGGCTGCGAGCACACAGCTGATCCCATTCAGCAGAGACTCAGAGTGCCTCTTTGTGTCAGGTTTCTTCTGGGCCTGGGGTATTCAGTGGTGAACAAGATGGCCTCGCCAAGCTTATGGTCTAGAAGGGGAAGATAAAGTAATGAAACGATAATTTTGGATTGAAGAGTGACCTTACAGAAAGCAACCTTTGTGTGTTGCATGGGTGTTGGGGACAGCCTCTCAGCCATCTAGAGGGAGGAAGAGCAAGGGCCAGGGCCCTGAGGCAGGATGGAGCTGGGCATATATGAGAAGCTTTCAGAGGATCAGTATGGCCATGGTGCAGCGAGCTCAGGGGAGGGCGGTGCCAGACAGATGTAGGAAGGGAGGCAGAGGCCGCTCCAACAGGCATGGAAAGGAGGCTTTAGGCAATGGTGTCACATAAACTGACTGGTATTATGAAGATCTTTGGGGCTGCTGTGCAGGGAATGGAGTATAGCGAGTAGGGACAGGAGTGGAAGCAGGAGCCATCCAGAAAGATCACACAAGCCAAGAGATCCCCATTTGTTTTCTTTTCCCGAGGATTAAACAGGTTAAACCTCCACCTGCATACTGCAGTGAGCTTGCAGTGTTTGCCTAGTTAATGATCTTATTGCAGAAGTATTGGCCCAGGCAGATGGTTATCACTTAGATCTGGGTGACAACAAAAGGGCAGGGGGGGGCTCCCTCCCAGGCAGAACCTGTGCTAATAACAATATAAGCAACCACAGGCAGGTGTGCAAAGGAGAGGCTGGACTGTTCCCCAGGAAAAGAACACCATCTCCTCCGGCTGCGGTTGTCCTGCTCAACTCCCTCCCAGGCTCCACTTCCCTCTCTCAGACCAGGAGGCAGCATCATAACAGAATTAACCAGAACAAGAAGGCAGCAAATGCACACACTGGTCAACAGTTACTAACGCCCAAACAGTCATAGTGCTGAGTTGCCTTTAGGTGAAACCAAGTGACACATGGCCTTGTTGTAATCAGGTTGACACAACCTTAAAAAGGGGTTGTAGGGGGGTGGGAGAGACTGTGTGTGTTTAGATTGATCACAGTGTGTCTCATTGTATAGCTCATGTCTCCATGCTATAGTGAATTACTGCTGAGTTCAGCCTCAGAGCCAGACCTTGTGTTCGGTGGGGTTGGAGAGAAAGGTGTAGAGCTGAGTCAGATGGTGCCTGGCATGGGGTTGGAAAAGCTGCCTGCAGAGGCCTGTGGGCAAATTGGGAATGAAGGCTGATGTCCTGAGTCCCTACAGATTGATGATTTGCTGGACATGGGGAACATAGACAAGAGGATGAGGCTCATGGAATTGGAATCCCTGAGAGGGTAGGTCCCCGAGTCCCCCAGTAGTTGCTACACAACCTGGTTTGAGGATTACTGGTCTGGTCCAACCTCCTCATGCTACAAATGGGTGATGATTCGTCTAGTGTTGCCTAATGAGTTGGTGGAATAGCCAGACCGGAACCCAGATTTCTAGACATCTCAGCTTTATGACTTTTTTCATCACATGAGGCTGCAGCTTGAGTGGAAGGTGCTAGAGGGGACTGCCTGGTGCAATGACAGGATGTGGGCCAATCAGACAGAGCCCAGTTTGACTTTCACAACCTGGAAGCAAAATGGCCATTCCTGCCTAAACCCCTGAAGGCAACAAGACAATGCTGAGAGTGCATTTTGTGTTTCAGGACCTTCCAGGAAGAAGCCGACCGTTTTACCTCGTGTGGCCACAATGCTGACTGCCCGCCTCTTCAGACCTCTGTCACAGCTCCCGGGGAAAACTCTGAGTTTCTCTGATAGAGAAAATGGAGTGAGGTAAGAAACTGAAGGGTGGAGGTGGCCTTGAGGGTCACTCTGTCTGGGAAAAACGTCTCCTTCACACATCAATGACGCAGGTGGTAACAGGCTTGACTCTCAGAGACGTCTCAGTACCCACGTCTACCAGCGAAGAAAACGCAGAGATGTCCTCAGAAGACAGAGACCTCCCAGAGCACACAGGGCACAGCAGAATATCTTTCATCAGATACATTTTTTAAACTTTTTATTTTGAAATAACTATACTTTATACAAAAGTTGCAAAAGTAGTACAAGGGTTCCTGTATCCTCTTTATCTAACTTCCTCAAATGTTAACATCTTGTAAAACCTTAGTGCAATCATGAAAACCAGGAAATTGCCACTGATATAATATTAATTAACCTAAACATCTGATTCAAATTTTGCCAAGTGAGGAGAACTGACTCTGGGTGGTGAACACACAATGGGATTTATAGATGATGTAATACAGAATTGTACACCTGAAATGTATGTAATTTCACTAACAATTGTCACCCCAATAAATTTAAAAAAAATTTTGCCAAGTGGCCCACTAATTGACCTTTTCCTGGTCCAGGATACAAACCAGGGGCCACAGTGCATTTAGTTGTCATGTCTCCTTACTGTCTTCCTATTGAGGACAGTTCCTGAGTCTTTGTCATTCTTCACCATGACACTGGGAAGAATGTTCTTCAGTATGCGTTTGTGTGAGGTCCCCGTGTTTAGATTCAGGTATGCACGTTTACAAGAACGCCAGCCAAGAGTGGTGGTGCCCTGTCATGCATCCCATCAGGAGGCACAGGAGAAGATGTTGATGTATCTCATTACTTTGATCACCTTATGCCCTTTTCAAATCTTATACATGAAACCAGGTAACTAAAATACCCTGAGACTTCAGTGAACTACTTGTGTGATTTAGAGAAATCATTAAGTAAGTACAAATTAAACAAGCAGCTCTTCTTCATTGAGAGCTTCCAGGATTGCCTTTTCCAAAGAGGATTCATGTGTTCTGCTACCTCATTTTCCTCTGTTGCAGTCAGAGCAAAGGAAAAATATGCCTTTTTCTTTTATATTTGAAAGGAGTGAAATTAAGTGTTAGGTAAAATTCAAAGTCCCAGCAGCTAGAAAATTGATGGGTATTTTCTATCCAGGTAAAGATTTTTAGAAGAACATACATTTAGGCTTTTAGCAGCATTTGCTTAAAAGCATTTCCGCGGGATACAGCTGCTTGGTTGGAGATGGGGCTTCAACTACCAGAGAACACCATATAAGAAACATTAAAATGTCCCTTCCAGCAGAGAGGACATCTCATCGAAAAGGGAATGGAGCCTGGCTCTATTGAAAGGCTTTTGAAGGTGATTTACTGCAATTTTTTTTTTCAGTGAGTGAGTCATAGAAATGGTAAAAATCTGTCTTAAATATGGCTTTTAGAAATTTCTGGAGATTATTTTTTATATAGGAAAATAATCCCAAAGGAAGTTAAATACTTTTACAAAGGTTTTATCCTCAAATTAAAGGGAAGTGAAGCATTAGTCAAGCCTCTGGCTCATTGGAAGGGGAAAAAGAAGGCTGTCATGGGGAGATTCTGAGTCTTCTGACAGGATTGTGGAAAAAAGCTGGTTAGGCTGAGGAGGCTGGGGCCAGCGTGGTGGGGGGCAGAGATGGGTCAGAGTGCATTAGCTGTCCTCAGGGCGAAGGCACCAGCCGAGGTCTGGGAGGGAGACCCAGGTGTGTGAGGAGATGGAAGGGGGTAATCACTGTGCTGGGGTCAGACAGGAGGTCTTTGAGTGGGGAAAAACTTTGGCCTGATCATTTTGCATGAATCTCAGTTGGAAAGGGCCTCATACTTCTTTTCCCACTGTGGGTGGATCCTGTGATAGCACCCTTACAAGTGACCTTACAGCTTTTATCTGAGTATCTTCAGCGATGGGGTGGTCAGTACCTCTCACAATAGACCTCCTGTCTTTGGATGGTGCTGTTATAAAGTCTTCATATCAAGCAGAAATCTTTTCTCTCTAAATGCTGCCCCTTGTTCCCGGCTCTGCCCGCTGTATTCATACTGAAGAAGTTAATAGCTTATCCTGAGGGACACCATACCACCCCAGCACCCCTCCCCTGACTTCTCATTCCATCTGCTTGCTTTTTCATTGCTCATCTCCCCGGTCTCCCCACTCAGCATCCAGGTCTCCCACCCGCATGATGTCCATTTGGTCTGTGATCCTTCTTGAGATGTGATGCCCCGGGCAGAACACCCCCCGTGTACCTGCCTCAGAGCAGCTGTCAGTACACAGCATCTGTCCCAGGGAAAACCTCCCCAGGAGTGGCTGCATGTGCTCCCTTCCCTGATACCTGACAACCTGTTCTGCTTACTGACTGCACAGACCTTTGAGTTTGGATACAACTTAACAACATAAAGGAACAAAGTATTGATACATGGAACAACCTGGATGAATTTCCAGAAAATGATGTTGAGTGAAGAAAGTAATCCCCACATTCCATTTATATAACCTTCTTGAAATGACAAAATTATAGAGATGGAGGACAGATTAGTAGTTAAAGAGGATGTGGGGAGGGCGGGAAGTGGATGTGGCTCTAAAAGGGTAACATGTGAGGGATCCTTGTGGTAGAAATGCTCTGTGTTTTCACTGTATTGATGCCAGGATCCTGGTTATGATATTGTACTACAGTTTTGCAAGATAACATTAGGGGAAATTGGGTAAAAGGTACAGGGCATCTCTCCGTGTTATTTCTTAACTGCATGTGAATCTACAATTATTTCAAAATAAAGTTTAATTAAAAAAACTATCCGGAAGCAGCATAAAACCTAAGGGTTGAGACATGGAATTTGCAGAAGATTCGTTGACAAAGCAGTATCTCTTGTAAGGTCTTCCTAAACAGTGACAAAAACAGTCACTGCAACAGCTGGCCGCCTTTCTTCCAGCCTAGCAACCCTAGAGGAAAGAGGACCTCTTCCTCAGTAGAACCAGCATGTTGTCCCCAGGGGCTTGGGCTGGGGAGACAGTCAGAGCTGCTCACTGGTGGCTGAGGGTACTGAGTTGCTTCTGCCCCAGGAACAAGGTCTAGGTGTGACCGCAGCCTGTGCTCATGGCTTCCTTTTCTCTTGCAGGCACACATTACTATTTTACTCTGCCTCCTTTGTCCCTATGGGCCGTCGGACGTATGCTGATGCAGTGAGCCCGGTGAGTGGCAGCCTAGCTACCTGGGACCAGCCAGCCAGGTGGTTAGAGCCCTTCCCTCCGGGCCCCAGGCCCTGAGCCACCCTCAGAGCAGGGCTTTAGAGCTTTCAGAACACTCGGAGCACTTTCTCACTTGCTTACTGACCCCCCACCCCCACCCCCCCCAACCCCCAGCACACACTCCAAATCTCCCATCAGATGAGTAAGGGGTTAAGACTTTAGACTCTGGAATCTCTCAGGCCTGGTTTCAATTCCAATTCTATCACTAAGTATATGGGCATTTAAAAAAGATCTGTTTCCTCACTTGTAACATGGTGTAATAAGCATAATTATTATATGGAGTTATTGTGAGAGTTAAATGAGAGTAAGGCATGCACAGTGCCTTGTACATGGTAAATAACGATGAAGATGACGGTGGTGATGGCGATCGTGATAATGGTGATTGCAGATGAGGAAACTGAGGTCCAGAAAGGGGAAGTAAGTTCCCAAGCAACCTTATTAGTTGGTGGCAGAGTCTCAGGTAGAACTCCGTCTCCTGTTCTAAGTCTAAGCTTTTTCCACTATACTACGGTGCTTCTCCAGTAGCCAAGTGGGGAGCGCCAGGGCTGGCCTACTCAGGAAGTACTAGTTCCTGCCCAGAGGGGGCCTGGTCACTGCCCTCAGGATCCTGGTTCCTAACATGGGGTCTAACCTTCTAAAACAGGTGGGCAGCAAAGCTGTCCTGGTCACAGGCTGTGACTCTGGATTTGGGTTCTCCTTGGCCCAGCATCTGCATTCAAAAGGCTTCCTTGTGTTTGCTGGCTGCTTGATGAAGGTAAGAGATGGGTCAACTTTGTCACCACGGTCCTTCACACGTAGTCATTGTTTTGTAGGGTATTTTTTTTATTGCAGTCAAATACACATAACATAAAATTTACCATCTTAACCGTTTTTAAGTGTATTGTTCACTGGTATTAAACATATTCACATTATCTAAGTACCACTTATAAGTAGAATGATACAGTATTTGTCTTTGTGACTGGCTTATTTCACTTAACATAATGTCATCAATGTTTGTCCATGTTGTAGCATATTACAGGATTTCTCTTAAGGCTGAATAATGTTGCGTTTTATGTATACGTTATATATTTTACTTATCCATTCATCTGGAGATGGACACTTGGATTGCTTCCATGTTTTAGCTACAGTGAATAATCCTGCTATGAATAGGGGTATATAAATATCTCCTCGAGACCCTGCTTTCAATTCTTTTGGGTATACACCCAGAAGTAGAATTGCTGGATCATATGGTAATTCTATTTTTAATTTTTTGAGTAATCATCAAACTGTTTTCCATAACAGCTGCACCATTTTACATTCCCACCAACAGTGCACAAGGGTTCCAATTTCTCTGCACTTTTGCCAGTACGTGTTGTTTTTTCTTTTTTGATAGTAGCCACCCTAATCGGTATGAGATGGTATCTTATTGCAGTTTTGATTTGCATTTCCCTAATGATTAGTGATGTTGAGCATCTTTTCATGTCATTGGTCATTCATATATCTTCTTTGGAGAAACGTTTATTCAAGTCCTTTACCCATTTTTTAATTGGGTTGGTTTTTTGTTGTTGTTGAGTTTTAAGAGTTCTCTATATATTCTGGATATTAATCTGTTATCAGATATATGATTTGCAAATATTTTCTCCCATTCTGGGGGTTGTCTTTTTACTCTGTGTATAGTACCTTTTGATGCACAAAATTTTTAATTTTGCCTATTTTTCTTTTGTTACCTGTGCTTTTGGTGTCATATCGAAGAAATAATTGCGAAATCCAATAGTGTGAAGCTTTTGTTCCATGTTTTCTTCTAAGAGTTTTATTGTTTTAGGTCCTTGATCCTTTTGAGTTAATTTCTGTATATGGTATTAGGTAAATGTCCAACATCATTCTTTTCTGTGTGGATATCCAATTTTCCCAACACCATTTTCTGAAAAGACTGTCCTTTCCCCCATTGAATGGTCCTCGCACCTTTGTCAAAAATCACTTGACTACATATGTGAGGTTTTTTTTTTCTGGGTTCCTTTGGGACTCATCCAGTGGAATTTAGGGTGCATGAAGGGAAGTACTGGGACATGAAGCTGCAGAAGTAATTAGGGTACAGTTTCCCCAATTAGAGAATTATGCAACTATCTCCACAGATCACTTTTAGAAAATTTCTATTTCTCAAAAATTTCCCTCTTGACCATTTGTACACCTGCCACACCCACTTCTAGTCCTGGATAACCACTTGTTTCTGTTTCTTCAGATTTGTCTTTTCTGGACTATTCATATGAATGGAATCATACAATACACAGGCTTTTATGCCAGGCTTCTTTCACTTAGCATAATATTTTTGAGATTCTTCCATGTTGTAGAATGTAAGAATAGTTCATTCCTTTTTATTGCTGGATAGTATTCTGTTATATGAATATATTACTTTTTAAAAAGTCATTCACTTTTTAATGGATATTTGGATAAAAATGTTGGGATTTTGGGCCATGATGAACAATGCTGCTATGAGCATTCACATACATTTCTTCATGTAGACATGTTTTTACCTGGTTCCTTTTATTGGAATTTAGCAACCAACAACTGGGCATTAAGCGTGCTCATTGCTAATGGAGCATTGCTGCTCTTTGTCCCTCTCAGTGGACGTGTGTATGTGTGTGATTATTTATACACACATACATATATACAAATGCACACACTGTATCTATGACACACACACACAAACACACACATAATTCATGAGGTTATACTAACCTCCTAATCCAATTCAACACACCAGCATTCTTTCTTGCTTCCCTCATTCCGTTTTTGTTTCTTTCTTCTCTTGCAGTTAGAACCCTGATTCCCAACTATGTCAATATATTTACTCATTTGGCTGATCATATGGTGTACACACAATAGCTTCAGAATTGCTACATTCATACCATTACAAATAGCAAACCTACTAAGTAGTTATCTTAGTTTGAATCCTGCAAGAAGCAGGTGCCAAAATAGGATTAGCTGTGCAAGAGATTGATTTGGGAAATGCCTATAATAGCTACAGGGGAATAGGGCAGGTAAAGACAAAGAAATCTTTTAGATTGCAATGCAGGTCTGTGAAAAGAAGTTGGAAGGAAGGAGGATTAGGTAGGTAGAGCTTCTGACTGCAGTGCAGTCTGAGAGTCTTGGCTGGGATGATGGGGAGTTTCCAAGTCAAGGTTAGAGGAGACCTGCCTTGGGCAGGAATGGCCCAGTGTACCCGCCATGCTCAGCCGTTGACTAAGAGCAGCCCAGGCAAGTGTGGCTGTGACCGTGGCATTCACCCACAGTGGATCTGAAAGTGTGGCAGCTGGAGACCTTCTGTCAGCTGCTCCCACAGCAGGTTGTCCTGAAAGGAGGGTACTACTGTGGTCACCACAGTAGAGCTTTAAGGTTTTTTTTTAAGTGTTTTTTATCTATTGACTGAAGGTATACAAAGTAGTGTGTTTAATATTTACTTGGATTATTTTTTGTCTTTATCATTACATTAGTTATTTGAAATACAATGTGATTCATATGTTTGTGTTTTGTTTCCTTTGTTCTTATTGATTTAATTTGATTTGAGAATATGTAAAAGAATAACAAGGCTCTAAAGTCAAAATTATTTTAAAAGCTACACTCAAAGTAGTGTTATGCTCCCACTTTTTCCACTTCATTCTTTTAATTTATCTCTCTTATACAAATGTTTGTATACGGCATATACCTTTTTATAATTAAAAAAATTAACAATATATCTTGGAAAATACTCCATATGAGTTCATAGAGATCTGTACTATTTTTAACAGCATTGTGGTACTCCACTGTGTGGGTGGACCATAGTTTACTCCATCCATCTCTTTGGAGCACTTTTAGATTGTTTTTCAATATTTTGCAATTATAAATAATGCCACAATGAATAACCTTGTGCATACGTATTTTTGTATTGTTGAGGGTTTTCTCTTTAGGGTAAATTCCTAGGAGTGAGGTTCCTCGTAGGTTAAAGTGTTAAAAATATATATTAAGAAGATATTCCCAAGTTCCTATCACAGGAGCTGTGTAATTTGACATTCCTACAAGTAATGTATGGACATACCTGTTTTCACACAACTTCACCAACAGAGTGTGCATCAACTTTTGATTTTTGCCAATCTGATAGATGAAAAATGTACCTCAGTGTAGTTTTAATTTGTGTTTCTTTTACTGTGAGTGCATAGCCCTGTTCTTTAAAGGTAAGACCCAGAAGTTGCACATATGCTGCCCATGCTCTCCCTCTATTGGCCAGAACTTAGTCACGTGCCATGGCCTTACCTGGCTGCTAGGGAAGCTGGGAAATGTAGTTGGTATTCTGAGACAACATGTAACCTGCTTAAAGTCAGGGGTTTTACTATTATAGAGGAAGGAAAGAATGGGTATTTGGTACAACTTGCTGTCTCTGCTCAGATGTTTCCACCCTCTTACTCTTCACTCTCTACTGGATCAAACACACACACACACACACACACACACACACACACACACACACCCAACATAATCCCACATCCTATGTGCACTACTACCTCATTTCTCTGCTTATCTTTGTAGAAAAGCACCCCTAGAAGGTTGTTTGTACTACCTATTTTCTTTCCAACCCACCTAGATCGGGTTTTTGACCCTACCACTCTCTTTATTTGTTCATCTATTCAGCAAATATTTATTGAGCGCCTGCTATGAACTGATGAAATTCTATGAAGGTAGAGCATATGACAATTCAGTGAAAAGTTATTGCCCTTGTGGAGCTTACATGGGGGTGGGGTGGGAGATGAGCAAGGAATAAGATAAGTAAGTAAATTGCTTTTATGTGGGGTGGTTCAAACCAGTTACGCGAGACTCAGCCTAACCCATAGAGAACTTTCCACTGCTGACGTATGCTGGCCAACCTTGTGCTTCCTCCTGTAGCCCTTGCTTCAATACCAGTTGTAGGTGCCCCGGGCAAGCCCTGGGCTAAGAGTAGGCATTTCTCTATTATTTCATCCTCTGGCAGCTACTCCTTTCCTCTTGTGAGATTCACGCACCACTGAGAAAGTCACTGCCAATTAAATTATGACTGACGGTGTTTAATTTTCACGTTGATTGTAGCTCATCCCTATTGTGAAAAACTGTGTCATAGAATAGATGAAATGTGATAATACAACCTGCCTCATGATGGGAGCACTAATGAGACAATGCACGTCAAGTACTCAGCAGTCTGAAGCACAGTAAACAATAAGCGACATCTACTTGATTCAAATCCCCAGCAGCTCACTACTGCCCCCAGACAGGCTGCTGCCCACCTCCCAGCCTCCTGTTCCACTGCCTCCTCAGGCCTCTGCTCTGCCGGCCTGACTTACGGGCCCCGTCCTCTTACCTCTGCCTGAAGTGCCCCTTCCCCAGAGGCCCTTTGGGTCCAGGTCCTCAGTTGTCACTGCGTTTAGAAAGTCTTCCCTGCCTGCCCCACCTTCTGTGCACCCCCCCACCTCCCACAAGGTCTCCTGCGGCTAGTACTTCCCGGATTGTTTGCTTACTCAGCTGCATCCTTCCCTAAAATGTGGATCTTTGAGAACAGGGACTGAGTGATTTATTTTTGTGTCTCCAGATCAGTGCTGGAACATGATAAAGGCCCCAAAAATGTTGCTGACTGAGTGATACTTTTCTCATGTGTAATAGTACCTGAATTCGTTTATCACTGAACATATTTTTAAAAATGATTTCCTGTTTTCCATTAACCTGAGCAGGTCAGGACAGGTAATGTCCTTATGTCCAACAGTAGCTGGAAAAACTGGGCACCTGTTAAGGGACACGGCTGAGTGAGTGTACAGAGCCTGGTTAGTGACCAAACTGGAAGTAGAGGCTGGCATTGGCCTCTTACAAATTTTGGGGTGACAGGCCCTTGGCTTAGAACATAGGTGGCAAACTGCAGCCTGCTGGTCACATGTGGCCTGTGGATATGCTTTGGCCCACGCGTCTTTTTTTATTTTTTTGTTTTTTTGTAGTTTAACTAAATTGCTAGCACTTAAAAACTTAGGAAATTTCACACAGAAATCCCAATTACAAGCTTAAAAATTTAAGCACCTGCAACCCTGGGCTTACATACACCCGTGGGCAACAGCTGGCAGGGGTTGAGAGGCCAGGCATGTGCTTCACCCCTGAGTGGTCTCCCGCCTCACCTTATGATACCCACATGCCTGGCCCTGCCAACCTCTGCTTAGAGAAAGGATCCTGCTAGTGAGACCTTGGGGCTCACATTTGTGTCTGTGGCACTTAGTTTGGTGCTTGGTATGTCATCAGGGGTTGAATAGAACCTCCTGCTGATGGAGCAGGTCCAGGGGGGCCTCCAGAGACCACCACCTGCAGTTGTTAGTAGCCCCAGGCTTACGCAGGGACTTGGGGCCAGCTCCCTGCCATGGCCCTGGTCTTCATCCTGGAAGCAGGATGGGAAGGAGGCAGATGAAGCAGCTTCTCTCTCCTCTTCAGGACAAAGGGAATGAGGGGGTCAAAGAGCTGGACAGCTTGAAGAGTGATCGACTGAGAACCATCCAGCTCAACGTCTGCAAAAGTGAGGAGGTGGAGAAAGCGGTGGAGATCGTCCGCTCCAGCCTGCAGGACCCCGACAAAGGTAGGGAGCACCTTGGGGCAGCTGGGTAGTGCACGGGCTGTTCCAGGGGTGCCCTTTGTAAGTGCTACCATCCATTATTGTTCACTCTTCCTCCAGCACAGTTATGTGAAACATACCCATGCAATAAGGCAGTGTGAAAGAAAGCCAGAGGTAATTTCAGAATCTACAGGAATGATGAGTGAACGTGTTCTGGTTCAGGTCAGGTCAGCCAATGCCTATTGAATGTCCACTCTCATCCCAGGTGCTGGGCCAAGTGTTGGGGATACAAAGATGGCCAAGAAAGGACCTCATTGGGGGTTGGCCCCATGATTTCCACATCCCCTCTCAGGGAGGGGCACAGGACAGAGGGACTAGCCTAGTCTTAGGGTGAGCAGAGAATGGGTCATTTAGGGCAGATTGTGGCAGAATGTGCAGAAGGGCATTCCAGGAAGAGAGGAGAGCGCACATAATGGTGGGACGCACACACGGTGTGTTAGTGACAACAAGCCAGGGGTCAAGTCTGGTGGAGATGGTAGCAGCAAATGAGGTGGGGAGGGAGCTTGGTCAGGGCCTGGGGTGCCAGGCGAGGGAGGTGACCTCTCTTTTAAGGGCAGTGGGAGCCACAGAAGGGCATTTTCCGAGGGAAATGACCTGGTCAGACTAGTGACAGCTTCTCTGGGGGCCGTGGTGGCAGTGTGGAGTGGATTTAAAGGGGGACATAGGTATGAGAGTCCTGACTAGGCCAGTGAGAGGAGCATCAGAATCAAGGAGCATTAAGGAGACGTAGCTGCACATGGAGATGAGGGAGAGGCAAGAGGTTCGTATCCTGGACATCTGGTACCCCTCCCCGGAGGAGCGCTGAGGGATGGGGTGATGCCGAAGTGCCCATGGGATGTCTGGGGGCGGGGGGTGTCTGGACGGGAGATCAGGAGTCCAGGGTTGGACGTGAGACTAGGAGTGGGGGAGATGCAAGCAGGGACTCCTGGGAAACATGAGCAATTAGGGCCCAGAGAAGGGGAAGAGATAACTGTCAGGGAAGTTAGGTACACTGCCCCAGAAGCTAAAGGGACAGAAAGTTTGGGGGATGGTAGCCAACAGGGTCACATGCTACAGAAAATCCCCATGATGTAAGGACTCCAATGTCCTCCGAGTTCAGCCCCTGGAAGACCTTGGTGGGAGAGGCTGTTGTACAACCGAGGGGAGGGGATGCCCTTCAAGCAGAACACAGTGTGATGGTGCCGCCTGGCCCGGGGAAGCCAGTCCAGTCCACTCCCTGCATCTCTGGCATTTACCTTTGAGCTTCCTGCCATCCCAGGCAGAAAGGGTGTGCCTCATGCAGCTCTGCTTTCCCACAGAATGGGGTGCGGGCAGCTCTCCTGAGTGGCAGCTTCAGTGGCTGGCAGGCAGGAGGGAAGGGGGTGGGGCGGCCGGGGCCTGTGCTGGGCCCTCTGCTGAGCGTTTATCAGGTAGAGATGCTGTCATCCTCAGCGGCCACCTCAGAAGCTCCTGCGCTGTGCAGCTATCAGAGAAGCTGTTGCTCTGGCTGCCAGCCTGTCACTAAGGAGTCACCTTGTCAGCCCACTGCCACCCCCTCCCCCACAGCAGGCCATTGCCAGGCCTGTGAATTCCGGAACATCTGTTTAGTAATTAACAGGCAGACCAGGGCTCTTGTTCCATTAAGAAAAGTCAGGATGGGTCCCACTGGGATGATTACCAGCCTGCTTCACCCCCTTCCTGGTGCTAAATCCCCCTCCACCCCAGGGCCGGCCCTGGCAGCTGGGATGTTGCCTTCATAAACTACCAGGCAGGAAAACAGCTGCAGTCAGCACCATAAAGCCACTTCATTACAGCCTGTGGGTTTGGGGGGATTTAAAATGCCTGTGGAAAGCAATCTCATTGTAGTTCTGAGCACAGAATGGGGCTGCAACAGGGCTGGGGGCTGCTTGGCTCCCTGGTTCTTGTACCCTGCCAGCAAGGCAGAACCGCTCCGTTCCCTGGACTGGTCTGACCTGTTAGCCTAACTGGCAAGGCGGAGTGAACCCCGAGGCACTAGGGGAAGGCACTCAACACCCCTGCCCTTGGATGGTGCTCAAACCCCAGCCCAGTACCACCCTTGATGTGTTAACCTTTTCCTGATGCTTTTTTCTCATGATGTATTCTGGCGAGGGTTGATAAACCACTCACCATGACCTTAGTTATCCAATACTTCATTTTTTGGAAAAATATCTGAAGGTTTTTAGGTCTGCAAAAGAAAATAAATCTGTTTGATATGTGGTTGTGCAGGTCTCCCCTTGCCCTCCCCTGCCTTCCTCCCTGAGGTCCCGCCCCTTCCCCGGGCTGTCTTTGCCTGGTAAAGCAGCTGGAATTCTGCCCTTCTCTGCCTGTGCTGTCTTTGAACTCCAGCTGGCGCCCTCCCAGAGCTTTCCAACTATTTCTAAGCGAATGGCCGCTTCTCACTCAATTCCCAGGCAGGAAGCTCCCAGGAGAGAAGTTCAGGGTACATTTTGATCGCAAGTTTGGTCCGTTTCACCCTGGTTCTGTGGAGCAGTTGCTGCCAAAGCCAGGGGAGCCAGCCACAGGGGGTGAGATGAAGAGGATTGTCTGATTAGAGCAGGTGAGCCATCTGCCACCAGCCCTTTTCTCCCCAGTGGACTGGACACCTGGGGTCTGTGACCAGCACTCCCCACTTCTACCCCAGGGAAAGGTCGAGTGAGTGGCCAACTGACAGACTGTGGGCATTCGTCTGAGCTTGAAACTACTTCTCTTACAGTCAGTAAACATTTACTGAGTACTTGCTGTGTAGTTGGTAGTGTACTGAGCACCAGAAGGAGGAGTTTGCAGTTGGACACGACCAAATGGAAGTTGGTGGCTTTATGGCAGGACCTGTGAGGAACCATTATAGCACTGGGGACATTATGCCATGAGCAGGGAAGACCCTACTACGTATCTGGGACACCCTCGGGCTGGGAGTGAGAAGACTGGATTCACTCTGAGCTTCACCTCTTACTAGAATTGTGACCTTTGGATTGCACCTTCACTTATGTGGGCCTCAGCTTGCCCATGTGTGAAGTGGGAGAGGTGCTTTGACAGCCGTGTAATGCTCACCTGGATCTAACTGCTGAAGGAGCAAGGATAGTATTTCAACAAAAAGCTGCTCTCAGGATGAGGGGTGGGGATGTTGAGCAGATACCAGAAATGCAGAGACAAGAGGGGCTGCCATGTTAGAGGAGTGGCAGGCTGTCCAGGCTTCAAGAAGGCAGAGTACCTGAGCAGGAGTGGGTGAGAAACCTGGAAAAGGTGGCTTCACATACCCCTTTAAGGAAGGGAACCATTGGGCAGAAAGTAACTGACTGAGGAGACTCTGGCTAAGGATGGAGGCGGAGGAGACAGCCTGAGACAGGGAGACCTGGGAGAGCGTGTCCAGTAATACAGGAGGGAGGTAACGAGGACCCAAACTAATGCTGTGGAAACAGGAAAGAAAACACCCATTCTAGAGATATTGCAAAGAAAGACAACAGCAGCACAGGGTTAGCATGAGGCTTTGTCCTCACACTGACCTGGGTTCAAATTCCGTTCTGTCTGCTTGTTAGCTGGGTGACATTGAGCAAGGCACTTAACCTCTCTGAGCCTCATCCAGATATGGGACAATTTAATATCTACTTTATAGGTTGGTTGTGAGGATCAGGTGAATTAATAGATGTAAAATGTTTGGTTCAGGGCCTAGCAGATGTCCTTTTGATCTTATCAGTAATGTTAACAGAACTCATTAGAAGGGAGAGAAGTGAAGGAGCTGGGGAGTCAACAAAGAAAGTGAAACTATTAACATGGAGGAGGGCAGGGTTGGGCAGCTGGGAACTTGATGTGTTGGTGTGGTTAGGGTGAGTTGGGGACCTGTGGGACATGCAGGTAAAAGTGACCATCAGGAGGAGACTGGGGTTAGGAGAGAGTCATAACTGCGAGGGGTACATGGAAACCCTCACACAGAGGTGGCAGTGGGGGGGCCTGCTGCAGGAGCACAGCTCTCATCCATTTACTACTGACCAAATCCGCCAAGCTATCATCCAGGGGCAGTGTGTTTTCATAGGCCAAGTTCAATTAAACTTTCCTGGATGTCAGTGTCAGATGTAATTAATTTGTAAATAGAAAATGCATGTATTTTAAGTGGTGTGATACTGTCCCATATGAATCAAACACAAAACACCTGGAAAGTTCCATGAACATAAGGAAAATGAGGCTGCCTAAACACTGAGTATAATTTGAAAGAAGGTGGACATTGGAGGACACCTGTATCTAGTGGGGCAGGTAGAAGAAAGGTGGTAGGGAGGGTGGAGGAGATGCTCAGGTATTAATAATGCCGGGGGAGGGGTGAGCGCCAGGAGCCATGAGTGGTGCTCCGATTTGGCGAAGTTGAGGCGAGAGAAGACCGGCAGCATCCTTAGCATGTGCTCTCTAGATACCCTGGAGCCCCGCTAGGGCTGGGACCGAGTGATAGGGAAATGGGAAACTGGAAAGTGGAGCTTGTGTTCTCAGAAGCCTGGCTGCAGAGGGAAGGGAAGCACACGGTAGCATGGTTAAGAGAAGATTCTTTAGGATGTGGACACATGGTGTTTGAATTCACCCAGCAAACCTTTATTAAGCACCTCGTGTGCTTAACGTCGAAGGGAAGGAGACGGAGCAATGGAAGAGATGAAGTTGCATAAAAGAGAGAGGATTGATAGCTTCCCATCTGGAAGGTGGAGGGTGAAGTGTCAGCCTTGGCAAGTGGCTAGAGGCCTTCTGGGAAGAAGAGAGGGGAATGGCTGTGGGAAGTCTGCAGCAGTGGGGAAGGGGAGGGGTGGCAGCTGTGGCGGGTTGTAACGCCTGCAGCAATGCAAGGTCACCAGTGAGCTGAGAGCTGAGGCTTCAGTTTGGGGAGTGGGAGAGCTTCACGAGCACTTTGTTAACCAGCAATTTCCTTTCCCTAATAAATGTCCTTAATTTTCCATAATTGAAGGAGAAGGCATCAGAGGTCAGTTGACAAAGCTTTAATTTGGGTATCATCGAAGGGAAGCAGCTAGAGACCAATTATCGTGTTTCCCCGAAACTAAGACCTAGCTAGACCATTAGCTCTAATGTGTCTTTTGGAGCAAAAATTAACATAAGACCTGGTATTATGTTATACCCAGTATTTTATATTATGTTATGTTATGTTTTATTATATTTATTATATTATAAAGACCCGGTCTTATACTAAAATAAGACCAGGTCTTATATTAATTTTTGCTCCAAAAAACGCATTAGAGCCGATGGTCCGGCTAGGTCTTATTTTCAGAGAAACACGGTACTGTGTCATTTATACAAACTCCATGATTAACTCAGAAAGCAAGCAGGACCAGAGTTCCCATGGGCAAGGGGACAGCCCCCAGGAGGGCAGCCCTGCCCTGAGGCTGCAATTTGGAAAGGAGCACAGGGCTTTCAAGGCCACAGGAGACTAAACCCTGAGGGAAGAGGCAGGGCCCCACTCTGTTCTGCGGCTCCAGCCCATCCAGTCCTTACACCCCAAAAAACAACTCAAAAAGGGCTCTGCAAAACATGGCTGCCTCTTTATTGGCATTTCCCCGTTTAGCTCTGCTTCTGACTTCCTGGGCACAACGAAGCCAGTCCTTTCCCCTGAGGGCCTCCATATCCCTCCATATGTGAGATTAGTACTCAGACTAAGTGGACTCTAAGGAGCCTTCCAGCACCAACATTCTGTGTCTGTAAAAGCCAGCTGTCCCTTTGCTGGTCTTGCTGGAAACAGTCAACCCAAGTGTACTTGGAGAGTGTACATTTGCTCCAATCCCGTACTCAGTCCCGGGGGACCACACAGGGCTGAGAGGTGGTCTCTATTTGCAAAGACCAGGTATATATACACATATATATATACCAGACCATATATATATATGATGTTTATGAACAGGGTCACATGATAACAAGCAGCAATGCATGTTCAGAGAAGAGAGAGGTCAGAGCATGGAGTATTGTTAGGTGGGTCTCGGGGTGGAGCAGGACAGGGGAGGGGGTCCAACCCGAGATCGAGGCTTGGCTGAGCCTCTAACTTGCTGTGTGCCTTTCGGCACTGGGTCCCCCTTCTGGTCCTCCAGAGAGGGCTTGGCCTGAAAGACTCCTGAGATTCTCTTGGCTTCTGGTAAGAAGGAGGAAGCAAGTGAATGCTCAGAGGCAGGGATGAATACACTGGTGCCTGGGTGCAGTGGGTGGTGATGAGACTGGCAGGAACAGAGTGGAAGTGAGTAAGGTGAGGGGGACTCCAGGCCGGGGCGCTGGCAGGGCTGGGTCATGATGGGCCCAGACACTCGATTAAGGCAGAATGAAGATAAGGACTAGACAATCTAGGCTTAAGGGAAGGTCACAGCCAGCACTTTAGGCCTCTCAATCACCTATTATTCTTGGCAACTCCTTGAGTAAGAAGCTGGCAAGTCCTGGGGTAAAGGGATGAAAGTAGGGAGGGGAGTGGCCTGCAGGCTGATGGGTGATGGAGCCCACGTGGTGACCTCCATTCTGTCCCCTCCTGTCCAGGCATGTGGGGCCTGGTTAACAACGCGGGCATCTCAACATTTGGGGAGGTGGAGTTCACCAGCATGGAGACCTACAAGGAGGTGGCAGAAGTGAACCTCTGGGGCACAGTGCGGATGACAAAATCCTTTCTCCCCCTCATCCGAAGGGCCAAAGGTGAGTTGGAAAGGGGCCTTCCTCCTGCCCCCCCATCTGCCCCACCTTTTTATTTTTGCTCAGAATGGAAATAGGTCTCAGCAGAGCCAACATCCATGGCCACAGTCCAGGGAGGCTGGGCACATGACTCCCGGGGGCCATGCTGGGCCTGTGGGTGCTGGTGAGTGGGGGTGCGGTGGCCGGCGGGGCGGAAACAGAAGTATGGTTTGCAGAAAGTAAAGCAGGTAAGAGGTCAGCCGTCTGTGCAGCAAAGGCTAAACTATTACAGGTTCCTACTCTGGGAATTGAATCTAAAGAAATAACCACCCTTGTGTACAGAGCTCTGTGTACATATCACGGTATCAGCAGGGGTGTGGTTAAGTTAATTTTGGTAAATCCGTTCTATGGGTTACTCTGCATAGCTGACAAATGAGATCCTTGTGGCAGTAAGTTAAAAAAAAAAAAAGGAATAATCAAGATTAGAAATTAGGAAAACAGACAAAAGACCCAAACCATGTTAGGTAGCACATATATGCAAACCACCTAAGTAGTCATTGACACACATTTTTCTCCCTAAAACAGCAAACAATTATGGCAAAAAGGGGAAGATCCATATGACCTCTCCCAAGTTCCCAGAAATAACACGATGAACCCAGAGAGCATTGTAGACTTTAGAAGAAAACCTCAACCCTTCAGCAACTTAGAGGTTTCTGAAAGGTGCCCACAGTGCCCAGGATGTGGCTGTGCCTTCACTTTCTGGGTGCACAACCAGGGCAAGCAGATCTCTGCTCTGCCTGGCTGTCTGGATGGGCTTCCCCTCTACCCACCACCCCCAGGGCTGGGAGAAGCTGTGGTAGCTGTTAGCACCCCCAAGCTGGGCCTGTGGGAGGGCCTCTGTAGTCACCACTCTCTCCCAGTGCCCCAGACACTGCCCACATGTTCTCGCCCTGAAATCAAGTTCAGAACTCTGCCCTACCCCTGCCCGCTTGCAGACAGGGTGCTGCCAGATGATTAGAGTTTGGGGTAAAAATGCAGTGGGAGAATGTGGACGAGACACAGCTTAGTTGTGTGCTGTGCATTAGACTGTGTCCTCCTGGTATGCAGGCCTGCTTCTCACTCCTTCTTCCTCCCCTGTCCTGCCTGGCACAACTGCTTACCCAGGAAATATTGGGGACGCCGATGCTGATGGGTGGGCCTGAGCTGGCCTTGACTACCAATGAGAAGGCTAGCTGACCCTGGGTGGTTCAGAAGGCTGGGCCCCAGTCTGGCAGGAAGTAAAACAAGTCCGGGGCCAGGAGGCCAGGTTCTAGCCAGGCTTCTGAGGCCCCAGGCCCTGTGCCCCAGACAGAGCCTCCTGAGCAGGGCCTTGCTTTCTTCCTCCATAGGCCGCGTTGTCAACATCAGCAGCATGCTGGGCCGCATGGCCAACCCAGCCCGCTCCCCGTATTGCATCACCAAGTTTGGGGTGGAGGCTTTCTCTGATTGCCTGCGCTATGAGATGCACCCTCTTGGCGTGAAGGTCAGTGTGGTGGAACCTGGCAACTTCATTGCTGCCACCAGCCTGTACACCCCCGAGCGCATCCAGGCCATCGCCAACAAGATGTGGGACGAGCTGCCTGAGGTGGTGCGCAAGGACTATGGCAGGAAGTACTTTGATGAGAAGATCGCCACCATGGAGACCTACTGCAACAGTGGCTCCACGGACACGTCCCCCGTCATCAACGCTGTCACCCACGCCCTGACGGCTGCCACCCCCTACACCCGCTACCACCCCATGGATTACTACTGGTGGCTGCGAATGCAGGTCATGACTCATCTGCCCGGAGCAATCTCTGACAGGATCTACATACAGTGAAGAGTTTCCAGCTGGCCTCTGTGGGAAGCCCTGGTGGGCAGGAAGAGGGTGAGGGAGGAAGGAGGTCACCTCTTGATAACCCACTTGTGGATTATATACCATCCCACGGAAGACCGCCTACCGGTGTTAACATTAAGCAGAGGGAGCAGCCCAGCCCAACCTGTGTGCAGTGAGTGGCTCGGGCCTTCTCATTCGGGGTGCGGGGTGGTGCACAGACCCCGACACCTCAGGGCAAACATGGTGCAGCTGTCTTTCTGGAATTGATTTCATGCAAAGATTTTGAGGAAACATCTCTATATTAAAAACAGATTTATTATAAAATAGAATCCAAATCCTTTACATTTTAAGCCAAAACATCAATTCAAAAAATTTATCTCCTTTGATCCTTAATCCAGCTTCATGGGTAAAGATATTTTTTTTTCTTTTGTGCACAATTTGCAACCCAAAGAGGATACGTGAATAATCCTTTTATTGCTTATAAATGGCTCGAGTCGTGTGTTCCTGCCACTGCTGTAGAAACACTTTATGTTTTATATTCCATCCAGGGCTGCTCTGGAGACCCCTCAGAGCTCTGTGACATTGCCTGAGCCTTCTGTACCCTGTGTACCTCTTTGCATATCCATGGTGCTGGTGTGGCAATTCTGAACTGACCTGTGGATGGGGCTGGGGCATTCTGCATATTTCCATTTGAGATTTCTCCAACCTCTCCTAAGACTTAGGACAGATTTGTGGAGGTGCTCTTTGGCTAAGAGGGTGATTTGGTTCTGGTTTGTGTCTGCTTAGTTTTGCCTGAGGCGGGACGCTTGTTAATGGGGCGTCCTTGGCAAGAGTTGTGGTGCAAAGGCACACACCACCACCACCACCACCACTCCTGTTCTGTAGGGCTCACGATAGCCTTCGTTGATGGCTTGCCTTCATTGGTGGCTTGCATTCCTGCTGTGACCTTATTTTTAATTAAGAAGCCAGGTCACTGATAGGCAGAGTCTGTGTCACCACTTCTTGGGTTTGGATTTGAAGGTTGCCGTCCTTGAAATTGCCCAGGACCAAAATCTCTCCTCCGGGTGGCTGCAGGCCTAGGACAGGGTCCTGAGTGCCAGCCCCACAGATCAAACTATGTAGCACTTCTGTCCCTCCCTGGAAGGGCCAGGCTGCCGCCAGAGGGCGCCCTGCCGCCGCCGGAGCTGATGCGAGCTTCCGCCCAAGCCTGAGGTCTCTCAAAGGGTGCCTGACTCCCCACCTTGGAAACCGTCTGGGCGCTAAGACACAAGGCCCTTTAGAGACAGCGTTTCTGCTGCTCTAGTAGCTGCCTGGCTTAAACGTGGAGCCTGGTGCTAGAAGGCATACAGTAGGAAACTGGGCCGCTGGAACTGGCCAAGGGGCTCAGGCAGTGCCAAGGAAAAGGGGGGGGGACCTCACAAGGAGTAAATTTATCCTATCTTTTTGGCCTTTGTTTCCTCTCTTCAGTAAGGGGTGCCCTGTACCAGCTCCCTTCGCAGGGTGAGGCTGAAAGGGCCTGCGGAGATGACCGGTGGGCAGGCAGGGCTGAACCCTCCCCCTTCTGCCCCCCCAGGGCCCAGAGAAGGACATTTGATGGCCATCGTGTTTACATAACAATAATATCCTTTTGTATCACAGAGTTTGCCTTTCAGAATCACATTTTTACATCTTGGGAGATTTTGTTGTCATGCTTAATTTTATCAAAGGAAAATGAATGCAACACTTGTTACTTGTGTGCATGGATAGCTGGGAACAAGCAAGAAGGGGACATGGTCACTCACTATGGACCAGAACCAGTAGTAAATTAAACACCGGAGAAGTTGCACCCAAGTCTGCTGCGGTCTCCAGATGTAAGACAGGGTTGCTAGGCTGTCCTACAGGCTGCCCTGATTTTTCATTTTTATCCCGGTGATTGAAAAGCCTAGAGTATCTCCCCTCCAGATAATGTCAATGCTAATTAAAACCTCACATTTACCGCCCAGGGTGCAGAGTCTAGTTTTGATCCTTATAAGAGCCAGCTGAGGTGGGCAGAACAGAGGTTGTTTTTCCCATTTTATAGATGACATAACTGAAACCCAAGAGGGGAAGTGACTCATCTAGCATCACAGTAGATCTGGGCAGACCCAGTGCCAGTGTGGAAGTCTCCTGAGTGCTGCTGTTCACCATCACCTCACCCTGTGGCCCCAACAGCCCTGGGAACTAGGTGGGTCAGGGTCACAAGGCAGCTAGACCCTCACTGCTTGTCTGTCGACAGAGAGCTGCTCCTTCTTATGGGGGTTAGGGGAGGGGGAGGCCTCCCAGAGGCTGCCACCAGCTCTCACTATCTAGTCCTGCTGGGAACACAGGCCCTGCCTTAGGTAGGAGCACTGTCTCCAATATCCGTCCCTTGGAATGATTTGCTGGTCAGTGAGGCTTGAGGATGCTTCCTGCAGTGCTGGCCTGGGCCCTCTGCTGTGTGTTCCTATCTCCCAAGCAGCAGGGACTCGTCAGTAGGGCCCTGGGCCAGGAACCAAGCATTCCTGGTCTCATTTGATCTTCTCCAGGGCTTGTGAGGTAGGGAGAGAGTCCAGCACCTACTGCCAGTGCCTCTCTACCACCCCTGTGGTGTGACCTTCAGCAGGCGGCTCTCAGTCCAGGCCCTCAGTGCCTCAGGCAAGAGGAGGGGAAGCGTGCTGGCAAAGCCCAGGGCTGGGAGGGGATCAGGCGAGGCTCAGCTTGCACCTGGGACTTAGCCAGGTAGTACTTCTGTGTGGGGGACCTATGGTCTACTGCCTTTAGCTGGCACCAACCCTCTGGTGATGGCTGGAGGCTGGGTGAGGGCTCTTTTGCAAGATGCTCCTGGCAGTGCCTTGTTATAGAGCACATGAAGCGCTTAACATGCCACTTGGGGCCAAGAGGCCTGTAAGCAGGTGACAGGCCGGCCTGGCCCTGCCTGCGGCAAAATGCTGGGGCTGTGCCTCTGCGGCCCACAAAGACTCCCTATTTGTGAGGCCTGTTCAGTTCCTGTATGTCAGACAGGGCCCGGCTCTGCAAAGCTGTGCAAATGTCTTCTGGTACCGGTGCAGATATGAGCAAGCCCAGGCTCCCCGGCTCCGGTGGCACCAGGCTCAGGCTGCCAGGTAACAAGCAGGCACATCTGTATACTCTGGGCACATTACACAGTCAGTCCACCCCTTCCTCTCCCCTGATTCTCAAAGCGGCCCTGGCAGGTAGGCAGGGTGGGGTTAGTATTTCATTTTACACGTAAGGAAATAGACTACCGCAAGACTTGGGGATAGAGCCGGGCAGCCAAGCCAGATCTAACCTCCAGGCCGGAGTTAGTGATGCATGAAAAGCAGGGCAGATGGCACCAGGATATAAAATGAGGAGGGGAAATGCCTCAGTTATGTAACAGTGAGAAAAGTCTGTAAGCATGTGCACAGTGACAACCAGAGAGTGCTGCACATGAGCCAGCTCCTGCTTCTCTCCCCTGTTTCGACTCTGGGTGCCACTAGAGAGTGTGCTGGCGGCACCCACCAGTGGCCCTCAAGTAGGAAATCTGCCTTGACTGGGCTAACACCACCCCCATCAGGGGCATTTCTGAGGGCATGCTCTAGCAACTCCGAAACCCAAACCTTGAACAGAGAGAGCTGGCCTCGGAGGGCTTAAGGATTATATGCGTGTGAGCTCGAGAATCCCTCGGTGAGAAGACGGAACAAGGAGGGCTGTGAGGCTCTGTGCTCTGTGCTCTGGTGGAGGCCGAACAAACCCAGAGCATCATAGGCCTTCCCAGTGTGTGTAGGCACTGAAGAAGGTGCTTTTCGAGAGGTGACTTCAGAGGTACGGGATGAGCATCTGCTGGGCCAGGGACCAGGGACCAGGGCTGGGGATTAGGGCACGGAGAGGGTGCCAGGACCCCCAGAACCTCAGAGAAGGAAAGGGAACTCATGCCAACCTCAGGCCTGACACTCGGCTTCCTGGGAGCTGACCAGGCCTTGAAGCCATACAGTGACGGAGAACTCATACTTCCTGAGAGGGCATTTCCTTAGTGAGGGAAAATTTATCCAAAGACTGAGCTGAAATCTACCACTTCTAACTTAACTCTTTTGGCACTTGGCTGTGACCCAGAACCACACAGAACAATTTATTTTTTTCTGTTATTTATTTTTTTCAATATTATTTTATATTAATTTCAGGTATACAGCATATGATTAGACATTTATATAATTTAAGAAGTGATCTCCCTGACTAGTTTAGTACCCACCTGGCACTATACATAGTTATTACCATATCATTGACTGTGTTCCCTATGCTTTACTTTACATCCCCATGACTATTTTGTAACTGCCAGTTTGTACGCCTTAATACTTCACCTTTTTCATCCTACGCCCAAACCCCTCCCATCTATCACCCCAATAAATCTAGTACCCATCCGACACCATACTTAGTTATTACAATATTATTGACTATATTCCTTATGCTATGCCCTACATCCCTATAACTACTGCATAACAACCAATTTTTTTTTAAAGATTTTATTGGGGGAAAGGGAACAGGACTTTATTGGGGAACAGTGTGTACTTCCAGGACTTTTTTCCAAGTCAAGTTGTTGTCCTTTCAGTCTTAGTTGTGGAGGGCGCAGCTCAGCTCCAGGTCCAGTTGCCATTGTTAGTTGCAGGGGGCGCAGCCCACCATCCCTTGCGGGAGTCGAACCGGCAACCTTGTGGTTGAGAGGACGCTCCAACCAACTGAGCCATCCGGGAGCTCAGTGGCAGCTCAGCTCAAGGTGCCGTGTTCAATCTTAGTTGTAGGGGGCATAGCCCACCATCCCTTGCGGGACTCGAGGAATTGAACCGGCAACCTTGTGGTTGAGAGCCCACTGGCCCATGTGGGAATCGAACTGGCAACCTTTGGAGTTAGGAGCATGGAGCTCTAACCGCCTGAGCCAGTGGGCCGGCCGTAACAACCAATTTGTACTTCTTAATCCCCTCCCCTTTTTTCACTCACACCCCTAACTCCCCTCCCATCTGGCAACCATCAAAATGTTCTCTGATCAATGAGTCTGTTTTTGTTTTGTTTGTTTGTTTGTTCTGTTCTTTAGTTTCACATATAAGCGAAATCACACTGCATCTGTCTTTCTCTATCTGACATGCTCCCCTCAATACAATACTCTCCAGGTCTATCCATGCCGCTGGAGATGGCAAGAACCTATTCCCTTCCCTGGCCGAGTGATATTCCGTTGTATATACGTGTCACCTTCTCTTTATTAATTCTTCTGTCGATGGACATTCAGGCTGCCTCCACATCTTGACCACTGTAAACAATGCTGCAATGAATATATGGATGAGTATGTCCCCTCGAAGTAGCATTTTGGGTTTCTTTGGATGACTACTCTGAAGTGGGATTACTGGGTCCTTTTTTGTCTCTTGTTATAGCCTTTGTTTTAAAATCTATTTTATCTGGTATATGTATTGCTACCACAGATTTTTTTTTTCCATTTTCATGAAATATCTTTTTCCATTCCTTTACTTTCCATCTGTGTATGTCTTTCAATCTGAAATTAGTCTCTTGTAGGCAGCATATGCAAGTGTTTTGTTTTCTTATCCATTCAGCCCTGCTATGTCTTTTGATTGGACCATTTAATCCATTTACATTGAAGGTAATTGTTGATAGATATGTAGTCATTGCCATTTTATTA
Source organism: Rhinolophus hipposideros (assembly GCF_964194185.1). Taxonomy (NCBI): domain Eukaryota; kingdom Metazoa; phylum Chordata; class Mammalia; order Chiroptera; family Rhinolophidae; genus Rhinolophus; species Rhinolophus hipposideros. The sequence continues at coordinate 52,763,419 of NC_138048.1, read as the reverse complement.
TTCATAATTTTGATCTTTTTTCTTTTTTTTATCTTGAAATCCCTCTAACAATCTTTGTAATACTGGTTTGGTGATGATGAACTCTTTTAGCTTTTCCTTGTCTGGGAAGCTCTTTATCTGTCCTTCAATTTTAAATGATAGCCTTGCTGGATAGAGTAACCTTGGTTGTAGGTCGTTCTTTTCATCACGTTGACTATTTTGTGTGTGTTCCTTCTGGCCTGCAAATTTCCTGTTGAGAAATCACCTGACAACCTTATGGGAGCTCTCTTATAAGTTACTAGTTGCCTTTCTCTTGCTGCTTTTAGGATTCTCTTTGTCTTTAACCTTTGCCATTTTAATTATAATGTGTCTTGGTGTGGGCCTGTTTGGGTTAATCTTGTTTGGGACTCTTTGTGCTTTCTGGCCTTGTAAGTCTATCTCCTTCTCCAAGTTAGGAAAGTTTTCAGTCATTATTTCTTCAAATAGGTTCTCAATCCCTTGCTTTCTCTTCTCTTCTGGTGCCCCTATGATGAGAATGTTGTTATGCTTGATGTTGTCCCAGAGGCCTCTTAAACTATCCTCATTTTTTAAAAAATTCTTTTTTTCTTTTCACTGTTCCAGTTGGGTGTTTTCTGCGACCTTTTCTTTCAAATTATTAATTCGATTCCCTGCTTCATATAGTCTGCTGGTGATTCCTTCTAGTGCATTCTTCATTTCAGTTATTGTATCCTTCACTTCTGACTGATTCTTTTCATGGTTTCTATGTCCCTTTTTATGCTTGCTATCTCTTTGTTGAAGTTCTCACTAAGCTCCTTGAGCATCCTTCTAACCACTGTTTTGAACTCTGTGTCTGATAGGTTGCTTGCTTCCATTTCATTTAGGTTTTTTTCCTGGAGTTTTCTCCTTTTCTTTCATTTGGGATGTATTTCTTGGTTTCCCCATTTTGGCTGCTTCTCTGTGTTTGTTTCCATGTATTAGGTAGGTTTTTTATGTCTCCCAGTCTTGGCCAGGTGGCCTAAGTATTATATGACCTGTGGGGTCCTGGCACAGTCTCCCTGAGCAACTGCTCTGGGTTCTTCAGGAGTGTCCCTCGTGTGCCCTCCTGTTATAGTTAAGCCTTGATTGTTACTGGCACATCAGTAGGTGGTATTGACCCTCACGCTGACTGGCTGTGGCATTTGGCCACATCCATAGCTTATGGGCTGCTGTGCGGGAGGTTTACCCCACTGAGTGGGATTCGCCCCAGCAGGCTCTGGTACCTGTTGAGACCACCCTTTGTGTGTGCCACTTGTGGGGCTAATTGGGCCATGCTCTGCTGTGGTCTGAGGCCAACTTCCAAGTATGTTGATTCTCACACCTCTTGTGAGGGGCTCCAGTTAGGCCCAGGTCACTCACTGCGTGTGATTGGCTGGGGACTACCTGGTAGGAGCTACAAAAAGATCCACAGTTGTTCTCTGCCTGTTCTAAACCTGGAGGTGTGTGGGAGACGCCATGCTGCCAACTGAGGATGTCTGTCACCAGTACTGGGCCTGGGGTAGCTCTGTAAAAAGCCAGGACATCCCGAGGCTGGCTGCACCTGCTGGCTCACTTAAGGTCCTGCCGCTGATAAAACCTTGTTTGGTATGCAAGTTGGGTGAGGCAGAATCTCAGGTAGTCACTACAGTGGGAAGAACTGTGGTCACCAGTTTAATGTAAATTCTGATTTGGTGCCAGTGCTGAGCCTGGAGCTACTCAGCAAAAGTCTCACACTGAGGCCAGTTGCCGCTCACCTGGGGCCCACATATTCTGACAGTTTTCCAAGAAGAATGCAATGCGGGTGGGGCTGGCTGCTCATGAGAAAGTGCCTCTGGTGTTGAGGAAATTGGGTGGGGTGGGGTCTCAGTGAGTCAGCAGAGTGGAGCAGTGGAGCTCACCAGGCCAATCAGATTCAGATTTGCCCGTAAGTGTAGGGGGTGGGCTCAACGCAGGAAAGATGACACACCATTTCCTGCTGCCGGCTACACGGGAGCAGGACCCCACACAGGGAAAATGGCAGTGGTCCTTCAGTGGTCCTTACTCGAAGCCACACACATCAGTCTGCCCTGCATATGTCTCCAACATCCCCGTGTCACCGTCCCTCTGCTGGAGCCCAAGGTGAGTGCCTGTAAGCAAATGAGTCTGTGTGTGGGCCGTTTAAGAGGATGCCTGGGTTTTCTGCAGCCTATCTGTCTCACCTGGACTGTTGAAATTCCCACTGTTTTTCATAGCCAAATTTTGTGGGGGCTCCTCTTCTCGGCATATACTCGGCAATACTCTGGGCTGGGGAAGTCAGTGTGGGGCTGGGGTCCCTAGTTCCTCTGTGGGGAACCTCTGTGGTCGAGATATCCCTCCTGATTCTCACCCACCACATGCAGGTTTGGGGCCCATTCTGCACCTCTGCCCCTCATATCAGACTTGGCATGACTTCTTTATATCCTTAGTTATAAAACTTCTGTATAACTGGTGTGTCTGTTGTGTTCAGCTAGACTTCAGATGGTCTCCAGGTTGATTGTTCTATAATTTAGTTGTAATTTTAATGTGTTCATGGAAGGAACCAGGCACAGTGTTTACTCCACCATCTTGGATCTCTTCCCACACAGAACAATTTAAATCTAGTCAACTAACCCACTGGTATTTGGAAATGGCTGAGTCAAGTTCAAGAGTCCAGGTCCTTCATTAGCAAGGTTTCCACACTCCATACTGTCTGAACAGAAAGTTTCAGCTGTGGTTATCCCAACCCTCACTCTTGCTGACACACACCAGATTGAATGGCCACCTGAGTCCCCTCAAGCAGCCAAGAACTTTGAGACAGGCTTTAATACATTTGGGGAGATGCTCACCACTTCTCACATACATGTGCCCCTGCACAAATAAGTGTGTTCACACCTGCCTTTCATCTGATCCTCATAAACAGCTTATGAGTTAGGCAGGCCCAATTCCCATTCTACAGATATGGACTGAACCCCAGGAAGGTGAAGCAATTTGCCCGAGATCACAGAGCCAAAAAGTGGGACAGCCAAGATAGAAACCCATGCCTGGCTTCCATCCCTGGGGCTTCTTCCTTTGCCCCCAGGCTACCACCGTCTCCTGATCAGGGACCTTGAGCTGGGCTGGACTCTGCTCAGTCCGAGGCTGGCCATGTACTCTGTGAAGGAGTGATGGGTGGGAAACACTAAACTCAATGTTCTCCTAGCCGACAGTTTTGCAGAGAGCAGCACTGAAGGGAGGTTGAGGCTTTCCTGTGTTTCACTACAGGTGTGTCTGTTGTGTCTGTGGGATTTACCGATGGCCTGGGCACTAATGGAGGGCCTGAGGTAGAGAGAGCAGGGCTAGGAAGTATTCCGGGGCTGTGGCCGAGGACTGTCCTGGCCTCAGCATGGATGGGACATGTGTTAGAGGAGAGAGTGTAAATGTGACCAACCTCAGGGGATGCTGGGGCCCAGAAACACTGTGCTGCTCTCTCGGTGAGACTTAATTACTCTATAAAATGTGAGGCTGCTTCCACTTATCAAGTTATAGATGAGCTTAATTACAGCTTCCTGAGTAACCACACTGGGCTCTTCAGAAACAGCAGTGCTCTTCTCAGCTTCAGCGGCAGCGCACCTCCCTGCCCTCTGTTGCAGGATGAACTCCCCTTCGTTCCCAGGGTGTCAGTGCTGCTAAACTCTGCTTGCAGACAACGAGAGTGAACTTGGCGGACTGCACTGGGCACTCTCCTCTCCTGACCACCGCCTGTCTGGGCCACTCTCAGCCAGTGAGCGTCTGCTGGGGCAACGGCTGTGTGTTCCATTACTGAGTTGTTTACTCTGCTGGGGCCTCTCTCTCTCCTCCTTATGTTGTGTACTGGCCAAAGGTGTATAAAGTGGTGTGGGACTTGCCATAAGAAGCAAAGAACATGGTGCTAGATGAGAAAACACACACTTTATGGAGACTCAAGGACACTTTCAAGGAAACAGGGTAAAGAGCAGCAGGCCACTAGGGACTGGTGAAAGTTCTGTGACGTTATAAAGGGCATCGTGAACTTCCCTGCAGGTTGGCAGGATCAACAGACTTGTTCCAATGGGAGAAAGTGGCAGAAGGCACGGTGTGGTTTCAGAGGCCTTGATGGAGTGGAGGAGCCACTGCTGATGATCCAAGTGCCCTTAGGGTCGTCACATTCAGACATGCGTCCATGTTTAGTACCATCTGCTCCCTCTCCTTCTACCCCTTTTATCATTTGAGTCTCTTCTTTAGAGACTATACTGGACGTGGGGTGTCCAATGACAGGCAGCCCACTGCCCTCCCAGAGCTCACTGTCTAGCCCAGGAAGCCAGAAACTGTAACTCAGGGTGACAGGTGCCATAATTTGAGGGAGAAAGTGAAATGCTTTATTCTACCAGACAGGGAAAGAAGTACAGCTATTTTCAATCTATACACCTACTTTATCTTCATCCTTGCCCAGCCTTGGAGCCCTAGGGTGAAGCAGATGTGAGGGGTTATGAATGGGCAGGGGCTTTCCCTGCTTGGGGAGTCCCCTGAGTTTCTCAAAGGAAAAGTAAAAAGGGAGTGTCCCTGGAAAAGCACTGCTGGGCCTTGCCCAGATGCCAACAACACGAGGCGGCCAAGCATACTTACAGAATGACAGGGTGAGGGCTTCTGTGCCACGTGGGGCTGGGAACGTGGTCTGGAGGCTGAAGGTAGAACCTGACCAGATTCTCAGGCTGAGTGCCGTCATGGGAGAGTGGATGTCACCACAAGGAAGGTCACAAATTAGAGTTTTCAGCTTTGGGGATTATTTTCTGTGAGGTTAGGTGTACAACAAAAGAATATGATAGGACACAAAAGACGCTTTTTGATCTCTTATTTTCCTGCAGCAGAGAAAGAAGGGGCAAACCTAGAGGCCCCTGAATGGTCAGCCCCTGGGGGAGGGAGCCCACTGAGGATGCCTGTTAGAGTTGGAAGGACCTCACAGACGTTGGAGGAATGGGAAAGAAACGGGGCTTGCTGGAAATTTCGTTCTGGGTTGGGTAGAAAGAACACAAGTTTTGGAGCCATGTAGACCTGACATTGAATTTGATTGTATAATGCTGTCAAGTAATCTAGTCTCTTGCGGCCTCAGTCCCCCACCCCCTTTTTTACCCCTGCAAAATGCTTTATTGTTTCAATTTAGTCCATGGGATGGAAGACGGCTCCAGGGTGGTTAGAAGGCTGCCTAGTGGTTGCAGGGAGAGACTCAGGCAGGAGCCCGACACCAGGGGGACCCCTCAATGGCCTCTGGGCTCCAAAGGCTCCCAGTCATGCTTAAGGGTAAGACTTTCAAAGAGATACTCGCCCAGCCCAGCCTGGGGCCGACCAGCCTGCAGAGGTTAGTCAGGTGGTCGCCCATCTTCTTGTTGAGTTTCACCTCCTTACCTAGGAAGTGGCTCTTCAAGAAGTCACAGAGGTGGGGATCTGTGCAGGCAGAACCCAGGGCATACAGATCCAAAAGGGCCCGGTTCAGGTTTTTCTCCATGACTGTGGCAGCTTCCATGGCACCCTGAGTTTTACCCCACTTATCTTGGGAAGGCTTCTGCAGGTCCTGGAAGAGGGTGCTGCTGCCACACTGGTTTTGCATCTTCAAGAGACACTTGGTGCCCTCGCACTTCTCCTCAGCCTATTCATGGAAGAAGTGGCCCATGCCCTCCAGAGCCACCTCATTGAGGTCGAAATAGAAGCCTCGAGAGAGGTAGGTGTAGGAGGCCCACAGAGCAGGCTGATCAGCTGGTCGACAGTGGCCTCCACTTTGGTGGAATAATTCTGACAAACTTGGGAGCACATGGTTGCTTGGCAATGAAGAGTTAAGCTCAAAAAACAGTGTTGGCTGGTCTCAGAGGCCGAGGCTGGCCGAGAAGGTTCTGAAGGTTGCAACTGGAAGAGTCTGGAAGGTGGTCAGAGGCTGGAAGAAGGAGCATCCCTGGGTCTGCTCTACCCAAACACTGTTGAAGCAAGAGACAGATCCAGGGGACTGCCAAGGTCCTTTGTCTGAAACGAAGATAATCACACGTGTAATGTAGATTAGGTGAGTGTGTAAGCTCCCTAGCCTAGTACCTTAGTACCTGGCACAAGGAAAGGGACTCAGGAGGCAACCTGACCAGTCAGCATAACAGGGTCTAAACAAGTCTCCCATTCCCACCCCACCTGACCTTCCTGAGATACTTTAGTCCAAGGGTGTTCCAGAGGCAGAAACAGAAATTGAGAAACACTTGAGATTGAACCACAGCATGCAGAGGCTGCCTTCCTGCTTGCCCTGCTCCTTACAGGGATCTGTGACAGAGGAGGGAGTTTCCTCTTCCCTGTGCCCCTTTCTGACTGCTAAACGCAGAGCAAACTCTACAGCCTCTCATCACCTCTTTGCCTGAAGGGGACGCAAGGTGAATTAAGGAATTATTGCCAGAAGAGCTTCAGCCTGAAAGGCCAGACAAGAAGTGCATCCCAGGCAGAGAAGTGGGTATTTTGTGAACCACAAACCCTTGACACTGTCCAGGAGATAAGACTACTCATTCCGCTTAGGGGACAGGGTGGGCCATTTCCTCGCCCTGCTGTCTGTGTTTGGGCTCTTCTCATTACCTCTCAGTTATGTCTTTGCCAGGCCCGCCTTCCTTCCTGACTTTTCTCCTTGGGCTTCCAAGGATTGAGGATTAATCACGCTGCAGGGAATTTGCGGTAAGATTTGATTCCCAGCTTTGAGGGGTTGCCAGCCAGGCATGGCAGGTGGGTTGTGCACCAATCTATGGAAGCTAACCGTCTCTTGGGGACAGCCTGTGCTACAGTGGATGTACAACTATTTGTGGAAGCCCAGGGAAGGAAGGAGGGATTTCTGATGAGGCAGATTCCAGATGCCTCCTGAAAGAGGTCATGTTTCAGTGGAACCCTGACAAGTGAAGAGCATTTTGACAGGTAGAAACAGGAGGCAGGGCACTTGGCAGGGCATTTCACACTGAAGGGAACAACAAGCGACAGGCCCAGCATCCGACAAGGACAGAATTCTTGAAGGGAAAGTGCAATATTTTTGAGAGGCTTGAAGACCTCTGGCCCCTGGGATAAGGGTGGTAGAAGGGGTTGGGGTGAGATCTCAGACGGCACTGTTCAGACAGACCTGGCCCTCATAAACAGATCACTCCAAGCTGGACCTCAAAAGCCATCCAGCTCTTGGTCCCCAAACTAACTGCACACGAATCTCCTCGGGGAACTGCTTAGAAAATAGAACCAGTGAGTCTGGAGTAGGTTCAAGAACCTTATGTGAGTGTGTGAAGAGGTGACTCTAAGGCACAGCCAGGAAAGGGACAGTGAAAGAAGGGATGCCTCAGCTGAATCAGTGACAGATTGGGGGCTAGAAGCTGGTGTCCTCCCCCTAGTCTGTGCTCTTCTACTGCACCCTCATGAGGGGAGACCTGGGGCATCTGTGACAGTGGACTTGCCTGGTCCTTTGTAGCTCTCAGCAGGGAAACTCCTGAAGCGGAAAGGGTCGCTTGTTTCAGAAGCCCCAGGATAGAGAGATACTAGTGAACTTTTCCTTCCCTAGTAGTTGGGGGCAGGTGTTCCTGAGTCCCTGGCAGAAGCCAGGTAGCCCCTGGAGTGGTGTTATTATTGGGAAAGAAGGGTGGAAGCTCCCAGTGCAGATTTGTCTGTTCAGTTTGGCATTTGGATTGTGCAATGGTTAGTGGCCCAGCCTCCCCATGATTTTTCAAGTGTGCATTCTGCTATGGGCAGTGCCATCATGCTGTGCCAAGCCCCTTGCTTTCTGTGCCACTCTGCCCCTTGCACTTCTGCTTTGCTCGCTGTCCTCTCTTTGGCCACAAGGGGGCAGTCAGCTGACTCTCCCGTATCCTTCTTGCCTTTAGAGTTGAGGCTGGGGAGGGTCCGGGGAAGCAGAACAGGACTTTCTTTGATCCATGGCAGAGGCCTGAGTCCTAGTTCCAGTTCCACATTCTCAGATCCAGACTGAGCCCATGGGGGTGGCTGAGAAGAAGCAGCACGCTCCCATTCCTGTTTTTCAGTGCTCAGGTATCTGGTCCCCACCTGCCTAGCTGGCCTGGACAAGCTAAAGGCTTGGGGCAAAGATTGCTATGGGTCTCGGATATCCATTCTCCCCTTCTGTAGAAATATATCCACCAATGTTTAGCTGGATACATGGCTGTCCATAATAAAGACTGTATTTCCCAGCTCCTCTTGCAGCTAGAGGTGATCAAGTGACAATGTTCTGGCCAATAGTATATAAGCAGACAATGTAGCACAACAGCTTTCAGGAACCTTCCTTAAGAGATAGCTTATAAGCACCCTTTGGTTCCTTCATCCTTTCATTCTACTGCCTAGAACTTGGATGCTGCCATCTTGGATCATGAGGTCAAAGCCACGTATGACATTACAAGATAGCGTCTGGATCCCAAACACTGGAGAACTACTTTCTACCCTTGACCACCCATCCAGATTTTATGTGAGAAGAAATAAACTTCTGTCTTTTCTATATTACCACTATTTGGGGATTATTTCTTTATGGGCCAACCAAAGCCTAACAAATGTAGGCCCCAGCTGGACAGAAGATGGGGAAGCCATTGCACATACATGGGGGCAAGAAGCTACATTTAATACTAACAGTCATGAACATTTATTGAGCACTTTCTACATGCTAGTATGTGTATTATCCCATTTGACCCTCCCAGTAATACTATGAGGCAAGATCTGCAATCCCAATTTTATAGATGATTAAACTAAAGCTTTGGTTTAAATACCTTGCCCACTCAGTCAGAAAGTGACAGAATTCACTCTCTTTAACAGCTGAGCACAAGCAGTGACTGTTCCTCAGAAAATGAGGAGGGATCTTCCCAAGCTGGTTGAGGCCTTCCTGACCTCACCTGGGCCACTGGGGACCGTGGCTCAGCTTAGATTGATAGGAGAGATTCACAAGGCTATGACTGCACTGAAATTGATTGTAAATCAGGTTGAGATCCTGGGCAACCCAAACTATAGTCCTTATCCCCCACATAAAATTCTTAGACTTCAAATATTTTTGAGGTCTATTTCCTCCACCCTCAAGAACATCCCCAGTGAGATCATACTCGTATGCTATGGTCTGAATGTTTGTGTCCCCCGCAAATCCATATGTTGAAATCCTGCCCCCTAACGATGATGGTATTAGGAGGTGGGGTCTTTGGGAGGTGCTTAAGTAATGAAGGTGTAGTCCTCAGGAATGGTGCCCTTATAGAAGAGGCTCCAGAGGGGCTCCCTAGTCCCTTCCAGCATGTGATGACACAGTGAAAGATGCCAGTTATGAATCAGGAAGAGGGCCCTCAGCATGCTGGTGCCCTGATCTTGGATCTCCAGCCTCCAGAATTGTGAGAAATAAGTTTCTGTTGTTTATAAGCCACCCAGGTAGTGGTATCTTGTTATAACAGCCTGAGCTAAGACACCATCTCCCGTTTAGTGGCTAAGAGGGCTTAAGACTCTTTTCCTTCCACCTCGTCCTCCTCCATTCTCCTCTTTACTCTCTCTCTTCCTTCTCCTCTCTTCTTCCTCTTACGCCCTCACTGCCCCTCCTCCTTTTCTGAGGATCGCAGAGGTTGTGCCAGAGGCTCCTTATATTATGTGCCCTCCCCCAAATGGGATTTTGTTTATCTTCAAAGATTTCCACAGAGGATCAACCTTAAAATGTTTAAGACATAAAGGACTCCACTAAACAGTCAGGAAACCTTGGTGTTACCTGCCTCTCTGCTACCAAGTTCCCTTGTCACTTGGGGAAGTCCCTTCTACGCTCTGGGGCTCACCCTTATCATCTTAAAATAATAATAATGATAATAATGACAACCATCCCTGACACACATTTTTTATTGTGACTTAGGCACAACATGTTCTAAGTGCATTCCATACATTAACTCACTTCATACAACAACCCTATGGAGACGGTACTATTACTCTTCGGGTTATAGATGAAGAACCTGGGACACAGGTTTTTAAGTTGCTCAGGTTAATGCACAACAAAGTGGAAAGGAGAACAATAGACTTGAAAGAGGACCTCAAGTTTGTGTTTAGTATCACAGTCTCTTATTTAAATGAGGTTTCAATGCCGTAAAAATGAAAGTGGGGGCCTTGGGTGGAATGAGGGTGGAGTCTAAGCTCTCACCCCGGGGCCTCCCTTGCAGTACGTTGGAGGCCTCTCTTTAGCTGTAGGACAGTGTGAAAGCCACAAAACTCTGGTCTCTAAAGGGCCCTCCCGTTGAAACATTCTGAGAGTCTCTCATGGGCAGGAGTCGCTGGGGCTGGGGAGGCCGTGAACAGACAGGATGTGCCCTCCGACTTTGGAATTCGGGTTTGATCAGAACATGTCTGCGAGTTCCCCTTCGTGATGATCAACCCTCCAAAATGGCCTGTCTGTTTTCTAGGTGAGCAAATATTCACCTAGAGAGCTGGGCCCAGGGGCCTTTTGCTGGACCTCAGCTGCTTTCAGAAAGCAATTCTGCTTCAACCTAGTGGCAATAGTCATCCCTAGAACAGAGAACTGGAGGCAGTGATGTCCCTCAGGCAGACCCACATCAGCCACTTGTCTTTCCTGGGCGGGTGGTGTACACGGACTAAGGACTCCCGGCGGCCTCCCTGGATCCCTTCCATCCCTGGGGAGTGCCTGTCCTCAGTCCTGTCCTCCATCTGGCTGGACCCCTCAGCTGCTCCAGAGTGGGCGGCAGTGGTGACTTGCCTGGCACAGGAAGCAGCACTTCCTGGTTGCCTGGGGAGCCCTGCCAGCTCCAAGCGTCTCCTCCTGACACTTCCCAATCCCCCCACCTTCCCTGCTTCCCAGCTGAGCGTCTGGAGTGCATTTCTTCCTCCTCAGCTGGGCTGCTGGGACAGACAAATAAGAGGGTGACCCCCTCCGCCAGCTCTGTACAAGCGACAGTGGAACCTTGCTTAAGTCTCTAACTCTCTTAGCGTGGGGACTTCAGTCCTGTCCGTCCTCTCCATTCAAACATCTCACCCATATCAACATGGTGGAGTAACTGTGGATACGACTCTGCCTATTCCCCACCCTGGGCTGTCAGCTTCCCATGGCAGGAAGCCAACCCAGGAGGACCACCAAAAGTCACTCTCTAGCTCATGACTCAGTCATGTACCCCGTGGCCATCGGTGGGAGACAGCTGGGACGCTTACGTGGTTGGGTTGATCTTCAGTTGGCCGTGGGCAAAGGCTGGCAGCTAGCTCTCTGAGGAGCAATGGGGAAGGCAAAACCATGGCAGCTGGAAGGAATTTCCTTTTCTCCAGTTGCTTCTGCTTTATTTCAGCAAGGCGCTCAGCCCTCAGAAACATCCTGCCAAACATTCTTGTTTTCAAAGGAGATAAGAGACCCTGCTCCCCTATAAGCTTTATTTATTACAACTGTGTCAATACATTGCCCCATTTACTACCTGATACCCCCTTTCTGAGCCTCCTTCCTCAAGATGTGTAAATAGCCTGGAAATGAAGGAAACTGCATTTTTCTTTGATGCTGCACTGAGCTGGAGATACCTATGCTGAGGGTTAGAGACCTCCATTGAAGGGTGGGTTTTTTGTTGTTGTTTTTGTAAATTGTTTGTTTTAACCACTGGTTTATTGTGGCATTGGCCACATTCCATCCCCTCTTTAAGCTTCATTTTCCCCATTTGTGCAATAAATGAGTAGTGCTTCCTGGAGTCTCAGTGATTCTTCAGAAGTAGCTGAAAAGGGGTCTGCTTTATCTTAAAGAAAGGGTTCTGCTAAAAAAAAAAAAAAAAGTTTGAAAACCACTGGCCTAGATGACCTTTCACCTGTGTCCTGGAATTGTCTGTTTAAGTCTCTAACTGAAAACTTTTCTTTCAGCTTAATCAGCTGAGTCTGGCTTGTCTTCTCTTGGCATCACAAGGCAAAAAGCCTGCTGCCCTGGGACAGCACCAAGTAGGGACAGGAATTAAATGATTCTTCTGAGCGCTCCTGCCTCCTGGGATTGCAAGTCTTTCTCTGCCCACCTTTCTCCCTCCCGATCCAGGCATCTTCTGTCTTCTTCACTTACAAGACAATGATAACAGCAAAGCCCTCCCTTGGTGGGCTCTCACTGGACACAGCAAACCTATAATGGAGGGAGGAAAGAATGATTTCCCCCACTTCACAAAAGAGAAAACAGGCTCAAAGAGATGAAGGAATCAATCCAGGTGACAAAGCAAGTTTTGGGCAGAATGGTGTAAGAATCCTGGCATCCTGATAACTTCAGGTGAACTGGACTCCTGCCAGCTGGGGAAATGGTTCTGAGAGGTATGATGGGTAAGAAGGAAAGATGCGCTCTGGCTGAGCTAAGCCAGCCTCTCGAACCTGCTCTAACAGTCAAAGCAGGCTGAGGCAGGAAAGCATGGGGCATGACTTGTCTTGGTCCCCTGGAGCCTTCTGAACACTTCTTAGGGCTCCTGAGCTAGGACACTTTAAGAGATGGACAAAAGGTCCTGGCAGGACCAGGTCAGAGGCAGAAGGACCCTGATCCTGTGACTCCTGGAATCCCCAACACATATGCACCTGGCAAGGAGAGGGGTCCTCATTCATGACAAGTTCCCTGGCTTAGTAGCGCTGTGTGAGCAGAAGGGCTCTCCCTGCCAGCCGGCCCATAAGGCTCTGAGAATCTCCCCCGAGCAGTGCTGGCAGCTTCTTTGCTTCCTCTACTGTATCCAAGACAGGCCCAGCACATCCTCAAGGGACCCTGGGTGGAAATCAGTATTCTAGTCTCATCGCTGGTATCTGTAATCCCTCCTACTTGGGCAGCACTTGGGGTTTACAAAACATATTTACACGAAAGGCCTGGGAGATAGGCAGGGTGGATAGCAGATTTACCCCCATTGTATAACCTGGATAAAATGGAGACTCAGGAAGGGGAGTGACTTGTCTAAAGTCACACATGGCATTGAAAGGCCCAGAACCGGAACTGGCTGCTACTGTGTCAGGCTGAGGGCCTTGCTGTGTCAATCCTGGCTTTCCTATGAGGCTTCCTAATCAGCTAAGGCTACAGAAGCTTCTCTAACAAAGATAAGAGTAGGGTATCCATCCTTATTTCTGGCATTTCCCCATGACAAGCTGCTGTTCTTACTATCAGAAAGGGAGGGCCCTGTTTGGGGACAAAAATCACTCAATTGACTTGGGAAATAAATATTTTCCATGCCCTCTCCTAGCCCCAGGCAGCCTAGGAGAATGCAGGGCAGGAGGCTGGGGCGTGATGTCCCACTCAACCACTGATTCTCTGGGGGACTTGGTCAGGAGAATGTTTCTTTTTGAGTCTCAGTTTCTTCTTCTGTAAGATGGGATAAAGGAATAGAATCAGTGTTCTCAAGCATTTCATATAGGATTGCCTGGGAAAATTTGGACAAAAGTTTGATCTTGGGGCTTAACCTAAGCCTAGAGGATCAGCCGTGGGGGTGGGAACCTTGTGGGAACCCACATTGTTGACTAGTTCCCTGAATGATTCCGAGGCCCACTGATGCCCGAGTGCACAGAGTAGATGGTCCCCAGGCCCTTTCTTGCTCTGACATCCTATTCTTAAAGGCAGCAGGAAGTGTGGCAAGTACACTCTGATTCGCTGCGTATGTCCTCCCATGTTTTATTCTTTAGAGTACACCCAGGGTCCTAGAAGTAGAAAATATCTTGAACAGATTACCAGAGTGCATTCTCTTCAGGAAAAGTACAAGTTATAAGAAGGCCCAGGAGGGGCAGGCTTTTACGTTTCCTCCAGCCAACCGTGGGTTCTCTGGGCCTCCACCTATCAAGGTTTGTCCTAGGCTGCCAATCTGGGTGTATTAGGTGACCTACATCATGGGCATATCCCAACAGTAGGATGATTTCTCTGATGTGGCCTCTACTCACAGATTTGTAGGAATTCTGACTCTATCCAAAGACTATCTGTTTCAAAATGGCCACCTTTCCTCCCTGTTCCCGAGAAGCCCTTAACTTCTAGGCTGCCAAAACAGTCCTACCACTCCTGGAGTGTCTGCATGCTTGGCACTCACATCCTTGGCTGCACAGAAAAGCCAGATATCACTGCCATCCTGTCCCCAGACTCTACCAGTTATGGTTCTTGGCTGAAAACAACAGAAATTAATTATGGCTGATGTAAGCAGGAAAGGAATTTATTCAAGGGTGTTGGGAAATATTGAGACTCGCCAGGAAGGCTAGAAAACCAGGTTTGGGAAACAGAAATAAATCCGGCTGCCTCCCAGAAGGACTCTCGCCATGGGGATTCCCAAAACTAAAGAGGGGATTTAGATGCTATGCATTTCACAAAACGACAAATTCTCCACTCACCTGTAGATGCAGCAATCTAAACGAGTCTATACCCCAGAAAAATATTGTTGGTGATTTTTGCTTTTGTTGTTGCCAATAACTGCATTTTCTGTTCTTCTAGCCAACTTTCAAATCCTGCATTTCATCTGAGAAGGATGCTACCAGGAATCCTTTCCTTTGCTTTATCCCTGTGCTGCTATAATCATACTTTCCACATACAGCCAGTGGAGCTGCTAGCTTCTTGCCTCTGATTCAATACCAACGCTTGTGCCCCTCACCTCCACTCATATACAAACACCCTATCCCATGTCTCCCCAGGCTGCTCTGCTTTCCCAGAAGGGAATTTGGTCTCCAAAACCATTCACTGGGATCACGCCCTTTTCTCCAGTCAATTTTCTCCCTCATCCAACCAATCAACAAATATCGACTGGGCACCTATTATGTGCCATTGACTGTGCCGGGTACTGCGTAGAGTATAGTGGGGGAAACAGATATTAATAAAAAATCAGACAATATCTTATTACCAACTGTGATAAAATAAAAATGAAGAAAAAGCTCACAGAAACCTTGACTACTTCTGTAGGGGGACTTGACCTGGTGGGGGGTGCTTCCCTGGAAAGGTGGCATTTGAGGTAAGATGTGAAGGATGAGCAAGACTTAGCCGGAAGAAGCGAAAGGAAGGAAGGGCTTTCTAGGCAGAGGGAGCAGCACAGGAAAGAATTCTGAAGCAGAGTGAAGCTTATCTCCGCACAGAAGTCAAAGAAAGCAGGATGGCTGGAATACCTACTGTGAGGGGCAGAGTCATGCTGCCCAAGGTATGGGCTAGACCAGCATAGCATTGGACCCACATTATGGATTTTAGTTTTCACCAAAGAGCAACAAGGAACTTAGAAAAAAATGTAAGGAGTTGGGGCCTGCAGTATGGAGAACAGATTGGAGACAGCAAAAGCGGATGAGGGGGCCTCTAAGATCCAGGTGAGAGATAAGAGTCTTAGGCTACTGAGTAGTGGCTGTAGAATGGAAAAGAGGGCAGATTCAAGACATAGTTAGGAAGTGAAATTAGCAGGACTTGGTGATGAGCAGGATGTGGGGTGGGAACATGGTGAGGGGGACCATGTGTCTCAGATTGACTCTGAGGTTTGTGACTTGTACAACCAGGTAAATGGTATTAGGGGGACGCTTGTTCCTCACTCCACATGTTTCCAAGTGGAGGCATTCCTGTGAGAGTAACACTCCCGAGCTCTGTCCCCGCTCGCTCCTTTTGTGATTGGTGTGTTAGGGAAGAGGAACTGGGCCAGTGTGGCTCAGAGCCTCCTGGTTTTTCTGGTCAGCTCTCCCTGCCACAGACAGGTGTGATCCAGTTTGTTCTCTAGCCACGCAGTGAGCCTGTTCGCCCCTGTGGTACAAGCCTGCAGTCTGGGAGGCGCGTGCAGTTTAGGGTGGCATAACCAGTTTGGTCAGCCCCAAACCATGGTTCTGACCTGGAAATGGAAGAGGCGTGTCATTTTCTTGATCTGGGCCGCCAGCCTGATCACTTAGAGGTATATTTACTGAGATAGGGAATACTTAAGGAAGAGTAGGTTTGGGAGGAGAGATTCAACTTTGGATCTCTTTCCTGGCCACTATGAATTCTTAACCTTGGATAAAATGTTCCGCTAAAATCAGTACACTTGTCCAGGTGCCTCTTTTGTATTTTATTGGGAGCATTAACTACATGGAAATTAATATTTCTAAAATTTTGCTTAGCTTTCGTAGATCAGCCTGGACTTTAAATCTGAGCCAGTTCTCCTCAGAGAGGTGGTGAGCCTGCACCCATCTTGGGGGATAACAATAACAGTAAGAACTGCCATGATTGAGCACTTAACACACATGTCCTAGATTGTGGCAACACTGCCTTATTTAATCTTCACAGTAGCCAGTACCCTCTGGGAGAAGCACTTTTAATATTCTCACTTTACAGATGGAAAAACTGAGGTCCAGAAAGGTGAAGTGGCCAGAGGCAAGGCCACCTGGCTAATGAGAGGTGAATCTGGGATTCCGAAGCTTTTGCTCTTAAACACTATGCTGAACTGCAGGGTTTGCTGGAAGATTTTTAACCACTATGTGAAAAGTTAAGAAGCACAGCTGTTTTTTATGCTCCAGCTGAGGGATTCTTGTGACCTATTAGCCTCTGCTTTCCTCTCTCCGTCCACGCTGGTCCTGCCAGCCTTTGAACTCAGAGCTTCTCTTTTTTCCTCTCTTTAGGCATTTTCCAGACATCCCTCCCCTATAACACAGAGATTATCTGTCTAGCAAAGCCTCGCAAATTCAGCCAGCATCATCTGGAATTGTTTAGCAGGCGAGCAGGAAGGCCAGCCTGAAACTGAGTTAGCCAGCATTCTGCCTGAGGCCCTCACATTAACTTATCCACCGCCTGATGCAGAAAACAGGCCACGCTGGAGCTGGTAATGAAATCACCTCGCTGTCCGCTTCACTAGCTTGTCCTTATTTGCATGGGGAAGTAATGCACTTGTGAAATCCAGTCTCCTCTTGTTAGGAAGGGCACCGACCTCTCCCCACCCGAGCAGGCTCGCTCAACCCCCCTTGCACCATGGCCCCTAGCCAGGCACTTTCACAGCTGCATGGGGAGCCTGGCTCCATGGTTTGAACCCCTGGATTCAGTCCTGAACCTTCCATGGTGTCCCCAGGCCTCTATGTAAAATGAGGATGATACTCATGTGGAACCCACGGAGCTGTCACCAGCATAAATGATTTAATATTGTAAAGGCGTTGGCACATAGTAAGTGTTATAAAACGATTGCTATCATCATCCTCATCACCATCAGTACTTGGTTCCACACCTTCAGATTTTTTAAAATCAAACCCGAGTACCATATGTAATATTATTTATTTAATACTTTAAATGGACTTTAAATAAACTCACTTTTGAGGCATAACCTCCTCCTAAGCAACAGTGTCCTTGAAACCACAGGTTTGATGGCTGTAGTTATATTTATAAGGCTCAGAACAGAGGTGCGCCTGCTGAAGTAAACACATGTGTTCACCCTGTAGCGTCTTGGCGGTCCTCTCCCCTTTGAGGAACACAGCTGTGGGCATGTGCTGCTACGCCCCTCAGTTTCCTCATCTGTAAAATAGGTGCAATGTGATGGCACGGCTTCCCAAGACTCTTGTCCTATTCTTGGCTTGTTGGTTGCTGTGACCATGCTTTGTAAAGTGGAATTCACTAGCCAAATTGGTATCATGTAGTCCCCCACGCCCCACCCCGGGCCACGTTAGCGGCTCACCCCATTTTGCCAAAGGAACTGCTTATCATAAGTTCTGCTGGCTCCAATGTCACCTCTCCTTGGAATTTGTTGGACTGTCTCTCAGGTATATTTTTTCTGGCCCAAGCCCCTCCAGCTAGCCTGGCACCTGCCCCAGGGTGGAGGAAGCAGACTTTCTAGGACTGTTATCTCACTGGCCATGGGTTCTCCTCTTGCTAGCCTGTCCACCGAACTCATGAGTCCAGAAACACTTTTTCTCTGAACCTGACCAGCAGAGGCAACTGCTCAAATTCTGCTTTTTTGTTCTGCCTGATGACTTCTTAGGCATTCCCTCTGACCTGAGCCTCTTCCCCTCTCTCCACATGGGCCAACAGAGTAAATCTGCACTAGTGGTCTTCGGGAACCTTCAGCTCCAAGTGGGAAAGGTCGAGGCCTGCGGGTGTTGTGCTGTGGGCAGAGGAAGGATGGGAGTAAGTTCCCAGGCTTATGCCTCGCGTGCTGTACATGTCTCTGACCCAGGCTGCACCCAGATCCGTTCACAAAGGTCCATTTAGAAAGCTCCACCCTGCTTGGGTGGTGAGGTCCCTGAGACCATCGGGCCCCTCATCAGACACAGGAACAGTGAGGAGGGTTGGAGGCCAACTTTAGAAAACTGATGACAACTTCATTCCCTTTATTTTAGGGGAGAAAGGGAAAAAAAATGCATATGAAACAAATTCAGAGCTTCTCCCTAAAGAGTGAAAGAGAAAAACAGTTTTCAGTCTCTGATACAACTTTATTCTTAGCCTATCCGTGTACCATGGAGTCCACAAGAATGTACAAAACAGCCCATCAAGTGTGAGTTGTATCTTCCAAAGCAGTCAGAAGCTGTGAGGTCGGGGGTCGGAAGTGGCTCTTGTCCTTCAGTTGGGGAATCCCTGGGCCTTAGGTCCTTCAAGCTAGGTGGGAGGTGCCCTGGAATTTGGCCCTCTCCTCCTTCAGCACCCCCCACCTCAAATCCTGCCCCTTCAGATTTTCTCATTCCACACTCCCACTCTCAGGTCCTGCCTTGCCTCCTCAGCCTCCACAGGGCGGGCATTTGGCCACCTGGGCTTCTGCTCTGCCTGGGCGGGGACTGGGGGAGGGGCTGGTGGGAGAAGCAGTCGTTGGGTTCTGTAAGGAGAGCTGAGCTTGCTCTTGGCCAAGCTGTCCTCTTTGACCTATCTCCTGAGTACTGATGTGCTTACGGCATCTCTGCTCTCCTTCCCCCTCGAGTTGGCCTAGCTTTGGTTTGTCAGGCCCCAGGAAAAGGCGAGGGTGTCGGCTGGGGGTCTGTTATGGTCTGCATGTTTGTGTGCCCCGTAAATTCATATGTTGAAATCCTAACCCCCAAGGGTTATACATTGGGGCCTTTGGGCGGTGATTAGATCGTGAGGGTGGGGCCCTTACGAACGGGATTAGCGCTGGTATAAGAAAGGTTCCACAGAGCTCCCTAGCTCCTTCTGCCGTGTGTGGGTCACCAGACCATGCCGGTACCCCAGTCTTGGACTTTCAGCCTCCAGAACTGTGAGCAATAACTTTCCGTACTTTAGAAGCTACCCAGTCTGTGATTTTTTGTTATAGCAGCCCAAATAGACAAAGTCAGGGTTAGAGGGATATAAAAAACCCATTCTGCCCTATAATATATTTACTTATTTAATCAGAGTACTAAATTTCCATTTTCCATGGCATCTATTTCATTGCACTGGCAATTGTTATCTTTTAATAATGGAGTTCCTAAATAGTTGTTCCAGCTCATAGAATTCTGGGGAAAAGAGCTTCCAGAACAGTGATATGGGGTTCTTCCCATAAAAGTAAGCAAGTTGAAGGTGTCTGTGAGTACCATCCCTCGTTGTGACAACCTCATCTGGAGGGATAGTTAGTCGGTGATACAGGGCTCTTCACAACAGAGATGATGATAAGAATAAAAGGACAGTTTTTATAGTCCAACTGCAGGCGAAGCGCTGGGCCCTGTGTTGGTCGGTGAGAATTCAAACATAAAAGAGACATGGTGTTTGTCCTCAAGGGCTCCGAGTCTGGGTCATTTTGACTCAAGAGTTTGAAATGACCTTTCAAACACAATCTTCTCTCTCCACCAGCCCAAACTGATGGCCGTCAGATAAACACAGGTCTGATTGAGGATGGGGCCCCCTCCCTTTTATCCCTTCCTGGCGTTGTGCGCTCAGTTTTTGTGTACATGGTACATGTCTGCCTGTCTTTTTACATTTTCATTTTACATTTTCACACCCCTTTTGTTTTTCGCTTCTCAGCTAAATTCCCAAAGATGAGAAGGAAATGTTTATTCCTTTAAATTGCTTTATGCAGGGATTTGCTCAGCCGAACACCTGGATCATATTTTGATAATGATGATGTTGACAAAACCTTGACAATTCAATAACTGTGTAATGTGCCCTATTTTTAAAACAAAGCATGGATACAATTTAACTAAAACCATAGGTAGAATTCAGACGAGGTTTCTCTTAAAAAATGGCAAAAGAAAAGGATTTGTAAACCCACCAGATGAGAGAACAGTGCTCTTCCTGGCAGTTTTGTCTGCCTTTGGCACTGTCCAGCTCACCCCCAGAATGACACACCATCCTGTGCACCTCATCCCATCTGCTTCTATCTGCCATGGCCCAGGACCCGTCAGTCCCTAAATGCTACCCTTCCCGCTTCCCAGGCAGGCCTGGGCTTCCTCTGTGAGTCACTCTGCAGCAGCTGTGACCCATGCAGCGTCTCAGAGTGTCTGGCACAGCACTTCATGATCAGCCTCGGTGTCCATCCAGCAATTTCAGGAAGAAATTGCAATATAGTGTTCTATGCCTAATCAAAAGCTGTCCTGCAAAACAACAGTGCAGGTGAAGACAAGAGTAGTTTCCAGAGCTAAAAGTAGATCCAAAGAAATCCAATCCTGAGATATTTCATTGGTCAAGCTGGATGCTTTGATATTGTCAGGTGCAGCGGTGAACACTCTGGAAGCTTCTCCTGGAGACTTTGTCGACTCCTTGTAACCAGGGCTGATATTCAGCTGGTATGCAGGGTGAAGGTAACTCTGTCCCACCAGCTTACACGTACCCTCTCATCTCTGGAAGCTCCCAGGGAAGAAGCTAGTATGGCTCCCTCTTGGACAGAATGGGCAGCAGCCACACTGCACATATAGTGATGGAATTCTCTAGATCCATTTGTCATCAAAAAAGTTTCAATAGCTCCATCACTACCCGTGACGTTCACCTGGTCGTGTCCCTGTCTCTAGCCAGATACTCCAGCCAAACAATACAATGTGAAGTGCTCTGGCACCCCCTGCCTTTCTGTGTACCTGAAAGGTGTGCCCTCTTTGGCCAGGGAACTAGAACTACCAGTTTATGGGAGCTGGGACTGGCTACGACCACTTTCTCTGCAGATATTGCACATGTAAGGCAAGGACCTTAAAAACCAAAGTTTAGAAGATGTCAGATGAGATAAGTGGAGAAATAGAAGACAGAAGTGACCAAAACTGATGCATAAATAGAGAATTCCTAGAACGACACTTGTTCCCAAGAGGAGCTCCTTATTCACCTGGTGCTCACCTGGGCTGAAGGCCGCCTGTTGGATTATGAAGACATTTTGGGTGTATCCAATAACCTGGGTCTCTTCTTCACCCTTCGTTGGGTTTCAACTTGAGAAGCAGAGAGGAGGGAGGATGGTTTGTATGGGGTGGGTGTGTAAGAGGAAGATGTGGATGTAAAAGCAAGGAATTCTCCAACTAACATCTGAGGTCTTCCACCAGCCACAAGAACATTAGTTAAGCGCTACCCTGGGCCAACTAATGCAGAAATCCTGTGGAACAGTTTCAACCTGACAGCCTCTTACTCATCCAGACGTGTATTTCGTATTCCTCGGTCCCTAGCCAAGGAAGGGAAGAATATGGACCGGGTGGGCTTGCAGCGAGCCTGGAGCCACAGTCAGAGGGAGCTTAACACTGGTGCTGGCTCAGACACCCCCACAGTATAATCTGTCTCTCATAGGCTCTCTCTTGGATCCCCTGGACATGCTGGAAATAATCTTTGGCAGTTTTAGGGTGGTTTGCTGGCTGAAGTAGCTGAGAGAATGGAAACTGGAGAGCAAGAACCAGACCACAGAAATCTGCTGGCTACAGCAAGCTACACTGCAGACTGCCCTCAATGCAACGCAAGTCACCATTTATCACTCACTCTTCCTGTGGCTTGCCTGCTGACCAGAGCCTACCACTTCACCAAACTGGTGGGAACAGATGGTCTAATGTGATGAGCTCATCACAGAGTTGCATTTGAATTGAGAGGATCACAGAGTGTCAGGGCTGGAATGCCTTCATTTTACAGATAAAGAAACTGAGGCCAGGGAGGAAAATATTATTGGTTCACATTTCTGCTTCCACAATTAGATTACAAGATTCTCTACAGTCAGGACTATGTTTTCGAAACCTCAAAGCCTATCAGAAGGCTTGGTCCGTAGAAGATGCTCAATAAATGTTTATGAAAGGGAGAAAGGGAAGGAAGGAGGGAGAGGGACTTGCCCAAGGTTACACAGGTAGCAATGGCAGAGCTGGACCACCTGGAGGCTGCCCATCAGCCTCTCAGTATTGCTAGCTCTAGGCAACGCTCTCACCAGGTCAGGCTGGCTATTGCTATTGCCCAGAAAGTGGCACTGCTACCTGCAGACCCCAAGGCATCTGCTGTGCCACAGCAGAGACCTGGTGAGGGTGTTCCCTCGTCTGTGATGTGAACAACTAGAGAAGAGTCAAGAGTATCTTTACCCCAACTCCCCTGCTGGAGGGGCTGAGCCTTGGGTATCAACTTAGGTTGGTGTCTGCGGCCGGGCAGGGCCCAGGGCTGGAGCTGAGGCCCCCAGGTAGAGGCAGGATGGAGCCTAGCAAGGCATCTGTACAAAGGGGTGGCAGGATTCTGGAAAATCAGTGAGGCAGGACCTAGGAAACTGAAGTCCAGAAAGCAGAAGCGGTTTGCTCAAGCTCGCCCACGGTCAGGAGCAGACACAGATTAGAGGCAGTGTTGGGCTCCATAGGATTAGAGGCAGGGTTGGTGTCATTACAGGAGGGAAAGGTAGGCTCAGAACGGAGAGGAGGAGAGGGACCTGGAGCAAGTCCCTGAGGAATGTAGTGCAGCTGCAGAGTCTGTTTATAGGGTGGCAGGCTGCAGCCTCACCCAAAGCACAGTGGGAGTGGGGAGTGGGAAGGTATTACGGGAGTGAGCCAGGCTGGCTGGCTCTGCATTGTCTCAGACTTGCTCCAATTTCTGCCAGTCCTGGGAATCCACCTCATCTGTGTCCTTTCACTGCCCTCACTTTAGGGATGGGGGGTAGCCCAGAGTTGGGAGTGACTCTTCTAAGCAGCCTCCAACCTCAGGGCCTTATTAGTGATGTCACCTTCTGCAACATCCAGACACTTGCTGGGTGTCCCTTGTGTCCCAGAGCTTGGTCCCTGTCCCCAGGAGTCTTAAGGTCTTGTTGTGGAAGTGAGGCACATTGAGACACCCA
The DNA here is from genome assembly GCF_964194185.1 of Rhinolophus hipposideros. Taxonomy (NCBI): domain Eukaryota; kingdom Metazoa; phylum Chordata; class Mammalia; order Chiroptera; family Rhinolophidae; genus Rhinolophus; species Rhinolophus hipposideros. The sequence goes on along the minus strand of NC_138048.1, from coordinate 52,740,359 downwards.
GCGTGGGACACTCCAAGGCAGGCATGGCTCACATACACCCAGCAGGTTGTTCAGAAGAAACAGAGAGCCTTGCAGGCAAGTTGGCTTCTTGGAGAAGTTAAGACTAGAATTGGAGCCCACATATTACACATTGGGATGGGCGTTATGAATAGTCACTGCAGCAAGAATACATAGGCCTTCTTGCAGGAGTGGAGAGAAGAAAAGTTGTTGGGACAGACTGAGAGTCATGGAGTAAAGGCCAGTCTTTTTCCAGCGTTTCTTTTTTTTAGTAGCAGAATCCTTCTCAAAGGAAACATTACTCAGAATGTGTCAACCTGCTAAAAGCAGAACTGCTCTGTCTTCTCAGCTTCCCTCTTACCCCAGTATTAGTTCCCCCCTCCTGAGAATTAATGGAGCTTCACAGCTGGACTAGTTCAAACTCCTTCTTGGACCAGTGGGGAAACTGAGGCACAGAATGCAGAAAGGACATGCTAAAACACATTTGCTATCAGGAGCAAAGACAGACAAGAATTGAAGTCTGTCTCTTCTCTCCAGCTCAGGACTTTTGCCAGTAGACCTTACTGCATCCAGAATGGGGCCAGACTGGAGACACCTTCGGCCAGGCCAAGAAATGTAGGTTCCACAGGATGGGGAGCCACGGAGTGTGTCTGGGTGAAGGCATTCTTTCTGGCCTTCCATTTTGACAGCCCAGGCAAGACTGCAATCTCTTAATGTTTCAATCCCTTGATTGAGAAGACTAGCATATTTGAATCATCTGAGAAGTAGCTCCAGCAATGTGGGGCCAAAGAAACTTGTGGGGATGGTGGTTTGGGCTAAACTGAGACAACGTCATTGGTGAAATTTTGGTAAATAGATGAATTGTCAGTACATACATTCAGTGGCAGAATCAGCGCTGCCTTAAACTGGCAGAGAAATTGTGCTCATTCAATTGCCTAACGATGTGGCTTTAATTAGGGACTCAAAAATAACTTCAAAAGCCCCATCTTGAGCTCACAAATAATGCAAAGGACTGATAAATACCTTTGGAAACCAGACAAGACCTTTTGCCTCTGTCTTCCCCACGGTTTGTCTTGGTCAAGGCTCCTTCCTCGAGGCCTCTCCCAGTTTTCATCACAAGTATTAGTTTCAGTTACCTTTTGGTTGAGAAGCATAGTTGGGACTTAGAGTGAGGCGAAACATCTGAAATGAGAAGCACATGTATTTTATTTTTTAATTTTTAATTTATTTTTGCTTATTCTTTCATACAACCAAGCTGAGAAAGGCTTGTCAGGGAAAATCAGTCACTTCCTGAGGTCTCAGAGTCAAACCATCCCTCCACTATCATCCAGGAGAGCCGCTGTCTCAAGCCTTGACTCCCCCAGAACCCCCTGGAACATTATACTTGTGGAGCACTTTACAGTTTGTAAAAAGCTTTCAAGTATGTTCTCTTATCTGATCTTTATAAAAGTGCTCTGAGGCAGGCCAGGGAGGCATTTTAAAGATGGCAAAAACAAGCATCAGAGAGGCAAGGAACTTGCTTAAGATGGTGCCGCCAGTTGCCTTTATTCAACAAATATTCATTTTTTTATTTATACGTATTTATGAATGATATATTTGTTATTACAGCATGGAGCCAGCCAGATCTGCTGACTTTCTTCCTAAGATTGTTTTAGCCATACCAGGCTCTTTCTCCTAAGGAAATAAATAAAAATGGATTTTCCACTAGAAACAGGTCAAATGATTTAATATAGTCATAGACAATTCAGAGGGACCCAGTAAATCCTAAATGAGTCATGCCTCATTTGAATAACAAACCAGAGGAGCTCTCAAGCCTGCAGCAGAAAGAAATAGAATTATACAGTTGGAGGGAACTCATTTACTGAGACCAGTGACTTTTAAACACTTTTAAAGCACAAAAGTCATTCTTTAAATAAAGTCTCACCAGGCAGCTCAACATGAAATCCTATCAAAGCAGCATCTTTGTAGAACTCAGCATCTTTGGAAAACCCTATTTATAAATGAAGAAACAGGCCCAGAGGCCCAGGGAGAGGTCCCTCAGGGAATTGATATGGATACCTGAGCTGGGGCTGGAATCCCAAGCCAGTGGTAGTCCCACTGAAGTGTCCTCGTGAAGAATGAGAGATTTGTCCCAACTCACTTGTCACCATGTTCACCACTGTTTCCCATTTTACTAACGCACCCTGTCCTTTCTAGTTTCCTTTGCTCAAGCTCTTCCCTCTTCTCAGAATGCATTTCTGCCTGTGAAACTCGCATTTTTTTCCCTCTAGACCTAGGTCAAAAGGATCTCCCCTCCCCCATAAAACTTTCCTTAAGGGTCATAGCTTGAGAGACTCACAATCTCAATTCTGGAAACTTTGGTGACATTATTAAGATATTCTAAGAGACATTTGGGGCTTAATCCCCACTCCTGAGATTTCATCCTTCTTGAGGACAAGGGCTCAAGGGCTCTTGCCAGACCTAACACAGTTCTTCCAGCTCTAAAATACTATGAAGCTATGATCTCAAATGACATTACTCAAAAGTAGTCCTTTTTTTCTTTTTATGGAATTGATATACAGAATCTGTCGCACATCTGAATACCCGAGTCCTTTCTTTGAAAGCCAAACAAAGTTCCTCTCATCTTGTCCTCATCCTTATTCTCAAGTGTTTATCATGTAGCTCCACACAAACACTGGGTCTGATGGACCTTGACCAGGGCCTCTGAAACCAGCACAGTGGTTGCCTTCAGAGGTAGGGACTGGCCAAGGAGTCCCACTGTCCTGAGCCTCAATCCCTGCCCTGCCATTTCCTGGGCAAATCACATCTTCCTTCAGAGCTTCTGCCCCTTCAGTCATTACCATGCCCACTCCTCTGTGAGGAGCCAAAGACAGGATATATGTGAGGCATTTATAAACTGCAGGCTGCCTTCTTGGCCAGCTCATTGAAATCAGTGAGAAAAATTAAAATTCAGTTTTAAGCATTTTAAAACTTGTGTAATCCCAAGTAACTGGTTTATCTGAATGTTCTCTTTTCAGTGCATTGCTTTGCCTTGATCGAGGTGCAGGCTTCCATCCACTTGCAGGCTCAGCCCTGAGGCCCTTGTATTTATTTGCTGCTCTGTCAGTTAGTTCACTGTAGTCTACTGACTCCAGTTGAAAATATTCATTCATTTCCAAAATATTTTTTGAGAATCTACTATGCCAGCATGTTATAAGTTGAACTGTATCCCCCCCCTCACCCCCCCCAAAAAGATATGCCAAAGTCCTAACCCCTGGTATCTGTGATTGTGACCTTATTTGGAAATAGGGTCTTTGCAAATATAATCAAGTTAAGATGAGGTTGTATTGGAGTAGGGTGGGTCTTATCATACTCCATAGTTGAGTAGCTTTGCCCTACTCCTGTATGATTTATGTCCTTATGAGAAGAGGAAACAGGCACACACACAAAAGGAAGACCGTCATGCGAAAATGGAGACAGAGGTTGGAGTTATGCTGCCACAGCCAAGGAAGGCCTAGGGCTACCGGAAGTTGGAATAGGCAAGGAAGGATCCTCTCCTAGAGGATTTGGAGGAATCACGGCTCTGCCAAGACCTTGGGTTTGGATGTCCAGCCTCCAGAACAGTGAGAGAATAAATTTCTGTTGTTTTGAGCCACTTATTTTGTGGTACTTTATTATGGCAGCACTAGGAAACTAATACATTGGTGTACTGGGGATTTGGCAGAGAATAAGACAAAGAGTATGCCCTCATAGAACTTACATATTTATGAAGAAGCCATGACAATAAACAATGGATGAATAAATATGAAAATAGCAGATTCAGGTAGTGAAGGGGGTTAAACCAGGTCATGTGACATTTTAGTTTTTGCTTGAAAGAGGAGAATCCCATTGTGGGGGAGGTAGGCTAGCACCTACCTGACCATGTAGGGCCTTGGGATAATGTCTGGGGAAAGGGATTGTCATGGAACCAGAGTGGCTGTAGACAGACCTAAATGAGTTGTTCGAATGGTTGATGGTGGCTTGGAAAAGAATGGTGGCAATGGAGATGAAATGGACAGATTCAAGGTATCTTGTGATGATGGAACCAAAAGATCTTGCTGTGGAGAGGTGAGAAATTGAGGAATGTAGGATGAATCTAGACTTTTGGTTTAAGCTAAAACCATTTATTTTGGTGTAGACGGTGAAGTCGGTTATTGAAATGGGGAAGATTAAGGGAGGCACATATTGAGGGTGAAAGGGAGAGAATAGAAAGTTCTATTAAGTTTGAGATGCCTGTTAAATGTTAAAACATCTTTGTAGAAATGCAAGCAAGCCATTGGCTATGTGAGTTCAGTGGCAAGAGGGCCCCCAAATCCAGAGTCCTTCTTCCTGTCCCAAGTCCCCCAATGGGATTGGAGAAGTTTTTTTCTTCCCACTAGCAGCCTTCTTTTTCTTCAGGGTTACCGCTGAGGCTATGCACCCCAGGTAACCCTGAATAACTGCTAATGCTAAGAAACTTGCTAAGTAACACAGAAGTTTTCAAACTTCTTCACAAAGTATTTTGTGTTTCAAAAGCTTCTTGCAGCACCTTCAGAGCTGTGTCTAGCTTCAGACTCGGGTCTCTTGGGGCTTCCAAGATAAACTGAGTGGAAGGGTGGGGGGAAGCAGTAGGTGACCCTGGACAGCATTCCCAGGGCTCCAGGCACCAAGTTCCTTGGCTAATTAAGAAAACAGAAGAAACCTTTTGCTTTGCCCAGACCCACTTCCTGCACAGAGAGCTTGGGGAAAAATGTAAAAGGCCAGTAATGCCTACACACTGGGCAGGCCGAGTCTCACCCAAGGCTGCTGACTCAGAAATAGCAGATGCTTGCCCTGGGAGCCGGCAGTTGTTGGGACAATCAAAGATCAATTAAAACATGCCATTCTGATTTGCTTTCCCCACACTTCCCCCAGGGTACTTCCTCTCACTTTCAGCCTCCTCCAAAGACTTCTTTGCTGCCTAATTAACTTGGAGCCCAGAGGCCTTAGAAAGAGGTGGCTGCACAGGAAGGAGGGCATTGCACCAGGAGCCTAAGACCTTCGGCTTGTTTGGGCTCCCCTAGCTCTATTCCCAGGACTGTCAGCAAGTCACTGAACTCCCTGGACCTCAGGTTCCCCAACTATGAAACAGATAGTGATTGTTCATCTTCCTGTCCTATGCTTGGGAGTGGGGGGAGTATCTTATATTTTATCTGGCAACAGAATGCCTGGGCCACAACAAGCAGAGGATTCAGCAAGTCTAAAAGGCCACTTGGATCCCCATTATGCTTCACCCATGTCTCCTTACTCTTCAAGCAATTTGGATTAAGAAAATCGTCCATCTTTACTAACTCAGTATATATGTTTGAGGGCTCCCTATGTGCAAAAGAGCATTATCTAAATGTGCAAGACAATGGACCTAGTCCCCATGGACTTAAACCTCAGAGAGTGTTAAGGAAAGGAGAGTAGACCAGACTCAAAGGGGACAACAAGGTAAAAGGTTAGGAAAGTTAGTTGGGGAGGAGGACCAAGAAGGAAGCAAGGCTGGGGTCTTCCCACCCCCAGCCCAGCCTCTCTCCCCACTGACTGGGAGCGTGGGGTCTAGTCATAGCATCTGTCATGGCCTTATGCAATGCTTCTCCGCAAAGTCCACAAGCTGGGGTCAGTAGTGGGCTTTGAATACACAGGCTTTTCAGCAAGGTGAAGGCAGACGGCAAGAGAGAATTACCTCAGGCAACGCCTCACCTGAGAGCAGCAAATTTGAGATTCTCTGCGGCCACTTGTCATTAGCAACACCAGAAATATACACAACAGAGAAAGCCAAGAAAATTGGCCACTGACCCTGTGTATCCCAGACTCAGGAGACACTCTTCTGGGTCCACAGAGTCTCCTTCCTTCCTGCCTTTCCTCATTATTTCCTAACCAACTTACAGAGGAGAATCAGACAGAGCCCACAAATAGGATGTTTAGAATCAGACGTAAGAAAGCCAAGAAGGGAAAGAATTGAGAACTGAGAGATCAAGTCCAACTGGGGAATCCATAAGGCTTCCTGGAGGAGCTAGCATTTTGTTCTGAGTACTGAAGAACACATAAAACTTGAACATGTAGATATAAGGGAGAAAGAGGGCACATGAGAGTAGAGGAAAGAGGGTGAGGCAAGGAACAGAGGTAGAGAAGCCCAGAGCACATGAAGAAAGTGGTGCTCAAGATGATTGCAGACAATGCTGAGGGTTTCAGGGTTCAAATCAGGGGCAGAAGGGAAAGTGAAGCTTGTATCATCCTGAGATGCTCAGAGAAACATTCTGACCCACTTGTTTACCTGTTTCTCTCTTTCCCCTCTCTTGAGCACATCTTTCTCTGTTGGAGGCTGCTCATTTATAATTCAGGCAACCTCCTTCAGAGGAAGCAGGTGTTTTCTCTGGGATGAAACACCTTGGGAAGCAGAATGTATGAGTGGGGGAAAAAAGCATGTCACAGCACAGCCAGGCAGAGGGAAGCCTGGGTCAAGGCAAGGGCAGAAGGAAGAGGAGACTAGTTGGCATGAGGTGATACGGCAGCAAAAGAGAGCGTTATTCCCCTCTGTGATATTGTGATTTATAATAAGAAATAGATATATTTGGTTTTAGTCCCTGTTTCTGGCACAGAGCTCCCCAAATCCTTGGAATTTCCTAAATTGAGAGTGATCAAGGTGGCCTTGATATGTTAATGAGGTAAATTTTGTCCCACCCCCAAGGGTGGGGGCTGGTTGCTAGGAGAACCAACTAGGGATAAGAAATTTGGAACTTTCAGTCCTACCCCCTGATCGCCAGGAAGGGAAGAGGAGCTGAAGATTTAGTCAATGGCCAATGACCTAGTGAGTCATGACTATGTAATGAAGCCTCAATAAAAACCCAGGGGGACCTGGAGATGTTCTTTTTTTTTTCTGGAGATCGTCCACATTGGGGAACCAGAATGCTTCCCCAAGCTCCAAGCACATTTGTGCAGGACTTCGCCCTATGTATCTCTTCATCTGGCTCTTGATTTGTATCCTTCAATATCCTTTGTAATAAATCAGTAATCTAGTGAATAAACAGGTTTCCTGAGTTCTGTGAGTCATTCTAGCAAATTAATCAAACCCAAGGCGGGGGTTGTGGGAACCTCGGATTTATAGCCTGTTGGACAGAAGTACAGGTAACAAAAATGGACTTGTGATTGGTATTCTGAGTTGGAGGGGTTGTTGGAACCTCTGATTTGTAGCCTGTTGGTCAGAAGCACAGGTGAAAACATGGGTTTGACACTGGCATCTGATGTTGGTGGTGTGGGGAGGGTGGCGGCAATCTTGTAGGATTAAACGCTCAACTTGTGAAATCTAATGCTATCTCTGTGTCGACAGCGTCAGAATTGAGTTGAATGTTCAGATACCTTCCTGTTGTCCGAGAATTGCTGATGGGTGAGGGGAAGCTTCCATACACGCATTGGAACTGAGTCCGGGAAACCTTTTCACCTTCCCACCCTAATACACACGCTCTCTCTTTGAAATCTGGGTTGACATTTATCCTCTCTCAACCATACTGTCCATGATTCCATCATTACAATGCCTTGCTTTGAGTCTTACTAGCTCCTCCTTCAAGATGCCCCCTTTAAAATGCTCACATCCGTATGAAGAACTATCTACCCTGGCTTCCTCAGAAAGCAGAGCCTGAGGTAAATGCTTAAATATATCTGCTTTATTAGAAGTGCAATCCTAAGGAGCAGGAGTAAGGGAAGAGGGGAGTGTGGCTGAAGGCAAGCCAAGGGAAGGGCTTGTTTTCAAGCTGGCCACAACTTGTATAAACTACAAATGCTCATTTCATGAGACCATCTTCTGAGAGGCCATATAACAACCACATTCAATAGGAGGAAGAGAGAAGAATGTATCAGTGGGGTCCCATCTCCTATCGGAGATTGGCCCACGGAGTGTGACTACTTCCACTCCTCCACGTTGCACTTGCATGAACACCAGGCAGGCCATGAGGCCATTTATGTGTCAGGATCAAGAAGGGAGCTCCGGGACTGAAGGTGAATGCCATGGCCTGGCGGTGAGGTACTGTGGGGTCAGGCCCCCGTGAAGGTTGTTGGAGCCCACACAGAATTGGTCAGTGCAGTGAAGACTGGGGTTGAAACAAATGGCCGGTAGAGTTTCTGGAGATGTCTAAGAGGTATCTGGTTCAGGGAGATTCCTTCATCTCATTAGCAGGTCTCACCTTAGTTACCAGTTAGCTGTGTGGCCAGTGCCTGACTGCTGGCAAAGACCTGAGAGTAGGCGCTGGACACAGGTTGGACCTGGCTGTAGGTGGAGGTGCTGGAGCCAGAGTGGGCCTTGGGCAAGTTCACGCCCCCAACCTCTGACCCAAGTTGGATTGTGGCTGTGTTGTGAATCATCCTGAAATCCCAATTTGGGCTGCTCTCCTCTGACCTCAGCAAGCAAATATAACCCCAAACAAAGATGGGCATTAAAGGAGCTCCTGAGGACCCAGCATAATCAATGGCCTATTCCAGCCAGGGAAAATCAATAGCTATTTAGAAAAGACTTTGGGGAAGAAACTTGTTTCAATTAAGAAAAAGGAAAAATAGATACTTGCTCTCCATGAGGATGAGAGACTGAGGCGGAATTTCGCCTAGATTGATAGCGTTTCTATAAACTTTTGATGGACACCTGCCAAGAAGGAGGGTCTGTGTGTGTGACTAGAAATGAACGACTAGGTTTATTTCTTACCTGATTTTCCCTTACCTATGCAGAGATTCCAAATTTCAAAAGAGAAAATACATAGTTTTCTAAAACACATTAGTACCTCCTTTCTCAAAGCACTCAGGAAATCAAAAAAGGCTTTTAAAGTTCCACAGGACACAATTGAAATGCTACGTACTTTAAGTTTGGCAGTGAAAGTAAAAGCAAGCCCAGATTCCATTTGAAGGGTACAGTGTTTATCTAAAACTTTTCTCCAGGAGCTCCAAACTTTGCTGAATGTAAACACTTTCTTCTTTCCCCTCAGGAAAAGAGGCGGTCAGCATTATTGGCCCAGTTTGGCAGCCAGAGAAACAAAGCATGTGATCGGGGAACGATTTGTCCAAGAAAACACAGTGACAGTGTTAGGCGTAACCATTCTCCACTTTGTGTCTTCTCGATTAAATTGCTGTTTCAGGCTAGAAATCATTGTAAAGCTCTGGATTAAGCACCCACTTTGTAAATGCGGAAGAAGAGGGGCAGCATAGATCACAGAGGGCCATTGCGTCAGGGTTTGGAAATCTACTTCTGTTCCCTTTATCCCTCACCCTGCAGGACTAGAGCTGAGCACTGATCTGTGGCTGACAGGCCAGCACTCCAGTGACCCAGCGAGGGCTCTTCTGGGCCTTCCAGTAACTTTGTCCAGAATCAGGGTGCTGGCATTCGCCCCAGTGACCTAGTGTGGCTTCTGTCGTGACTTAAAGATACTTGAGTCCAGTACCCCTTCATCAAGGGCCTTCTGTGTGCTTCTCTGAGCAGAGCCCCAAATGGCCATGTGAGGCTACACTTGCTGGAGGTGAAAAGGAGGATCATTTGGTGCTGACTCCAGGGACCATGGCCCTGAGGTCTGGTCGGCCCACAGGGCCTGTGGCATTCTGTTACCAGTGACCAGGGCACAGCGGGAGAGAGCGCGGCACTGTGAACAGCTGCCCCTGCTTTGGTTCAAACCCAGCACTGTCATTTACAATTGATGATCTTGGGGAAGTAAATTAATTGTTTAACCTCGCTGAACTTGGTCCTCCTCCGTGAAATGAAGGTAATGGTTTCTACCCTCAGAGTGAGGGGATTACCTGATGTCACCCGTGTAAATGCCTGGCACACAAGAGGCATTCAATTATTCTGGTCATTGTCTGGACTGGTTTAGTTCCAAGTGTCTCTAGGTAATTCATTTCATTAGCCTGGGAGCTGTGTTGATTCCCTTTGTCACTCCTGTTTAGGCTTGTATCTGTCAGGGAGGTCCACAGGTGGAAAATTACAGGCATTCTAGAGCATGCCTTAAAGTATACCCACTGTTCCCACAGGAAAATCAGGAAGCTTCCGGACTGCGGGGCCCAGGTCCCCCATCTGCAGGGTGGGGTGGAGTGATGTTTGCACACACTTGTTTTTCTTTGCAGAATTTTTTGGAAATTTGTAAGGGCAGAACCTTTTGCTAATGAAACAGTGTTTTCCATTTAGTCTGCCCCATCACCTGGAGGTGACTGTCTATTCAGCTTGTGTGTGGGGAAAAGGGATCAGATCTCCAGGGACGCAGGATCTGCTCCCTGATTTCCTGACTGGCTAGGAGAAATTCCTTAAGGAAAAAAAAGATTGTCAGAGGAAGGAGAACCAACGTGGTTCTTGAAAAAGCTGCATGGCTCCCCTCCTCCTCTTTCCATTCCCATTGCTTCTGCAGCTGCTGTTCAGATGCCAGTATAGCTGACCTTGACGATGACAGACAAGCCCCACCTCATCTCCACAACCCATTCCCATGGAGCTGCTGTAACTGAGAGGTACTGCATTGTGCCATTTATACCCTTGCATGGGCCACACACAGCCCTATGGTGGGCAAAACATGTATCACAGATATGTGCAATTTGTGCAGGAGAAGGTGTCTTCCACTGGTCTCATGGAGGTTATCGATGGACTTCCTTCCTTTTAGAGGATGAATCCTGAGTGCCTTCCTTTTAGAGGATGAATCATGTCCCCATGCCCCCAAATCCATATGTTGAAGTCCTAAGCCCCAGTACCTCAGAATGTGACTGTGTTTGTAGATAGACCTTTAATGAGATAATTAGGGTAAAATGAGGTCATATGGATGGGCCCTAATCCAATATGACTGATGTCCTTATTAGAAGAGGAAACTTGGACACAGAAAGACCATGTGAAGACATAGGAAGAAGATGGCCATCTACAAGCCAAGGAGAGAGGCCTCAGAATTAAACCAAACTTGTCAACACTTTGACCTTGGACTTCCAGCCTCCAGGACTATGAAAAGATAAATTTCTGTTCTTTAAGCACCCCAGTCTATGGCACTTTGTTAGGTAGCCCTAGCTAATTAAAATACTTCAAGTTTTGTGATCTGTTGTTTTTAATTGGGAATCTCTCTCTTTTTTCAGTTTGAGAGATATATTCAAATGGGGAGCTTGTTTTATTGATGAGTGAAGTTTATCAGAAACCACCTCATGAAGCTCTTGGCAGATTTAGAAAAGGACGAAATGCAAGCCCATGCTCGCCAGTGTTGGTACATTTGCTCTACAGATTCTAAACTATAGAGATAACTGGAGAAGATGGATCTATTTGTACCAACACAAAAGGTTGTGAGTTTATGAGATTTGTCCTGCCAAGCAGAGCCAGGAAAAATGAGCAGTTGTGATAGCAAGTGCTTTATCTTAAAAACTGATTTATAAGCATCATTAGAGAACTTGATATTTGTCTCACGGAAAAGGCTCTCTTTTTATTTAATAAGAAATATGTTTCTGCCAGTTATAATTCTAGTTAACCTAATATAGTGTGTTCCAGGCTTCAATTTTTCCTTCAGTTGTTAATAATTCAATAAACCTTTATTATATCAGCAGTTCTTTCTGGAGCCAGAAGATTCTAGAATTTTATGTAATAAATTTCTTTTGAATAGCATTTTCAAAGAAGTCTCATAACAATCCTGTAAGGCAGCACATGTATCATTTCTAATAACTAGCATTTGTGCAGTATTTTATCTTTTACAAAGCACATTCATATACACCATCTGGTTTAACTGCCAGTGAAGTTAAATGCAGAGAAGTTAAACGAATTAGTCAAAGATACACAGCAATTTTTAATGCTGAGCTAGGATTAGAACCCAAGCCAAGCCATCTTTTCGCTTCACAAACAGACTTAGATTTTTGGCCTCTGATGGTCTAAAAGTCCTGTAAATAATATCTACCCATTCTTCTAAGCCTGGTTTAGATGCTACTTCTATGCAGAATGCCCCCTCCCCCAGATACAACACAGAACTAATTGCTTCTTCATCTATAACCCCAAGCTAGGGCCCTTCCTCAGAGCTCTCACTTATATTTTGGCTATCTGTGTACCCATCTTATCATTCCAATAGACTGAGATCTGTGAGGCTGAGAGGAGGACTTAGCCCAACCACCCCAATACTCAACTAACAGTGCTGGATGCATTATCAGGATGTGAAGCTGAATTGAATTCTCATGTGCCAGATGTCAGGTTCAGAGGTGCTCCTTGGCCAAACAGAAGTTCATTACTTCTGGGAGTGGATGGAAACATAGGTGCCTCATTCATAGAATTGGGTTCCTTTTTCCTGAGGGGAGGGTGCCTAATTCAAACCAACCCACCCCTAAACTAATACCATCTTCCTGCTACTCCCCAACTATATCTTTACTTTGGTTTCTTAGTTCTTTTGGTTTTTCCTTGGGTAAGTTCAGTGATTCTAACCACCTATTCTACCCCCTGCACCCTCTTCTGCCCCCAGCCCTGGTCCACAAACCTTGAGTATACTCCAAAATCAATATGACTTTCAAAATGCAGGCCCATGGACTTTCAAATTCCAACCTGGGGCCATTGAGGAGCCAGAGGCAGCAAAAACTTGGCAGAACTGGGGTCTGTTAATGAAGTTGACCACTCTATAAATATCTCAGAAATGTTACTTCTGATAGGATGTTCTTCAGAAAATTTTTCAATCCATAATTTTTCAGGATGGTGGAAGATAACTCAAAATGATCAATTTCAGCTGCTAAATATTGTTCATCCATATCAGTATTTTCCGACACTGGTTTTTCTGTAGTCTCTGGGTTCTCTGAAGGTGTTAGATAAATAGTGCTAATGGAGCAGGCTCTAAAATCCAGGACACTGCCACTCCCAGGATCTGTCCCCAACCCAGATCTGACCTCCTGAACTCCTCCCTCTCTTCACCCACACTCCAGACTCAATAGCTTCTTTGTTTTGGGGAAGATTTTCTTAAAAACTGAAGGTTGAGCTGCTAGTTCCTGACACATAGGCAGACAGCAGGCTGTGCACAATTCTTCCTTGGCAATTCACTCAGAGCGAAGAGTGATCTTGTTTGAGGCTTGAGAATATCAATATGTGGCTGCTTTTGCTCAAATGCTTCCCATCTCTCACGGAGAAATCTGGTTGCCTTGCGTTAGCCTCCAGTTTCTTGTTAAGAGCTAATTTTAGAGCTAATTTGGGTTCCATTAGTATACGGTTCTGTTGCAAATCTGACATTAACATTTGTGGCTTGACGAGTAACAAAGGGAGGAAAAGACTTTTACTCTAACTGCAGCAATGCAGGCACATATGGTGTCATTTTTCAAGGAACAGATTTTTGTCTTTCATGCCATTTCAGAGCTGTTTCCCTCTGAAATTACCAGCTCTAATTTAATGCAGAACATGCCTGGGTGTCACTGCAGAGATCTAGTTAAACTGAGAGAGCTGGCAGTTCCCACAAATTTGCAAAAATAGTGTTCATTTGCACAGTGTAATGCTTCCCGGGTCCATGCTCACGGACAGGGACTCAGCCACCAGCAAGTGTGGGGCTCTTCTCCCCAGCGTCACAGAGTCTCCTACTTTGACAGTGGGTGCTACCCAGAGTCCCAGCCTGGGTATTCTAAGGAAGGAGGGTACCAATGTCTTCATCCTCCTTCTCTGCCTCTGCTCTTAGAATGAGAGCCCTGTAATGATCCTGTTTCTGAGGTTAGGACGCTGCTTTCACAAACCCTATTCAGGGGAGGTTAAAGCATTTCCATTTCACCCCATGGGCAGCTGATACTTCCTTTGCTGTCCACATGTTTGGGCCTACACGGCTTTAACTGAGATCCACGAGGCCCACTGTGGCAGTGGCAGGGAGGACATGAGACCTACTTGCTAATCTGAATAATGCTATAGCTGGCTGGATGACCCTGTTCTCTGAGCTTCTATTGCCTCCCCTATAACATGAAGGAATTCTGAGATTCTTTGATATCAAAGCTCAATAGCCTGTAATAGTCACTTATCTAACTTTTTACATTTTTCTGAGAACTTTCGTGTGTGTTATATCCCATGGTCATCACAACATCCTGTGAGGCAGGTGTTCCTGTCTTACGCTTGGAAAATTCTGACTCAGAGAGGTGAGGAAATTTGCCCAAGGTCACACAGCTGGTAAGAGGGAGAGCTGGGACTTGATCTCACTTGGCCTCACTCCTGGTTCAGGGCTCTCAGCAGTTAACAGACTGAATCAGAAACAAAGATTTAAATACCGCATCTCATCACCATGGGCCATCTTAGAGAACAGATCACCATGCCCACCAGGCCTCCTATACTGCCAAACTTTTCCAAGGTGGAAATACTGTTAACTGATGTGGGAAATTATATTCTTGCTTTGGGACATGCAGTATCATAAATGAGCACCTAGGAGGGGCTAAGATGTAGTAGGGAAAGTACTAGAACTGGTTCTAGTCTTGGCTCTATCTTAAGTTGCTGTGTGATTTTTGAACACACACGGGGCGCCTCTGTGAGCCTCAGTTCCTAAGGAAGGCAGGTAGATAAGCTGCTCTCGAGAGTAACTTCCCTTTGGATAGCACTATGGTTCTATGGCAATAGGTTCAGTGCTAAAACCAAAGGACCTTTGGTCAGGGAACACTCGCCATGCCCAAGACATTCAAACTCTAAAAAACCAAAATGCTCCAGAGAGTCAGAGAGGTGAAGCTGACATAGAGACCAACCAAAGCCGTTTACTTCTGTAAGTGATGAAGCAAATGCTAAAACAGGGGTCACACTTAAATCCTACCGGAGCCGGGCGAGTTAATAATGAGAGAGGCAGGCCCAGTATAGAAGAACAGGGGGGGAAAGCACTGCCTGCCTCAAGGGGACAGTGACCCCTTTGCTCCAGGCAAAAATGTAGACGTAGTGCACGCAATTTTCCGACTTTTCATGAGAATTGGAGATCTGAATGTTCATGTTAAATATCCTAATTTTTAAACTTTGGAAACAAATCTAAAGACTTACAAACCCTTTCTTGCCAAACAAAACGTGTCTGCTAGCCATATGCTGCCCATGAGCCCCAGTTTGCTATTGCGTGCTAACATCTTTGAGTTCGTGTGTGTCAGTCTTTGGCCAGAGGGCCTGTTTCCTGGCCTTACTTGGGAGCAGGCTGCAGTAGTGACCTCCCTGTACCATTTCAAGTCAACAACACTTTGCATCCCACAAATCCCATTTTCCTGTCCAGGGCCTTTGAGGTAGGGGCCCTGACAGGCGCCAGCATGCACTCCTGGTTCCCACTCGCCTGCCAGAAAATAACCTTCTTCAGAGAGACAAACAACAGTGGGAGGGGAAAAGAGGGATTTGGCCTTGCTAGTACGGTGAAACAGATGAGGGGTTTTTTCCCCTGCTATCATTACTACATTATTGGATCACATAACCATTTTTATTGTTAATTTAAGTACAAATTAATTGCTGTACAAATGAACGAAAACAGACGCATGCCCTCACCATTACTTGAAACTCAAATGGCAATTACTCAGCTTTGTAATCCAATATAGCAGATATTAGTGCAGCTGTGGTGCATACTCTGGCCCAATTCACTGCTAATGGGAAGAGTGGATGTCCCTGGAGATTCCTTAACAACCCGAGCGAACCTGGGAGGAAGGTGCTGCCAACCCCAGAGCGTCCGTGTCTGCCTGTCTCCTCTTTTTAAGTGCCTTTGAATAAAGGTATTAGAGGATTTGACAGGATTTTCATATCCTGTGTTTTCCTCTGAAGGATTTCTTATCACACCTTGTGATTCTGTACTTGTTTTTCTCTTCAGAGTCATATGTGAAATGTCAGTCCTGGAAAGCACATTACAGAGACCCCTGTCCAGGCAGCACCTACTGACCCCCAGCCTGGATGTGAGCGCTGAGTGTGGATACCCACCCCACCTGCTATCCCAGTACTGGCCCATGACAGTCCCGATAACACTGGGCTGGGACTGTCCAGTTATTCATTTCGCTGAGTCGCCCTTGAATGAACTACATGCATCTTGAAGGCAGGGACAGCATGTTACCCTGCTTGGGCCGTGACACCTGGTATTGGCATGGGCAGTGATGCTCAGAAAGAAACCTAAAAAGCTTGCCATATCCCTCAGTCAATCTGTCTACAGCACCTCCTCAGTGTGTCCTTTCTACACAGATACCACACAAGTAATTTCCTTCTTTGTGTCATAGACTTTTGTAATTTCCTGCCCAATTTTGTCATCTTCCACGTAACAGTGAAAGGGAAAATATCCATCGAGAAATATCTCCATGGTTTCTTTCCATTTGCCAAATCAATCCCATCTCCCCCTTACAAATAAAATGTAGTTACTTTTTGATCAAATAAAAAGATGTTGTATGAATAATGGAATTTTAATGCATAAAAATATTTGGGTGACAGGAAGAAAGTCCTTTGGTGGGTCAGCAGTCAATACGAGACTCTAGCAAATATTTTTTTCGTGCCCTTGAGATAGTTGCCCTGGGACCTGTTTTGAAGTTTTTATGATGAGATTTTAGATTCTCATCAAAAGAACTGAAGGTAAAGAGTTGCATTACTGGTTTTCTCTAAACACTATAGCCATTTGAGTGCCTGGTTAGAATTCAGAGAATTTCTGAGTCACTTGCAGGAATTTTTTTTAGTCTGAATATTTTACATTCCAATAGAAGAGCTCTTAACTTTTCATCAAAAGTGGTTTAAAGCTTCAATTGTAAGCCAATTATAATGACTTTTTTTTGTACTTGTTCTTGATTTCCTTACAGAGGTTAGCTGCACAAGTTTGTATTCAATGTTTTTTTTTTCTGTTTTCAAGTATGTGCTCTGTACAGAGCCCAGTACAGTGCCTTACACTTGATCAATGTTGAATAACTAAATTAACGGAAGAATGAATAGACGGATGTCTCGAATAAAAGTAACAAAACATTCACTTATCTTAGAGAGTTCTTTGATTTTACCTATAGAATCATAGATTTAGACTAATAGATTGTCAAAGATAAAATAACTCAGAAATATCTAATCTGGCTCAACATTTTTTTACTTTTCAGATTTAGAAAGTGAGGTTCAGAGATTCCACAAAATCACCTGGAAACCCTCAAAGGGCATTTCAGGAAATTGTACCAAATATGAACCCTAAGGTAAGCATGGGTTTCCATGGCAACTGAACCTGGGTTCTTTCATTATTTTCTGTTTTCTTTACCTTTGTGCAATTCTCATAAACTAACTGGGATTCAGAAGTATGTCAAATGACTAGTTCTTCAAAGCTCTTACATACTTGTTGGATCTCTTCCTCCACTAGTTACTATGGAGTGAGCTTGGTATTTGGTGAGTTAGAGCCCCCCAGAGGGGTCAGTTACCAATGCAAGGTGAGTGGTAAGAGCTGTGGGGATGGGGCGCAGGCCCAACACTGCGGACTGTAGCTCCTGAGACAAATCAGGTCTTCACTCCCTCCCTTCATCCATAAAATAGACGTGGTAGCCACTGTTCCATCTTCCTCACTGGCAGTTGGAAGAGCCAGTGAGATAATGGATGTGAAATGTTTGAAAAATTGTAAAGCATGCAAATGCAAGGGGTTAAGATTGTTCCCCAGTCTGTCCCTATAGACACAGTAAGCAAGCAGATTCCATGGGGTGGGGTGGTGGGGTGGGGGTGGAGGGCAACCTAGGGTTCTGTGCCTCCCTGCTCAAGAACTAAGAAATATGGGAAATCAACCTTCTGAGAGTCAAATCAGTGGTTCCCAACTTTTTCCAGTATAAGTCCCTCGCTTTGTCATCAAAATATTCCCAGACGCACTCCCACATGATAATACTTTTAGTATTTCTCGATTCAGAAAATACATGTCGACAAAAAGTTATTATGAATTATGATCACTCTTTAAATTGTATATATTTTATTAATTGCTACATCATATTAATACTTTTGACAAATACTGGTACTAGACTAGAACAAACTATGTTAGTTATTCAACCTCCAGGCACTCACAGATTAGCTGGCTTCTCCAGATAATTCCCTCTGTTCTCAGATCAGGGAAATCCTTTGGTAAACCATAAAATGTAAACATAATGAATAGATCACAGCCAAGTAACATAGTCATCTTAAGTGGACTCTGGCCCCAGGTTGAAGTCAGACTTTACTGATGACTTTAACACTTCCAAAGAAACCAGGTGTGGGTCACAAGAAGACTTGGTTGCCAAGGGAAGCTAGAGAGGTAGCCCCACAGGAGAGTCCTGGCAGCACTCGCCCAGTCCTACCCAAGGAAGATGTGCACTGACCCACGGACTCAGCCTCTGGTCACGGTGGAACAGCTAACTCCAGGCTAAACTGAGTGTCCTTTTTGCCAGCAGAGAGCAGCCAGACAACCTGATTGTTATATTTCATTGTAGATGAATGTCCTGGCTTTAGATCATATAACCATTTTAAGAGTTTGGGTAAGGTGAGACCGGCCCCAAGTGATGGCTGACAGGGCAGGCCTCTGAGCCTATTCCTGGGGCCCGTGAATAGTTTGGGGCAGACACCCTGCTGGACCTCACCAGGAGTATATCTTCTTTTTGTATCACTGTGAGCTATGATTTCTCAGCCTCAGTACTATTGACATTTTGGCTCTGATACGTCTCTGTCACAAAATACGTTGAGGGTATTTTGTGCACCATTGTATGTTGAGCAGCGTCCCTGGCCTCCCCCTACTAGATGCCAGCAGCACCCCACCCCCACCCCCAATTAAGACGACCAAAAATGTCTGCAGATATTGCCAAATATTCTCTGGGGTGCAAGTGTCCTCTTTTCCCGAGTTGAGAACCATTAGCATGAGCCATTCCAGTCAAATATCTGCAGGATGTAACTATATGAAGTTCTTCTCAAAGACCAACTCATTCCTGAATTTATATACAGTGTCACCTTTTCCCAAAGGATGACAGAACTTTTGAAAAATCAATTTCAAAGAGTTTGTAGTTAATTTAGAAATACAGTCAGGCTCTACTTCACTACAATGCAAAAAAATAGGGATTGTGGCAGCTGAGTAACCCAAAACTTTTCATTGGATGACCTGGTGATTCAAGGGTCATCCTTCTGAACACCAATTGTTCCTCTTGTAAAAAGTGCAATAAGATGGATTGCTCTGGCCAGGGGAGTCTCTGGAAGCTGCTGCTATTTTGTGGTTTTAAAAAGTAAATCCTTGATTTGTTTTTGATTCCCTATTATCTCTTCTTCCTAAAAATAGTACAAAAAGATTTTCCAGTTACCTGAGAAATTCAATTAGTTTTGTGCTGATAGATTGAGGCTTTTTGTTAAAATGGTTACAGCTTTTTGTACATGATTTCTCTATTGGAAATTCCTTCATTTGAGGAGAGTCTTCTCACCACAATCAACCCCCTCAGCAGTGTAGTGTTCTCTAATGCTCCTACTTCTAGAGAAATTTCCACGGAATTCTGTCTAGTAGTGAGGTTTTGCCTCTTGACCTCATCCCGACTCCTGGTTTCCAAAGCCACCATTTGACATCCCAGGCCTGATAAGCGCCTCGCACTAGTGGTGGGTGGACGTCCACGCTGAGCCTTACACCACTGCCCTCCTCAGCTCCCTTCTTACTCTGCCCATTCCCCATCACTTCAAGGATGCAGGTACTTTTACTCCTCTTGTCTGCGCCCAGCTGCCTTTCCCTGCTTCCCCAAGCCCGGTTTTGTCCAGTCTTTGAGAGAGGAAAATCTGGTTCTGCAAGCATACTCTGAGACTTTGTGTTTAAGTCCTCTGCGGTTCCTGTGAGTATGTGTTTCTGGTCAGTGTGAGCTGGGGTGCCCTTGGGTGAGAGAGCAGAGTGAAAGGGAAATACACAGGTTAATTCTTGGAGATATAACCCTGTCTTGTGTCTTACCAATTATGTGAAACAGAAATGAAGACAGAAAGGGGTAACAATCAAGGCAGAGCTGCACAGGAAGTCCCTTCTCAGGTGAGCTACTGCTGAGGCCACAGTATCTCAGGATGGCTGGGGCCTGGAACTTCAACTATTAGTATTTTCCTGCTGGAGAAAAAAAAATACCCGGCTTGGCTCTTTAGCCATAGTATTAAAAAGAGCCTCTTTGGGGGCCCTGGGATATAAAGGTAGAGGTTCTGAGTTTGAGACCCTGCAAATTACCCCAATGGGAGGCCAGCTGAGAGGAGGAGTGGTTGTCAGACCCCAAAAGCAGGCAGGCTAGTCCCCACTCAAGAAGACCCCTCTGATGAGAAAGGGGAACTCATCACAATGGCAACTTCTCTCCACTTTGCCAAGGCTTCCCATGACAAGGAGAGGAGAGGAACCTGGTCTTACTGTGGGGAAGGAGATAATGGAAATGTTTACACGAAAAGTGCCATTCTTTTTCCCCCCAGCAGGGTGGGCTGGGTGCTGGCAGATACCTATGGTGACCGTGCAGGAGAGACAGAGGCTTTGTGCAGAGAAGCCCACCCGGAGCAACTGACACTACATGTGAAGCACCCACACTATTTCAGTTTCCACCCAGCTGCTCACCTGGGTGCTTTGAGAAGGGCATGAACTGCATGGCCTTTTCTGCTGCAGCCCTTTCTTCAGGAGTACTGCTCTCCTCCAATGAGAGGAAGTTAGGGGACCACACTGATTAAGTCTACTGGGTGCCAGATGCTTTATTACTTTAATAATCTCATTTAATCACTTCCAGAATCGTGTGAATTGTGCAGATGCCTAGGCATTTTTATACCCATATTATAGGTGAGGTAACTAAGGTTAAGCAACTTGCCCAAAGTCACCCAGCAAGGAAGACTTGTGAGTCGTCACAGAAGGGGATCTGAACAGTTCACTTACTGGTTCACATTGACACTCTCCCTGAGAAGTTATGGGTGAGCAGCACCCTGGGCAATGAAGGAATTAGAATCACTGCTGAGGACAGAGAGGTTTCAACGGCTTCTTCAGGCCAGAGTGAAGGAGGAGGAAAGGGCTTTCCCTGGGGAGGTCTGTTACAGTGGTTATCAAAGCGAGAGAGGACCAGTCACATAGCATCTCCTGAAAAAAAATCACCATTCTCTTCAGAAATGCAATTTTTTTTGAGATTAAAAAAATCACAAATCTGTTTTCTCTTCTGTAATTTTATCACTGCCTTGTCTATTTCCCAGTTGGCATTTGCAGCAATAAACTGGCTAGAAGGCCAGTCAGAGGCACGGGGGTGGGGAGAAGCTGGGGAATTCCGTGTCCTCCTCTGAATCCAGTCTGGGATTGAAACAACTCCAGAAGGGAGAAGAGGTAGGGGCAGCTGGAAAGAAAAGACCATGCTCCCAGGGCCTATAGGAAGAAAGTGATGGGGACCCCCAGAGAGAGCAAAAGGTGGGTCTGCGGGGAGAGAGGGCAGTTAACTGCAGGAAGACTTGTGTGTTCATCTCTGCCTCAGGCCTGCAGGGCTGAGTGTGAAGAACTGTGCAGAGGCCCACATCCAGTCGGAAGTACAAGTCTGGAGCTCCTGGCTGGGGCTGCTGCAGCTGTTCTGGGGATCTGCACAATTAGAATTCTCCTAGCGCTCAGTGCCCACAGGAATCCAGTCACGTGGTAGACGTGGTGCCTGGAGCTGGGGTCAATGAGAGCTCAGTCTGAAAGAAAAAGCGTTCCTTCCCTCTGAGACATATCCTGCTTCAGTTTCACACTGCTGGGCTTTGCTCACAGTAAACGTAACTGCCTTCAGAAAAAGGATCCTGCAGCTAACTCAGGTTAAGTTTCTGGGACAAAGGAATCACTTTTCCTTCTGATCAGGATTTTGCCAGCCTACCACTTCTGTCAGAAGCTTTTTATTGATGCCTCTTCCTCCTTTAATTCATTTTCCTCTCTGCCAAATGCTGATTTCTCTCCACGCATGCTAAGATCTGGTTCCTAGGTAACTTTAGGGATATAGCTTTAGAGAGAGCATGTTTTTCCTATCCTGCCCCTTGCCAAAAATATGTAATTAATTAAAAAGGCAAAAGCTTTCATTAGAAGTGCCTAAATCAAAGGCAAGCCTTTGTTATATCTGAGTTTGGGGGATTGAAAAAGCACCAGCTTTCCCTTTCTTCTACTTTCTCGAAGCCTCTTGATGCTTATGCGTTTCCTAGTCATGTATGCTCACATCTATGATGTAAATCTCCTAGATACTCTCCTTCTAACTCACTCAACCCCCCTCTGCCAAATGAGATACTGAACCCAAGATCTTGCCCAATGGAGCCTCCCTTTCCCACCTTGTTCTTATTACTGATAACGTCCCTCCATACCCAGAACCAACAGCTATTTCCGGAGGGAATCTGATTCTGTCTGTTGTTTCCCACTTTCTTCTGTGCTGCTGCTTTTTGTCCTTCCAGATAGAAACCCTCATTCCTGTCAAAGACCTCCTGTCAGAAATCACTACTGTCCTATGTAATGGGCACGAATGTCCTGTCAGAAATCCACGTGTTCTGATCAGCAATCACTGTTCGGTCAGAAATTACTATTGTGTCAGAAATTACCACTCTTCTTTAAAAACATCACTGTCCTGGGAGAAATCACCACACTTTTCAGAAATCCTCATTGTCTTGTCAGAAATCCACTAATATCCTGTCAGAAGTCAACATTTTCTGCCAGAAATCCCTGTTTTCCTGTCATAAACCATTGCTCTCCTGTCAAAAATCTCTGGTCTCCTGTCAGAAATTCCTGCTCTCCTGAGAGATCCCTGTTTCTTGTCAGAAGTCATTACTTTCCTCTGGGAAATCCCTGCTCCTGGCCTGATCCTTCTTTCCATAGGATGTTCAGAGTTGTTTGTCATGCTTTGATGTTGGTCGCTTTCCCGTGACTTCCTTACCACTGGCTGTTCACACCTGTTGGGTCATCTCTTTAAGCCCAACGCTGGGTTCAGAAGCAGCCTGGGGCAGTGGGCATAGCACTGGGGAGCCCACAGTCTCATGCGCCCCTTCTCGGTGATCACGGACCAGTCTTTTTGCTTGCTGGACCTTTTTCCTATCTGTTTGTTAGGGATGATAGTATTAATCACTCTGCCTGCTTCACAAGGTTAATTTAGATCCATGACAGTTCTAACTTACAAAAGCTGCTGGTTTGTCTAAGCCAACATCTCTCTTCCTATAATTTACACTCACTGTTGCCTCATAGAGCAAGTCTAATACTTCTATGCCACAACCTTTCAACCCATCCCTAAATCTTCTCTTACCCAGCAGAAATGCCCCCAGTTCTCTAACATCCAGATTTATCTGTTCAGTTAGTTCCTTCTATGACATGGTTTCCAGACCTGTTGCCAGCCTGGCCACATACAAACAGCTCCCCTGTCCCCTCGCCATGACATGTTCTAGTTTGTTTCGGTTTCCCTAAGAGTGTGGTCTAAGCAGCTCAGGGGAGAGCAGGATTATCACCGTCTTCTTTCCAAAGTAGAGTATTAATGTAGCCCAAGATTGCATGGGCTTTTGTACCATTTACCACGTAAAACCTTCCCAGCCAGAAGATCTATTTATTCAATAAATAATTTTTTTCCTATTAGAGGTTTGAAAGTTTCTTTGAATAGATTTTGCATATCCCTTTAGGTTAATTCCAAGATTCTAAATGTTTTAGCTTCTTCAGGGAATGAGCGCTCGCGCTCTCTCTCTCTCTCTCTCTCTCTCTCTCTCTCTCTCTCTCTCTGTCTCTCTCTTGTATTTTTTTCTAGGCTTCATCACTGGAATCTAGAAATGATACTGATTACATTTTAATCTTATGATCTGTAACATTGCTAAACAGATTTGTTATTTCTAGTAATATTCTTAGAATACTCCATCTCTTTCTTGGAGTGTCTTACAAGGCAGAAAGCTTTATTTACGACAAGCTGTAGCAGGATTCCACCATTTCGTCCTTGGAAACACTCAAAACAGGTGACAACACCCTCTTCAGTAGGAGTTTTGATGGCTACAACTAAGCGTACATCAGAGTACAAGGAAATGAGGATACCATTATTAGAGGAGCAATCTTTAATTGATTCTGATTTCTATTTTTTAAAGTAAATTGTTTAACACTTTTGGTAATCCAACCATTAATAGCAACAAATTGCTAACCAATACTTCGCAACTGAGACCTGATCACACCAAAGTTGAGAACACCTGGTCTGATGATTAAAATAGACTTTTCATTTTCAAAATGGTGAATTGTATGCTTTTAAAATGGTGAATTTTGAGGTATGTGAATTATCTCCCCTTCCCTTCCACCCCCCTCACCCCCTAAAAATCCCCCAAACCTAGGAAAAATAAAAAAGAATAGGCTTTGGAGGAAAACGTTTTGAGTTTATGTCCCAGCTCTGCCACTATCAGGTGCTGTGGCTTTGGGCAGTTACTTGATTTCTCTGAGTCTCGAATGGGCTTATGAATTGCCCCTCCTCCATTCCACTGATAAAAGAAGCTCTCCCCTTCCACTCCATGGAGATATAGAATGGCCAAAGCATCCCATTTTCCTAGACATGATAATTGGTGCAGACGTGTTCACATGACCCAAAGAGGATCAGTCAAAGTTTTGAGGGCAGTAGAGAGGTTGAGTTAGAACAAGACTCCCTCCTTCTGCAATTACAAGCTGTAAGGCTCCTGGGAGTCATGGCTATGGGAGGTCACCTTGTTCGTTACATGGAAAGAAGACACTAGAAAGTAAAGCTAACATAGACAAGATGGAGAGAGAGATTCTGACAACATTGAGCACATGGACCCAGCCTAGCCAGAAGCTAGACAACTCCTGGTGTGTTCATTTATGTATGCAAATAATCCCCCCTCCCTTTTTTAAAGCTTGTTTGAGTTGGGTTTCTATGTGAGCAACCCAAAGAGGCCTAACATAGAAATCTACATTATAAGGCTCTTGTGAGAATTCCTTATGGTGATGCATGTAAAGCACCCAATGCTCGTACACAACAGGTACTAAAAAAACCTGAAGCTTGTTATCCTCATCATCATCAGCAGCAGTTCATCATCAATGAAAAAGGGATTCTAAGGAAAGTAATGTCACAGGGTGATCCGATCATAAATTCCTAACTGGGCAGGTCATGGCGGATAGTCACGCCCTAGGTATATAACTTCATAAAATTTATAGTAAAAGTCTTTGCCTTAAGCAAGGCCTGTCCATTTTTCTGTGCATCTAGGTTAACACACCTTTGAAATGCCTCTTCAGAAGCAAATCACCTTCAAGAGAGCACAGAATCTTAACTATCCAACCCTTGTTTTCTCTTCCCTTCATGTTATCTTCCTTAAATTCCTTTCTTCGTTCAACATGCTTAAAAGAAACTGCAAAGTGTCATTCTGAGAAGCATTTTTCTCAGTCTGTTGAGATCTTGCTTTCAGGTATACCCTCTGTTTTGGCTCAAACGAACACTCAAAACTTTTTTCTACAGGTTTGGACGTATTTACGTTGGCATCATTGCGTACAGTTTTGTGTTTGCTTTATGCCCTGCAGTAGCTAAGACAGTACTAAGTATAAAGTAAGATATCAATAAATATATCCTTATAGACAAATTGATATCTCTCCCTTAATATAGAATTTAAACATGAATGAGTCAGAATTTTTTTTTTAAGATTTTTATTGGGGAAGAGGAACAGGACTTTATTGGGGAACAGTGTGTATTTCCAGGACTTTATTGGGAACAGTGTGTTTTTTTCACAAGGACCCATCAGCTGCAAGTGAAGTTGTCCTTTCAATCTTAGATGCAGGGGCCGCAGCCTACCACCCCTTGCGGGAGTCGAACCCGTAACTTTGTGGTTGAGAGCACAAGCTCCAACCAACTGAGCCATGGGACACCTGCACCCTCCCAACCCCTCCTCAGCTTAGCGGCAGCTTGTTTTCCTCATTTTAGTTGTGGAGGGCACAGCTCGCTGGCCCATGTGGGAATTGAAGCTGCTACCCAGTTGCCCAGAGCTCATACTCTAACCAACTGAGCCACTCATCCGCCCCAGAAGTTTTTTCCTGCTTTCTACTCTTAGGAGATAGACAAATCTACAAAATTGAAAGAGTGTTGAACTGGGGGTAAAGAGACCAAAGTTCCAGTTCTGACAATGCTCTTCGCATGCTGAGTACCCTTAGGAAGCCCCTTCCTTGGTTTATCCATTTGTCAAATTAGGTTATTGGGGCGAGATGATCTTAGCCCTTTGTAAGCGCTAACCCTGAGATTCAAGGGAAAAGACATGAGGGAATTCTTTCAAAGCCCCATGATTTCTCGGAGTTAAAAAAATTCAATCTTGTAACCCTATTGCAGCCTTCCCCACAGCCTTTCACACGACATGTGGTCAGGGATAGTGGGAGGACTTGCTGATGACATTTGCAAGACTCCATTTTCCCATAGGAAGACGCAAGGAAGTTCAGTACTCTTTGCTTGCTAATGTAGAAATGTTGCTGAATATGTTTTAGACTGATTTTCAGCCACAGGCCTAAAATATAATGTAATAGCCAGACAAATCAGTGGAAACAATACTTTATTTTTCACTCATCAAGTATTCATTTAGGTCCTTCTCGGCACATTCCTGTGCCAAGGAAAACAAAGGGACTAAAGACCCTGTTCCTGAGGTCAAGGAATCTTGCGAGGACTGTTCCCTAAATGTCTTGTTCATCAAGATTTCACTGGAGTCCAGATGCAAATAGAGATAGAGATTTTTCTAATCTGATTGGGTGCCCACTGTGTTCCAGGCACTGGGAAGACAATCGTGTGTACATTGGTTTGTCACTTGGGTATAACTTCTCTGTACTTCCACCTCCCAGAAACACTGCTGTGCCTGAGACAGAGACATTGCCTTTTACACTGATTCTCACTTCACAGAGACAGTGACCTCACAGTCCCATCCTCCCTCATCCTTGCCGTCTGCTCGTAAGTGAAGTTTCTCTCTGAGGGAGAGCCTGGAGCTGTGGTGTATGCAGGCACCTGACACCCCAACTTGTGGAAGACATAAGGCATCAATTCGTACTCAAGAATTTGATGGGAAGTCATTTTTATATTAAAAATAAATACTTAGAGATCATGGAGTAAATTTTAAGATTTGAACAAATTTAAGATTCATTCATTTTTTTCCAATAAATATTTATGGAATGACTGCTATGTGCCAGTAGTCCTAGGCCCTGGGGATGGAGCAGTAAATAATGCAATTAAAAAATCCCTGCTCTCACGGGGCTCATATTCTAGTGAAAGGAAACACACAAAAACATAGTATTTCAGCTGCTCGGGAGTGCTATGGAGGAAAACAGAGCAGGGGAAGGGACCTCAAAGACAGGTCCAGCTTGTCAAGGATTGCATAAAGCTTCTCCACCAGATTCTCTGGAGCTCCTCCTGGACTCTGCCACAAGGGTTGCCTGGGTGAGGAATAGGGGGCAGGGTTTGGGGGTTGGTGGGGTGATGAATGGGCCTAAGAGGTATATTTCAAATATATTGACTCAAAGAGAGGAGGTGCTGAGGGAAGGAAGGAGGTGAGTGCACCCATCCTGTGGTGCCTCATGGCCTAGAGCCCACACCCCGTGGGGCCCCAGTCAAGGCTTGGTCCTCGTCAGCACACTTTGGTCTCTATATTTCTACCTCCTTACTCCGCACAATCCCTGCCTGAGTTTCTTAGATACCCAGATGGTTGCCCGGGGAAACTTCCTTCAGCAGATTGATTTCACTTACCAAACTTCATTAGCAATGTTCCAGCTCCACCCGACGCCCTTTGCCCTTCTGGCCAAAGGCAGCCCTGCTCTCTGTCACCATCCCACCTCCTATGGCTACAGAGCTTTATAGTGTGGCAAACACTTTAGCCACACACAGTGGTGGTTTCTCATGCTTCATTCTTGTAGGGCAGAGGAGAAGGTAAATCAGAGAAGGGAGCTTGGTGAGCAGTGGGATAGGGGCTGGTCCTACCACATAGGACAGACTGTCAGCCAGTGGTTCTCAAACTTGACATGCATCAGAGTCACTTGTGAGTTTGTTATAACAGAGACTTCTCGGCCCCAAGCAGAGTTTCTGATTCAGTAAGTCTGGGATGGGGCTCTAGAGTCTGCTCGTCTAATTCTGGGTCCAGGGGAAGCTGGTACAGCTGCCATCAGGCCCACACTGAGGTGATGCTCTAGGCCAACTGTGAGGCAGGAGGAGTCTGCCTTCTGTGCCCCGGCCTCCTCTCGGGTCCTTCCCTTCCTTCTAATTTGTGGGCTTTTTTCTCCCTCTACTTTCTTCCCTTCCTTGGACACCTGGTTTTCTCTCTTGCTCTAAACTAATGCTTTTGGAGTGTGGTCTGAAATAATTATTCTACGTTACGTTGCAAATGACTGGTCATAGCTATCATCCCTTCCAGGCAAATACAAATTTTGACTGTCCAATAAAATCCAAAACTAAGAAAATAAAACTCTGCTGGTGGACTTGAGGGGTCAGCTAGTGAATGGTTGATTGTGTTTGGGACTTGGAGCCTCTGAAACTGTGTGTGCAGCCACTTATCTTACCGCCTGCTGTGCGCCTATGTGGGAGTGTCTCCCACCCAGCCTGGATAAGAACTGGAATTCTATGTCTCTCTTCTCTAGAAGCAGTGAGGCAAAGATGCCAGTACCGAAGAGGAGAACAACAAATGGCGAATTAAATCCCCCAAGAAGACAGGATTCTCAATGTCTTTTGTGTTCAGGGAGTGTCTCTTGCTTGAAAGAAAGAAAATGTATTGTGACAGGCTCTGATTCTCCTGCGGAGGCAGACCCCATTGTGGCGGTGGGGCCCAGGTCTTTCTCTGAAAAATAAACGGATCAGAATTTTTAAAAATTAGGGTCATGGCTCGCCACCCCAGGTTCAAAAAGAAAGAGCGGGTGAACTTAGAAGGATTTGGGAGGGGTGCAAGGATGTCAGGAAGAGGCTGGAAATAAAAGTGCGTGGAGGGAGGTCAGTCATAGCCAAACTGCTCATCTGTCTAGAATTTCATTCCTGAGCACTTGCCCTTCAAACCCAAGAGGTATTCCGTGGCTTCCCTTCCTCTCACCCTTTTCCTGAGAGGCAATCAACTCTCCAGAAAGAATGAAAATGCTGGTGGGAGAAGGAGCAGAGAGGAAGGAACAGAATCTATGTGTGGGCAGGAAGGAGATGTCCCTCCAAGCCGACTTGAGAAGGGCAGCGCTGTGGCACAGGTGGGCAAATGCCGGCCAGGGAGCCAGGAGCCCAGCTGCTTGTCCAAGTCACTGTCTTGCCAGCACCCGTCAAGCTGAGATGACCGCTTGTATCCCTTCACACCCTGAAATTCTGTCCCCTCTTCTACCGTCTTCATCTGCCATGAGATGCTTCAGGTGAGATCGGAGCATCAGCACGACGCCGATGACATTCATTGTTTAACATCTCTTATCTTGGCCTCAGATGGAATTGCACACAAGGACATGTTTGCTGCAAAGCATTTCTCCAATCTGTCCTCGACAGCTATTTCTGAAGCCATGTTACACACTGGGAAACTGCCCGTTTGCTCTGCTCTGCTCCACTTCCCACCCCACCTCCCCTTGCCATTCTTGTTGGTTTTACACAAGGAACTCTGCGACTATCACAACTGCCCTTGCCTGTCCCTGAGAAACACCTCTCCACGGTGCCCTCAAGATCCCAGGATGGTTAAAGCTTGCACAATAGGAATTTGTTTCACGGCATGTAACTTTGGTGACGTGCCTGTGTAGGTGTGTCTGTGTCCCTGCATGTGTGCGTGTACGGGAAGCATTATAACACCGTGGTTGAGAGCCCAGATTTTAGAGTCACACACACCTAGATTTAAATCCTGCCTCTGCCACTTAGCTGTGTGACCTTGGGCAAACTGTCTAGCCTTTCTAAGCCTCAGTTTACTTATCTGCAAATTGATAATAACATGCACAGCAAGAGTTTTCTGGGCGCCAATTCCTCCCTCTCAGAGCACAAAATTTGTTCCAGAGATTTTCAGAATGTTCCATCAGTTTCTTGGGCATGCACCCTCTCTTGTAGATAGTAACACTTCTTTATACTGCTGCTATCTCATGGTGGGTCACCCTCCTGTACCCCCAAAGACTCCTGGAATTCTGAATCAAAGTTCCCCAGATAGGACATGGTATCTAAGAGACAACTGATGAAAGAGACCCCTTTGCTCCTGACCCATTTGCCCTTCAGCCTCCATAAGGTCACACACCAGGCACATGCAGATTTCTTCCCTGAAAGATTAAGGCAACTCCAGAGAATAGGAATGAAACAGAAGTACCAGTCTATTTGGACTTTTTCTTGAATCTCACAAGGAGAGACTTTGATTTTCCTAAGGAGGACCCACTTGGATGTCATTCCCATTCATTCATTTTTGGACCTCAAGTGCAGAGGCACACTGTCCTCTTTGGTCTGTGCAAGGCCCTTCTCTGGTGTTAGTTATTCATTCCCTTTTTCCCTCATGCACTCCTCCCATTCTCCTTCCCCTATAAGCCATCACGGGTTCAATGTGTATCTTTCTGTATATTTCATGTGATGTGTTAGTATTTTACGTAAATGGTGCTGTACCATGGAGCGCGTTTTGCTTCTCCCTTCTTCCTTCTAGCCCTCTGCCTTTAAGCTCCAAGGGTGTTGCTGTTTGTACTTCCAGCCTGCTTTCCCTCCTCATCTCCCCTCAATGGACTCTGGGTGATCTTCAACTTCCCTGCCACGGCTAACAGTGTTGCAGTGAGCTTCCTCTGACAGCACTTCCTCCCTTTCCTAACCTGAATCACCTACTCTCTGGAGTTGCCTTAATCCTTTAGGAAAGAAATCTGCATGTGCCTGGTGTGTGATCTTGTGGAGGCTGAAGGGCCAGTGGGTCAGGAGCAAAGCATCCTCTTTCATCAGAAATGTCAGCATAATTTCTAATCTTTGAGCCCAAAAATTCATAAAGAGCTCTCGCTGCCTGGATTCTTCTTGAGTCTTGAAGACCCTGGCAACACCCTGGTGGAAGAAAAACAAGCGTTGTTGTTTATGCCACCCTTTCCCATGGCCCAAGGGGGAGGGCGCTCTAGACCTGTGGTCTTAGATAATAGTAGCCTCTGACATGAATTTTCATATCAGGTCTAGTTCTTCCTTTAACTGGTTGACTGATTAAAGAAAGCACATCTCCCAAAGGCACACAATCCTTTCCCCCTCAGACACAGTACAGTCCAAACCCATAATGAATATATCCTTCATCAGAAACACATTTACCCTTCTCTTGGGATCATATTGAAATTTTAGTGGCATTTGATTTTCATGGCTGCCCTGGGCAGACGTGGGGAGGGGCATTGGCTTCAATTAAATTCTTTTATCAGTGATTCCCCTCTAGTCAAGAAGGGCTCAGTCTTTTGCCATTTCCTCTGAAAACTTTAGTAAGACTAAATACTGTTCACTGAATGTTATCTATTATTATTGGGCAAGGTTTCATGGATTTCTTTACTTTTTATCCTTCTTGTCTCCTGGTCTACTCCCTCAGTCAAACTGTTTCTTCTTGGAGGGTAGAGATGCTGCATGAGACTCAAGGAGCACAGCAAAGGGATCCAGGGGGCCTGGCCTTGACCCCAGTCCTGCTTCCATGTCCCTGGACTAGTGGCTTGTGACCCCGATCTACTGGCTTGGTCTCTCAAGGCCTCAGTTTTCTTGTTTTTAAAAAAATGGGGGGTGGGGTGGAGAGTTGAGAACTTCTGGCTCTTGATGTCTATGAGTTTACTAAGGTTGCAGTATTCCTTGGAATTTCCAAGATGTAGCACATTCTACTTTCTCCCGCCCCTTAACAGCTGTGACTCCCAACCCTCAAACAGTTACAACCACAGCCCTTGTGATCCAGTTCTCCATCATACCCTCCTGCATCCCCAGCCCTCAGCCCTTTCTAAGGATGCTCTCCATTTCTCACCTCTTTCCCCCTGCTCTTCTCAGATAAGTTTCCTCAAGGAAATTTCCATTCACATCTAATCTCCCTCATTGAAAGGAATGTTCTTGGTATGTGGGATCTCTCCCTCCTTGCCCAACCCTCTCTGTAGTCCCACAATCCCCCTGGGGGTTTTTCTTAGGTAACTGGAAGCCAAGTGTGCTTTAAGGCACTTGCTTTGTTCTAGAATTACCCCAGATTCTTGAGGCTCCTCTTGATCAGAAGTAACTGGACTACACTGACATTCTCACTGTCATGCCAGGATCCCAGGTGACTCCAGGATCCTCTACTGCTTCCCCAGACCTGTTTCGTAAGTGAGGTGAAGACAGGGACCAACAAATCTCCTCTGTGGCAGACTGATACGCTTCTTGACCCAGTCAACTCAAACCCAGGGATTTATTGTCTTCTAATAGCTTTGGGCTATCACTCTGCCTCAGACTCAATCATGTGATCTTCCAGGCATCACCCATTCCTTAAACACAGGAGAAAATAGCTCAAGGATACTAAGATGGATACATTGAGAAGACCTGGCTTTCCAGGGTCACAGTAAAAGGAGACACACAGATAATAATGGATGGAGACCTGCAGACAGGTCCCATCTCCTTCTGCTACACACAGGGCTCTCTCCTGAAGAGTGGGGACCGGAGGACAGGTTGGTGAGGGAAATGTTTGGCTGAAGCTCTTTAGCTAAGCTCTTGTCACTCAGTTGCAAGGCTGCTCACGAAAACATTTGTTCCCCTTGACACAGTGACATACACAGCAGAGCACAAACATCTGTTTATCATTGTGCAGTGATAAATAGACATGTTTATCAACTTGCCCTCCTGTCTGACTTTTTTCCCTTTGCATGCCACCTTGCCTTTCTTTTCTCTCAAAAACCTATCTCACTGCCAAACACGGGAGGGTAAGAGGCTGGAAGTCATCCCTGAGGTAACTTACCTCAGTACACATGAGGACCCTGCTGCGACTTTGTGCAAGCCAAGCAGGGAGATGTCCTGTGCTCTTAATATAATGGTACAGATTGAAACACTCTTTCAAACTTGATATTATCTTGGAACCACATCCATTTGCTAGATATCAATTTTTAAAATAATTCTAAAGACACCTCAAGTTTTTGGCGTCACTGGTAGTCATAACAATGAACCATATTTTTTATGAAGCTTTAGATAAAGAGAGAAAATACTTAATAAGTATGTATAATACACTTGCCAATCTATACACTATTACTCAGAGGTGAGGAGAAAATGTGAGGGGTTTTTCTATGACTGATCTGATCTTTCTCATTAGTCTTGTCCCTGCTGTGTAATAGGAATAAAGGTAATGTAACTTGCTAATCAACAGTAGCTTAGTCTATTCCAGTTTTTTTTTTTTTAACTTTTATTTAAGTGTGTTTTTCCAGGACCCATCAGCTCCAAGTCAAGGAGTTGTTTCAATCTAGTTGTGAAGGGCGCAGCTCACAGTGGCCCATGTGGAAATCTAACCGGCAACCTTGTTGTTAAGAGCACCGTGCTCTCAGCAACTGAGCTAACCAGCCGTGCCCAGTCTATTCCAGTTTTGAGAGGCTCTTAGAAGTTCTGTTTTTCCTCCCTCCCCCTTTCCTATCCTGTGATAGGCAGGGTGTTTGGGGAGTGGCCTTGGAGCTCTTGCTTGTCCTATGTTGGCCTCTGGGCTCTTGTGGGCTCCTATTGCCAGCCAGATTTCTGACCAGTTTCTGGTTTCCACAAGGACCTGTGCTTCATTCAGGATGTGGAGTACTTCCCTGGCTGGCTCACATCCTCTGAGTCTTAGCCACTTTTCCCATCCACCTTAAGGCCTCTGATGTGGCCTCACTCTGTCCCTCACCGCAGAGCCCGTTGTCATGCCCACTGGTTTGTACCTCAACCACCATTTCTATTTCCCAAGGGGCATGGGAACTTACAGGCCCTTGCATGGCACGTGAGCCTTCAGTGAGGCCTAGGAGCCCTGATGCAGGCCATTTTCTGAAGTGACCATTTTTTTTGCTCTTAATGTGGCCACCTCCTGTTAGTCACAGGGTGCTCCAAGGTGATTTCCTCACGGAGTACCACAATGGAATGAAAGGCTCGTATAAAAAACCTTTGCTTTTGGCTACCCCCAAAGCTGTTTAGCATCCCTACTCTCCTCGATGTCAAACTCAGGGGATGAGGTAAACTATAAAATTCTGGCCTATTATTCCTTCCCCAATTTTTATATTTTTACTTCTTCCAGTGTCCCCTGGAGTGTATCCCCACTTCTTGTATTTTATCCTCTATCTTCCATAGGGCAGTAGCCCTCATAGCCTGGTCACCATGTGTAAAACAGAGCGCTTCTCGACACTATGGAAGGAATTATGAGCAGAGGCTCCCAGCCTTGGCTTTTGCTTTGGGAACTACCAGATGATCAGGAACTAATGACAAAAATGCACTGTTTTTCCATCCCCAGAATGTTTCCATTACATTTAATATTTATGTATGATCCCCACTCTTTAGATTACTAGCACTGTTACTTAGGAAGACATAAAGGTTAGGCAGGGAATACGTAGATATTTTTTAATTCCTACTAATTAAGAATCACCATGCTCAGGGAGGGGGAGACAAATGACCAGACAAGGTCTCTGGCCACATGGAACTCATATTCTATGAATGGTGACAAACGTGAATAAGCAACAATCTGCAATAGGAAGTTGTCAGTGCTTGAGAAGTATAGTGCAATGGCTAAAGCAGGAGAGCTTTGCAGAAGATTTGATGTGTTTTGGATGAAATGTAAGCAGAGAGGGGACTGAAGTCACAGATGACAAAGATTTCAAGATTGGATTCAGGAATATGGAGGTTTTTGAGGAGGATCTGGTTCCATTTTGTATCTCTGCTGCAAGAATTGCAGTTTTAATTGCTCACCACACATTAGACCTGGATTCTGGGTGTTTCCTGGAGTTTAGTATACCTCGTGGACTGCTGTGTGGATTTGCACTCTATGTGCCTGACTGATTTCTAATAAGGAACTAAATCTATAACAAAACTTGACTCTTTCAGAGTTTGCCCAAAGGGGGGAAAATGGCTTTTGAAGATGAAGTTAGCCTGTGGAATGCCTCTAGAGGTTACCTCTCCTTTTCCCCAGCAAACTGATTACCTCACCACCCTCATCATTGCCAGCAGCAATAGCTACAGCTACAACGATAGCTATCGCACCAAAGATGTGGATCCTGGAGAGTCCACAGATTTCTACACCAAGAAGCATCAGGAAAGTAGGTGACACACTCTTTAGGAGCTGGTAGTAAGGCTGGGAGGCCCTGGGCATTGCAGGTGCTTTAATGCAACAAATGTTTATTGAGTGCCTATATATATTAGGCTTTGTTCTAGGTATTGAAAATACAGTGTGTGAGAGAGAGACAGAAAAGGGCTTTGCCCTTCCTACATTCTAGCAGAGAATGTAAACAATAAATAACAAACTATAAACAAGAAGTGTAAAAATATCAGAGAGTGGTAAGTGCTACACAAAATAATTAAAACAAAGTGATGGACTAAAGATAATTCAGGTGGCCTCTTAGGGGAATTAGCTGGTCAGGTAAGTTCAGGAAAAATATAATACTTATTTTTGGCTTCTGAATTGACTATAAGTGACCTTATAATTATTGTTGGAGTAAATTGTGTTGTCTCCACATGCCCTGGAGCATTTATATGTATTATTTTTGACATCTATAGTTTATTAAGTACTTAGCAATAATTTAATGACAGGCCACACTTACCTTGTTTTCTTCTAAGCTTCCATTAGATTGGATTAGAATGGTTCTGTCTACTCCTATTTGAAGCGGATGGAGTGAAAGTGGTTGTTTCTTGGGCTCAAAGTACAAATAAATCCGATAACCTTGACTAGAGAGCAATTTTCATGAAGAAAAAAATGGGGAGAGCAATTAATTTATTAAAGGGTGAATAAGAGGAGAGGAAATGGGGGCATTGGATATAGGGAATATGGACCATAAGTTGTGAGCAATATTCTCATTTATAGTTGATGGGAACATTATACCCTCTTTCAAGCCCATCACTTTGTATAGCTAATAATAAGCCTTGTGTTATTGTCACCTACAATAACCTCTTGTGTTCTCTGAAATGGTCCTCCTAAGAATGCACGATGTTCAGATGCAAAGAAAGAAAGTCCAATGGCAACACCCTAAAACAATACGAACATCAGCCATTGCAACGTCAGGTTTCTGACACTTTACAGAAAGAGTCACCCATAAGTGAACAAATGAGCTCCAGGAAAAGGTTAGCCCATGCCAGTTTGGAGGCTGCCTGGCACCAAAGGACTGCTAATGAGCTCTGCTCCAGGATTGAAAGTGCTATCGATTAGTCCCTGACATTCAAGTATTGCTGAAAAACAAAAGTTTGCATTATGCAATTTCAGAGCATTTTACCCCCAAATGACCAAATCTAGTAGAGATTAGAATGATACATAGAAATGAAAGAAGATGTGCGCAGTTGTTTCCTTAAATCTCATTATCCTTTTGATAAACCATTTTAACTTTCTGTCCAATATTGTTTTTCTTTTTCTTTATGGTAAGATCAAAAATTTTAAGTATTTTGCCTCAAAGTTTCCGTTACCAGCAGGACTCTCAGCAAGCAAATAGGCACTACATGCTTAATAGCTTAAACTCACAATACCACATGCGAGGGATCTAAAGTGATTCTTCCCTTTTTCGTCCTCTCTGTGAGATAGAAAATTCACTATGACTTTGGAAGGGGACATCTAGGTGAGGTGAGGATTTGTAAAAGCCATCTTCTAATATGAACAGAAACTTTTATTTTGGCATCACAGACGGCTAAAACCCTCATCTCAGAGGACTAGAGCCCAATAGAAGGACAGCTAGTCATGTGGGAGAAAGAGGAGTGCCTTTTGGCTGATGGAAGCCACGTTCTTCATGCCATTTGGGTCAGTCAATAACATGAGCAGCCCCTGCTGAGCAGGGAAGTAGAGCTGATACTCAAAGTGCCAGAGCTGCCATATTGAAAATGTAGGTGTTTATATGTATGGGAGTACTGGAATGCAAGCCCTCTTCTGAGAATCAACCCATGTCCCCTTCTCAGAGAATATACTCCCCATCCTTGCTAAGACCTCTCATCACCCACTCCCTTAACTTC
This sequence comes from Rhinolophus hipposideros, assembly GCF_964194185.1. Taxonomy (NCBI): domain Eukaryota; kingdom Metazoa; phylum Chordata; class Mammalia; order Chiroptera; family Rhinolophidae; genus Rhinolophus; species Rhinolophus hipposideros. Next base: position 52,703,480 of record NC_138048.1, on the reverse strand, counting down.
TGCCCAGCTGATTTGCCTATCCATGTTTGGATGTGGTTACGTGAGTAGAGAAATATAATAATGAAAGCAAACACTTGCAAAGAGCCAGGCACTGTTCAAAGGACCTTACGCACATTGATTCCCTTAATCTCCCACAAATCCTATGAGGTAAGTAGCATTATTATCTTCATCCCCACTTTATAAATGAGGAAACTAAAGAACAAAAGCTTAAGGAACTTGTCCAAGGTCATGAGCAACTAAGTGGTGGAGTTAACATTTGAATCTAGGCATTTTGACTCTGACAGAGCAGAGAGAGAGAGTGAGAAATGAGGCACGTGCCTCAAAGTCAGAAATAAGAGACAATATAGCTCTAGAGAGAAAGAGATTTGGAGAGACAAGCCAGCCTGGCTCTCATCAGTTTTGCAGTTTCTGGCATTAGTCCCTGTGAGCCTGGCCTCATTTCCTGCCTTTGTTTTCCACCAGATCCCTCTATTTCTAGTAAATTTTCTTTTTTTGCTTAAGCCAGCTTGAATGGGTTCTGTTCATTGCAGCCAAATGATCTCTGACTCAATAAATTGGAATAGGAGGGAACATTTTTCAGCAGGGGGTCTGGAATTAGATAGAATTGAGTTATGTTAATCAGCTAGAGAAGTATGTGAGAGATGTTTTAATTTTGCTCTCTCTTAAATTCACACGGGATACTAAGCAGGGATGCTGCAATTGCTTTAATAACTAGATTAAATGTCATAAAAAAGTATGGTTTGGAAAAGGGAGTGCAATCTATGCCTAACGACTGGGGACTATGCCATTATAGCTTCACTTCCACCTGGTGGAATTGGACCTAAATTGCAGGGATAGCTTTTCAGGGTGGGAGTAAATCAAGGACTGATCAGCGAGAAGAAGGGTATAGATGATGCGTTCTTAGTTAGCCTTAATTTTTGTTTCTTAGTTAATCTGTTTTTATTTTTTTATTTTTTATTTTTTTGGGGGGGAAGGGGAACAGGACTTTATTGGGGAACAGCGTGCACTTCCAGGCCTTTTTTTTCCAAGTCAAGTTGTTGTCCTTTCAATCTTAGTTGTGGAGGGTGCAGCTCAGCTTCAAGTTGTTGTCCTTTCAGTCTTAGTTGTGGAGGGCACAGCTCAGCTGCCATTGTCAGCTGTAGGGGGCGCAGCCCACCATCCCTTGGTGGACACGAGGAATTGAACTGGCAACCTTGTGGTGGAGAGAACATGTTCCAACCAACTGAGCCGTCCGTGAGCTCAGCGGCAGCTCAGCTCAAGCTGCCATGTTCAAGCTTAATTCAGGAGGCAGAGCCCACTATCCCTTGTGGGACTCGAGGAGTTGAACCTGCAACCTTGTAGTTGAGAGCCCACTGGCCCATGTGGAAATCGAACCGGGAGTTAGGAGCATGGAGCTCTAACCACCTGAGCCACCGGGCCGGCCCCTAGTTAACGTGTTTTTAATCATTGCATGAGTTCTCCATTGTTGCATTACAAACCATCACCCCAAACTGTGGGTGAGGAATTCAGAGCAGACAAAGCAGATATGGATTGTCTTTGCTCCACAACGTCTGGGACCTCAGTTGGGAAGACGGATGGCTCTAAAAAAGGATGGTTCTAAAAACAAAATTCAGAACCAAAAATTGCGAAAGATCTTGATGAGGAAGAAAAAGAGGAGCTATCTAAAGAAAACAGCATTTCTGCTAATGAGCTCTGATTGTAAAGGGACACGCACAGAAATGGGTGGAGAGTCCTATCAAAGATGTATATAGAAGAATGTCACAAACTTTTAAGCCTGACAGAAGAAAGCAAAAGCACATAAAAAGTTGAGGTTTCAGTGGTTAGGGGAAGCTAAAGATGAATACCCAAGAAGATCCTTCTCATTATGTGCAGAAGAACAGGGAAAGACCAGGCACAATCCATTTCCGAGCCTAATCCATTTTCTGTGCATTCTGTTAAAACAACTAGTTAACACAATGCACACTTAAAAAAGGAAATCTTCATAGCAAATGCAATTTTGTAAAATTTCCTACAATTGATAGAAAGCAGAATACCTTTACTCATATTTTGCTTTCTTCACCATGATGGACTTCCATCATGGTAGGATGACCATATATCCTAGGCTGCTTAGGATAGACCTGGTTTATATCTGTGGCCCAGGTGTAATAAGTGTCCCATGTCAGTCTCAGTTTTTGTCCCAGTTTGGATAATGAACAAGATAGGACAGAAATGACTGCATGATTTGCTGGACCCACTGCAAAATTAAAATGTGGAGGCACTTGTTCAAAAAGTAAGAATAAATTACTGTTACAGTTACTAAAATACAAATATTTTTCTTCTGCTATTTCTCTTGACCTGTCATGGTGATTTTTGTTTGCTGTTTTATGATTTTCTAAGTAAAGAAAAAAAATTTTTTTCTGTTTTGTTTGTTCGTTTATTTTGTTCTTTTTTTAAAAATTTAATTATTAACATGATATTATTTTTCATCTTTATATTGTGTAATGCTAGTTTTTAAAAGAGTTTTATAAAAATATAGCTAACATAAAATACATTAGTTTCAGGTGTACACAATAGTTAGTCAACATTTATATACCAAAGAAGTGATCACCATAAGTCCAGCAACCATCTGACACCGTACCACACTATCAATATTATTGGCTATATTCCCTATGCTGTATATTACATCCTCGTGACTTATTTGTTTTATACCTGGAAATTTGAACCTCTTTTTCCCCTTCACCTTTCTCTCACTTTAAAATTTTTCAATTATAGTTTATGTTCAATATTATTTTATATTAATTTCAGGTGTATACCATAGTGGTTAGACATTTATATAATTTAAGAAGTGGTCCCCCTGACTAATCTAGTCCCCACCTGGCACTGTACATAGTTATTATCACATTATTGACTATATTCCCTCTGCTTTACTTTACATCCCTGTGACTATTTTGTAACTACCAATCTGTACTTTTTAATGCCTCCACCTCTTCCACCCTGTCCCCCAACACTCCTCCCATCTATCACCCCAATTAAGCTAGTATCCATATGACACTATACAGTTATTACAATATTATTGACTATGTTCCTTATACTACACCCTCCATCCCCATGACTACTTTGTAACAACCAATTTGTTCTTCTTAATCCCCTCCCCCCTTTCACCCATTCCCAATCCCACTCCCATCTGGCAACCATCAAAATGTCCTCTGTATCTATGAGTTTGTTTCTGTTTTGTTGGCTTGTTTATTTTGTTCGTTAGATTCCACATATAAGCGAAATCACATTGCATCTGTCTTTCTCTGTCTGACATACTTCACGCAACACAATGCCCTTCAGGTCCATCCATGCCGCTGCAGATGGTGAGAACCCATTCCTTTTCATGGCTGAGCAATATTCCATTGTATACCACCTACTCTTTATCCATTCATCCATCAATAAAACTCAGGCTGCCTCCACATCTTGGCCACTGTAAACAATGCTGTAATGAACATATGAATGCACACATCCAAAGTAGCATTTTATATTTCTTCGGATAATTACCCAGAAGTGGGATTACTGGGTGCTTCTTTGTCACTTTTTATAGCCTTTGTTTTAAAGTCTATTTTGTCTGATATAAGTATTGCAACCACAACTTTTTGTTTGTTTCCATTTTCATGGAATATCTTTGCCCCCTCCCTTTACTTTCAGCCTCCGTCTGTCTTCTGATCTTAAGTGAGTTTCTTGTAGGCAGCATATGCAAGGGGCTTGTTTTCTTATCCATTCAGCCACCCTATTGTTTTCATTGGAGCATTTAATACATTTCCATTGAAAGTAATTGTTGATAGATATGTAGTTATAGCCATTTTATTATTCATATTTTTTATCTTTTTTTTCTTGAAGAAGACCCTCTAACATTCGTTGTACTATGTTTCCCCGAAAATAAGACTGGGTCTTATATTAATTTTTTGCTCCAAAAGACACATTAGGGCTTATGTTCAGGGGATGTCATCCTGAAAAATCAGGCTAGGGCTTATTTTTCCAGTTAGGTCTTATTTTCAGGGAAACACAGTAATATTGGTTTGGTGGTAAGGAACTCCTTTAGCTTTTCTTTGTCTGGAAAGCTGTTTATCTGTCCTTTGATTTTTAAATGAACACTTTGCTGGGTAGAATAATCTTGGTTATAGGTCCTTACTTTTCATTGCTTTGAATATTTCCTGCCAATCCCTTCTGGACTGCGAAGTTTCTGTTGAGAAATCAGCTGACAGCCTTATGGGAGTGCCCTTGTAGGTAAGTAATTGCTTTTCTCTTGCTGTTTTTAAGATTCTCTCTTTGTCTTTAACCTTTGGCATTTTAATTATGATGTGTCTTGGGGTTGGCCCCTTTGGGTTCATTTTGTTTGGAACTCTGTGCTTCCTGGGCTTGTATATCTATTTCCTTCTCCAGATTAGGGAAGTTTTCAGTCATTATTTCTTCAAATAGGTTTTTAATTCCTTGCTCTCTCTCTCCTCCTTCTTGTACCTGTATGATGCAGATGTTGGTATGCTAGATGTTATCCCAAAAGCCCCTTAAACTATCCTAATTTTTTGGAATTCGTTTCTCATTTTGCTCTTCTGATTGGGTATTTTCTGCTACCTTACCTTTTAAATTGCTGATTTGATCCTCTGCTTCATCTAAGCTACTGTTGATTTCCTGTAATGTATTCTTAATTTCAGTCATTGTAGTCTTTATTTCTGACTTGCTCTTTTTCATGTTTTTTGGCTCCATTTTTTATGTTCATAGCTCTTTTTTGAAATTCTATCTGAGATCATTGAGCATTTTTATAACCAGTGTTTGGAACTCTGCATCTGGTAGATTGCTTATCTTTATTTTGTTTAGTTCTTTTTCTGGAGCTTTGTTCTGTTCTTTTATTTGGGAAATGTTTCTTTTTCTCCCCATATTGGCTGCCTCCCTGTGTTTGTTTCTAGGTAGGGCTCTTCCTCCTCCATGTCTTTGTAGTGTGGCCTTAAGTAATAGGTGTCCTGTGGGACCCAGTGGTGTAGTCACCAGAGCCAGGTTCTCCAGTTGTGTTCCTTGTGTATGTTGTGTGTGCCCTGCTGTTATAGTTGAGACTTGATTGCTGTTTGCACATCAGTGGGAACAATTGACCCTCAGGCTGATTGGTTGTGAGGACTGGCTGTGACTACAGTGGAGATGTTTTGCAGGGGTGACCCTACAGAGCAGGGTTTGCTTTAATTGTGCCTGCTGTGTATGTTGTCCTTGGAGATGGCTGGGTGATGCTATGGCCCAGTCCAAAGCTAGTCACTGGGACTGCCAGCCCCAGGGCCTCCTGGGAGGGAACCCGGTACAGGCCAAGTTCGGGTACAGCCTGCCCTGGGCCACCTGGCATGAGCCACAAAGCAATCCAGAGATAGCTACCACCTGCACTGTTCTTAGAGTGCCTTAAGAGGCCAAGCCATGAACCAGCCCAGCTGTTGCTAGTGCTGGGCTTAAGGCTGCTCAGCTAGAAGTATGGGATACACTGAAGCTAGAAGCTGCTTGCTTGGGTTTTGTGAACATTTGAGAGATTTTAGGAAAGAATGCAGCATGAGCCAAGGTAGGCCGTTTATCTGGAAAAGCCACTGGAGGCAGCTTGGGTGTGCCCGTAAATTGCGTGGGGTGTGGTCTTAGGGAATCACCAAGGTGGAGCAGATGAAAGGTGATAGCCAGTTTGACGTTTGCTTGCGTCTGCACGTAGGGAGGGGGAGGGCTCAACAAAGAAATAATGGCTTCCCCCAGTTTCTCCGTCCAAGAGAAAATTGCCCCTTCAGTCCTTACCCTGAAACCAGACAATTCAGTTCCTTCGCATACATCCCTGGTGCCTTTCAAGCTGCTGCCCCAGCACTGGAGCTCAGAGGGAGTGAGTCCATCAGCAAGTAAGTCCGTGTGCGGTCCCTTAAAGAGGCGCACTGGGAGTGCAGCCAATCCCCTCCCCTCCCCCCTCTCAGGTCCCGCTGTCTCACTTGGTCACAATCTTTGCTGGTTTTCACAGCCAGAAGTTATGGGGACTTCTCTCCCTGGCACTGAAACCCTGGCTTGGGGAGGGCCTGGGACCCCTTGCTCCTCTGGGGGGATCTCTGCAGCTAAGATATTTCTCCCGTTTTTTAGTGGTCACATGCAAGTGTGGGACCAACCCGTTCTGTGCCTCTGTCCCTCCTACAAGTCTCAAGCTGGCTTCTCTGTATGTCTGTCATTGTAGGGCTTCTGTTCAGCTAGACTTCAGGTGATTCTCAATAATGGTTGTTCTGTGGTTTAGTTGTAATTGATGTGGTCCTGAGAGGAAGTGAGCAGTGTTTACCTACTCCACCATGTTGAGCAGAAAATCCTGTATAATGCTAGTATTAAGTGCAATGTAAGAAAGAGCATTTAACATGTATGTGAAATCACGAACATTACACAATTCATATTTTACAGTTTGTATATATATATGCACTTTATTCTTATCAGAGCAGTGAAAACACTGCACAAAAGATATTCAACTGTTTTGACTTAACCTTTGGATATGTGCACATTCTACCAATATTCTTTACCTCTGGCTTATTGATAGAAGGAAAGGACCGAAAGGTAAAGGAACTATGGGTGGTCTTATCTTTCCCTTTCCTTTTGTGTCATAACATTCAGTGTAAGTGATTAGCTAATACAGAGAGTGACATGAGTAAGAAAGGGTATGATAGAGTTCCTTGGTCATTGTTGTTTCTTAAAATACAACTGCTTTTTGTGTACAAAGAAAGTTATGGTTCTAAGGGAGAGCGTGGCTTCTCAGATTTGTCCTAACCCACTCATTCAGTCATAGATGTAATACACTTTCCTTGTTCTCACTGTGAGTCTGGCTGAACTCCATACAGGGTCCACTGGAATTCTGTGCTAATGGGTCTTATGAACGCTATATGCAAATGGAGGGGCAAGGAATGGAGGTCGACACACATGTTGTGCCTATCTCCTCTGTTCATGTGTCTGTTCCAGTGTCTCATCAAAATTCATTTGCAAAACACAAGTTCCAAGATAAAATCAAGAATTTCAAGATAGTGATAAGTCATTAAACCATGATCACATGTCCATGAAGCCTCTGAGTAAGATAAGGACTGTGTGTGGTTTCTTGAACTTAAGTGTGCCTCAGTATCACGTGCAAGGCTTGTTAAAGCACAGATTGTTGGGTACCACACCCCAGAGTTTCTGATTCAGTAGGCCTGGGGTAGAGCTCAAGAATTTACATTTCTAACAAGTTCCCAGGTGATGCTTATGTTTCTGGTCCTGGGACCACACTTTGATCACCAATAGTTAAGAGCAGTGCATCTCACACTTATTATACGTACAAATCACCAGTGTATCTTGCTAAAATGAGGAATCTGATTAAGTAGTTTTGGGGTTGGGCTGATACTTCCGGTCTGCAGCCACACTTTGAGTAGCAAGGATCTAGATTAGATAATGAGTACTAGAGGAGGAGGAGGGGGTAGGACTTAAAATGAGCTTTAAAGCATGGGTAGGAATAGAATTGCTTAAGTGAAGATGAGGGCCGCATGTATCGCAGGCAGGGCAAAGGGGAATGTACAAACAGAGGAAGCAGCAGGGACAGTGAGTAGATGGATTTGTCTAGAGCAGAGGCTGTTCCTGGGGAATAGTGAACTGAGGGTGGAGAGACTGGCAGGGCCAGAATGCATAGGGTCCTCGAGGGCTTGAAAGTCTCCCTAGAACTGAAAATTTGGAAAGTATGGCTGGCATATAGGCTCCCAAAGCAATTCTTTATACCATTGTTATTAAACCCTAATATCCAGTCAAACTAGCAGTCCAAAAGGGACCGAACACTCCAGGAGTTCAACTTCCTTGGAGGGGATCCTGTGCTGAGCTCTAAGGCAGCATGGCTAAGTAGCAGAGGCCTGTGTGAGTTAGGAGATCTGGCCTCAGGATCTGTCTTGGGTGGGTGACTCTGAGTGAACCAGCCTTGCCCTGCTTCTCTGCAGGATTTCTCTGTACCACAGTGTTTCTTAGATGATCTCTCAAGTCCCTTCAAACAAAAAGATTCCACAATTTTGGGAACCTATGTGTTCCACCCGTCACACTGCTGCCATGAGGGTTGGCACTAACCAAATCCCAGTGTTCTGGGCCAGGCCGAATAGGAACAGGGGAGGTAAGCCCAATGGTTCCCAGAGCAAGAGGAGCTTTGTGGTGCTCCTATTGCCACCTCTTGGTATCTGTCTCTTTATAAGATTAGGCGCTGGGTCGTCAGGGACTGAGGCAGCTCCAGCCCTCAGAGAAGCATCCCAGAAAATGTACCTTGACCACTAAGATCTAAAGCAGATCCAAGTGTGCTCAGGAAAGGGTAGAGGGTGGCGCTGAAAACAAAGCACTCAATGGTGGCTTGAATCAATGCCACATGCCTTGTAGCTTCTTCCCACCTTCCTCTCTGCTCACTGAGACCACAGATTCGGGGTTTAGGGGAGCTCCCAGTGACCTGGGTAGGACTGTTGCCTGGGTTTATCATGGGTGGGAGAAAAGGGAAGGTTGCTGACCAACAAATAAACATGATTCTAGCAACTTGTAAGTATTAAATAAAACTGTACACAATAGATCAGAGAGTTTCTCTTTGAAGCCTGGAAGGCAGAGTTTATCTCCTCTGCTGCAAGAACAGAGAGAGCACCCAGCTTTTATCCACCTTCGTTGGTCAAGAAAAGGCTCCAGGCCTCACCCCCACCCCCAGGGAGGTGGGTAAACCCACTTCATTGAGGTTTTTAATTCCTAGGGTAATCCCTTCCTTCCGGGCCAGGTGGGGGGTGGGGAGACCCCTTGCATCCAAATCTTTGATCTGGGTTGTAGCAAAAGAGAAAGACTTCTATAAAACCGTCAGGGAGATGGGAAAGGGTTGTAAACGGACAGTTCACCTTTGATCAGTCGCCCTAGATCCTTTTTATAGCCTAGGATTATAGGTTTAAAAGTGCCCTTCGTGTGTCCCCACAGGAACCATGTGACTTAAGAACAATTAGATTACTCTAAAAGTTTAGTGAGATTGTGCACAAAGGAGTTTCATTTTCATTATAGGAAAAAGAAAAGAAAAAGAAAACATCAACCCAAATCATGAAGTTGATCCCTGAGTTAGTAATAAACTGGAAACCCAGTCTACTCGTATTTCTTTCTATGTAATAGGATACTCTCTGGCCTGGCAATTCGACTAAAATCTATTAACTGACAAGGGTATGTGATATATTTTTATTTCCCACTTCCCAACCCCCAGAAAAGGAAACAAAGCATTTGCTGTCTCGCACTGTTGGAATTTTATTTCATGCTATTAAAATGTCAGAAAAACAGAAACTTAACAGGCTGACTCTTTTCACTTGGACATAAACAGATATTAGGGGTGACTGCTGATTTCCAATTAATTTAATGTGTGTGGTCACATACTTCATAGAAAGACTAATTCATCATGGCTGTGTCTGTCTGTGTGTGTTTCCATGAATGTCTATCCCCTCCCGCTCCAATACCACTTGAAGAAAAAGAAAGTTTACAATCTGTTCATCTTCAAATCTGGTCAGTAAAAGATTTCATCTTTTGCTAGGATTTATAAACAGCTTCCTATCACTGTTTAGGGAAAGTTTGTGATTTCGGGAAAGAAAGAGACTTCAAATCTGTCCTCTTCTAACCGCATTAGCCACAGCCCCCCTGCTTGCTCCCTGAGCCCCTTTCCTCCCAGGCAGCATGGCTGTGATTCCCCCCAACTACATTGGTGGCCGCACCCAGGAACATCCCATTTCCTGTGGCCGTCCTGGCTTCCCTGTCTGTGATCAGCTGGGAGGCAGAAGTCTGATAAAATGGGAAGCTGGCAGCTTGGCCTGGCACTCACCACAGCTCACTGCTCCCCAGATGCGTTCTGAGGCCTCAGGAACAATCTCTTCCTGTGTTATATGGCTCTAAGTGACTACCTCCTCCTCAGTACCTTTGGACCCCACTAAGTTGGAAGTGGAATCGACTCCATTGTCCAATACTGAGCCCTGGGGCTCAGATAAGGCTTCCCCCTTTTCTGCAGCAGGTCTAGCCCTAATTATAAAATTAACCAACATATCATTATCCTTGGGAGGGGACAGCAAGCGTTTCATGAATAGTTAGGACATTCTTCCTCATAGTAAGAGATTGGCACTAAATGCTGTCATTTTTCCTGCATAATGCCCTAAAGTCTGCATGGGAGGGCCCCAGAGCTGGAAAAGTGGACACCAACCTTTGGTAGTTGGACACCAACTACAAACTCAGAGCAGACTCCTAAAGACTGGTGAGTACTGTGAATAGCAAGGGAAGGGGTCCTTTTCAAGGGAGCTGATCAGCGGAGTCCTCATAAAGGAAAATAGGAAACATGTGAGATTTTCCATTTTTGAATAATTTTCTTCCCTATCCTCAGCTACATACACACACACACACACACACACACACACACACACACACACATTTCACAATTTCCTCTCCCTCATGGTTCTCAACAAGAACCAAAGATTTTTTTCCCCCACCTCTGCCCAGTACTGCATAGTTTCCTAGTGTGCAAATAACAAGGAAATTTGTGAATTCCAGATGCTTACATCTGAAATATAGATGTATTTAAATATTCAGTGCTTGGGTCTTTATGACCCCAAAATATCTAGTCAGAGTAGTCAAAACCTCATGCAGTTTGAAACAAATCAGTCAAAATATTCACGTATTCATTTGTTCATCCAACAAATAAATCCCAAGAGTCTTACACGTGCCAGGAACTACCCAGGGAACACAGAGGAGAACAAGACCCAGACAATTGTTTGGTGATACATAGATATGCCCTTGGTGGATTAGTCAGACTTCTCACATTCTTGCTGTTGCTTTGGCTTTTTAAAGAGCCTCTTTTTGTGTCCTCTGTTCTATTGCAGCCGTCTCAGGCTGTCAGCTCATGTCACGCGGCACAGCATATGCATGCAATTGGGGCTGCTTGCAACTGGGATTTCATTTCCACTCATTCGCATCATGACAGGATCTATGTGCATATTACAGTTGTAAACTCTTTTTGCTGGAGATTACTGGTGATCGTTAGCCCGTGGCTGGGACAGCAGGTCCCAGAATGGCAGTCTCTCAAAGGGCCAGTAGTGATTGACAGTGGGAAGGCCAGAGAGTCCAGTCCTATGGGAAAGAGGATGGTGGGGTAAGCTGGAAAAAGTGAGTGCTTTTTAGAGCTCGTTATTTCTGTTGTGTCCGGACTCCCCTGGACTTGACATAAGTGGAAACTGGAGCCCTGCCAGGTCTGCCATAGAAGAAGGTACTTTGCCAGAAATCTGGGATGTGGATCACAATAGGATGGAGGTGCACTGAGCCCCATTCCAGGGGGAGAAGACTCTTAAGCGCGGGGAACAAAGCTGAATGTAAACCAAGGATGAGGCTGGACAAGGGAGACAGAAGCAGAGACCGTCCTTCCACGAGGTCCCTCAAACAAGGGACCTTCTCAACTTCTCACCCAGGACCATTTTAAACGCCCTGAGCTGCTGTTGCAGGTTCTCAGGCCTCCTGACTTAAAAACTTGGAATCCTTACCTAGAGAGCTTTCCACAGCTTTCTACTGTTAGCAGTTCCTCAGGTCTGTATGTTTTTCAGCAGCTGTCCAAGGAGAAGCCCCCGGAGGAGCTGGGAACCCAAAGGGATCCCAGGGTCCCTTATCCTTATCCATAGAAATCCTAACAAATAAATTCCACCTTACTAGGTAAATCCAAAAGAAAACCTCTATCTATGACAAGATCCACAAGACAGATTAGTAAATCCTTATGATGTATGCATTCCATTTTTATTGGGAAGGGTCAAGAAATAGCTGCTGAACACCTACCTAATAAATTCTCATTCTCCTCTTCCTCTTGGTTCCTGCTCTTTTTCCTTGGCCCTCCACTTCTAGTTATTTATTTATTTGTTATCATTGGTTTCAGGTGTACAAAACAATGTAGTAGTTAGACATTTACACCCCTCACAAAGTGATAACCCCTCTCCCCCAATCTACTGCCCCTCTGACATTGTACATAGCTGTTACAGTTCCACTGACTCCATTCCTTATGCTGTCCTCCACACCCTGTGACTGTATGTATATATCTATATGTATATATATACATGCATATATTACATTTTAGTTGACATTCATTATTATAAGTGAAGTCCTCCTTGACTCCTCTCTAATCCTTCCAACAGTCATGCGTAATTCTTCCCTGTCACAGCCCCTTATTGCGTTAGAAACCTGGGAATGTGTTCACTGGTTTGCTCCCTGATGGTGAAGACCCTGACTTGGGGATGAATGAAGGCGTATAAAGGTGCATCTGATATGGATGTCAGGTGACTGAGTAGACACCAACAACCAGTGTAGCATCAGTGTGCCAGGGACCCACTTTGTGCCAGGCCTGGGCTGGAAGGACACCATTGTTGTGCCAGGGACCCACTTTGTGCCAGGCCTGGGCTGGAAGGACACCATTGTTACTCGCTCACCTTCCTCCCAGCCAGAAAGGCTTCTTTGCCCCTGGGACTTGCCCTGGTAAGGTATGAATCCTCCTGCATTTTCAAGGCTTTGAAAAGCACAGAATGAATGCTCCTTCAGATCGCATCCTCTTCAGTTTACATTCAGATTTCCTCCTTCCCCCAAAATTAAATTGTCTTTTCTTCTCTGAACGTATAATAATTCCTGCAACAGATGGTTTCCTGTTCTATAAAATGACTCCCTTCTACTCGCCACATTCCCCCCCAGCGCCCATGGTATTACCCTCTCTCAGCGTTTTCTGCAGTACTCTCTTGGGCTCCTTTTTCCTTTGTAGATAAGCTTCCCTGTCCCTGAGCCTGAGCACAACTCCCCCAGCTGACCCCGGAACTCCTTGCAGGGGCATCAGGTGGGTCTCAGCCTCTACTCAGCCTCCCTTGGCTTTGTAAATAGATGACACAAGAGCAAGTCAACCCTATCTTCTCATGTGCAAGCCGCACCCTGCCACCTTCCCAGGCCCTCAGCTCCAGGATTGATTACCCTGGGTAGTCTCTTCATCCAATGTCCCAACAAACTTGGACTAGACAATTGAAGATTCAGTTAGAGAGTGGGGAGCTCTGCATGCTGTCCCAGGGGGATTCACTTAGTTCTGAACATCTTAACCTAGGAAGATCCCCCTGCCCTTCCCAGATCCTCCTCTTAGCAGACGACTGGTATCTACAAGGGCACCAGTTGCTTGTGGTTGGCCAGCAAGGAGAAGCAGTAGTGGTGTGGCATGGGGTGGATGGGAGGTGTAGGGCGAGGTGAAAAAAAGAAGAGATTGGGATGAGTGGGAACCAGGGCAGGATTCAAAGGAATCAGGCCACCAATTGCATTGTGGGTCACTTCTGCAAGGTGGGAGGCACAGGGGTGTGAGGGGTTCCTACCCAGGGCTACGACTGAAGGAAGCATGTTGTGGGAGGGACTGAGACTACAACACATGATCATTTGCGCACACACACACACACACACACACACACTATCAAACAGTACTCTCAATCTACCCCAGACTAGAAATCCAGACAGGATGGATGTGCTGGGGTTGGGCATTCTGTAAACTGTACCCACTCAGTCACCGTAAGGACTAACACTACACACTGGTTACATTAGGAAAGAAACTGGGTTATTAGGCTACGACTTAGGGCAATATGGCATGAGAAAAGTGACAGATAGCTATTTACCTCTCTAGATTCGCTCTCCCTTCTCCTCTCTGCTTTGTGCTCTGAGAGAAGACCGCAGCCATTTGGTTCATGTCCTCTGGCTTCTGATTGGTTTCAGCCAATGAAGAGCCTCAGATTTAGAGGAAAGAGTGATGTCAGGTATTTATTCCCCCGCTCCATCCCTGTGACATGGCCTTGGTCTGGCTGTTTCCTGCCTTCAAGGCATCCCAAGTCTGCACAGCTTTCTTTTTCTTGGTCCTGGGAAACCTTCCTTCCTCTGGTCCTGTCGGACTCAGGGAGAGTAACAGCTCCGCTGATGCTGGCCCTGGGTTTCTCAGCTCTCCTTTGTGGTTCGCCCACACTCCAACCGTATCTTTATTGTCAGTTGGCTTCTTTATAAATAAAATCTCCTTGAATTATTCTAATTTGACAGTGCTGCTTGTCTCCTGTTTGGACCCTGACTGATACAGGTAGAAAACTGTATTTCAATAAGATTCCCATTTTGTTTTCAAAAATACTGTCAGGAGCTCAGGTGAGCTGGGAGAGGGAGCTGAGCTGTCAGGTGTCAGAATGGCTGTTTAAAGCAACAATGAGCCAAAATGAAAGTAACAGTGAAGCCTTTACTCACTTACTGTGATAGTATAAGCAAGGGGTGGCTTGTGGGGACAGAGCCAAGAGTGCAGTTTCCAGGCTCTCGGCCTCACATAGAAAGGTGCTCACTCGGGTAGTAAATGGCCATCAACTGTGATTGGATGGCCATCAGCTGTGACTAGTTGGCCGTCAGCTGTAACCAGTGAGCCATTGGCCACTAATATAACTGCCGTGGCTTCGCTAGCAGAAAATGGGGGCTAGCAAGAAGATGGCTGGCAAGCGCGGACTGCGGTTAGCATGGCGGGTTGCAGATTGCAGAGAAGTAGATGGCAGGTTGCAGATCGTGTGACTCCTACTTCCTGTGTCTCCAACCCAGCCGCCAGCAAGAGTATAGTGGTATGGACCCCCTATCTATGGCTCCGTGGGTGTTCCTTTTTGGCCTCACCATGTCCTGCGTTCTTATGTGGGGAGCCGGAGGTGAGGCCCCGCATGGCACCCTGCATGACAAGGCTAAAACCGGAGAAGACACTTGGGCTGGGAGTGTAAATATGTGAAGGACATGACCCGGCAAGGGGCTGGAGGCCTAGACAGCAACTCCCTCCAGAGACGGTGATGTAGGGCTGTGTGCCAAGCCTGGTGTGGGGAGAGCAGCTTTCGTGAGGTAAGGTAAAGCCTTTGTAATTGCCTAAGGTCAGGCTTGAAAAATCACCCATAAGTTTTTAACCAGGAGCCAGGTTCCTTCAACAGACACACAAAATGGGGGAAATACGTCAAAATGTTAACAGTGGTTTCTTTAGATCAGAGCTATCAGATAGAAATGTAATGTAAGTCACATATGTAATTTTACTGTTTTGAATAGCTACATTAAAAAAGAAACAGGTGGAATTAATTTTAATAATATATTTTATTTAATTCAATGGGCCCAACATGTTATCTTTTCAAGCATATAAGTTGTTTTTTTTAAGTTATTAATGATATGTTTTATATTCCTTTTTTGGTACTAGATCTTCCAAATCCAGTGTGTATGTTACACGTTCAGCACGTCTCAATTCAGATTTTCACGTTTCAAGTGCTCAGTAGCAACATGTGGCCAGTACGACCATATTAGCAGGAGCAGCACTAGGTGATAGAATTGTGGGTTCTTAAAAAGTATTTTTCAAGTTTTCTACCACAAGCATGTGTTTTAAATTTTGTTTTATAAGTCTATAAACATTATCATATCTAGGTTTTGTTTATTTTCCATGTTATTTTAGTAAAAACTTCCTCTTAAAAATTCTAGCCTTGTGTGTGGTGGCCTAAGAGGGAAAAGGGCTATTTCCGCCTTGAGTGAGAGAGCCCGGCAAACATGAACTGAGCAAGGGCTGCATTTGGTCTAGCCTTGGAATCTGGGGGGGGTGGGGGTGGGGAGGTGTGGCTGTGGCAGACAGAGGGGGCTGCACTGGGGCAGGGTCTGGGCTGGCTGAGGGGTGTTCCCTGAATGGGCGGATCACCATCCAGACCAAAGAACTGGGAACAGCCCACACGAAAACAGGCAACTGTCTCTCACTAAGTCTAGATGTTTTTCAAGGAATAGTAGATCACTAAGTTTCACTTCCAGACATGCAAGGAAGACTCAAAGATGCAAGCAAACGCTGTTCTGCTCTGCACCAAAAGGTGAGGGTTTGCTATTAAACTCTGGGACGTAAAAAAAAAAAAAAATTATTTTCAGCAGAGTGCACAGTGCTGGGCTCACAGAAAGCACTCGCAGGTTAGTTATATGGTTGGTTGGTTTGGAAACAGCTGCCATGAGAAGGTAGCAGAGATTTCACCGTGTGGCTAGAGCCAGTGTGGAAATAGAAAGAACCCCGAGGGGGCCTCAGGACTCCCTCCCCGTGACCCCTCTATGTGACCTTGAGCAAGGCACTTTCCTACCCGAGACGTGTCTGTTTCTCCACAGACGGGATGAAATTAGGATCCCAAGCTGATCTCTAGACACATTCTAATGAAAGTACTTTGTGACTTTTGCCTCTGAAGGAAGCGTCTAAAAGTCAGGCAGCCTGAGGATGAATTTGGAAATGCTTCCAAGTCTGATTCCTGGGGTTGCTGGGGCCAGAAGTGGAGAGAACCTCCATTTATCATTAGGACCAACATCGGGTGAAAAAGACCTGCTCCAGAGCCAAGGATCTGAGTAGGCAGGATTTAGTGAGAGCTGCCTGGGCAGACAGCAGTTGCAGACACAATACTGCTGACTTTTTCTTTTCCACTGGAGAAGTCCTTTTTGTCCATTTTGAGGCAATGTTTTCCACAGCTCCAGGGGGCGGTGGTCACTTCCTAACAAGATTTTTCCTATTTTGTGCAGCTGTGGTCTGGCATTTGCAACACTACGTATTTTTAAGCTGCACCTCCTCATTTGGGTCCTCGAGGCAGAGCTGAGGGCTGGTGGGTAAAGGCAGGCCCAGTGTATTCTGTGCTATGTCCTCCAGCATTCAAACCATAGTTACTGCCTTTTCTCCAGTACCTTGAAGTCAAAAGATAAAGAAAAGTAAATTAATTAAAAGAAAAAAAAAGTAGGGGTATTATATGTACAATGGAATATTATTAAGCCATAAAAATACCTTGGGATTATGGAGTTAGATGCATAAAATTACAAAATGACAGAGGTATAAGGACCTTGAGAGGTCATCTAGTGTGATCTCATTCCATAGGAGGGGAAACTGAGGCCCAGAAAAGGAGGGGACTTGCCCCAAGCCACACAGTCAGTTAGACAGAAGACAGCTCTCCTGACTGTTGATCCAGGTCCCCTGAATGCTCAGCCAAGACCTGTCCACCCAATTCCTCCTTTGCAGATGTGGGGAGTGAGGTGGCATGGGGAGAGAGAGAGAATTTAACTTTCTGTGAATAGTTTCAACCCTATGCTTACTCTACTTTATTATCACCTGATACCTCATCCTCTGTTCTCTGTATTTTGGCTTTCAATGTTTATTAGAGACAATAGATGGAAGACATGGACACACAGGTTCATTTTAATAGACATTTGCTGAGAGCCTTCCACTGCTGAGGATGCAAGATGAGTAAGACACTGGTCTGTTGCCTGGGAGATTTGCTTTCTCAGCCAATCACAGTCCAAGGCAAAAAGGCTCTGCTTAGAGAGCATACAGGAGAGGTGGTTTGCCCTGTTTGTGAGAAGTCAGGGACTACAGAAGGAGGTAGCTTGGCAGACAGAGATCTGCCTGTATGTAATAGATAATGATATTTGCTTATTTGGTAAAGGAGTTTAATTCAGCCTCCAGTTGTGTGTAGATGTTTACATTTAATCCACAACTATCAAACAAGGGCCATGTGAAACAGGACCTCCCCGGGATTCAGTCTCATAAAGTTCTGCCTCATTCCACAATTATGCAGCCCCTTTCTCACCTTATCTTTTTGGTGTTCAGTTTACACTGCAAATTAGAAGCTCTTGGCTTATTCTCAGCCTAAAAGCCTCTGCCAAAGTCTTTCTCATCCCATTGAAGACACAGACCGTAGGAAGGGAGAGAAGGCTAAGCTATGGGCCTGATTTGAGCATCATTCAGGAACCACAATGGGTCTGGGGATTCCCTTTCCATTAAGAGGCTAGGTGAGAGCTTGATGGGAGTGAAAGCTAATCTTTTGGGTCTCACTGAATAGAAAGTCACTTTTTAAATGTCAAGCACCTGGCTTAGTCCTTTCTCCAGGTTGTCATTTACTTATAAAAGGGACACTATTCAAGGCTTAAATGTCAGCTTCTTGCCTCTGCAAATGTGGAATCAGGTAACCCCCTGAGTACTACTTCAACCTGTACTCTTACACCGAGGCCTGAGCTCCCCGACATTAGTGGAGGGCACCCAGACATGTTGTTCTAGAATCAGCCCCAGGGAAATAGCCTTAGCTACTGAAAATTTTAAGGTTTTGATCCTCTGTGAATTTAATGCATCTCCTTCCTGAGGGCAGTTCCTAACTCTTCACGTTGTATATTCAAATGATGACAACTCCTTAAAACCACAATTAGACCTGAGCTTTAATTCCCAAGCTTGAGTTTCTTCCTGGCAGCTCTTTCTGTATGTAATCCAGCTTCTCTCAATCACCTTCTCTGAGCTAATCCCTCTCCTCATTCCTGTCTGTTAATGACCCGCCCCATCCCCTGAGGCACCATATGCTTAATGATATCCAATAAAGAGTACGAATCTCCCTTAGCTGTCCTCTAACTTTTTGAATGTACTGTCCCCACCATAGTGTTAGAAAAACAACAAATTAAGCTCTAAGGCAACAGGAGAGCTAATGGACCTGCCTTTCCCAGAGAAGGGAAAACAAAGGTTCCAACCATCTGCAGCTTCTGAAATCTCACTGATAGGTCATCAGTCCCAGCCCGCCAACCATCTCAAATTCACCTATTCAGTGATCGTCCTTTGTTCAGTTCTCCTCTGCTGCCTGAATTATCTTCCCCACTCCACCTCCAGACACACTGAACCAGAAGTTCATCTCTGGGGCAAGAGATGGCGATTTGAGCCTCTAGTCATCTAAATCACTAGAATGACATCTTGAAATTCAAGGCTATATAAATCTGTGTCATTTGGCTTATATTGAGCTGATATTAACAGAAACATTTCCAGTGCAGATTATTCTAAATGGGAGAGTTCTGTATTGTCTCCTGTCCTTTCAGATCATAGGGTGATTATTACTGAATACTAATCGGCTTTAAGTATATTCACAAAACATGAGGTTCCTGCCCAATATTTCTAAATTATTGCCCTAGAAGAAATATACATACAGTAATGAGTCAGTTTTAAGGAGATGAGGCTTACTCTCCAAACCTTACATAACTGCATTGTAATCTTGGCTTTGTTCCTATCCACGTACTGGCTGAACACTGACAAAACAAACCAGCCAATTCAAACTAAGATCTCATTTGACTGTTTTCCCCCCACTAAATTAGCACATTTCTCAGGCATCATTCAGAACAATGGTTCTCAATCCTGGCTGCAATTAGAATCATCTGGGGAGCTATAAAAAAAGAAAATCAATGCACAGGCCCCACTCCAAATCAATTAAAATAGATTTTTCTGGGGTGGGGTGGGGTGGGGTGGGCTTCAGGCATGGGAATTTTTATAAAGCTTCCCTGGTTATATCAGTGTGCAGCCATGGACGTGAATCACTGCTTTAAACACAACTAAAACAATTAGGTTTTGCACAACATAATTTTCATTGTAGGTCTTGCATAATAACTTAATACTTGTATAAAACTTAACATAGTCACACTTTAAGTCAAATAAAGACAATAGGAAGTTATATCTCTATAGTGAAAAGTAGAGATACTTGTTTCAATGCTATCTAGATTAGAAAGATTTTTTCAGGTCGTAAAACAATAACATAAACAAACAAACTTGGCCAAATAAGTTTTAGTGACCGGTTCCCTATTTGGTGTGTTTCTAGTAGACCAAGGGCTGTATGAATGTGGGAGGTAGTCATGATTCACTCTTCATTCTCTTCATTAAGGGAGTTTGGAGGAAAGCCAATGGTCTAACTGTAGTACCAGGCGGAGGGGACAACTGAGATTAGACCCAGGACACAACCTCCTCACACCAACACTGGGACCGCAGAAGACTGTAGCGTCTTATTTTTGAGAATTCCATGACAACCTGAAGCATCCATCTCAAGTATGGTTTCCTACTGCACCATGTCTCCCTCCTACCCCCAAACACACACCCTGGGCCCGTCCTGAAGGCAACTCTGTTTATTGGGCACAGCCATGCTCCAGAAAAGGTGTCCTGGCCGCTGCAGGCCTCCAGCTTCCCTGCTGAGGTGGAGCCTGCTCTCCTGAATTTGTTTGCCAAATTCATGTGTCCTCAAATGGTCCTTCGCACAGAGAAGTCTGATCCGCAAGCCTTAAAACATCTTCACTGTTTTAAAAGAATGGAAGAAATGTCTGCTTCTAATTACCACTTTTACAGCTCCTTTTTCTGTCCTGGAGAAAATAGACGCAGCTCCTTTCTGAAAACTTGTAAATATTTCACATTTGTTTGGAGAGCAGATTTCTTCCCAGGTGTTTGGAACGCTGAAGTCACTGACACAAGGCTGCTGGGTGACGCTGTTGCTGAGCGCGAACGTCGCTTGTTCCTAGCACAGCAAAACCTGCCTGTTAGACCATGCTGGGGGCAGGAAGGGGTGAGCTTGATGTAGGCAGTCCCACTGCTGGGACTGGTGCTTTTCTGTCCACAGAGACTTCAGAGAACAAGGTATATGGTGGTCTGTTGCGAGCCCTGCCCCCAACCCCACCCAGACACTGTCCCAGTTGATTCTAGTTCAGACTTCTATTTACTGTGGGATTGCAGTAATACCCGGTATCCCTTTAGGGAATAAAAATGGAATGGCATAGATCCTGGGATATCAGTCTCTCTGGGCTGATTCTGTGTCCATTCTGAGTCTGGTCCCAGCTACCACTGTGTTCCCACTAATCTGTTAGATTCTTTCCTATAACGGACACATATAGAGCAGGATGTGGTCTGAGGTAACAGGCTACTCATGCTGCTCATTGTTGTGACCACCTTTGTCCCAGGTCCAATCTTCCTCTGCATATTCATGATAACCAAGTGTCTCTGGGGTTGCAAGACTATTTAATATAGACACTAGAATGTTAGCATTAGTAGGAAACTCACGTTACACAGGGGACTGTAAGGCTCAGTCAGGAGAAGTGATTTTCTCAAGGTCATACATTAGTTAATGCCAGAGATAAGATCTAACCAAGGTAGGGTGAGAACCCAGAAATCCAAACTCCCAAACAATGCTCTTTCTACTACCATCTGCTTTCAAATTTTAATGAGAACCAGAATATGTGTATAAATTGATCAACATATTCTTTCCCCAAAGATAAGGTTGTTTGGGGAAATAGCATTATGAATAGAATGTTATTTAGAGTATGCAGAGCGCCAGTCCAGGGTTTGTGCTGGAGGGAAATGGGTGAAGCCAAGAATCAGAAGTACAAGGAGCCATGCTGAGAAATTCATGCAAGAGACAACTCATTCCTCACGGTGGGTGCAGGGAAGACCAATGCAGTCAGGAAACTTGCAATAGCTCTCTCTGGACAGTCCATAAAGAACCAGAAAAAAAGCAAAGAACCAGAAAAGAAGCAGGGCTCTCAGAGGATCCTGAATCCCTGAATTAGAAATGGAATTATTCTGAGAAAAGAAGAGAGAAACCAAAAGAGGGAAAAGTTAATCCCTTCTTAACTGCTCTTTGTTCCTGCACTCAAGCTGAAGCAAGTAGGAGGAATTTCCAGTCCAGAACCCCCAGTGAGAAAAGTCTGGTCAGTTGATTAATTTAACCTACAGCTAGTCCAAGAGAGGAGACCGGCAGGGACTTAAAGAGACAATGCCATTTTATGAGGGAAAAACAATCCCGGTGCTGGAATGAAGCTGTGTTTGTGTTCATTTTCAGCTCAGTCTGGTGCCATAGTCAGAGGGGAAACATTCCCTTGATGCCAGGCATAGGGGGAAAAATTCTGAGGGGCCACTGGAAGGATATAACTGCTCCCTCCTCCACTCCCTGGAAAAATACAAGCAAGGAAATTTGAACTTGGCTCTTGAATAGGCTCATTTTGTGTATCAGTGTAACCTGAGCACCTAGCAACCCCCAGGGCTTTATCCCTGGTGATTTGCCCCTTCCTTGGCCCTGGAGACGACAATAAAGGGCTGGCCGCTCAGAGCCCAAACCTGGCTGTCCTCAAATTCTAATCAAAGAAAAGATGGAGGGTGCTGAGAATGTGTCTGATGAGCTGGAGGTTAGCCCTAAGGCATGCCTTCTTCTCCACGTGGTAACAAGGGTCATGTTTGATGGGATTCCTTAAATGCATCCTGGTAACAAAGAAAATGAGCTAAGAAGAAGGATATTTCTAAGAAAATGGTGATGTTTACACCAAACCAAGAGTAAGCTGGAGGTCACTAAAGTGGAGGCCCAGGGTGCAGCTCAGGGACAACACAGCGGATTCACAGAGGCACACACTCTGGGCAGACATTTGCCCCCACAGGGGGTGCAGGCCCACTGCATTGGGACATCCTCCACACTGAGATTCCTTCTTCCTCCTCACTGGGTAGGTATCAGGCCTGGTAGTTGCATTCCAGAAGCAAAGAACGGAAAACCCAATCTCTGCTTTTGTCTTCAATTCTGGCCACTATGTTATGGAAATCCCATCTCCCAACACTCTCTATTCATTCCCAGATTTGAAAAACAGGGCTGCAGAGCAAGTGCTTTTTAGGAAAGGGCACATTTACCCACTCAAGGACTATGTCTGATGCAGGATGGGCACAGCTCTAAAAGCCTACAAAAAGAGAGGACTACAGAGTGAAAGGATAGCTCCACCTCTCCTTAGGATGACTGCTGACTGCTGCCCCACCACCTCCATTGCCTAGGAAGCAGCAGGAAGTACCAGTTCTGTTCCAAACAAATCCTGAGTTGCAGAGCACAGGTGGTGGCCTCAAAGCTATAAAGTATCACATGAAGAACTCCCAGGGCCCTTTGGTGACCTTGTTAGTCAATCAGTCAGCACAGATGTATTGTGCAACCACTCGGTGCCTAGCTCTGGTTTGGCACAGGGAGGCCATGGGGAGGAAGGCAGACACAGCCCCACACTCACAGAATTGACATTCTAGTTGAGAAAAGCAGACAGCGAGCCAAAGTCTACAGGTGTAATGAGGGTTGTAGACTGGAGGCTCAGTGAAAGTCTCCCAAAGAAGTGACATAAATCTGAGATCTGGGGACAAAATGAGTTAGACAAACAAAGTTGTCCCTCAATATCCATCTCTCTTCTTATTCCATAATTGCAGAATTTTCATTTGAGCATGTGGCTTCCTGGAAAATGATGACATTTCCCAGCCTCTCCTACAGCCAGGTGTGGCTCTGTGACCACATTCTGGTCAATGGGAAATGGGAGGAAGTGGTGGATAAACTTCTGGATTGTGGGAAAGAGACTTTCCTTCCCTTTGCCCCTTACCTGGCTGCAATGAAGCAGTGGCAGGAAACCTTCTTGAAAAGGAAGGTGACACTCTCAGCAGTGAGATAGAAGGAGCCTGGACCTCTGATGACTTCTCAGGCCAGAGCTGCCACACCAGTTTGGAGCTTTACATGGAAGAGAAATAAATATCTTTCTTGTTTAAATCATAGTTATTTTGGTCTCTGTTACAGCATCCAAAGCAATATCCTAACTAACACACAGTCTGAGGGGACAGCACAGTGCCTCCACATATCTTACCTTCATTTTTAAAAATTTATTTATTAAGTTTATTGGGGTGACACTTTAGTAAAATTGTATAGGTTTCAACTATACATTTCTATAATACATCATCTATATACCGGGGGTGCCAAAAAATGTATACACATGATGTGTATTCATCTTTTGTTATCAGCATATATTATTACAATTTTAATACAGTTTTCTCCTTTCTTAAAAGGAAGAACTTACATTTTTTTTGGCACACTCTGTATTGCATTGTGTGCTCACCACCCAGAGTCAGTTCTCCTTCCATCACCTTATATTTGATCCCCTTTTCTCACTTCTACCATCCCCTGTAACCACTAAGCTGTTGTCTGTGTCTGAGTTTTTGTTTTGTTCCTTTGTTGCTTTCAGTTTTATATCCCACATATGAGTGAAGTCATATGGTTCTTGACTTTTTGTGTCTGACTTATTTGATCTCCCCAAGAACCTGCTAAGTAGGGGATTATCAACATTTTAGTGTTACAGAAACTGGGGCTGAGAGGTATAATTGTCTTGTCCAAAGTCACATAGTGGTGGAACCAGGGACTCAAAACTCAGTCTTCCTCCTAAATCCAGGGAACATACACTGTACTCATGCTGCCTCCCTGTCTCTAGAGTGGGTTTTCGTACTTCCTCCATTCGTGAGGAGTTTTCACCAAACCATCCACAGTCCAACGTCCTTCCCTTCCCCTATTCCAGTCTGGCCATCGACTCAAGGTCTTGATAGCACATGCCCTGACCAGCCCCCAAAATAGGCTCAAGTGCCTCCATAATGTGGTGATTTCAGATCAGGGATCTAAGACTATTGTCATTTTTCTAACAGAAGCTCTTAAATTTTATTCTAAAAGGGAGTACTTGGCAAAAACCCCCTTCCCCATCTTAACCTGCCTTTGCTTGTGCAAAGGGCCCAGGAGTTCTTGAAGCCCCCAGCACTTGAAAGCCCAGGGGACCCTCTGATTTTTCATTAAGGCAAGTTGCTCCTCTCCTTATTATGACAGTCCTGACTTCTTACTGAGAGCCGCCTAGCTCCTCTGGGCTCTCCTTAGGACACTGTGTAAGAACAATTCAGTTATTTTATCTTTTGCCAGCCCTTTGATTGATTGCATGGGAAACTGTGAGCTAAGCCATGCTCACACAAATTCTCAGGCGCTGTTCTCTTACTGAAGTGCTCCTCAGGTTCTGAATCACCTCTGGGTACAGCATCTGCATAATTCAGAGTCTATTCCTCACAGCCAGGAGACAGCTTTAAACATGTATTTGGCTTAATGAGGCTATCGTATGCTTCAGATGCCTGTAACGTGCAAAGACTTAATGGGGCCTTCAGTCTGCAGAAGACTGAAGCATCCAGGGAGGGAAGAATGCATTCTTCAGTGGACACCCCTGAAAAGCCTACAGTTTAATGTTGGACATGGGGGTGGGATGGGATACAGATCATTCCCCAGGCATGTTTCAAATAAGCAAAACCCACATAGCTCAAGCAGGCCTTATCTGGATGCTTTCCCCTTTTCTTTCATGAAGCTCCCTTCATGGCCTTTGTAGGTATATTATATAATATTATATTATATTATGTTATGTTATGTTATGTTATGTTATGTTATGTTATGTTATGTTATGTTATGTTATATTAAAGACCTGGTCTTATAGTAAAGTAAGACCAGGTCTTGCATTATTTTTTACTCTAAAAGACGCATTAGAGCTGATTGTCTGGCTAGGTCTTATTTTCGGGGAAACACAGTACCTACAAAGGGACACTTGAAAATCAGGCTCCTCTCTCAGTACTGCTTTTTTTCTCTAATTGCTTTTCTCATGAATTGCTATGTTTGCTTTGGGACAGGCAGCTGCTCTTAACTTGTAATAATTCTGAGGCACCCACAGGATTCTTTAAAACGTGTTGGAAATCTCCTCTTTTGAGCCTCTCAGGTGGCCTTTTTTCTTCCCACCCCACCCCCTCCCTGGGTGATCTGCACACCCCCGCAGCTTCACTCCCTGCCTATGTCCTCTGGAGGCTCCTGCGTCTATACCACGGCCAGTTCCCTCCCTTGAGCCCCTGACCACATGGCCAGCCCATCCTCCTGCTGGATCTGCCTGGATGTTCCATAGCTCCTCAAACTCCTCATGCGCCAGAAGGAGCTCATAGACTTCACCCCCAAACCTGCTCTTCACCCTTTGTCTCCCTTAGGTGACAGTGTCTCTAGCCACCCAGTCACCCAAGTTTCAAGC
Organism: Rhinolophus hipposideros; assembly: GCF_964194185.1. Lineage (NCBI taxonomy): Eukaryota > Metazoa > Chordata > Mammalia > Chiroptera > Rhinolophidae > Rhinolophus > Rhinolophus hipposideros. Next base: position 52,677,788 of record NC_138048.1, on the reverse strand, counting down.
CTGAGAGTCAGTGTAGCCGTCTGGTCACTGAATTCTGGCAACCAGTTTTTAATGCCTTTTATATCTAGTCTTCCGTCCATCTCCTTTCCCAGGCTCCTCTCACAGTACTGATCCAAATAGTCTCCAAACTGATCTCCTAACTGATTAGGAGATCAGTTAATCCAAATAGTTTCCTAACTGATCTCTCTTGCAACATTGTCGTTTCTCCAATCCCTTTTGTACACTGCTATAGGAGTAATGTTCCAATGCAAATCTGAGCATTGTGGGATCTTAGAATTCTTTCAGTGGCTCCCTCATGCTCTCAAGGTAAAATTTAAATTCTTTAACAGGGCCATATGAGGCCTTTCCTAATCTGACTCTGTCTGCATCTCTATCTCTTCCTCCTACTCCCTCGACACTGTCTTGTCCCACTGCCTAGAATGCCCTTCCTCCAGCTCTTTCCCTGGACAGTTTTCTCAGCGCTCAGTTCAGGCATCTCTTCTTTAAGGAATCCTTCCTGATCCCCCAGGCCCTCACAGCAGCACACTGTCAGAGCACTTGTCACCAGCGAGTCCGGGAGCTCCTTAAAGGCAGAAACTGTGTTTTGGTTTGTCTTGTCCTAGAGTCTGTCAGTGTACCCAGCACAGAGTAGGTGCTCATTAAATGTTTGTTGCAACAATGAGGCTATGGGAAACTCTAGGGTGACATGGTCACTTTCTTCCAAGATCTCTGTCACTTTTACTTCTCCAATATTTTGTATTGGTAAAACTGAAGGTGGCACTAATTTAGGCCACTAAAAGTAGTTCCCTCAATTTTTTTTCTCTGGGAATATTAATATATTAATTCATGTAGCCATTCATTAATTAGGCGCTTAACAAAATATGAACTATCTCCTCTATGCCAGACCCTGTGCTAAGCATTAGGGATATGACACTAAGTGATACAAAGTCTCTGTCCTCCAAGAGTTAACAGTCTTTAGGACTGAGGATTAAGTGGGTCCCTGTAGTCCAGTGGGGAAGACAGGCACACAGACATATCATGACAAAATGATTTGACTAACGTTACAGTGGATAAAGGAAGTGAAAGCTGGGTTGGACCCTTTCCTTTAAGGTTCTCCTGCCCCATTCTCTCCTTGCCTCTGGATTATAGTTAGTCTTCTCGCCCTCCCATTAGACTAAGAGTTCCTTGAGAGCAGAAATTGTGTTGTTCATCTTTGTATTCATTCATTCAGCAAATATCTAGTTAATGCCTACTGTATGCAAGGTCCTTTTTGGTGTTGTGCAAATAGGCCATAATACAGATGAAACTCTGCTCTCATGGAGTTTATAATGTGCCCAATGTAGTGCTTGGTATGGACACCGTAGTCTCTGGAGGAATATTTGTTAAGTGAATGGAGTGTAGATCCCCGGGATCTGAGTGTTGTCATCAGACTTTGGAGGGCATCCATGGGAAGAGAAACAGACTTGTTCAAGGATGTTTCAAAGGGCAGGGTGAGGACCAGTGCAGGTACATTGCGTGGGAGCTGGTTTGGGAAAATTGGGAAGAGTTTTCTGTTAGTAAAAGCTGTTCCATGGCATGATATAATGATAGTAAATAAATGATAACATAGAAGCTTGTAGAAGGGATTCCTACAGTGGGTTCAAGGAGATTAAGCAAAATGACCTTTAGGTTGTTTCCAAATCTGAAATATCATTTGAAACACTGAAGTTTGTCTAAAATGTTCAGCCATCAACATGTAGCAAACATACCATTGACTTACGGACATTTTTTTTTTAGAAAGAAAAACAAGCAAACATGTCACCATGTGGTTTCACAGTGACTTTACCCTGAACGTCTGGGTATATGGGGACATCTCTGTCTCACTTGGCACCTGAATCACAGCTCCTGGCCAACTCTGACCCTCGGGAGGAAATCAAGAACAAGAGGTTAAGCTGGTGTTCACAAAAGGAGAGAAATTCACAATTCCCCTAGACTGAGTCATAAGTTCATTTGATGAAATAGTATTTAGCTGTTGTAAAGAATAAAATAGATTAACACATATATGAAAGATATATTAAGTTAAAAGAGAACAAGTTAAGTAATACCATATATGGTATGATTACTTCTGTGTATTTTTGAGAAAGAATATATGTAAATATATATGCATAATTTTTCTGGATAGAATTGTAAGAAACTGTTAATAGTAGTTATTTACTTTGGAGGGGTAGTGATATACTATGGACAGTGGGAATAAGAGAAGGTGGTTTTCAATTTTCATATTATGTTTCCATATTGCTTCTATTTTCTAACACTCTGTCTTATTTTAATGCTAACAGAATTTAGGATTGTGCAATTAGGCTAATTTTTTACTTCTTTATAATTTTCTATTAAAAAAATTAAAATTCAATAATATTTGTTATTTCCTAGAGTCTAGAGAAAAGGAGGCAAGGGTCAACCTGTTCATCACCAAGATAGATTTTACTAGTTCCAGTTCTAAACATGAGAAACCAGAGTCAGGGAAACAGAGGGCTATGGGAAAGGGAGACCCTGTTGCTTGAAATCATTCTATAAAAAGATGTCTGAGCTGTGAACACAGGCCAGATCTCCTGGGTTCCAGCATGACTCCTCAACTATGCCAACAAAGAAGGAAAAGGGTTGTGGGGAATGGTATTAACACTTGCAGGAGATCTACTATACACAGGCATTTTATATGTTCACCACCTAATTTCTGCCCTTAGAAAGCCTTTAAACAGTAAGATCCATCTTACCCTGAGCTTTCCAGAATTAAAAGCCTTAAAGCACTATGATGTCTTAAAAATGGCCATGAGGTGAGCCTCTTGTGATCTCCCCTGGAATTTACAACAAATTGAACAACTATAACTCCACAAAGGACTCCCTGCACAGCAGATAGGCAAGATTAAGAGGTGTACTACTGAAATCATCTAAAGGTGGGCAAATTGTGTGAGCAGGGGAGGAGGAAAGAGAGAAGTGCGGAGATAGGACTGCATAGGTGCAGGACGCAGACCTAGCTCGGTGCTCTGAGCTCACTGCATTCCGAACTACAGCAGCTGTGGGAGAGGGAAGAACATGGACGGTGCTGAGGGGACAGCATATAACACGGCTGAACCCAACGCTCATGGCAGAGACCTTGGAGCAAAGACTGAGGGAAGAAGGCTGAAAACAGTGGTTTAAGCCCTCACTGCCAAGCAGAGAATGGAAGCCTTAGGCACTGAGCCTAGCCGCCCCCTCCCTCCCCTCCCAAAGCTGACCCTGCCCCCACCTACCCAGTGCTAGAAGCGGAACAGTAGCAGTAACAAATCAAAAGAACAGAATATTTGCAGTTCTGAGAACTAGTCTGCAGACATGGACTTGCAGCCCAACTAGTGCCGGCAAAGGGAAGGGAGCTGTGGAAGCAGGACTGGCTGTGGTGGTGGTCTCTGCCATTGCTCTGGGCCACCTCTCACAACCCACCCCTCCCCTGGCCCTACCTATCTGTGTGGATCCCTGCAGGAGTAAACAGAGCTGCTGAAACACACGGGCTCTGAAAGTTCTAAGAGCTTTAGAACTTCAGAAGCTCTCCACACCTCCCCCACAGAGGCAGTGCCCTATGACCCAGGCGAACTGTTCACAGAGGAGAAGCCTGCCTTCTAGGGAATCCCTCCATTGTGTGAGAAGCTGGAATAGTGCAGAGAAAATATAGCAGTGTGAGAGAGAATTAAAAGCTGCAATCAGAGAGAAAATCAGAGCTGAAATCAGAGAGAAAATAAAACATTCTACCAGCATCTACTGGAAAATAAAAGAAAGATCTCTTTCTATCAACATGTTGCCGAACCCACTCCTGTAGATGTCTAGGAAGAGAAATAATCATTAATTGCCATGAATAGCCAAAGTAACAAGACAGCTCAGGAAGACAATGAAAAGTCTCCAGAAAATGAACTTAAAGACATGGAAATATGAGACTTAAATGGCAGAAAATTCAAGCTTGCAGTTCTTAAAAAACTCAGCGAGATGCAAGAAAACACAGACAGGCAGTTTAATGAACTCAGAAACACAATCAAAGAACAAAACGAACATTTTACCAAAGAGATTGAAATTTTAAAAAAGAACCAAATAGAATTTCTGGAGATTAAGAACTTAATAAAAGAAATGAAGAATGAAATAGCCAGCTTAGGTAGTAGAGTTGACCAGATGGAGGAAAGAATCAGTGACATTGAAGGTAGAAATCTGGAAATGATACAAATGGAAGAAGAAAGAGACTTGAGACTTAAAAGAAATGAAAGAACTCTATAAGAACTTTCTGACTCCATCAGAAAGAGCAATATAAGGATATTGGGCATACCAGATAGATCATCCAAACAAAAAGAAAGAAATTGCAGCCCTAAATGAAACATTAAATGAAATGGACATAATTGACATTTATAGAGCACTTCATTCTAGAATATCTGACTATACATTTGTTTCTAGTGTACATGAAACATTCTCAAGGATTGACCATATATTGGGACATAAAACTAGCCTCAGGAAATTTAAGAAGATTGAAATCATACCAAGCATATTCTCTGATCACAAGGCTTTGAAATTGGATATCAACTGCAAAAAGAAAGCAGGAGAAACCACAAATATGTGAAGATTAAACAACATACTTTACAGAACTACCAGGTCAAAGAAAAAACAAGAGGAGAGATCAAAAGATACATAGAAACAAATGAGAATGAAAATACATCCTACAAAATTTTGGGGATGCAGCGAAAGCAGTTTTAAGAGGGAAATTTACATCATTACAAGCCTATCTCAAGAAACAAGAAAAATCCCAGGTGAAAAAACCTCACGTTACACCTTAAAGAACTAGAAAAAGAAAAACAAATGAAACTCAAGCAGAAGACAGGAAATAATAAGAATCAGAGCAGTACTAAATGAAATGGAGAACAAAAATGCAATAGAAAATTAATGCAACAAAGAGCTGGATTTTTGAAAAGATTAATAAAATTGACAAACCCCTAGCTACACTCACTAAGATAAAAAGACAAAAGACAAATAAACAAAATCAGAAATGAAAGAGGGGAAGTTATCACGGATGCCACAGAAATACAAAGGATCATCCAAGAATAGTATGAAGGACTATATGCCACCAAATTCAATAACCTAGGATAAACGGGCAAGTTCTTAGAAACACATAGCCTTCCTAGGCTGAATCACGAAGAACTGGAAAATCTAAATACACTGATCACCAGAAAGGAAATTGAAACAATCATCTGAAACTTTCCCAAAAGTAAAGGTCTGGGATCAAATGGCTTCACTAGTGAATTCTACCAAACCTTTAAAGAGGATATAATATCTGTCCTAAACAAACTCTTCCAAAAAATTGAAGAAGAGACAATACTCCCTAACCTATTTTATGAGGCCAACATTATCCTGATACCAAAACCTGGTAAGGACAACACAAAAAAAGAAAACTACAGACCTATATCTCTGATGAATACAGATGCAAAAATCCTAAACAAAATTCTAGCAAATCGAATGCAACAATGCATTAAGAAGATTATTCATCACGACCAAGTGGGGTTCATCCCCGGGGCACAAGGATGGTTCAACATTCGCAAATCCATCAGTGTGATACATCGCATAAACAAAATAAAAGACAAAAATCGTATGGTTATATCAATTGATGCAGAGAAAACGTTTGACAAGATACAACTTCCATTTATGATTAAAACACTTAATAAAATAGGTATAGAAGGAAAATACGTGAACATACTAAAGGCCATATATGACAAGCCCTCAGCTAATCTCATAATTAATGGTGAAAAACTGAAGCCCTTTGCTCTACGTTCAGGAACACGACAGGGCTGTCCCTTATCACCTCTGCTTTTCAACATAGTGTTGGAAGTCCTTGCAAACGCAATCAGGCAAGAGAAAGAAATAAAAGGCATCCAAATTGGGAATAAAGAAGTTAAATTGTCACTCTTTGCAGATGACATGATGCTATATATAGAAAACCCTAAAGACTCCACCAAAAAGCTATTAGAAACAATCAATGAATACAGTAAAGTTGCTGGCTACAAAATCAAAGTACGAAAGTCCATTGCTTTCCTATATACCAACAATGAAATCTCAGAAAAAGAAATAGAAAAAACTATTCCTTTCACAATTGCAGCAAAAAGAATAAAATACCTAGGAATAAACTTAACCAAGGATGTGAAGGATTTATATGCTGAACACTATAAGACATTTTTGAAAGAAATTGAAGAAGACACGAAGAAATGGAAAGACATTCCGTGCTCATGGATTGGAAGAATCAACATAGTTAAAATGGCCATATTACCCAAAGCCATATACAGATTTAATGCAATCCCCATCAAAATCCCAATGGCATTTTTTAAAGAAATAGAACAAAAAATCATCAGATTTGTAAGGAACCACAAAAGACCCCGAACAACCAAAGCAATCCTAAGAAAAAAGAACAATGCTGGAGGTATCACACTCCCTGACTTTAGCTTGTACTACAAGGCAACAAATAATCAAAACAGCATGATATTGGCAGAAAAACAGACACACGGACCAATAGAATAGAATTGAGAACCAGAAATAAACCCACATAAATATGGACAGATCATTTTTGACAAAGAAGCAAAAAACATACAATAGAGAAAAGACACCTCTTCAATAAATAGTGCTGGCAGAATTGGAAAGCCACGTGCAAAAGAATGAAACTGGACTGCTGTCTGTACCAAAATTAATTAAAATGGATCAAAGACCTAAGCACAAGACCTGACACAATAAACTGCATTGAAGGAAACATAGGTACTAAACTTATGGACCGTGGGTTCAAAGAGCGTTTTATGAATTTGACTCCAAAGGCAAGGGAAGTAAAAGTTAAAATAACTGAATGGACCTATATCAAACGTAAAAGCTTCTGCACAGCAAAAGAAACCATCAACAAACTAAAGAGGCAACCAACTGAATGGAGAAGATTTTTGCAAACAACACCTCTGATAAGGGGCTAATATCCAAAATATACAAGGAACTCATACAACTCAACAATAAAAAAAACAAGCAACCCAATTGAAAAATGGGCAGAGGACCTGAAGAGACATTTTTCCAAAGAGGACATACACATGGCAAATAGACATATGAAAAAATGCGCAGCATCACTAATCATCAGAAAAATGCAAATCAAAACCACAATGAGATATCACCTCACCCCAGTCAGAATAGCTATCATCAACAAGAAAAATAGTAACAAGTGTTGGAGAGGCTGTGGTGGGAATGCAGACTGGTGCAGCTGCTATGGAAGGCAGTGTGGAGGTTTCTCAAAAAATTACAAATAGAATTACCATGTGACCCAGCAATCCCTCTCCTGGGTATCTACACAAAAAAATCTGAAAACATTTATCCATAAAGACACGTGTGCTCCAATGTTCATTGCAACTTTATTTACAGTGCCCAAGACATGGAAACACCCAAAATGTCCTTTGATAGATGAATGGAGAAAGAAGTTGTGCTATATATGCACAATGGAATACTATTTGGCAGTAAGAAAAGATGAAACAGTACCATTTGTGACAACATGGATGGATTGTGAGAGTATAATGCTAAGAGAAATAAGTCAGACAGAAAAAGCAGAGAATCATATGATATCACTGACATGTGGTACATAAAACTGAAAACAACAAAAGAATAAGACAAACAAATGAAGGAACAAAAACTCATAGACATAGACAATAGTTTAGGGGTTACCAGAGGGTAAGGGCGGAGGGGGGGCTCTAGAAGAGGGTAAACGGGGTCTAATATATGGTGAAAGAAAGAGAACTGACTCTGGGTGGTAACACACAATGTGAGCTATAGATAATGTATTACAGAATTGTACACCTGAAATCTATGTATCTTTACTAACAACTGTCACCCCAATAAACTTTAATTAAAAAAAAAAAAGCCTTAAAGCAGGCATAGAAGTTTCTGGACCCAGAAGAAAACATGATAACAATGTTATCCACATGAACTCCCTTACCATGCATCCTGGGATTCTCATTTTTCCTGGGGATGCTGTTTATTAGAGACATGTTTGTGAACCACAATGCTGGTGTCTAGAAGAGACCTTTTATATAGTGATAACTAAGGAAGGCACGGTCTGGACAAGTAAGGGTTAACCTGGAAGTCAGGGTCTGGTGCCAACCAGGAGGTTCAAGAGCAGTATTTAGGCGACTTTGATGTTCTGGTTCTACCTTATAAGCCTGAGAAGTAGGGCATCTCTCAGTCTTCTCAGCTCAGCTCTCCTCTGCATCCATGGATCCTAATCTCTGTTCCTCACTTCTGATTGGTAACCTGACCTTGGCTCTCAATTGCTTGTGGGATAGAGTTAGGGACTTTAGCAGTCAAGGTTTGGAATAGCCACCATGGGAAATGGGACTCAAGACCGACAGATAAGCCTCATTGTTCTTCTGGCTCTCTCAGGTTCTCTAGCTTTTCTGGGACTGATGTTTCATACAGGATGGATTTCTCAAGAGCAGCTCACACCCATTCCCCATGAGCAGAAAGGGCTTTCTAGACCAGTGGGCCAAAGCATGCCCATTTCCCAGTGGAATGGCATGCCACTATTTTGGGGGCCCTTTCCCAGGTGGGTAAGATCTAAGACATCACTCTAAGTTGGTTGTGTTTCCGCTATCTTTCATACCAGTCCTGATCAAAGGGGGGCATTTGTAGTTATGCCTATTGCATTTCAGTTAAGGTGATGACTTTGAATGGAATGAAAGGTGGAAAAGTTCATGGGATAGAAAATGAAAAGGCGTCCTGTGAGCAATCATTCTACCTGAGAGAGGCATGAATCTTTATCCAGGTGCCAACCTTTTCATCCCACTGAAGATTGGAGGTGGATGTCATTTCATTCGCAGGTAAGAGCAGGGAGTGGTGTATAGTAGAGCCCTGTGATTTTCCAGTGACGCAGCCTATGACCTTTTAGGAGAGATCTTAGAGATAGAGAAGGTGAAGCATATGGGCTTGTTTCCCAGGGCTCAAGTGATGGTTCTCACTGCTGCTTGTTTTAGAAGTCATGTGTAGGGAGTTGAATTAATCCAACTCTTTGGTTCATGGATATGAGCATTAATGGTCCCTGTGAGACCCATCTCTTGGATTTATTTTCTTATTCCTTTTCACCCCATCCCGAAATTCCAATTCTCTTTTCTCACCCACAATGATTTTTATGTGTTTAGTGTGTTTCCTTTCGTTTGCATGTTCTTATACACACAGTATTTGTTTGCAGTGTTTTTAATTTATGTAAATGTTCTATCCCACTAGGTCTTTTATCACTGTTTTTATCCCTGTTCTTTTCACCGTCCTCAAGATTCATCCATGTCGCATTATGTACACACAATCAATCCTGCTGCATAGTACTCCCTGGTGTGTACTCACTATATTTTATTTCTTAGTCTCAGCGATGGAAACTAAGATAGCCCCCAACTCCCACCACAAACAACTGTGCAGGAATCATTCGCATACATGTCTCCTTATGGAATCATGTAAGGATTTCTTGGGATGTTTCCCTAACAAAGGGATTGCTAGAGAGCTGAATTTGACTCATCATGCCTGCGTGCTGTCCTGAATGTTTGCCTATGCACTTATCTGATTTCCATCTTCTCACCGGCAGTGTGTAAGAGTGGTCATGTCCAATTCCTGCCATAACCTCTTTCTATATTTTGCTAATATAAAAGGCACTCGGTGATATATTTCTTTGTTGTTTTAATTTGCATTTTTCAATTACTAATGCTTTTTTTCTTTTTAAAGATCTTTTTTAAAATTTTTAAATTGGGAAACAGTGTTTCTCCAGGGCTCATCAGCTCCAAGTCGCTGTCCTTCAATCTAGTTGTGGAGGGCGCAGCTCAGCTCCAAGTCCAGTCGCCGTTTTCAATCTTAGTTGCAGAGGGCGCAGCCCACCATCCCATGTGGGACTTGAACCTGCCACCTTGTTGTTAAGAGCTGGCGCTCTAACCAACTGAGCCATCCGGCCGCCCCTTACTAATGCTTTTGAGTCTCCCTTTGAACATGCAGTGGTGGATGCATGGTGTATCGCTCTGATAGATCCCTGCTCCAATACTGAGGCCCTCGTTATCCCAGCTGCCAGGAATGCTAGCTGCTGACAGCTCACAGTGCAACCCTCCCCAGCAATCTCCCTCAGCCAAAGGAAGCTACTTCACAAAAATTATGAACCCTCATTGCGGGCAGCAGCCATCCAGTCACTTGTTAATGCAGGAAGATAAAGCCGGGTCCTCTTGCCTAAATTCAGGGCATCTCAAAAGAGACACCCCAGCTTCCACGTCCCCTCAAGGGATCAGCCTAGGCAGCAACTGCATCACGGTTCAGATTCTTGATGTACCCAATCCTGCTTTCCTCAGTCCCTCATAGTGTTGTTGTCAAAACCACTCCCAAATAATCCTGCTCATTGCTCTCCATCTTGGAATCTGCTTCCCAGGAAAACTGACCACACCAGCTTGTTGACTTTTTGGAGTTTCATCCTCTGCATAATGCCTGTTTATATTCCCCCCCCCTTTTTTTCTATTACAGTCATAAATGTTCAAGATCCTTGAATATTCTTCATGTCAATCCTTCATTGGCTTTATTATTTTTTAAAGTTTATTTTCCAATTACAGTTGACTCACAATATTATACAAGTTTCGGAAGTATAACATAGTGATTAAACATTTATATACCTTACAAAGTGATCGTCATGGTAAGTCTAGTACCCATCTGGCACCATACAGTTGTTACAATATTATTGACTATATTCCCTATACTGTACTTTACAGTCTCATGACTCTTCTGTAACTGCCAATTTGTATTTCTTAATCTCTTTCACCTTTTTCACTCTTCCCCCCAATCCTGCTTGCATCTGGCAACCATCAAAATGTTCTCTGTATCTATGAGTTTGTTTCTGTTTTGTTTGTTGGTTTATTTTGTCTTTTTAGATTCCACATGTAAATGAAATCGTATGATATTTGTCTTTCCCTGTCTGATTTATTTCACTTAGCATAATACCATCAAGGCCATCCATGTTTTTGCAAATGGCAAGATTTCATTCTTTTTTATGGCTGAGTAACATTCCATTGTTATATATGTAATCCCTCATTGGTTTGAGATGTTACAGATATCTTTTCTTATTTTTTAATCAGTCTATTAACCTTGTCCATGGGGTCTTTTGTTGATTAGAAATCTTTAATTTCGATATAATCAAATTCATAAAATTTTGCCTTATGGTTATGGTTTTGAAGTTTTGTTTTAAAAGAGCATCCCTGAATCACAAATATATTTTCCTGCACTTAATTCTACTAATTTTATTTCTACTATTGTTCTTTAACGTTTTACACTTAGGTCTTTAAACCACCCAGAGCCCTCTTTTGTATGTGGTATTAAATAGAAATCCAGTTATGTTTTTCTCCATATAGTAAACCAGTTTCCCAAATGCCATGTACTATAAAATCTATCCTTTTCCAACCAATTTGTGGTACTACCTTCATACTATGTCAAGTTCTGACACATGAGTATGCATGAGTCTGTGTCTGAGCTGTTGATTGTGTTTTGTTGGTCTATTTGTATGTTTTTAAAAATTACTACTTTTATCATTATGGCTTTATAACATGCCTTTACTCTCTTTTTTAAAAGTTGACTTAACTGTAGTTCTCTGTGTCTAACTTGAGTGTCTTTCTCTGTCCTGTACCTCTGTAATTTTTAAAGTAAGTTTAGCTCAAGTGTTTTGAAATTTATATGTTGGCTTTGTGAGAAGCCCTTGGTTCAGCTGGCAGCCATGGGTCTGCTAGCCAGCATGTCTGAATGACAACTTGCGTCATCAGCAGTGCACACACAGAAGCACAAGGGGAGAAACTTTAGGAAGCAGTCAAGCCAACAGATGATATCTGGCCTGCATTGGACACTAGAAAGCCCTAACAATTCTCTGCAAAGAGGAATCCAATCTGATCCAAGAGAAACAGTCAAAGACACACAGATCTTAATGAGCCTGGGAACCTAATCAGAGGCAGTAATGAATGATATTAACAGTACAGTCCTGCCAAGGAGAAAACCCTACCTGGATCCTTGGTTGATTGGCCCATGCTCCTGAGGATTGCAAGGACCTGTCAGAAGGTTAGCTCATTGCCACCTGACTCTGCTGCTTCTGCAGCTCTTCAGACCCACTGTTCTCAAACTTCAGCTTTCAGACATGTAGCGTTTTTGTTTTGTGATCATTACGAGACTGTGAGAAGGCCATGGTTAGTCATCCATGGTGTGAAGATGACGGGTACTCCAGCTCTGAAGGTGCTCACAGGTTCAGACGTGTCAGGGCTATCGTTAAAGACAGAAGCTGGTGAGAAGGAATGAGGTGACTCATTGCTGAAACCTTGAAAACTGAGTTCAGTGAGAGGGCTTTCCAAATGTAGAATCTGCTGTTTGACAGTGCTAAGGCTCCACCCAGGCACGGGTTATGCTGTTAACTTCTGTTTTCTCATCACTGAGGACTATAAAGCCAAGATAATCAACTCTGTTTGATTCATCTGAACAGCTGTCCTAGCATCAACCCAGTTCCACTAAACCTCTTCTGGGTGTTTGTGCCTCATCCTTCTCCCTCATGCTGTCCTTATCCTCTGCTGCTACATGACACTCATGTCCCTTCTTGTTTGCAGAGCTCTAACTTTGAAGTTCATAGATTTTGAGAACAGATATTTTCAATTGATTTGTGTGGATGCTGTTTCTTCCCACAAGTGCCTCCACGAAATGCTGTGTTGGTTTCACGTGCTTACCTCAAGAGTGGACAAGTCTGATTGCTTAGCCCTGTGGCTCTCTCTGCCTAACCTAAGTGTCTGTCCCTGTCCTGTACCCATGCTGGATCCCACACTGCAGTCAGGGGAGGCCTAGATCATCTGCTCCCTTTGGAGAAGGGTCACATCCTGATTGGGGTCCAAGAGGGCCTGGATAGTGCCCCTGTGTGGCTCTGTTAAACCCCTGAAGGCTGGAGTTCAACAGGCTTATTGCTTTGATTCTTCACATCTGGGGAACAGGGCCACACAGGGCCATTCCAGGGGAGAAGGTCTTAGTCTCTACTCTTTATTCTCCAATTACATCATCCATTCTCCACCTCTACCCTCTTTCCCCCATCAATTGCAGACTTTCAGGAGGAAAGAAGCATTACAGTCTAGCTCTCGGCCAAGCCATTGGACGGGATGCTGGGCTGACTGAGAGACTTGCTCACACAGTCTCCTTTGGAGTCAGGCAGATCCAGACCTAGCGGGATAACAATGACTTTGGTTAGGCCTGTCAAGGATCCTGGGATGTTCTTCCACTTCTTAAAGCCTCTGCTTGTCCACATGTCTAATTATGACTGGAGAATCCATCGCCTTACCCTAGAGGGCTGAGAGTTCACCAAACACTTAGGCAGAGATGCTTCTTACAAAACGAGCAGTTGCACCCCACGAATTGGCTTTTCTGTGTTTGGTTTCTCTCAGGGAGATTAAATATAACTTTTCACATGTTGCGGGCTTCAGCTCAGACCTTGTGGCCAACAGACTTCTTGGTGTGGGCTCTAAATTCATCCTACCAGTTTCTGAAGGGACCTCTGAAAGTTAGATTGTATTAAACCACTGTGAAACATATTTCATGTGGGTGAAAAACAGTGGGCAAAGGCAGAGATGGGCGCAGGTAACTGGATATCAAGGTTCTCTCGCTAGTCTACCATTTCTGCTCCCTGAACCACCACTTTGTCCCTGGAGCTCCTGAGGAGCTCAGTTCAGCTATTGTCAACTTGGCCAGACCAAACACAACTAGGAAGAGTTGTTCTTCTGGAAATAACACTTGGAAGCCACTCTACTATGCCTTCTTGTGAGCCATGGGGGCCCAGGGGTGAGGAAAAGCTGGGAGGAAATGTACTTATGCTCCTTTATAATTCAGGGGCTCTGATTTTTGCTTGCAAAAGCAGGGAAAAGCAATCTCAGGATAATGAATCAAAGATAATGCACAGAAATATTGCAGATAGTAAATTATCCATAGAAAGTTGCATAGCCTCGCTCCAAAAGAAAAGAAATGCAAAGCTTGAAACAGGTCTCAGACCCCACTACACATTTGTTAAATTGGCATTCATCCTGACTTGGAATTTTCAGCCTAGGGCCAGCCTACCACCTACCCAGAGACAAGTGGCCATAAAAAGTGAACCTCATTCATTTTATCCCATTTGGAACTGGGCTTCTGCCCAGTTCTGCTTCTTGGCTTATTCTTGCAGATCCTCTCCCTTGATTCATATCTTATATTCCTGACTGTTTCAGCTTTCCCAATTTGACACAGCAAAGATGAAAATAAATGACAACACTCAATGATAGCACAGTTTTGTGTTGGGGGAAATGGCACATTTAAATGGAGTTGGAGGCTATATAAATTGGTTACATCTTTCTTGAGAGTAATCTGGTAAGAGCCAGCGCTGATTCTTAGCTGTGATTCGTTCATTCCATCTAGGATATCCCACCCCAAACAAATAAACTCAAAAGAACAAAAATAAGCATATTGATATTATTAATACAAACAATCTAGAAATGATACAAATATTCAACCTGAGGCAAATTGGTAAGCAAATTATGAAGCATCCACAAAATAGACAGTATTACAGTGAAAATGAACAAACATGAGGACACTGTGGACACAAAAAAATCGGAATGTGAAAAAATATTAGAGAAAAAACACACTGAGAAGTGTGTACTCACACTGATTGTACAATAAAAAACATTGACAAGCATCAGAGGGAGTTATCAGAAACAATGACATTTAATATGCAATGGGTTTTTCCTCTGGAAAAGTTGCATAAGTTCATAAGAAAAGTGTTTCCTAAATAAAATAGAAAGGTGGGACCACAGGGCATTCTCCTTCTGGTAGGTCTTCATGTGCTGGTGTGGGTAAGGGGCCTGGCTCCTTTACCTCCAAATTTTGTTTCTGTCCTGTGGGTGTTCTCAGCTCCAGGAGAGGACAGGAGCCTTTCTAAGATCTCTCACCTTGGTGGTACCGCCCTTCACCCTCTGCTTCTGCCACCCAACAGTTTGGTCTGCAGGAAATTCTTGGCTTCTTTTCACTTCTCCTAAATCATTTTACAAAACTCAACCAAAGCCAATAGCCTGTTGGAAATCACCTGGAGATGTTTGTCAGCAGCCATGCTTAGTTGAGATGGCACCAAATTAGAGGTCAGAGGATCATGGTTCTAGCGCTGGCTTTGCCACCAACTTGCTGGGTAGCCTTGCACAAGTGTGGGTCTCAGTTTTGCCATCTGTAACATGGCCGTGTTGAACCAGGTGATTTCTAAAGTCTTCGAAGTTCTGACATTTCTATGACTCTATTGACCCAGGACCAGGGAAAGAATCCTACATGGAATTCTCTTCACTCTGAGGTGAAGAATCAACTCTGCCATCCAAAGCCAGCTGGCTAGAAACCCTGTAGACCAAGGTACAAGATCCTTCTTGCTGCAGAAGGCAGCAAGAAAGGCTCATTAAGGATTAGGAAGAAAAAGAAAAATATTCTGCATGTTTTGGGCCGTTATCATCAGATAATAACAGTTTATTGTTTCTTGAAAGGGTTAACAGCCAGAAAGTTCCAGCAAGAAGCAGTTCTCCTTTAGAAGAGAAAGGACTGGGAGAGTCCTGTTTGACCTTGAGTTCCCAGAATGAGACACTCTGAACAGCTCTGAAACAGACATCAGGGTGTCACTGCTCAGAATCTGGTCTCATTGCCCAGCAAACCCAGCAAGCTGGAAAAAGTGGGTCACAGATGCTTCAGCCAACTGGAGAAAGAACAGTTGAAGCAAGTCAGAATTCTTGAAGGTACGCGGTGATCAAGAAGAAAAAAGAATAGGGAGAAAACACAGAAACTGTAAAAGAATGTGGCTGTCTACGGTATGCAGAGAGGGCCCTTACGGCCACTTCAGTCTCTAAATCTAATGCACTCATCTCTCTCTGCGCAGTGAAAAATGATGATGAGGGAAGGTGGGCAGAGGTGATAGCTTTTACCTGCTTTTGGCTGAAAATGAATGGCCTCTTGGCTGCAGTAAAAGAGAAAGTAGAACTCTTCTGACTAAGAATAGGGGCACTGGGACACAGGGGTGTCCTGTTTGAGGCAAAGATCTTATAGGAACCATGAACGTAGCATATTTTATGTGGCTGAAAATAACAACTGTTTACTTAGATCACAGTTCTGTGGGCTGGCTGGGCAGTTTTGGTTCTGGCCAGCTTGGCTGGGCTCTGCTGGGCTCTCGTGCATCTGTGGACAGCTGGCGAGTCAGCTAGCAGTTGGTGATTGAGGACGGCCTCACTCACATGTCTGGCGGCGAGCAGGCCGTTAGCAAGAGTTATGAGGAGACTGGGCCACATGCCTCTCATCAAGCAGCAGGCCAACATGGGTTTGTTTCTGTGACAGCAGATTTCGAAGAGCAGCAAGACGAGAAGCTGCAAAGCCCCCTTGAGGCCTACGCTCAAAACCTGTACACGGTTACTTCCAAAGCATTCTATTGATCAAAGCAAGACACAAGGCCAGTTGGAGTGACCAGTATTCCCTGGAATGAAGGCTTTCCCAGGACACAGGACTTTCAGTACAAAAACCTGGAAAGTTCTAGACAAACTGGGACAGTTGGTCACTCTAATGGCCACCCCAGATTCAAAAAGTAGGGAACTTGACATTTCTCCAAAGAAGATATACAAGTGGCTAATAAACACACAAAAAGGTATGCAACATCACTAATCATGAGGGAAAGGCAAATCAAAACCACAATGAGATGTCACTTTACGCCCATTAGGATGGCTATTATCCAAAAACAGAGAATAACAAGTATTGGTGAGGACGTGGAGAAACTGGAATCTTTGTGCTTCCCTGGTGGGACTGCAAATGGTGCAGCCACTGTGGAAATGGTATGGCAATTCCTCCAAAAAAATTAAACATAAAATTACCACATGATTCAGCAATTCCAGTTTTGGGGAGGTACCCCCAAATACTGAAAGCAGGGACTCAAACAAATATTTGTACTTCTATGTTCCTAGCAGCGTTATTCACAATAGACAAAAGCTGCCCAGGGGTCTAATGGGTAACTAAGTATGACTGGATAAACGAAAGGTTTATCTATGCATCCAAGGGAATATTATACAGCCTTAAAAAGGATGGGGCAATGGGGAGTGAGTGTGAATGAGTATAACGTTTCAGTTGGGGAAGATGAAAAGTTCTGGAGATGCATGGTGGTGATGGTTGTACAACAATGTGAAGGTACTCAATGCCACAGAACTATACATTTTTAAGTGGTCGAAACAGTCAATTTTGTGTTATGTGTATCTTACCACAATAAAAAATGAAGTAGGCGAAATAGGCTTCCCTATTAATGAGAGGAGCTACAAACTATTATGGCCATTTTTGCCATCGGCCACACAGGTTCACAGGAATTTAATTAAATAAGGCTGAGCTGTTGCTGTAGAGCATAGTTTTTGAGGAAATATGCTGGCAGACAAGAAGCAGGGTCCAATTATTGACTATTTTGGTGCTCTTTCCTTTGGGAGCCAGTGGCAGCTTATGCTTATTCATTTGGATAGGGAAAAGAGGGAATAAAAGAAGTTATATGTTGATGAATGAATGAGGTGGTGAGAATGTGTGGTAAGATTTTGGAACTGGCCAGAAAAGTAAAATAAAACAAAAATAAGTCAGAGCCCTAACTAAATCACTAGCATTTTTGGAGGGGTCCAAGTCACCATTTCCCACGCTCCTTTATGCCCCTGGCTGCACACAGAGCAAGCAGTCACTAAGGAAACTCAATGGGCCTGGCTCGTGCACTCCCTCCCCCTCCTAGTCCCTCTCTATTTGGTGTTCATGGGAGTCTGTGTTCATGGCATACTCTGATTGTACCTGACTGTCTAGTCCAATGTCAGGAGGAGCAGATGGCAGAGAGGAGTGAGGAAAGGCATCAGCGCATGTGGGTGGCCAGGCGGGGTGGAGGCAGAGAGGAGACAGAGGGGTTGAAGGAAGTGGTGAAACAGATGACCATGAGAAACAACCAGACTCCAAGAATGCTGTGGCTGGAAAGGACTTGGGGTGCGTCTCGTCCACTCTTCCCATCAGAGAATGAGGAAAATGAGTCCAGAAAGCTTCGTGGGACCTGTTCAGGACCACACTCCCAGGGAAGCAGCAAGTGGCACAGCTGGTACTCGGGACACAGTTTTCTCATTTCTAAGCTGTAGCTCCATCTTCTTCATCCAATGGCTTCCAATTTCTCACTGAACCTTCTCCATACTACTCACTGTAAGAGGGTATGATAAGGCCGCACTATAACATGCCTCTTTACCCCAGATTTGACCTACTATGACCTTCAGTACACAGGCACATGTCTTCCAGCTCCCTTGGTCCTGTAAAGTCTGGTACAGAGAGTATACTTGTCCTCTTATCAGCTACTTAATTAAATTAAGTAGTTCCCAGTCATTTTCTCCACTCAGGTACAGGGAGAGAAGTTATTTTTAGCTGTTATAGACCAACTCTTTCTTTTCAGCTCAGTGACTAAGATTTAGCCAGCTCTGGGTTTATTGCTTAACACTTGAAGGTCAACATCAGCTGGGCATAGTTTGTCTCAGGCTGAAGTGCTAGGGGTTGAATAGGGCTGAATACTATAACGCTCTCCTTTTTGTGTGGAAATGAAAACTTCTTAGAAGAACTCCAATTGAGAAGCATCTGGTGTATTGATTTATTGATCCAACTGCTTTTTCCAACTGGGAAGGCTTCAGTAACTGGAAAAATGCTACTACTTTTCCCACAGTACTCCGTACTGTCCAGGATTCATTGTGGTGCTCTAAGAATCCCAAATTTGAATCTATACACATTGATTAAGGGCCTGCTATGGACAAGTTACTGGGGGACCTTTCAAAAGGAGGCAGGTACAATGCCTGCCATCAGGGAGCTCATAGTCTGGTCGCAGGGAAATAAGGCAAGGACTCAACTCATAGACAAGTGAACAAGAGGAAGGCTCAGCAGGCATCAAGTGCTTGGTGTCTGATGTCCAAGTAGCAGAGGTTCGAACCGGAGAGCAAACAGAATCTGGAAATGCCAGCTTGGCCACCACCATCCTTTCCTCCATGCTTGACAGTCAGGGAGGTGCCAGAGAAAGGATCCAAGGCTACCTTGAGAGGTCAAGTCAGGTCAAGTGGGGAGAGACAAGTCAAGAAGCTGGGAGATGAAGCAGTGGGCTGAAATAGAGGCAGGGAGAGGGCAGAAGTGGAACAGGAAACCAAGAATTAAGTGCAGGAGGATACTATATTAGTTAGCATGCAGGTTTAGCTACATGGGACAGAGACCCAGAGTAACTGTGGTTTAAACAAGACAGAAATGTTTTTCTCAAGTAAACGCTGAACTGGTAAAATGGTTCTACTCAGTGAATCATCAGAGCACAGGCTTCTTTCTCTTCTTGCTCCATCATCTCCAAGTTATTGTCGTCATTTGCGTGGTTTAACATCGCTCACCACCACATTCCGACCAATGGAAAGTGGGAAAGGTGCCGCAGGAGGAAAGCCTCTTAATGGCCAAGAGATGGCTCTCACTATTTCTACTCACATCCCATTGGCCAGAACTTGGTCACATGGCAATGCCAAGCTATAAAGGAGATTGGGGATTGTTGTGCTTTTTCTGGGTGACCATGTGCTCAAATTTCTACTGCCATAGAGAAGGGAAAAATAGGTACTGGGGACACCAAGCAAACTTTGCTACAAACATTGACTAGATGGAAGCAAGGCAAAACAGGGTCAAGATAAGGCAAGTTTAGAGATCCAACATAGCAGCTCCTCTGTGAATCCTGCCAGGACTGTGTCACCCTGGACACTGAGAAGAGAGAAGTACAGAAAAGAGCGAGATTACAATTATTGGAAGAACTAAGGACGGCTACATGTAAGCATGAACTTGAGCCCAGTCCCAAAGGAATGGGCAAGACTTTGACAATAGATGTGGAGGAAGGAAACACCAGAAAGACGTGTCAGTCCTATGAAGAGAGCAGCAGGAATGGAATCCATGAGCCAATGAAAGTGTTTGAACAGGGAGAGACAGAGGTATGTGCTTCCCCTGGCCTCTCATGGACCAATGCAAAGATGCTTTGATGCCAAGACAGGTAAAGGAAGAGAACACAGGATAAGATGAAGCTTTTGAGCTTTGGGCTCTAGACTGAACGTATCCCTCCCCACGAAGAATTGGACCTCACTGATTTTACATAAGCAGGTACTCTCTGGCTCTCTGCTCTAAAAAGCCTGAAAGCCTTGCCTTCTATTTTAATTAGGAGTGAGATGTGGCTCTACGTTCTAATGTCCCACAAAGGTAACTTCCCTGTCTCCCTGAGCCGTGGGCACAGATGCTTGGCACTGAGCCCTACCTAACCTGATGCTCTGGTTCCTAGTCAGTATCTCTATGGGGTTGGGGAACGAGGATGGCAGCCAGGCTGGCCTCGTTCTGCATATGTAATAGAGCCAGACGAGTTGTGAAACCCATGAGGTTCTGCTAGGCTGTTCTTCAGTAAATGCTTATTATAAAAATAAACCTATCTTGCTATTCAACAACAATGAGCAATATCCTAGGATTGCCAGCGCTGGAAGTACTCATACGTCTCTGGGCACACTGCTACTGGAGACCAGCCAACACACGGCAGCCTGCACGAGGACACACTCTCTCACAGTCTTCTACATCTCACTGCAGACGCAGATCTTCTTCAGGTTTCCAACTGATGAAAGGTTAGAACTGCAGCTGGGTATGGAGAACTGTGAAGTCCTGCCTTTTAGTCAAAAACAAAACAAAATAATAATTTCCAATGTAGGGGATGGGGAGCTTGACTGCAGCTAGTGTTAACCAAAAGATTGAAGGGTTTTTGTGGACTCTACATTTAAGATGAGCCAATGGTACGGAGTTAGCATAATGCTAATGTGATCTTTAACTGCATTTGAACCAGTGGGGAGTCCAGAACAAAGGAGGTTTTTAACCCTGTTTCAGATCAGAGTAACATATGAGGTACATTCAGAGAAAAGGCTCTAGAATGGTATGAGAACTCAAAACTGTGGAGATAAGTGAAGTTTCCAGCCTGGGGAAACCCAGATGGACTTAATGACCATCTTCAAATACCTGAACGGTTGTCATGGGGATAAGGGAACAACTTGTTCTGTGGGGGAAGTTATAGCCTGACAATTTTGTATCAGAATAGAATTAGAATTGTCTGAAAATGAAATGCTCTCTCTCATGAGATAGTGAATTCTCCATTGCTAGAGTTTGGAAAAGACTTGGTAAATCTATATGTGGGATGCTACGACAGAAATTCACATATAGAGTAAAGACAGGACGAGGGAACCTCTTGAGTTTCTTCCAACTTTGAGGTCTTATGATTCCATGTGTTGTGTTTTTTAATTAAACTTTTTATTTGGAGATAATTGTAGATAGCATATGCAATTATGAGATACAATACAGAGAGATCCTGTGTGTACTTTACCCAGTTTCCCTCAATGGTAAGACTTACAAAACTATAGTACAGTCTCACAACCAGGATATTGACCACTCCAACAGTCTGTCCTTCTTGTGCCTTAATCATCCCTGCCCTTGAGAAGCTACCAAAGGCAGGAATGATTAAGGCACAAGAAGGAGAATAAGACACAGACAGAATCAAAAATTGTGCAAGTTTGGGTATAAAATAACCAACTGAGTGGGACAACCAAAAGCCATGGATGATCAGAAGACAAAGAGATCACATCTGCCTAGGGATATCAGGAGAGGCTTCCCAGGGGCGGTGGCATGGAATTGGGCCTTCAAGGAAAAATAAGAACTCAATAGACAGAGGTGGGCATTCTTAGTTAAAGACCCATGGCCATTCAGGCTCATTAGGAACTAGAAGATAAGTTCTTGTGAATGACTTTGTCTTGTTATAAATTTACCACATAACCAGGAAGTACTAAAGAAGAACCTCAAAACACCTTTCGCAGCCTCTGGGCTGTGCTTCATTCAGTTCCTACTTCCTCCCTAAGGTCCCATATATTATAAGTGCTTAGCATCTGCTGAATGAATGCCTGAGTGAAGAAATGAATAACTAGATCTCTGTCCCTGTTGCCCCAGTTCTGCTTTTCTTCCCCCATAGGAGAAGAGCAAGCAATAGCATGGAAGGCAATGGCATTCATTTAACTTGGGTGGTTGCCTAAAACCCATGTGTTTTCCTAGTGTTATAAGATAGCATGTGATGCTGATTAAGTCTGAGGTCACAGGTGCCCCACAAAAACCCCCAGAGGCCAGTTAAATTTTTTCCTCTTCTGTTGCTACAAGTTCTATACTGCATCCACGGTGTGCCACTGTTCAAAGGAATGTCCTAATCCACAATTGGTCATCTTGTCTTTAAATATTTTGAAAATTAAGCCTGTAGCGCAAGCCTCTGCACCTAGTTACCTTTGCCCCTGCCTATTCTGCCTCACCCCTGTGTTTGTGGTGCAGGAAAAGAATGTGTTTCCTAGAAGCCAAAAATGGCAGAACTTGGGGGATTGGGGAGGGAGGACCTTGAAATTCAGAAATCATCTGGCCGTAACCCCTTATTTTAAACGGAGGTCAGGAGGCAGCACGTCCTACCTAGTGTCATCTCGTGAACCACTTGCAAGCAGGGAACAGAGCTCCGGCCTCTTGGCTCCTATCCTGATGTTCACTCTAAGGCATCCAGCTGTTTCCTCCTCCAACAAAGCCAGCCCCTCTCAAGCTTCCTACTTGTGGCCAGGTGCCAAGAGTTTCTAATGCTTATGACAACACAGTATAAGAATTAGGTGTACTTGGTTTTATGTACAGAAGCATAAAAAAGATCAAAGCATTTACAGTTTGATGATGTTCCCAAACGCAAGCTTAAATTGCTGAGTTAAACAGCCAGCAAGTTTTTAGAGGGCTTTCCAGAGTAATTACTCAAGATGGAATTAAACCGTATTTGCCTTTGGCTCCTTCTCATCCCCTCCTGCTGCCTGGAAAAGGTGGGGGATGGCGGGAACCAACCAAAAAAAAAATCATTAGAGACTATTGCTAATTACAGATCTTTACCTGCCCGATGTTCTTTTGCTTTGCACGTTAATTAAATCAAGACCAGGTGTCTTGCAGACAGTTTAGCTACTGGCTATCGGAAGTGATTACTAGATGCCAGCAAATGGGTAAAGGAAACAGCTCTCAAGTTTTATGGGTCATTGACGCTGGTTTTCTCAGCAGAAATCAAGATTGAGAGAGAAAGAACTTGAGCTGACGTGGACTAGTTCATTAGAAAACCTCAACAGCTGCTCCCATGTGAGTTGTCTTCAGAGGCCTCGAGAACGGCAGGTCCCTTCTGCCAGCCGGTCAGGCCAAACCATCATGTCTGAAGGAAGGCAGACCTCAAATTCTTTTTTTTTTAAAGTTTATTGGGGTGACAATTGTTAGCAAAGTTACATAGGTTTCAGGTGTACAATCTGTAATACATCACCTATATCTCACATTGTGTGTTCACCACCCAGAGTCAGTTCTGTTTCCATCACCGTATATTTGATGCCCTTTACCCTCATCTACCACCTCCCTTCAAATTCTTTTTCTAAAGGAAGTTGGTTCAGGATTTGGAGGTTTGTGACCTGGGATCAGAGGCTAGGAGTCGGCGATGTGATCAGGAGCTAAGTCTCTTGCCTACCTACTCTTCCTCTACTGACTCTGACAACTCTCCATGCTGCTGTCAAAGCTGGCGTGCCAGGAGATGACAGAACCAGAACCAGAACCAGACTTTCAGAGGTGCTCTGACACAGTTCAGTACACAGCTCCGCTTCTACCCCTGTAAGAAAGACTTTGGGTTACAACACAGAATGACACCCCCACCCCAGTTGTATCGTGGCTCAGGGTGCCCGATTCCTTTGGCAGGGCCAGGTCAGGCTTTCCTCTGGAAGACCCAGGATCTGTGCTAAGAGCAGGATGAAGCAGGGAGCGGGAGAAGGCCGGGCAGAGGGAAACAAAGGTCACTTATTATTTACAAAGAACGCATTTGTCCTAGCGCGTAAAGCCCTGCACTTTTGCACAGTGCTGGGCCATTCACTGGAGCCCTGAGCTCACACTACCAATCTAATTGGTTCCAAATGCTTCTCAAAAAAATATGCCTTCCGTGGTGCCTATTTCTGATTCACTGAGACTGACTTCTGGGTGAGACGAATGATGAGCAACCAAGAGCTGTGCAGGGCCCCTGAGTCTCGCCCACACACTATTAGGAGGCAGGCACACACTCTTCGTCTTTGTGACTCTAACAGAACATGAACACACATTGGTTTGTGTAACTTGAATCCCTTTCTAAAAAAACCTGGACTTAGTCCACCCTCCCCCACAGCGAGTTAAACCAAAATGTCCTGGCTTCAGAGGGCTGGTAGAAATGACTAAGCTGCATTTTGCAGGCAACAGTCATGTCATGTCATTCTCATCCCGGAAACCAGCAACGCACTTAAGGTAATAGTTTGGTCTGTTTCATTCTTTGGTGTTTTGCCTGCTCTCTTTCCAAAGCCCATTCCCCAACAGGTCTCTTGGCCCCATGACACTTTCATCTGCCACCTTCTGGTACATTCCAGAGGAAAAAGACTTCTGGTTTGAGTTACCTCTTCTTTGGGCCAGGGAAAGGGCCTATGTGGAGAGCAGGTCGATCAGGGCTAGGGGGAGGCATGGCCAGCTCCTGGGACACATGTGGAAGGAGGCACTCTCAGACGCCCACCCTGTCCTTGCATGACTTTGACAGTGAATGCCTCATTCCATTTTGCACCCTACAGACCTCACTTGCCTCCCTATAGTACTAGCTTTGGTGTGGAGGATAATTTTAACCCTGAAGGAAGCAATTCATGTCCCTGGTTTACAAGCCCAGGATGCTCTTTAAAAAGATATCAAATGCCATAGCTTTACCCCAGACCAATGAAATCATTTTGGTATGGAGCCTGGGCTCACTTATCACAGGCGAGTCTAATGTACAGCCATGGTTGAGAGTTGCTAGTCTGAGGACTCACATTGGCCCACAGGTAATGGATGGATGTTCTGCTGACGTCTGGCCAGGGCTCAGGTGTCCCTGGGCTGACGTGGCCCATCCAGGATTTTCTGTGCGTTCCACAAGGCCTGAAGTCTGGTTGAACTTCCAGGCTGACTTACTTAGGAGGTCTGATCTTGGCTACAGTGCCCAGTGCCCCCCAGTACCCAGCTACCCCATCAGACGTTTAGCTAAGTTCCCTATCAGCCTCTAGGAGCCCCAACGATTCTCATGCTAGCTGCATTTCCTTTGCTGTGGCCACAGATACCCCCAAGTTGCTACAGGGAATGTGTGGAGTGGTCTTTTAGACTCTGAAAAGAGAACAAACTGTTCTCCTCAACTTACTGAACACATTCCCCCCCACCTCACCCCCAAACACACACCACCCCTCCTGAAACCTGGGGTGGGGAGATAGAGATGCATGCCTATCAGACTGCTCCACCCCTTCTGGTCCTTTTCCTATGATCTATTGGAAATACAGGGATGGGCTTCTCCCCTTCCTCTTCCTGCCATGAAGGGATCTCCCACTGATAAAATTCTGTGATCCTCCAGCTCTTGAGAAAATCCTCTCTCCTTAGAATTTGACTTTCAAGCCAATTGTCATTTGGGTACTCACAAAAATCTAATTTAACAGTGACGCTTCAGCCATGGCAGAGATCTTCCCTTTCCCTAAAGCACTGACACTCCCTGCTACAGTGAGTGTGAAGCCCCAGAGTAAAATTTATAGGATATATAAACACTTCTGAAAATATTTCAAAACAGCAATATCTCCACTCTACATATTTCGTGCCAAGATTCAGCATTTTACACAGAGCCTTGGGAGGCACAAGCCTCTTCCTGGGTCTCCACTCATCATTCTCTTAGCATTTGAAGAGGCAGATAGAAGGGGGGCATTTTTCTTCCCAACTCATATTTGTACAATGAGACAGAGGAGAGAATTAAGTGAATGCTGGGCCGTCAGAGGGCTGGGAGTGGAGCAGAGGGGCTAGAAGGAGAGAACAAGAGCTCTGAAGTGGGTCTTGAGTTTCTGTTAATGTACTTATCTTATTAGGCTCCTTAAACCGCTGAGTATGTCTGGTATATATTTATTGAGAAAACTGATGTCTTTGACTCAGCTATGAAAACTGAAAAATGTATAATTCATCTCTTCCTAAACCTGGGTGTACAGTCCGGACTGACTTCGTGGGTGTAGGTTCCCTGACTCTCCCCCACTTTCACCCACCACCCCTACATTCTGTCTCTGTGTCAGTCCCTTCTGCAAACACTCTGGTTTCAGGTTGTGCAGGCTCACCTTTCTCTCTCCAAGGGCTCATCCTGCCTCGCACTGCTCTCTCCCACTCTGCCCTGCTCCCCCACCTCCTGTTCCTAGCGAGGCAGGGCGTCTTGCCAGCCTACAGGCCCCACTTGTGTAGTTGCACAGATACCACTAAGCCTTCTCGGCTTCTAGAAGCTGGGCCTGTTCTCCACAGGAGATTATGAGCCCACAGTGAGTCAGCAGACCAACTGGACCCAAAGCCCCAGACTCTTGGCTGGGCCTCCATCAGCTGGGGCAGTCCCTGTCCCCTGCTTTTCGTCTCTGTCCTGTGGACGTCTCTCGTCATTCCCCCAGCCCATAGGTAAGCATGTGCCCCCACACTGGGCTATCAGAGTCCCAGTGTGTCCCCCCTCCCTGCGCTGGCCCAACACTGGATATGTCCTGCTGAATGCTCTTGTCCTTGATGGGTGATCAGGTCTATAAGGCAGACAGAAAAGCCTGTGGCTTGGTGGTGACAGTGGCATTCTGGAAGACTGGGGCTGTGGGGTGTGTGTCCTGCCTGTCTTTGCCTGTGACCCCCTGGGTCCTAGGAGGGAGAGAGGAAAAGCTGCCAAGACTCACCCACAGGCCTTTGGTGCCTACATGCTCTGTGAATCACAGCTACTGTACAGAGTGCCAAGTCTCCACCAGGAATCTGGGGAGGCCATATAGTCCTATTTTTAAAAGATGTGCTCATGTGCCCAGGTGCTTATAATTACTGCTTGATAATTATTGCCCAAAATAGGTGTTGGTTTGGGGTCAGCGGTGCTGTAGCAGCAGCTGCTTTGATGAGGGGCCTGGACACCACACATGCAGTCTGACCCTCACCACAGGCAGGGCCTGCAGTGCAGTGAATAAGGCGTTCCTCGCCACCATAGGGGTATATCGTGGACCCACCTTTGCTTCTCTAAGGGAGGAAGGGGAATGGCAGGAGAAGCTCTTAGCACCAACTTTGAAGAACAGAGATGGAGTCTTTGTGCCAACTGTTCTCTGGGTTGCTTAATGTCATTCCTACTCATGGGAAGAAAGAACTCTGGTATGTAAGGTTTGAATTTCCAATTTCTTGGCAACCCAAGAATTTCAGGCTTCCATAAACAAGTCCCCAAAGCACTACATTTTCTGGTGGAGGATATCCTCTCATAACCTTCTAGTCATTCAATGAGCCTTTAGTGGGCTATAGTCCATAGGCCTCAGAACCACCAGGCTCCTTAGAGATCATCTCTTCCAACACCTCGCTTACTGATGGGCAAACTGAGACTCAGAGCCGGGACAGAACTTGTCCAAATCAAAGAGCTCAATACAAGGTGTCCAGCCTGGGATGATCCCTGCGGAGAATAAGATGGATAGGATATAGCCTCTGCCCTCCAGGCGTCCCAGATTAGCAGGGGAAGCAACGATACAAGGGAGAATGTTATTAGATCCATAAAAAGTTGAAATGAAATATCATGGGAGAGCAAAGATTCAAGATCTCTCCTGCACAAGGAATCAGGAAAGATATCATGGGGAAGAGTATTAGAGTTGACCTTCCAAAGATGGGTTGGATTTAGTTACTCAGGGATAGGAGACAGGGGAAAGGGTATGCAGACGAGGATACTGCTTAAGATAAGTCACAGAGATGGGATACCCAAGGAATGTTGGCCAGTTTGGCTGTTATTATAGAATGCTGAAACTGAATAACGGGGAGTGGGCAGGGGAGTAGGTTGATGGGTGACATGATAGAAGGTCTAGGATGCCCAAGTGAGGAATTTGAACTTTACCATCATTGTTACCATCTAAAAGCACCAGGTGGCAAGGTGACAGGCATTTTACTGAGCAATATTAATCATGTAATGCCAAGTCTGTACTTTTGAGGAGCTTGGAAATCAAGACAGAGAATGAAATTATGGACAGATATCAAAGGCATGTATTAAACATATACATAAATCAAAAACTATTTAACACATAACTGTTTAGTGCAAGTAAAGGAGTAAGTGCATTTAATGAACTAGCGAGGGAAGAAGGATTTGTTCCTGTAAGGTCTTCTTCTGTCCTCACCCTCCCTTGTGCTCTGTGGCTCCAGGAAAGGCCCAGAAGAGCCAAGGCATCAGTCTTAATATTAGATACTGGTTTACTGTGTCTTTGTCTTTCAGATGGCTGATTTCTGATATGGAACCTCTCACTTACTCTTATTAATTGATCCAGTTCTCTTCTATGTCTACTCCTGAGTTTATAGCACACAAGAGACACAGCTTGGAGGGGCAGGGCATAAGAATCAGGGCCACTGAGTACAGTGGTGCATGTTATCCACTGCATAAGAGGGAGTGAGTGGGAGCTACAGTCCAGACCTCCTCTCATCAAGTCAAAAGACTATGAGGGCTGTGTCCACCTGGCATGGAGGGTACCTTTTTCTAACCCACACAAATGCATTTATGGGCTTGTGGCTCTGACAGGTATATGGCCAAATGGCTTCTCTAGATAATGTTTTAAATGCATTCCCGCCTTACCACTGCCCCAACACACCCACACACACCTCCCACCCTAGGACATGGGAAAAACTTCCAGCCTGGTGCCCTGGGCCAGGTGCCAGCATGGAAATGACTCTCAGCCACCCAGCTCTGCACACTGGGCCCCTAGCTCATTGTGTAGTCCATTAGGCTGGAGATCTGAGAAAGAGCAGAAGAAAACTTTTGCTCAAATATGTCAAAGACCAAGAAGAATCCAAACACATGCTCTGAGCACCTACTGGGTCAGGCCCTGTCCTCTAACTATTAAACAGACCTCTGACTGGTGCAATGGGGCAAACATAGCACTCAACACTTCAATACCATGTAAGAGCTGGCAGCACCTCAAAGCCCCCAGTCAGCAGAAATCATCCCCATCCTCCACCCCCACTCCTACCCCTTTCCACACACACACACCACCCTTGACAGGAGCCACCCAGACTCTCTCTGTTTGAGCATTTCAGATGACTTAGAGCTCACCACCCCCAGACGTGACCCTTTTGTTGCGAGTGAGTTCCAGCTATGTTGGCAGTCTCCTTCTCGTGTTTGGCTGCAAGTTGACCCCTGTGACTTCCACTGTCAGTTTTGGTTCTCTCCCTTGTTATACAAATTTGTAGGTAGAAAGAAAAGAAAAAGAAAAAAAACAACACTCCTCCCCAACCAAACTATTCTGTTTTTCTCTCAGTCATCTGTTCCTGTACCAGGCAATCAATCCCCATTAGAAGCAGTTCTCAATACTCCCAGCCAAACCTTTGCACATCGCCCATGTAATGTGCCATTCTTTTCCCTGTTCTTATTCTCAGCTCCTGATTCCTGGGCTGGTTTCCTAATTACAGGCTGGCAAGAATCCTTTGGACCTGATCTCCCTTAAGCATTGGTTCCTGACTTCCCTTCTCAAAGCCCCACCCCTTTGATTCTGCTTCTCCAGACAGTTCATGGTCTGGATCAGCACCAGGGCGTCCATGAACAGTGGCACAGGTTGTGCATTTATTGCTCTGCTGCAGATCAGCCTCTTGACCCTACCTTCATTCCCTCAAGTCCCTGCTGTGGCAGTCAGTTTTCCTGCTGAGTTCACTGGGTCCCTTTTGAGGGATCAAGATATAGGCAGAAGAAAATGAGGCATACTTCTCTGGAGTCCTTTGGTCTTCCAATTACCCACTTACTTTTCCCAAATGGATTGTGAGCTCTCAGAGGGCAGAGTACACTTCTTATTTATCTCTGAGTCCTGAAGGAGCAAAGTCCAACTCAGGGCCCTAGAGAGGGTGGAGGCTCAGCAGTTGTTGCTTGAATGGGTGAATGAATGAGTAATGGATGAGTAGGATTTGATTGCTAGGGTGAGAGGGGAGATGTTGAACAGCAGGAAGAGATGAGAGGGTCACTGATGAATATGTGCATTGCCTCACCGCTCTGAGCTTTAGAGACTCAGGGGCCTCCCTTTCCCCCTGGCAACTGCTCAGATGACTTGTCCTCAGAAATGAACATCATTTTGACCTACTGGTTCCCCAAATCACTCTTCCATGTCTGGCTTCTTTGCAGATTCCCTCTTTCTGCCCCCACATGAGCAGCCTGCCCTCCTTTTCCAGCTCCATTCCTGCTTTTCCACTGGATCATTAACAAAGCAAGACAACTGTCAGACCACTCATGCAACAGTGATGATGAGGGTCCCAAATTGGGTGTTGGCAGTAGAGATGCTGAGGAGAAAACAGAAACAAAAAGTAGTTTGAAGGGTGAATCAAGAGAACTTGACCTGAGGTGAGTGATCAGTGGAGACCCAAGGCAGCAAGTTGTGAGTGGGATCAAAGAGAAGTCCTCCAAGAGAGGATAGAGGTGCCATGGATGAAACACAGACATCCAGAGGACACGCCGACTAGAGCAGATAATGAGTTTGAATTTGGTTTTGTGCATTTTTGAGGTGCTAACTGGACAAAAAGTTAGACTTGTATAACTGGTTATTGAGGTTACAGGGCCCAATCATTGATAAAACAACTGTAATAGAAACATAGACATCTGAAATGATGGTGAGTGCTGAGGGTAGGAAAGCTCTTTGTGAGACCAGTTTCAGCATCTCTTGGCTGTTTATGTCAGGATAAATGCCCAGCTGTACCTGCCTCAGAGCTGTGAAAAGGCAGAAAGAGAGAGAACGTAGTATGTTCTAGGAATTGTGCCAACTGCTTGACACCGGCCACATATCCATCCTTACTAGACATCTAAACCAGTATTGTCCAATAAAACTTTCTGTGATGATGAAAATGTTCTCTCTTTGTGCTAATACTGTGGCTACTAAAGCCATATGACAACTAAGCGCTTGAAATATGGCAGTACAACTAGGAAACAGAATATTTAATTTTATTTAAATTTAATTAATTTAAATATAAATGTAAATAGTTACAAATGGCCAGTAGCTACCATTTTGGACAGTGCAGGTCTATTCCAATCCCCTGAATTCATATATGAGGTAACCAACAAAGTGGCTTTCTCAGCAAAATTATTTTCCCCAAAATATAAACTAATTTGCAAAAATTCCATTTTCATGTAACTCTTTTCGTATAATTGAGGCCAGGTGTACTTAATAGAAACCCTGGAATGGTTAGAATTTAAAGCTTGAATCATAAGAAAGATCTTTTGAAGAATAGAGGGTTTTCCTAAACTTTTACATTGGTTTTCAATGTTAGGGTCAACTGGATTATTTTTCAGTTGTTTGGATGCTCATTAATATTAATACTGATAAAAATAGATAACCTTGATTGTGCCTTACTATATGCTAGGAACTTGTATTAGTTATCTACTGCTATGTAACAAAATACCTGCAAACTCAGCAGCTTACAACAATAAATATACATTATGTCACATAGTTTCTGAGGGTCAGGAAGCCAGAAGTGACTTGGCTGGGCAGCTCTGGCTTGGGCGAGGTCTCTGAGGTTGCAGTTAATCTGTCAGGGGGGCTGCAGTCTCTGATGGCTTGACGGGCTGGAGAATCCACTTCTAAAACAGCTTCCACATACAGTGTTGGCAGCAGGCCTCAGTTCCTTACCATGGCGGCCTCTCCACAAGGCTGTTAACAACATGGCAGCTGTCTTCCCCCAAAACAAGTAATCCAGAAAGAGAGTGAGCAAGCAGGAAGCCACAATGCCGTTTCGTGGTCCCGCCTTAGAAGAGATACACCACTGTATCTGCTGTATGCAATTAGTCACATAGACCAATCCTAATGCCATACGAGAGGACACTACTTAAGGTATAAGTATAAGGAGGCAGAGATTACTGGGGGCCATCTTGGAGATGGGCTATCTCTGTCCCTCACACGTACCAACCACCTTACTTCAGCCTCATAAAACTGGCAAGTAGAGGCCATTATTATCCCCCTTTATGGATGAGGTGATTGAGGCTCAGAGAGGTGAAGTGACTTCCCAAGTTCCCAGGTGACAAGTAACAGAGCTATGTCTCCGCGGGTTTCCCTAGCGAAGGCTGCCAGACCTCCACGGTTGTACTGACAGCCACTGCACTGTACCACTCCAACAGGCTTTCTTCTTGATCCATTCCCTTGACTCAACGCATTTTGTAGCTACTGCATCTTTATCAGAAGATTTAACACTCATTCCTGACTTGTTAAAAAACTATTTTTGAAGTAGGAGTAGAAAGATATTTCCTTAACACAATCAAATGCAGCTCATGGCAATAGCAAACATAATACTTAACTGTAAAACATTAGACATAATCTCATTAAAATCAGGAACAAAAATGTCTGCAATTACTCCTTTTCTTTAATACTGGGGAAATCTGATTAGTGCAATAAAACAGACATAAGAAGTAGTAGTGTTGGAAAGGAGAGGAAATTATTAGAAAATCACAGAGAATCAACTGAAAACACCAGCTTTAATAAGTAATGAGCAAAGAGCTGGATCTAAGATGCACATGTCAGAGCAGCAGCTTTCCTGTAGACCAACAATACCAGCTACAAGACACAACAAATTCCCCTCATCCCCTTGCCCCTTTATTCCACCCTGCAGTCAGCGGCCAGTGCTCATTCTATGGCTAAGCGTTCCTGCCTTTTTCTGGCTCACGTACAGGGCAGGGCAGTCTAAATGCATCCAGGGGGAAGACTGGGAGGTCTGACTGCTGTAAAGGAA
Organism: Rhinolophus hipposideros; assembly: GCF_964194185.1. Taxonomy (NCBI): domain Eukaryota; kingdom Metazoa; phylum Chordata; class Mammalia; order Chiroptera; family Rhinolophidae; genus Rhinolophus; species Rhinolophus hipposideros. The sequence goes on along the minus strand of NC_138048.1, from coordinate 52,644,905 downwards.
AACCCAAGGCCAGAAGATTTCTGCGTGGTTCTATGACTGTCTAACTCCCTAAGGAATGACAGGCAAGACCTCTCCTAGCACTTTGGTTTTGCATTTTCAGGGGAAAAGAAAGGACAGGAGATAAGATGCTGGCAAGGGCTGAACAGCGTCTCACCATAAAAGCAGCTGAACACAGTGGAAAGGGCCTTTGGTTTTTGAATCCAGAGGTTGGGTGATGGTTCTGGCACTATGCACCTCTCCAAACCCCACTTCCTTTATTAAAAGGGAGGATTTCCTACCTCTTAAGGATGGTGGGGAAAATGTAGTATGATAACGAGTGGAAAAGTGCTTTGGAAAGTACAGTACAATGGAAACAGAAAGTAAGACTGCTAGTATTGATAAGGGCTCTGAGCCAGCCTGCTGAACAAAGCCACATGCTATGCCAGCAATCTGACTGTCCCCACGGTACATTTGACCCAGCTGTAACACTATACCAAGGTCCCATCCGGCAGTGGTGCAGTGGCGCAGGCCTCACACTTTGGTGAAATGACCATTCTGAGCAGCTTCAAATCCCTGTTGATCCATGCGGGCAGTTAAGGACAGGCACAGGAATGCAATTATCTTGCAGTTTTACCTGGGCCCAGTTTCCTAATCCATAGGTGGGCTTTGATTTCTCTGATGGGTTTGCTTATATTGTCACTTCTACTTTGAGGTCCCAGGGTCAAAGCGGCAGCATTTTTTAGCTTTTTTTCCAACATCTCCTGGAGCCTCAGGGCAATGCCTCATGTCCCTGTCACGGAGTGGGTCTGGCCAGCAACAGAGCCAGCCATCCTTAGTGAGGTCCCAGAGGCAGAGACAAGCTCCAGAAGAGTCTGGGGCAGTAGGAGTGGGCAAACACTGTGACGGAAGGAGAACAAGGGTGGAGGAAGAGAAGCCTCAGCAGTCCTCCGAGTTTAAAAGGGAACAGGCAGAAATTAGGGGAACACAGGACAGGTTAGGGAGTGAGGATGAGGCAGGAGCAAGGGACAGGCTCTGGGAACGTGACCCCAAAATGGTCTGTTAGCATCTTAGGTGTGTGAGGGTACCATGCTGAAATTAGATAGGGTTTTCTAGGTGAAGCATTTTCTACCTGACTTTGCCCCACTGTGTTGGGAAATATGGAAATTCTGCAATGGCTCACTTCAAATATCAAGGTGTCTTTGCTTAAGAGGAGCCATTCCCCCAGCAGACTGAAAAGTTTATATGTCTGTGTGGACATGTGCATGCCTGAGGGGGAGGGGCTTGCCTAGGAAATGGGCTGGCTGCTCCCCACTTTCCTGCGATGACAGCAGACCCCGCAGGCTCCTGACTAAGGCATGCCTACGTGTGCATGAGGACACTGCTATCCCTCAGCTCAGTCAGCCGTGGCTGGCCCGGTGGGGAACTGTGGGGAGAGCTGCTCTGAGCTCCCAGGCCTTGCCTGCAGCCCCATCCCATGGATTAAAGGGTTGGCCGCTGTAAACCACAACTAAAGCTAGGCTGTCCCTGTAAGTCTGCCCAGTGCACTTTTTCAAGCATATCATCTGAACATGACACTCAGCTGGCAGCTGAAAGCTAAGAAACCACTTCAGTATGAAGACTCCTGGGTGCAAACTGTGCACTTCACCAGCAGAGCCACCGCTCATCCTGCCTGCCCCTGAGTCTGGGTCCTCTCTTAAGCCTCACCTCCCTCTAAACTGTGTTGTCTCCGTCTCAGTCTCCTCCTCCTCCTGCTGCTCCTCCTTCTCCTTCTCCTCCCTCTCTCTTTCCCTGTTCCCCTCCCTTCCCCTCTGTCTCTCCCTTGCTCTCCCTCTGATTGTCTCTTATCTCTGGCTCTCCCTCACTGTAGTTGTCTCCTCCCATCGCTTTGCAGGCTTCTCTCCATGTCTTTCTCCGTATTTCTGTCTCCCCTCTCCTGTTCCTCCCTCTGTGTATGTCTGTTTCTCGCTGTCTTACTGTCTGTTTCTCTGTCTCTGTCTCTCTCTTTCCCTATCTCTCAGTCTCTGCCTCTCAATCTCCTGTTTCTGTCTTTCTGTCTCTTAGTGTCTCTAGATCTGCTTGCTCTCGCCTGCACCCTGCCCCGATAGGATATCTCTCCATCTCTCTTTGTCCCTGTGTTACTCTTTCAGCCTTTGTCTCTGATTCTTGGGCTCTCTCAGCCTCTCATCAGCCCTTGCTATTTCTGTCTTTCTCTCATTCTTGAATAAAGGTACCTGGACAAAATGTCCAGGGGCTCCATAGAATAGAGCAAGGTGGACTGCTGGGCTAGGCCCATGTGTCAGGTTGGCACAACAGTTCTGCTGGGAAACTACCCCTCTGGCTACGTGACACCAGGGTTGGGGAGAGAAACCACAGAGCAGTGGGCATTCTGAGCATGCAAAGCAGGGCTCCATCCACGCTAACTTCATAAGCGACTGTAACAGCATCTCCTCTCACCCTAGGGAACAGCGTAAAGGTGATGACATGCTGCATCAGTGAATCCGGGAAGCCCTGTCTTTTCCTCTGAGGAGTCAGCATTCTGGTTCCTTGTATTCTTTGGTTCTTCCAAGTAGCAGGAAAGACTTTTAGAAACCAGTGTCTGAACAAAATACCAGCAGAAAAACCACAGGTTTCTGCTTTCTCTAAGTGAGAGGGAGTGGAGCTGGGGCTAAGGGATGGATAAGGAAGTAATGAGGATATAATAGGTAACAACGCAGGGCCCCAATAGCTTGAAAGCTTTTGAAAGGACAGCTGGATCCAGTGTTTCTGACTTTACACACCTGTGTCCAAGTTATACCCCCTTTTTCTCCCCCAAAATAGCCACTCATCAACCAGTATATGAATCAGAGTAATAATAAGGGCCATTTCTCTCAAGTCAGAGAGAACTTCAGAAACAAAAAACTAAGACAAAAAGAAGACATTTGGTCCATCTATCTTTAGACTCACATTACTTCTTTCAGTAAAAAGTCCCATTCACAGTCATTGCTTCTGCACATTCAAGGGAAAAGGCCTGCTTGAAAGCTTGTCAGGCACTGTACCGTGCTTTACACACTCCAGGATATTTAAACCTGCCGAGGTTAATCTCTCCCTGCAGTGACCTATGGGGACAAGATGTGTGCATTTGATGCCAGGATGAGACCGTGGCTTCACATAAAAAAGTTTAGGATGTTTAAAAGAATTCATTACTCTGATTATACAACAGTGGCCCCGAGAAAACAAACCTAACGTGAATTTTGGCCCAGTTGTCAATTTGGCTGTCTGTATGGCTGACATAAACTCGATTCCATTCCATTCTGCACGTATTTTCTGAGTTCCTATTGTGTGCCAGTGCTGAGCTAGACACTGAGGATCACATATAAATCAGCTTGCACACAATTGTAACCTAAAATGCTTATAATTCTAGGAAGGGAGATCAACTAGTTACTCAAAAAGGGGGGATCATTCAACATCAACACATGTTTTTTGAGGGCCTACTACATACTAGGCATTCAGAATGAGGGATTCCTAAAAAGCCTTTCTGGAAGAAGTCGGATGGCAAATTTGACTCTCTTTTTTGATCAAATGAATCAGATTTGATTCAATTTCATAGACAAGTTCCTATCATTTAGGGATTATTAAAAATTATTTGTAATGCCTTTTAGTTTTAATTTATAATGTCTTTCCTGTTAGACTGTAATCATCATGGGGGCTAGGCTACAGATATGCTTTGTGTACAGTGTATCTCCAATGCTGGGATGGTATCTAGTCTAGTGAGTAGTCAAGAAAATCTTGAACCTGGGGAGGCTCCTATACTGTGGGGGTGGACATGAAATGGAGAAAGGATGAGGAACAAAAGGTATGCTCACAAATTGTCCTACAAGACAGAGTGATGTAGTCTTCTAAGAGAAATAGCAACCATCTCTTTCTCCCTCTCCTCTCTCTCTCTCTCTCTCTCTCTCTCTCTCTCTCTCTCTCTCTCACACACACACACACACACACACACACACACACGCACACACACACAATTAAAGACATAGGATGAATTGTGGGCTTCAAACTCCCATGGCTTACTGAACTTACCATGGTTTTCAAACTTTGAACCATCAAATGGCAGATACCTTTGTTCATTCTCTCAATACCCACTTCAATCCCCTTTCTCTTGTCATCTATACTATAGAGTCTGGAAAGCTAAAAACTTAATTTCCCAGCCTCCTCAGTAGCTAGGGATGGCCACATGAAATGGCCATCCCTAGCTGGATGAGATGGGGCCAGTGAGACATTGGTGGATGTCCCTGGAGAGGACTTCTCTTCGAGAATATAAAAGCAAGTATCACAAGGTGAAAGTTTTGCCATTTTGTCCTTCAGGCTGGAATTAGGACTCAAGGTACAGCAGCCATCCAGCAACCAGAGGACGAAAGCCACACACCAAGCGAGCTAGGCAGGGAGTTAGTGGGATCCTGAGAGGTCCTTGCAGACCTGCCACAACAGCCCTGGACTGCTCACCCCTGGGTCTTGTTAGAAGAGAGAAAAGATCCCTTCTTTGTTCAAGCTACTCTAGTTGGGTTTCTGTTACTTGTATCTGAGCACAGCCTAATAACATAAAAACTAGCACTGCTGACACTTTCCATGTGCCAGAGGCTTTACATTCATCAGCCACTCCATCAAGAGGCATAAATAGCTAACATCTATGGAGCATTTACTTTGTGCCAGACATGTTCCAAGTTATTTATACATATCAATTCTTTACTCCTCACTTCTCATCAATCCCATTTTACAGATGAAGAAAGAGATTTGGAGAGGCTAAGTAGCTTGCATACAACTGGTAAAGGGCTGTGCTCTTCACGCCCCGCCCATGACATATCCTCCCAATCTCTTTAATGAAGTCTTTCATAGGGGTGGGGCAGGGTGGAGGACCCCAGACTTGCAACATCAGCATCTCCTGGGAACTGGTTAGAAATGTAAATTCTCAATCCTCACCCCAGACCTACTGAATCAGAAACTCTAGGGGTGGGGTCCGCACACTTTTAACAAGCCCCAGGGGGGATGTGTGCTAAGGCCTGAGAACCACAGCTTTAGAGTATGTGGAGAGCCTCCATTGTTCTCTTCTGGACACTCCTCGTTGCAGCTCCTGTCAAGCTCCTTCTTGGCTTCTAAATCTTGGAGCCCTTTCTTGATCCTGGGTCTTGGTATATTCTCGCAGCTGCCTTTATGCATGAAGAAAAAGGATTCTCTGCCGTTGTGGCCCCAAGCCATGTTGGGCTGCAGGTCCATAGTCACCTAAACTTAATGGTGTTCCAGGATCCCATCCATGCAGCATCGGGAACAAGTCTTTCTGGCTCAGGGAGCCCAGCTCAGCTCTGCCCCAAGCTGGAGCAACTCATTTGCTAGTCCAGGCCCTCCAGCCTCTCTTCCATACATGTCAAAGCACCTTCCAGATTCCACCCGGAAGCCCCACCTGGAGCTCCCGCTTCCCTCCCAGGGCCATCTTTGGCCAAGATGGCCTCTAAGGGTCTCTGAGTTAGGGCCTGGAGCTATATAGAGGCTTCTAACTTCCAGGGTTTTTTTTACTTTGTTTTCACAGACTCAGAGCTAGAGGGACCTTCAGGACCACCCAGTTCAATCTCCTGATTTGACTGGAAAACTGTGGCGAAGGGAATAGAAATGATAGGTGCGTGTTCCTCAGAGAGTAGGTAGAAGAGTGGGATAGACCTGAGTCTGAAGTGCAGGACACTGCCCCTCCGACACCCAGGAGCCACATCATGTCACGAGCTCAAGACACATACCTCCTGATTGTTTAGGGGGCAAATAGGCTCCCCATGCTCCCGCTCCTGTGGACAATGTTCAAGATCAATTGATGGGCTTAGGAAGAGAAAGCTGGGGACCATAAGTAGAAGGGCCTTTAAAGGAGAGCAAGAATGATTGTGTTTGTTTTTTCCCAAGGCCACTAGGAAGACAAATGCAGGCCCTTACAGAATAGCTACTGCCATGGTCCCTTAGCACAAAGTCCCATTTCTCAAAGTAACAAGGGCAAAAGAGACGTGACTCCTCCAAAGTGAGTCCCAGCAGAGATCCTCTGTCTGCCCTGGAGGGCACCTCAACAGATGCCAAGTTAATTTACTTAAGCGGTGCCATATCCAAGCGCTCAGCATAATTTTAAAGTGATAGGAGAAGTATCAGAACCCTTGTTTCTGGGTAGGTTACCTAATGACGCCTCCTGGCATTCACTCGCAGCCAATTTCTTCCTAAGGAATTTCTACTAATCTCTTCTCCAGGAATAGACCTTGGCTCCCAAGGCAGTGTCAGCAAGTTCAAGGCATAGCTTGACTCCTGCCCTAGCATTGCCAAAGCAAAATGCCCCAGCTGTAAGCAAGACAACTAAGATTTGCAGCACCTTCTCGAGGCCCCCCAAACCAGGATGGTTGCAGTGATTTGTGAGCTTTGAGGTCCTCCCTGCTTCAGGTACCTGAGGATGAGAGGTTTGAGGGAGAAGGAGGTGACACTAAGGGAGAGCAGAAGCTCATATACATGTGATAAATCTTAGCTACTCTCTCACCTACTTCTCTTTCCTTATTCACCCTTTCTGTGGCAGCTTTCCACCTCATCTGCACTCCTCTTTATGCCAAACAGATTTAAACTATTTGGGGTGAAATAGTATTGGTTTTCAGGCTCTAATTCTCTTTGCGAATGACCTTCAACCAAGTAGAAACTATAATTTATAAAATACCCCATTCGGATTTGCTTCAAAATAAGATAGAAGGGAAAAGTGGTGGAGTAATAGATGACACAGGACTGCCTGTTAGTTGATCATTGTTCGAGCTGGATAATGGCATTTTCACAAGAGCCAAAACATGGGAACAGCCTTGTGTCCATCAGCAGATGAGTGGACAAACAAAATGTGGTCTACATATGATACAGTGGAATATTATTTAGCCTTAAAAAGGAAGAAAATCCTGACCCATGCTACAACGTGGATGAACCCTAGGGATATTATGCTAAATAAAATAAGATATTCACAAAAAGACAAATAGTGCATGTTTACACTTACAAGAGCCACCCAGAGTAGTCAAATTCATGAAGACAAAAGGTAGAATGATGGTTGCCAGGGGCTGAAGAGAGGGGCGTAAGATGAGTTGTTATTTAATAGGTATAGAGTTTCCATTTTGCAAGATGAAAAGAGTTCTTAAGATTGGTTTTAGAACAATGTGAAAGTATTTAACACTACTAAATTGCACACTTAAAATGGTGAACGTGGTAAATTTTATGCGATATATATTTTGCCACAAACATTTTAATGAAAAAAATTTTTTAAGCAGAATGATGGTCACATGAGTGTTCATTACACTAGTCTATTTACTTCTGAATGCATTTGGAGTTTTCTTTCTTTTTTTTATTAAAATTTATTGGGGTGACAGTGGTCAACAAAGCTCCATAGATTTCAAGTGTACAATTCTATAATACATCATCTATGTATTGAATTATGTGTTCACCCCGACAGTCAGTTTTTCTTCCTGGGATTTTCTATAATAAAAAGCTGAACATATTCCATATACAAAACTATAAAAACTTAATAATAAAATTAAAAAGAAATGTGCAAAGTCTAGATTTAAAATACCATAAAACTTTACTAACGGTCATAAAAGAGGTCTTGGACAAATGGTTATCTTGTTCCTGGATGGGAAGGTGTAATCTTGGAGTGAATCCATCCTCTCCATATTGATTATAAATTTAGTTCAATCCTTTCCAAGAAGTCAACAAGTAGCTGCTCTAAGGAACAATAGGCTTATTCCAATATTCATCAGGAAGAGGAAATGCATAGAAAGAGCCAAGGTAAATTTGGAAAAGAGAAACAAAGAGGGAAGACATGCCTTACCAGGGAGCAAATTTCACTTTAATGCTATGGTAATGAAAACTTTGTGGTAGTGGCACAGGAATACCCAAAGAGATTAGAAAAACTGAATGGGGAGTGAAGAAATGGATTCTGGGACAGCAGCAGCTTAATGTGTCTACTTTCTCTCCACATACAGCACCAGCTCTTACCCACCCACCAAATCTGAGCCAAGCAGCTGCTGAGGCCAGTAGGCAGGCAAGGGCCTGGAGGACAAAGGCTGGATAGTTAAAGTAGGGCTTTCTCCCGTTAAGAGAGCCCGGATGAGATTCTAAAGGAAGCACAACTCTGGCCACATATCCACACTCAAGTCTCCCTGGCCCCTGAAAAGCTAAGGAGGAACTGAATAGGTGAGCAGAGGGTGCTACACCTTTGGGGCTGTGAGACCCAGGAGCGGAGTTCCTCCTGCTGCCTCAATAGATTACCTACCTGTCTGCCTGCTCTGAGCCCTCCTCTTCCACAGCCATGTCAATTTCCTAGCCACGCGAATCAGGCAAAGAAAGGAAGCAACATACCCAAGGGGCTGGTAGCCACAAGGGGAGGAACGTACCAAACATCCACATCCAGAACAGGCTTCTAAAGGGTCCCCAGAGGAAGCAGATGACAACAACAATAAGAGCCCAATGAAAACATCTTGAAACTAAAACACGTGCTTTTTAAACCAAAAAAAAAAAAAAAAAAAATGAAATGGATGCTGTAAGGGAAAACATAGTGATGAGACTTGAATAGTGTCCTGAAATATAAAGTGTGAGAAATATCACAGACCACATAGAAAAATACAAAGAAATTTAAATAGTGAGAGAATATATGAGATTTTGAAAGCAGATCTGGGAGACTTAACATAGGACTAATTGAGTTCCAGAGGACAAAAAGGACAAAAAAATGACAGTGGAATAATACCTATAGACTCCTGGGGTCAAGAACTACAGCCCAGTGGTCCTATTACCTAGCCAGGTCATCACTCACTCACAGGAGTTTTAAAAAATTATTACTTTACATATATGCAAGGATCCAAAATTTACAATCCTTACAAATATATGCAAGTATTCATAAATTACAGCACTCTCTAAAGAAATAGTTTTTTAAAGATTCCAACCAAATGAATTATAACAGAGAAGAGAGAAAACAAGTGAAGAATAAATCGTGTTTAAATATGTATACATATACACAGATATCTATACACACTTACCTATATGTACATATATGTGTATATATGTGTATGTGTGCATAGCTACATGCACATATGTAGTTCAATATAAATGACAATGATAGACTGGAAATGCGTAATGCTGAACAAGGATTCTTAAAATAGAGGTGAAATACTATATAGGAAACTCTAATAAGATCTGGAAATAAAAGTACTACGCAATTTCAGCAAAGCCTAGGAGTTGGGGGCAGGGCACGCAGAGTAAAAGCATCCCAGCTCTTGGGGGGAGGAGAAGAAAATACTCTTGCGGGGAGGAGTAGAAGTCTTCTAAATATCTCATTGGTGGAAGGAAGTAGCACCTAAATGGGAGAAATAATAAGGGAATAGAGTATCTAAGCGGGAGACATAATACATCATTTTCCTGTAATAATAATAAAAAAAGATAGAGTTTGATTATGAGTACCAGAAAAGGAAAGGGAGATAACTATTAATGGGATGGAAAGAGTACAGGGGAACACCCACATTAACAACAGTGGGAAGGAATAGCAATTTGAGCACACTATTAAAATTAAGGGAGAAGAAAAAGAAAAAGTTAAACTAAAATTAAGCCAGAAGGAATCAAATCAAGTGTAATAGTTGTTACACTAAACGATAATGAACTTAATTCTCTCTTTAAAAGACAGAAGCTATAGATTGGCTTACAAAGCCCCAAAATCTATATTATTGCTGTATAAAGAAACATACCTTAGACAAAGTGATAAAGAAAAGTTAAAAGTCCAGAAACTTTTAATTTTTCCATGAAGATAAGAAATGTTTCTATTTGGTAAAAGCGACATTTTACATAATCAGGGAATGGATGGAGCAAACTTGGCACCCTCAAGCAAACTTGGCACCCTCAATAAAATTAAAAGACAAGCAACAGATTCCGAGAAAATATTTACAACATATATGTTATTCATAATAGACAAAGAATTAATATCCAGAATTTGTAAAGATAATCAACAAATCAGTAAGAAAAAGGCAAACTGCCCAATACAGCCAGGGGCAAAGGATATGTACATTTCACAGAGCGGAAATCCAAGTGGTTAATAAGTGCATAAAACGATGCTCAATGTTACTGAGGCAGGAAAATAAATATTAATATAACACAATGCTATTATTCTCCCATCCAATTGGCCAAAGTGTTAAAAATGTATAACATCGAGTAATGGCAAGGGTTTAGGAGAACATAAATATAGTCTCTTTGGAAGTCAATTTGACAATATCTAATACTTTTTTTTTTTACTTGAATCTAATAGACTTCTAAAAGTACATTTTTTGACTCGGAAATTCTATTTTGTCTTTATTCTAGAAGAAGGCACTTGTCTGCCATGAGGCACATACATAGCAAAACATTGGGAATAATGTAAATGTCCATCATTAAAGGAATGATTAAGTAAGCTGTGGCACACCCAAACTATGGAATCTTGCAGCTGTTAGAAAGAATGAGGTACCATATATCTAATGTATAGAAAAATGAGAAGATATCTTTAACACTTTGTAAAGTAAAAGAAGAAAGCTACAGAATAATTTATATAGTATGTAACTTTTATAAAAAAGAAAAATCCCACAAAAGTATGTTATACATTCATTGTATAGGTAAGTAAATGGGGAGGGGACTGGGATTGGAGATAAGCAAAGGGAATTTTAATTTTGTCTATATTGTTTGAGTGTTTTGCAAAAATAATGCAATCATACATTGTGTATGTGGAATTAAAATACATGTTTAACCCATGACAAGAAGAAAGACCTTCATGCATTGAAGGGCAAATTTTTCCATTAATCCATTCATAAATGCCTACTGTAGGCCAGTTGTTGTTGGGGAGAGAAAAAAAAATGAATCATACACAGCTGAGTCTTGTGGGCATTCTCTGTCTGGTAGAGGAGATAAGACTTGTAAACCAGTAAGTGAAATGTGTCAGCAAAATATGATCCAAGCCCTGGGAGACATACAACCAAATGCTGAGGGTGTTCCAAGAGGAGATTAGTTCCTGGGGAGAGATGAGAAGAGGAGAGAGAAGCAAGAAAGCCTTCATGGAGAAAGCAGCATGTGTGTGTGTGTGTGTGTGTGTGTGTGTGTGTACAAGTGCCCAAATACACATATGTTGACAGAGATTGAGAAGGAGTGGACAAGGGTTAGGAAAGGAAGACCCCCAGTGGGGAACCTATGCGTGAAAGTGCAGATGAGGGGAGACTTTGGACACAGGGGAGAATTTGAGTTTAACTAGTAGTGAGTAATGACTCTAGAAAAGAAAACCAAGGCAAAAGTGTTCATTTATTGAGCTAACACGTCCTGAGTGCCAACAAATTTCACCGTCTAATGGGGGAAGGGAGGGGTTGTCTGGGGCAAACAATGTCAAATACATGATTATCTATTTAAAAAATAACCACAATATCACGTGCATGCTTGATCACAGAACAAAGATGACAGGGCTGAAAGATTTTGATTTGGTTTATAAAGTGATGGGAGCCACAGAAGGTTTTTGCGGACAGGAGTGATACACTCAATATTAGGAATCTCATCAGGTGCCGGCAGATTATGACAGGTGGTTACAATTATCTGGACCAGAGGCAATGGGAGTCACGGAGAAAGAAGAGGAAAGAACAGAGCTGAGCAATATTATAAAGGACAAATTGTCAGGATTTACTGAGTTTGGTTTCCAACATACTGCCCTGGACGTATTTGGGGACACTCAAGCAGAGGTGTATTGGGTGAAAGAGGACGTTGGGTCAGAGGAACTCGGGAAGGCCAGCTGGCTGGGGTTAGCAGATTTAGGAATCCTTGTTTGTGGGTGGAGGACAAAGTGTGGGGAAAATCCTTCAAGGAGAGCACTTTAAATTTTAAAAAGCTCACAAATACCACAGATGTCACAAAATGCAGAAAAACAAAAATATTTTTCTTAATTAATTACCTGGAAAATCTCTATAATATTTTCCCCTATATTTTTCCCTGCATATTCTTTGCCTCTTCATGTGACAAGTTTATAATGTAGTTTTCTAGAGAATCCAGTCTTTTCTCAGTAGGTTTGATAGAAATCTTGTAATGTAGAATTGGTAATGTAGAATTATTTCAGTTTCACAACTCATTGTTTGTAATACTGTAAAATTTTGAAATTTTTGTCCAGTTTGGGAAGACCTGTATCATTTTCTTCCATATGAAACTAAGATTTAGGACATTTCAAATTTTTTTGTGCAGAAACGAATCTTAAATACCCTGTCAGTTGCTGACACTTAGAAACCAGCTTGTCTTTGATGTCCCCATATAGTGGCATATTGTGAGTTTTACATGATCATCATAGAGGGTGTTGTGGGGCTCCTCGATCCCCTCTTGGAGTCAGTGCAACCATCCGTCAGCCTCTGGGAATGTTGGATCTGCTGAGACCACATGCTGGTCTGCTTCTCCCACTTCTGCCAGCCTCATTTCCTTACAAGTGTGTCTTCTGAGAGCTCTCCACAGTAAGCCTTCTACATGCAACTTTCCATTTCATAGGCAGTTTCCAGGAAACCTGGTCTAAGTAAGATATCTTCATAGAGGTCAGGATTTTGTATCAAAACAGCAAGAAATGTAAATTTTTTCCCAATGAGCTCATATACTTTACTCCTCTTCATCAATAAGATTATCAAATAATCTAAGGTCCTCCTATTTGCATTTTCTTTCTTCCTCTTAACAGATTACTAATGTTGGTATGATCTGATATTTTTTATGCTGCTACAAACATAGGAATCTAAAACCCAACCTGTGAAATTCCATTTAAAAAGCAAATTGTATGGGTTATTTATAATTCCATGTGCTGCATTTTAGTTCTGACAATGAGAACTGAATTCTCTACTTAAAATTTTACAAGTCTGTTGGCCGGGCCACAGACCAGCTTCTGGTTTCACACATTACAAACCTCTATTCTCTTCATTACCCACATCTTTCCATGCTGGGCACCAAAGGCCACATTCATATTACAATATGACCTCTCTGTACCTTCAAGTCATAACATCAGTGCGTTGGAGGTAAAAGTATTCCTGGAAAGCCAGGACAGCTACCAATGAATTAAATATATACAGACAGGAGGGCTAGGCCTCAGGAGGAAGGGTCGGAGATTAAGAAAAACACAGAGACAGGAAAGGTGGGATGAGGAGGTCCACTGTCCATGGATGGCAGAGCAAAGGCGCAGTTTTTATTTTTCGCACGGTTTTTATACTGTCTAGAACAATTGTCTACTTAAGCAACTAGGAGTATAACTTTCTGTTATGTGTATTTGCAAGCTTGTATGTCTGCGGCTGTGATTGTGCTATCTTGTTTCTGGGGGAGGACGCTGAGGCAGGGCATCCCTTGGAACGACCGCGCAGGCTGCAAGGACCTTGTCACTTACATCCTGCTCTCACACAGAAGTGACTGAGCAACTTAAATATGTGCCATCAAATCCAAACTCATCTTTTCCAAAAAATGCTCACGATGACCTAACACATGATGTGTGTGGTAGAGGGAAACTGGGATCGAAAATATCTTAGTTTTACAAAATTTACCCCCAAATTTACAAAAACACGTGACATACAAATACATTGCTAGGGCCCTTCCCCAGGCCTAGGAAGGAGCCTCCGCAAGCGCGGGTTCCTACCACCTAAACTTTACCAGCTTCCCTGTAAATCGTCTTCCTGCACCTCTCCCTGGTAGATTGCCTTAACTTACACCTGCCTCTGATCCCTCTAAGGCAGCTGCTCTACCTGACTCACTGTTCTGATCATCATCTCCGTGCTTAGGGGTGATACCGCCTAGGTTCTTACAGAGCCATTTTATTGCACTTTATTTTGTGGTTCTCCTATGCCCACACTTTTGCAAGTACCCCCTTCTCAAATTGTCCCATTTTGGTTGTGCCCTCTGTTTCCTATTAGGACCCTGACTAGTCAATCACTCCCTTTCCCCCAACAAGAACCTGTTTCTTTCCAGCTGCCCCCTGATTCTCCTCCTTCCTCACCCCACGCCCAGGTCATTAATTCTCCTGGCCTTGGCATATACCATCTCCCTGCCTGACTGTCTTAAGCAAATCCTACCCATTCTTCCAGGCCCAGCCCCCCCTCCCCAATTAGAGTGGTGCTCAGGAAGCACTGTGGGGTGCGTGGGTGCTGGAAGGGTATTTCAGCAGTGTCTGCTGAAGGGGTGAGGGAGGGGCTCCTAAAGATATTGATTTCAGAATTAACCCTTGGAGAAGGAGGTTCTTAACATCTTAACTGCAGACTAGAGACTCTGTTTACTCCACCACTTAGGGAGACTCTGTCAAAATGAGGGAGGTTCCATCTATCCCCCGGGTGAGCAGGGCAGGATTCCCTGTGTCTGTGAGTGATTAAAAGGGAGGCTGGCAGAGTTCCCTGCTCAAATCATTTCCAGCCACAGTGCTCGAGGGACTCTGCAGGAATGCAGGGCAAGAACACAAATGGACCCTCGCTGAGTCTGTCTTAGAGGAGAAAGTCATGTCAGACCTAGAGAAAGGGGTTTCTGGGGGAAGAGAGAGGAGAAAGCACTAATCCCAGGGAAAGAAGAAACAGGGTTTCCTTCTCTCAGTCTCCATGAAATACCTCATTGCAGAAAGTGATGGGAAATAGCCTCTGCTGGGTAAATGGGAGCAAGTCATGGCCCCCTCCTAGAAAAAGGAGACAGGAGAAAAGATGGGCTCCAAGCCTTTTGTTCCAGAGGACAAACAGCCTCGGAGGTTTGCTGGTGGCCAGGGAGGAGATAAGCAGAGATGCATGTGGGCCACGCATACTTCTGGGGTGAAAAAAATGGGGCAGGATTTTGGCCTGAGAGGAGGTTCTTATTACTGAGAGTGCAGGAAATCTGCTTAGTATTTGAGGAGTTTCATGAAAAAATAAGATAGAGCATGGAAGCCAGCTCTCTGCTTTGACTTTCTGAGACTTATGCAGAAAAAAATGCAGGGGCTTCCAAACCAGAAAAGTACCAGATGTCTGGGGAATTGCTTTCACTGGTTGATTTGAGATTCGGACATATTTTTATCTCCTTCATAAAATTGGAAAGGTATGCCTGTCTAAATATAAGGAAGTGATTGATTACTTCTTGACTCTCCACGTGTGAGAGTGTGGGGCATTGGTATGGCCATGGGGTTCATTAATAGTCAAAGGAACATAATACTAAACATTAGTGGAAAGAGCACTGACCACAGACAGTGGATCTATGACCGAGACCAGGCTCCACCACTAAAATTGTTGTGACCTATTCTGAGCTGCAGTGTTCTTATCTATAAAATGGGCTCATTGAACAGACAACCTTTACTGTCTCCCCCAGTTACAAAAATTCTACGATTGTCATAAAACCAGTTACAGGCCACTGAGAACATAAACTGTTTTTCAGTCCTCCAATTAGGTGAGTTTATTCTCCTTTGAGCAGTGCAATAAGAAAGCCAGGATCACAGTATTTGGGCTCTTATCCAGACTCTGCCTCTTCCCATCTGTGTGAGCTTCGATAAGTCCGCACATCTCTCTGAGCCTCAGTCACTTCCCTAAGGCTTACAAGGTCAGATCTGGTCTCTCCTTCCCCAGAGAGAAGCTTTGTGCTAAAAACCCAAAAATGTCTTGGATCTCATTGTGTCCGTTCCAGCTGAGGAAACAGGCATTGCTGAGCCGTCTCTCCTGGACACGCTATCACAAATAAACATCAGTGTATCGTATATCCTGACTTAAGATGCACCTCAGAATGTAATCCCCTGGGACATAAACAGAGCATAAATGTACAGCAGATGAAAGTATCTTGGGGTTTCCGACATTTAGGTTCTCGTTACCTTCTTAAGCTGGGTCTCAGTCCCTGAGTGGCTTGAGATTGCCAGAATCCTTGTGGGCCATTTGGAGGAGGAGACCCCTCTCTTTCTAGCTGTTTTCCATGATCCTGAATCTTGGAACCAAAATATCTCCCTATTGGGTCTCAAGTCCTCATACTGCTAACAGCCTACCCTTCCTGCTAATTTATTGGTAACAGGACTTTCTTAAACACAAACTGGAAAGAAGTGGCTCTTTCACAAGGAAACAGGTAGAACAGGTAATGCATGAAGACCTTGTCTCATTGCACTAGTTTTGGATGAGGCAAACACAGATTTGATTCTCAGTGGATTACTTCCTGGCTGTGTGACTTTGGGTAAGTTACTTAACCTCTCCGAACCTCAGTTTCTTCTTCTGTGAATACCTACCTGCCAGCTTGGCTATGAGGTTTAGAGATATATGTAAAACAATGGTTTTAGGGCAGTTGCTCACATGTATCTGTATACATTTTAGTTCTCTCTCCTTCTTCCTTTCACGAAATATGAGAAAGTAAAAGTTGACAGCTGTAAACTTGGTACATCATGGGCCCATCATATCAGGCCCATACCTAACTCCTGGGCCTATTATTACCCCTCAACCTTTGTTCTTCTTTGACCTGGTCACACAGAATGGCCCAGCTATCCTCAAGACACACTTTACATTGTGCCTTTGCTTTCACAGTTCTCTGACTAGACTGCCATCCCCATTCTCCACAAGCCTAAGTATTTCTCATTCTTCAGGGTCCAATTCAAATGCCATGTTGTGCAGGAAGCATTCCCTGACTTCTCGGTGGAAATCAACACTGTCTCTTCTGAGTTACCACTATGCTTTTGCTGTCTCTCACTCATCATTTTTCTCTTCTTACAAAGATGTAAGACTAGTGCCCCTTTCCCCGCCACCAGCAGACTGTGAATGATATATGTATAGTCAACATACATCATCTTGGAAAGCCTCAGGAGAGTGACATTTCTGAGCAGAAACTCAGAAAATATTATTGATTTGAATTAAATGAATAAAGAAGTATTTACTTGAGATAAAAGATAAGATAAACTGTAGCTCTTCAGAAAAGGGAACAGAAGGAGAAAAGGAAATTAACACTGTTTGCATATGTGTTGTTGGAGATGGATATTAAAATCCCCAATTTACAGAAGTAGGAATTGAAGCTCATGGAAGTTACTATGTAATAATTTTACGGAACCATTAATGGGCACAGCTATGAGCTGGGCACTGTTTCCAGTGCTTTGCATGCATCGTTGCATTTAATACTCACAATAACCCTCATGGAGTGGTATTGTCCTCATTTTGTAGATGAGGAAACTGAAGCTCAAGAAGTTATATAGATCACCAAGTTTACAAAGCTCATCTGGCGGTGGGGACTGTAAATTTATACACTGTACCTCAAATGTGCCTAATTGGTGGGTCCTTTATTTTCAATTACTGATCATTTTGTCCTCTGGAGCCCTAAATTCCACTGAGGAGCAGAGGAATAAAACACTCGTCAAGTCAAAGATTACAGAGGAGAATCAGAATAAAAGAGTTGTTTTTGTTTTATCCCAATTATCTCTGTTTCTTTTGAATAAGTATGTGAATAATTCTAGGCTCAAACACCCTACCAGGTTGTTCCTCTCTAAGTTTTGCCTCTTCCCCACCCTGATAATAATGCTGGTCCTTGTTCTTCTCTTTAGGTTCTCACTGTCCTACGTGAATTAGAATCTAAAGTCCCTGCCACAGAAGCTGTGGTCTCTTCCCTTGGCCTGGTTGGATTCAGCTAGGGCTCAGCTGGGGCCTGGTGTCCTCTTCCTCTCTCCTTCCTGCAGCTGGTTCAAAGGCACTCCAGCTCACTAACTAATATAGCAGACCAGCGTCTCAGCCTTGTGGCGTGGCTACTACTCTTCCCAGTCTCTGCTTTGGGGTACTTCCCCTTTGCCACAGGGAGTTCTTCCCCCTTGTCACTTCCCCCTGACTTCCACTCTCAGGGACCCTCTGCATTTCCCACAGGGGCAGGAGCTTCTGGCCCAGGCTGGGCAGCATCAAACTGAGGGGTAGTCCTACTTCAGGGCTGCTCATGGAGCCAACCCAGGTCAGTGCAGGCTGTTTAACGGCTATCTCCTCCCAGAGTCTCTTAAGTAGGAAGAGGGGTACAGACTACTGCTCTGGAATCCCCCTCAACTGAACTGAGTGCTTCTAATCCTCCCCTCTGCCCCCCACTTCCCTTTTCTCTTCAACTCCCACCCCTCATCCCCATGAAGAAAGGGCTTCCTTCCTCACCGCCCCTCCCCCACTGTTGGAGAGGCACATTCCCTCCTTCCTGGGGTGTTCATCTTTTTTCTTTCTTGGAGTCATAATAGCAGAATGGCTGCAAGAATATATAAAGAAAGTATGTTGACAACTATTATCCTCATTCCTTGTAGCTCTAGGAATTAAATCCAAATATGTCCAATTCTAAAGCTTTGTCCTTCACCATCATACTATAGAACCCAATACCACAAAACTAGACTAAGGGAGATCTGGGAGCTCAACCCATATCTAGTTCAACCTCAAAATCCAAGCTTCTCCATTAAACCATTTTTCTCTTTGTCCTTCCACCAACAGAAAGCATCCTCAGACCTGCCCCTTCCAGACATACCTGGGAGCCTCCATTCCATAGCCCTCACTTCAGCCCAGCTCCTCCTTCCGCCTTCCTGGCCAGTCAGAGCCAACAGTGTCTCCTGTGTTCACTCAAGAGTGCAGTGGGAGTAGAAAGGCAGATCATCTTTGAAAGCGCCTGCACATTAGCTTGCCTGCTTTGGATCCCATAAGGCAGGCTTGAGTAGCCTTTTAATAGGTTT
Organism: Rhinolophus hipposideros; assembly: GCF_964194185.1. Lineage (NCBI taxonomy): Eukaryota > Metazoa > Chordata > Mammalia > Chiroptera > Rhinolophidae > Rhinolophus > Rhinolophus hipposideros. The sequence goes on along the minus strand of NC_138048.1, from coordinate 52,626,256 downwards.
GTTTTGTGGTTGGTTTGTTCCTCCGACAGGGTGAGTGAATTTCACTTAGCTGTGTAAAGGAGGAAAGACAGTTAGTGAGCCAAGTGGAGCAGCAAGTGTCTGGTCAGGATGAAGGATGCTGAAGTTTCCCACCGGCCTCAAAAACCCTCTTGAGCAACTTACTCTGCTGGTTTGGTGCAAGCTTTGTTTTATTTTGTTTCCCCTTCAGCCAGATATTCAGAATCTGTTTCCCTCACCCGGAAAGTTTCATGGTTTTGACAAGCACAAGACAGTTAAGAAGTTCCTAGCTGCTGGTGCTGCAGCGGCTGTATATGAGCAAGGAGGGAAGAAAGGTTTTCCACACACGCTGACTGCTGAAGGATGTGGCCAATACAAAATTCGCACTATGCCCTCCACTTGCTTTATTGTACCCACTGGGTAGCTGGTCATATGGGACTCCGAACCCTGGTAAATCCTCATTTCTCCAAGCTCATCTGCTGGCACAGAGCAACCCCAGCAATACTGAAAAATATACTGTCTTTCCCAAGCACACAGAATGGTCTCAGAGTCTAATTTCACACATGTCATGGCCTTTTCTGCAGTACAGTCTTGCACTCGAAACCATCACACTTGAAAAACTACTCATCCTCCCAGCCTCAAATCAAGCCTTGCCTCTTGCAGAAGCCTTCCTACATTTTCCAAGAAAACATGGCGGGGAAGGGGAGGTCTGCTCCTTGTTCTGTGTTCCTCTAGCTGCTGAGTCCAGCACCTTGTGCTACCCTGTCAAAAGACTCTCTAAATGGACCGTTTGCCGATCTTGAATGTACCATAATTGTTTTCATATTACATGAAATCCTGAGCTCCTTGAACACAAGGACTGTACCTTTTGTTTTGTTAATATTTAGAACTTTCAAAATATCTGTAAGAATAGAAACTAAAACAACCAACATGCGTTCAAATTGCCCGGAGTTGACCACTATTAATATTTTGTTGTATTTACCTCCCCTCTTATCCCTTTGTCCTACTCTCACACCTCAGTGTAGCAAAACTGGAAGCAAAATAACCAGATGAAGGGATCCCAGGGTAGGTGTTTAAGAAGAGCAGGGGTGGGGTAGGGGTGATCTGGGAGGAGCAGGAAATGGATGAAATGTAATCATTCAAGGCATTCTTGGAATGGTCTTTGAAACAGAGAAATCCACCTTTTTCTTAAAAATGCTGTTTTCCCAAAGACTGATGGGGCATTTGAGTTGTGCACTGGTGGCAAACCAAAAACATTAAATGAAAGAAAATCTTACTTGATGTGGTTTTGGCTTAAAGATTTTGTCTTTTTTTTTCTGAAGAACATGGCAACACTGTAAAGCCTTGACAAAGGTCATTTTGAGTTTGTTACAGTTCTTACTAAAAGAACTCTCTTAATCAGCTGAGAAGACTATGCACTAAATATTAATTGTGATTATCTTTGGGTGGGAGAATTGGAGGCAGTTTTTCTTGTCTGTTTGCCAGTCTGCATTTTTTAAAACAAAGAAGAAGAGAGAAGATGCTTTAAAAACTACATTTCAAATAATAATCAAAGAAAACTAAACAGAAATTTTTTCAAGAGAGACAGAACATTTGAAGAGAAGGGAGATTATATGTTGATAGCCCAGAATTTGAGGCTTGAATTTTTACTGAGATTTCTCCCTGTCAGGATTATGGATTGACTGTACCACCCAGGGAACAAACAGCTGACCTCAAATCACATGCCAATATATTCACAATTAGACAATTACCCAAGAAGCTATAAAGCACACAAAATGCATAGTGGCTAAAAATAATAAACAAATGAAGCTTCTGTGTTTTCTTGCCTGAGAACAAGGAGCCTGTTCTTTTAGTCTTTGTAGTGAAATAGTGAGACTCTGTGGAAAAAAAATACAGCAGTTTGTAAATGTTCTAAGTGGAGCATTGCAACCATGTCATAGAATCTGAGTGCTTCTGACCTCACCTGTGAATAGCGAAGAATGAAGGCTAGGCTATGAGCGGGTGGCCAGTGGCCACTAAATCATCAATTCAATACAGAAATATTCAGATCAATTCAATTTAGACCATTCTAAAATATCTTTTTTTCCTTCTTAATTTTTTTCCGTTCTGAATTTTAAAACAGGAGAAGTATCTCATGATGAGAATGATTTATTTATAGTTTTTCGCATGTACTACTATAACAAGGTTGTGCTTTTCCCCCTAAAGGTAACATCTCTGTTCCAGGGCAGATTATAATTGATAAAACAATTTAGGAAGCTTGCAAAGTTTTGAAGCATTTTGAAAGCAGAACACTTTTCTCCATTGATTTCGTTCTGTGCATTTGGCATAGAGAGAGCAACAAAGCAAAATGCCCAGTTTGGTTTCTTTGAACTAGATGCTCACTAGGGTTTTGTTGTTTTTAGTTCCCCTTGCTTCATGGGGGAACAGACTTGTACTAATGCTGCTATTTGCACATCCAAATGATGGAGGTAGTTTTGAGCAACCTCTGCACTCACCAGTCCTAAAGTGCCTTTTTAGCATGGGATCAGACACCCACATTTTCCTGAGGACACTTTTTTGGATAGCTTGCCAGGACACCACAGGGTGCAACCAAATCCTAAAGTGTGAAATGGAAGAATCAGTGGCAGCACTGGTGTTTGATGGGCAGTAAACTGAGGGTGGCAGGTCAGCCTGCCAGACTCCATTCCAACAAATGCCCTTTACAGAGTTGACCTTCTGTTTGCTGGGCCTCTCTCTACTGGATACCACGTCGAATTCTAGTGATAATTGGAACTAATTGAAGGTGTCATTTACTCATTCAGTTAGTCAACAAATCTTTCTTGGGCATCTACAATGTGTTAGGCACTAATAGATGCAAATATTTTACAAGAATTGAAACTTAGACCTGTGAAAGCATCTCATAATTTACAATGAGCTTCCATCTGTGTTATTTCAAAGAGGATAAAACAGATATGGTCCTTGCACTCAAAAGGTTTACAGTCTAGTAGGGGAGACAAAGCATGTAGATAAATGACTGGATTACAGAATAGAATGTGGTATATGTCACAAGGAAAAAAGCAAATCCCTGCCCAGGGAGTGAACAGCTCTCCTGAAGTTGTATGGCAGTACTTTCACAGTAGAGAGTGTTCGAAACGGGGAGAGACCACATTTAGCTTTGAGTCAGGGCTGTGTCTGGGCAGGACCTACGTGGTAGAATTTGGACATGTGAATATGGAGGATAGAGTGAATGTACTTTTGTTGCCTTCAAGATATTTAATTAAAGGTGTGCTCTCTTGGTTTTGAGGCTCAGTATTTTCTGCAAGAGGATGTGTATAACAGCTATTTGGTTGTACTTTGAAGTTTGGGAACATTTTTGGAGCCTAAAAAAGGTGATCAAATCGTGGCCGATAATTCATGTAAAAGTAAACCTATTGAGAGCAGATCTAAGTCTCACACTTGGGCCATTTTATAAAGCCACACAATTTAAGGGTTAACGTTTTTTTGGGGGGAGGGGCAGAATAATTTGCAGACCTCCATAGCTTAAATCATTCACTTAGTCCTAAAAGTTATAACTCTTTAGTGTAATCCCACAAAGATTTTTCATGCTGCCTAGGGAACGAGACCTATTCTAACTAAAAGATAGCCAGCTATTCAGTAAACATTTTTTATTTCAACTCTTTATTCTGATAATTATTCTAGTATGGTGTAGAAAGATTTCTTGCTTTGGTAACAAATATGTTATTTTTTTCTTTGGTGATTCAATGTCTTGTGGTATCTCAAATTTTTCATTCTGAATGCCACTTGCCATTGAAAAAGCCTGTGGATAAGAAAGACAGAGATGAATGTGTACTGACACCAGAAGATTCCTTTAAAAAAAGGTTACTCATTCAGTACCCTTTGATCTAAGGGTGTGTGTGTGTGTGTGTGTGTGTGTGTGTGTGTGTGTGTTTCTTCTTTCTTCTAAAAAGGGAATAAATACAAGAGAATTTTTTCAAATAATAGCTCATTAGGGATTCTTATTAGTCTGATATTTTGCATTTCTGACTTTACTTGCAATCTACAGCAGTCACTGGTTTTCATGACTCTAATGTCTTGATTTTCTGTGTCTAAGAAGCTAAAGACCTGCGTTAGAAAGTCTTCCATAGTTCTACACCAAGAAAAATTAGGAGATTTGCCAAGTTCTGAGCTTGACAGACCTTCTTTTCCCAATTGATTGAAACAAACAAAAGTATGTGTTCTTAAGAACACATGCAATAATCTGAAGTCTCAATTTGTTTAAATAAAAATACAGTCATATTTATTTCTAAATAATTTTCTTAAGCTTTTCCAGTACCCAAATCAACTATTGCCACCTGAGGTCAAAGCCATATAGAATGAATTTTGTTTCAGTGGGCTGAAACATTTCTGTTCATCTCTAATACCCCTCTGTGGTGAGGCAGCAATGAAGATGAGAAGCAAACTTAAGTCTACTGACAAATATAGAAAATGTTTCACGTCCCAAATGAGTGTGTCCATGTTTTTCTGTTTCCATCTGGATCCTTTTCAGTGTGATTACTTATTTTTAGGTTGGCATTTTAGAAGGAAGATGAAATGGCTTCAGGAAATGATGTGAAAGGTTAAGAAGATGGATGAGAAGTGTCAGTCAAGAGCTCTCATGATGGAAGTGTAGCCTCAGTTTTATGTTCAATGTATGTCTTAGAAAAATTAGATATCCATATTTCTGCTAACTCTATATCCTTGAACCCTATAGACTTGAGTAGTTATGCCGTAAAGTACTGTAGAGAACATGTGGAACTTGAAGTCACATGAGCATAGAGGGAGGCAGTATAACCAAATAATGAAGTGGTTAAACAAGCTGACACTATTTAAAGCACAAAGCCTTGGAGTCCTGGGGGAGAATGAGGTATGAACTAGAATAAGGGGGCAATTTGGTAACGTTATTGACTTTGAACCCAGACAACTTACCAAAGCTGAACTACGCACTCTTCAAAATAGTGTTGAGGAGAGAAGCCCTAAGAATCTGAGTAAAATTGAACTATTTTCCTAATGTTTTGAGGAGTCCAAGATATTCTAGAATGTTTCATATTCTTGTAACTCCTTCATGAAATAAGGAGCAATGAAGTAGTCAGTTCCAACTGTGTCTGTTCGTAAGTCAACCATCAGATGGGCACCAGGACAGATGAGAGCAAGGAGCACCACCTCTACTGTTTAGATATTCCATGTTTCCCTTTGATCACGCTAGTCCTGTTCCCTTCTAACTCCGGATTCTAGGTTCCCCTTGGGTTCCACTCCAGATTTCTGAACTATGTTTGGTATTTGTTCATCTTTGGCTGAATCTGGGCTTTCTGTCAAGACCTCGGCTCATATTTATACCTTATAATCTTCCACTATAGACTGCTCAGTAACTGTCTCAGGCCCTCCCATTTCCAGCCTGGCTCTAGCCTCCATGGATGCAGCCTCAGCTGGCACCCTTGTCCTTGGAGAAAGGAAAGTGCAGGAGTTACGATTTTCGTTTTCTAAGGATGCAGAGGTTCATACAGTGGACCTTTCCCTTCCTTGCCCAAACTTACCCCCATCACATGGAATTGGTCCTACACACTGATCTGTCATTAACTAAACATGACCTTCTGAATTGACACAAAAGAGAAGACTGTCCAAGATCTATCGGAGTTCTCTTCCTTTTCGTTATTCCCTTTCCCCTCCCTCCCTATCTTCCTTTCTACCAAAAACCTTTACTGGGCTCCTTCTGTGAGCCAAGCCCTGTGTTAGGTGCTGGAATTGTGAAGACACTGTCTCTGCTCCATAAACTCACGTTCTAGTGCCATCTGCCTTGAAGAAATGAGACCAATCAAGACTACATGTTCATAGATTTGTTCAACAATTTTGGGGTTTTGCCTTTGTTTAATACGGGTAGGAATGAGTTCATTTGTTCTTTACTTCACACTGACACTTTAATTAAAGGCATTTAGGAAGAACTTGTGGGGAAAAGTGTCTTAGAGAGTTTTAACTTCACCAGCCCAGCCTGAGGTCTCTAAAAAAGTGTTGCTCTTTTTTTTTTAATCTCCATTATGCTTGCTCGTAAACTTTTTATTTTGAAATTGCTATAGATAATAGGACATTGCAAAAATAGCTCATAGAGTCTCTTGCGCCCAGCTTCTCCCATTGTGACATCTTATATGACTGTAGCATAATATCAAGACCAAGAAACTGACTTTGGTACAATATTGTTATGTAGACTACAGACCCCATTCAGTTTTCACCAGGTTTTACACGTATCCATTTGTGTGTATGTATGTGTGTATAGTTCTATGCAATTTGATTCCTCATATAAATTGTGTAACCACCAAAACAATCAAGGTACGGAACTGCTCCATCACCACAAAGAACTCCCTTGTGCTACATTTTAGGGTCACATCCCGCTAACCCCTCGCTGGCCCCTGGCAACCACTAATCTGCTCTCCATTGCTGTAGTTTTGTCATTTAAGGATGACTATAAGTGGAATCATACATAGGTAACCTTTTTAGATTGCCTTTTATCACTAAGCACAACACTCTTAAGGTCTTCCAAGTTGTTGCATATGTCACTAATTTGTTCCTTTTTAATGTTGAGTAGTATGGCACGATAGGAATATATCAGAGTTTGTTCAGCCATCCACCCACTGAAGGATATTTGTGTTTCCAGTTTTTTGTGTTTTTTGTTTGTTTGTTTGTTTTTACTAATATGAGTAAAGCTCCTGTGAACACTTGTGTAGAGGTTTTTGCGTAAACATAGGTTCTCGTTTTTCTGGGATAAACGTCCAAGAGTGCCATTGCTGAGTCTGGTAAGTGTATATTTAGTTTTAAAAGAAGCTGCCTGTTTATTAACTTATTAAAAAAAGCTTTATTGCGGTATAATTGACATAATAAATTGCATGTATTGAAAACGTACAATTTTATGTTTTGTATACCCGGAAACCATCACCACAATATGGGTAATGAATGCGACTTTTACCCTCGAAAGTTTCCTCACAGCCCTTGGAATTCTCTTCCTCCTGCTCCTACCTGTCCCCCAACTCTTCCCAAGGAAACCACTGATCTGCTTCCTGTCACAATAGATTCATTTTCATTTTGTCGAATTTTATTTAAATGAGAACATGCTCTTTTTTGGGGGTAGTGGGGAAGGTGTTTATAGCTATAGCTCAATTTGTTTATCCATTCTTCTGTTGATGAACATATGAATGGTTTGCAGTTTTGGGCTATTATAACTGAAGCTGTTATGAACACTGATATGCAAAGTCTGTGTGTGGACATCGGGGTAATGCCTAGGAATGGCATGATGGGGGTATGTGGTAGATAAGTATTTAATTTTTTAAGAAACTGCCAAACAGTTTTGCTAAGTCATTGTATCATTTTTACTCTCCACCAGAAGTGTATGAGAGTTCCACTGGTTCTACATCATTGCCAACATTTGGTGGAGTCAGTCTTTCTAATGGTACACATCCTAACAGATGTGTTTCATTGTGGTTTTGATTTCCATTTTCCTAATGGTTGTTGATGTTGAGCATCTTTTCATGTATTTATTTGCCATCTATATATATCTTCTGTGGTGAATTGTCTATTCAGATACTTGCCCTTTTAAATTGGGGTGTTTGTTTTTTTATTAGTAAGTTTTAAGAGTTTCTCAAATATCCCTCCCATAAAATCTCTCCCCCACCCCATTATTTTATATTTTTATTGGAAAATTAAGCTTCTGTTACTTTAAGGCAGGGGTGTCCAAACTTTTTTCAACGTTTTTCACCAAGGGCCATATGCTGTAAAATACACAAACAGCCAGGCCACTCACTCGAGGTGAAGTACGTATTGCCTCACCTGGTTTATTTAAGTAAACTAAACATATTTTTGAAATTTGCTGCAGGCCAATAAAAAATGGATCGCGGGCCGCAGTTGGCCCGTGGGCCGCAGTTTGGACACCCCTGCTTCAAGGCAAAACAGCCCTAAATAATTCTGACCCCATTTTGTGAAGTTCAGAGAAATAGAGTGTGGCAACCCAGGAAATGAGGTGGCAATAGATCTTGGCAAAAGGTAAACTCACTCAACAAAATATCTTCTTTAAAGATGAAATACCTGAGGGAAAGTTTTTTTCCTGCTGACTCTGCCTGCTTTCTTGATCCTCTTTTTTTGTTTTAGTCTCAGAATTCTTTTTCTTGTATTCAGCCTCAGCAACTCAGATTTCTTTCTCCTTATTCTCTACAACATTTATCTAACACCTACCAGGCATCAGAAGCTGTGTTAAGGACTGTGGGGAAAGTGATGAAAAGGGCACCATCCATGCCCTCAAAGAGTTCTTATTTTAATACTGGAGACAAAAGGTACACAAACTCATTGCAAAGTGGATGGTGATAAATCCAGTAACAGAAGAATAAACAATATGTATGAAAACAGAGAAGAGAGCATCAGTCTTCTGGACTGAGAAGGGAAGTAGTGAGTGGTGCAGAGATAGTCAAGATTTTCCAGAGGAGGTAGAAGGTGAGCTGGGCTTGAAAAAGTGGATAGGAGTTTGCAAGTTGAGAGAAGGGAAAGAGGGTGTTCTGGCAGAGGAAACAATGAGTGAAGGTATGGACTGAGAAAGTACAGGGCTTGCTCAGGAACATTAGTCTGTGTGCATGGAATTTTAGAGTTTATAGGAGGAACTGGAAGGGGGGATGGGGTAAGGTAGGGGTTGGTGATGGCTGGGGAGGTAAGTGAGGGCTGATGGTGGAGATGGTGGAGTATCTAAAATGCCCATCAGAGGAGCCACAGGAGGTCTCTAAACAGTGCTTAACACCTCATCATCTTTCCTATATTGTTTATTCCTTTCAAGCTTACCCAAACTAAAATAATACATTTATAGTTTAAAATAGTATTTCATCTGCTGTTTTTCTTCAGCATTAAAGATAATATAATTTCATGCAATTTGTACTGATGGTCTTTTATTTTTGTTAAGATTTTCTGTGAAAGCTAAAGTAATGCAGGTGATGTGTAGAAACTTGCAAAATATCTTTTAAAATACATGATGGCAGCAGCTGACCATAATCCTTTTTCTCAGAGATAACTTCCACACATTGAAATCTTTCTGATAAGCTTCACCAGGGCAGCGGCTCCATTCATGGTTTTTGTTATTGTTGTATTTTCTGAACTTTATCTAGTACCTTCAAGTCAGGAGAATGCTTCCATGACCCTTATTCTGAACCTCTCTCGTGACATTTAGCCTTTCTACCCTGTATTATACTTCTTTGTGGAGTTCCTCCTCCTGGAATGTGAACTCCTTGATGTGTGGATCTGTGTCTCCTCTTTACATTCTCCATGCTATTCCTTGTCACCTCCCACCCCGAAATCCAACACAGTATCTCACGTGTAGTAGGGACTCGGTAAATGTTGTGTGGACAGGACGAAGGACGAATGAATAAATGCATAGATGTTTTAATTTTCTTACACAAGCCAGTGTTTTTCCAAGTTTTTTTGGAGCTCTGAGTTCAACAGAAGGGCCCATAGTTTACCATGTGGGATTTAAGGGGCTTTCCAAGTAGCGGGACTCTGGCAGCTCCACCCCAACCCCATCCCTCTTTAATCAGAACAGTCCCTCTTTTATCTGTGTTTCTAGTTGGGCTTCACATAAAATTCTATTTTTAAAAAAAGGTATTCTTCTGTTACAAATAAAAAGTTTTGAAACTGCTGATGTAGATTCTGATTTGCTGGTGTAATTCCTTGAAGAAAAAAAGAATGATTGATAGTCCAATTTATGCTGCAGTAGGTATAAATCACTCCACCATTTTTAGACTAGACTCCCCAAAGTTGAAAAGAGGGCTACAATGTAGTAGTGATGGAAGGGCTAATTAATGACTGGAGGTGAGGCAGATGTCTCAGGATCATCATAAGACATCAGTGGACTCCCTGCTAATATATGCCAAAGTGTTTATGAGAAAAGCACTGTTGAATCCTCCCAACATCCTACACAATGTCTTCTATATTTGGGGAGAAACTAATAAATTGGTAGTAGTAGCAAATATCCTTAGTCTTCCATAAATAAAATGACAAAGGGATGGAGGCTGATTAAAGAACTCTTGACAGTCTACAAGGTTAGCGTGTGCTTCAAGATTTCTTGAGGCAGAGAACCTAAGCTTTTTTTCTAAACACCTGAATGGAAGAGGTTGTAGGTCAGTGAGAATGTTAGTAATGGTCCTTAGCCTTCTAAGTGTATGTATGATTCTGGCCAAGTCACTTAAATATGTCTAAGCTTCAGTTGTCTCATCAGTAAAGTGGTGATAGCAATACCTGTCCCAATTACCAGGAAAGGATGTTGTGTAAGGTATGGAGGATAATAAAACTGAAAGAAAGTGCTTTGTGAACCTCAAAGTGCCATACAAATGAAAGGTGTTATTGCTGTCGCTTCTGCTCTGGCAGAATCTTCTTGTTCTGGACTTTTCTCTGACAGAAGCCAGTGTCACTCCTTCTCACTTGTTCTCCTCCTCTCACTTTTTGCCTCGGATTCCAGGGAGTCAGTCCACTCCTGAGCAGACCCACCTGACGTGTGAAGAAGCAGGAAAATATAACCTATAACAAGGAGAAAAACCAATACATAGAGACAGTCCCATGTAAATAACAGAGGATGGAATTAGCAGACAAGACTTTAAAATAACTAACATGACTATGTTCAAAGAGTTCATGGAAAATGAATGTCATGAGGAGAGAAATAGTAAACCAAATGGAACTTTGTGGAATTGAAAAATACAATATCTGAAATGAAATGATTATGATTTCATGTGATTAATAGCAGATTTGACATTGCAAAATAAAGGGTCAGTGAACTTAAAAGCATAATAATGCAAACTTTCCAAACTGAAGCACAGAGGGGAGAAACACTGGGAGGGTGGAGTGGGGGTGGGGTGTGTGTTGGTGATGGTGAATGTTGAAACAAGTCTTAGTGATCTGTCAGATGATATCAGGCTATTTAACATACTTATAATTATAGTCCCAGAAGGGAAGGCAGAAAATCACTGATGAAATAATGGCAAAATATAGTATTTCAAATTGATGAAAACTATAAACGCACAGATACAAGAAGACCAACAAACTATAAGACAGAATAAATACAAAGTAAACTACACTAGACCATATCTGAATCAAATTTCTGAAAACCAGTGATAGTCTACTAGAGAAGACTTTTAATTATCTTTTTAAATCAGCCACATCAGAAAAGGCTATTTTCACTCTTACCAGTGTTCTGGCCAGTCCTTTCCATGTCTCCTCCTCCCCAGGATAAAACAGAAGAAGGGTATTGGCTCGGTCCTCAATACCAGCAATAAGAGTTGTTGTGTATCATGTAGTTAGCAGGTGCCAGGTGCTCACATTATCCATCTATTTTCCACAATAATCCATAAAAATGGGAGCTATTATCCATTTTTAGGTGAAAAAAACAAAAGCATAAAGAGATTAACTTGTTCAGATCGCCTAACTTGTACTGCGGTGCCAAGGTTCAAATTCAAGCAAGGTGACCCCAGAGCCCACCATGCTTGACACCACACTGGATCAGCAGCACCAACAAGGGCATCACACTATTCTTGGGGGAAGGGGAACTACTGTTTGCATGTCTATATTACATATCAGCCACAAAATGGCTTCTTATTAAATCACAGCTTTTCACTACTTTCCCCAAACCACTCTTACCACCTTGGGGAAAAAAAAAAAAAGTCTTAGAAAAGTCTGCAGTATGCTCCCTCATTACGATTAGATTTCAAGGACTGGTAGATGAATCATCTGTAATTTGAAAAGCAAGGAACTTGGAAACAGAAGACGTTGATTATCAGCACTGTGACCTCAGGCATATCCCTTCTCTGGGCCTCAATTTCTTTATGTGTAAACCAGAGAAAATAACAAATAATTATAAGGAATATATAAGAAAATATAAGTGGAAGTGGTTTGTAACCTGAAAAGTAATATATACACGCGAGAGGACTTTTCATGTTTTTTAGGGGGACCCTTTTAAAATGGAGTTGATGCCACTTACAGGAATTGAAAACGTAAGCTGCAAGTTCCGATCATTTTATTTCTTGTGACTGATGACTTACATAATACCTTTCACTTCTGAATAATAATTTTGATAGAAAGATTTCCTTTCTTTGAGGGTAAAGTTTAAGAGATCACAGGATCCTCAAGCTGCTGGCCTTTGCCGTGCTGATACAGGATACTGGCAACAGAGGCTGATATACCTTAGAAGCTTGTCATGCTCTGTAACACATGTTTCAAAACCTTAAAAATGTATGCCCCTTAATCCAGCAATTCTGCTTCCAAAAATTTATCTTATGAGTATCTACTTATCTAATATTGTTTTTAATAATAACAAATTGGAAGCAACCAATTAAGTAGGTTCGCTTGATAAAATACTGTGGATAATAAAAGCTATTCTGTAAAAAAAAAAGTGGCATATTATTGATCTGGGAAATTATTAGTCTGGATAAAGGAAGCATAAAAAAGCAAACTTTAAAAAGGAAGCTACAAAAATAGAAATAACGTATAATCCAGCAATTCCACATCTGGGTATATACCACTCAAAATTGGAAGCAGAATGTTGAAGAAATATTTGTACTCCCATGTTCCCAGCAGCATTATTCACAATAGCCAAAAGTTGGAAGCCACCCAAGCACCCATCAGCAGATGAAAAGGTGAATGAAATGTGTTATATACATACAATGGAATATTATTCAGCCTTCAAAAGGATAGAAATCCTGACACATGCTACAATATGAATGAGCCTTGAGAGCATCATGCTTAACAAAATAAGGCCGTCACAAAAAGACAAGTACTATACGATGAATTTACAAGAGCCACCTAGAGCAGTTAAATTTATATAGACGGAAAGTAGAGTGATGGTTGCCAGAAGCTGGGGGGAGGAGGGAATGGAGAGTTGTTCAACAGGCATAGAGTTTCAGTTTTGCAAGAGGAAAAGAGTTCTGGAAATTTGTTGCACAACAGTGTGGATGTATTTAATACTACTGAACTGTACACTTCAAAATGGCTAAGATGGTAAATTTTATATTATGCATTGTACCATAATTAAATGTTTTCAAATGGCACGGAGGTGTTAATGAGGCATATGAGAAGCAGTATTTCAGGGGGAAAGATCGTCTTTAAAAAAACATGCAAGCAAAGGACAGCACAGTCCATTTCTGGGATCTGCGTGCAATTCTGTATGGCTAGATGGCCCAGACAGTAATAGGAACTCATGCGCCATGTTTAAGAATTTGGACTTTATCTTAAAAAGCAGTATTGAGTTGATTTGCTTAAGATTGCTTATCAAGTCAAAGGTAGAAGATTGACAGGATCGCTCTGATCTCCTGATTCCCGGATTAGAGAAGGTGTGTTTGTGTAGACATATGATATATGTTTAATAATCATCTTAAATGGGTAGACATCTATATGAAATGTCAATACGGCAATGTTTAATATTTAACCCATTAATTGAATTGTAGCACACAATTTCCAAAGAATAAATATCACTCAGACAGATCCTTAATTTTCTTTCCTTATCACTTGTTAAGCCCCTTTGAAGCTGAAAAATAGATGTAAATTCCCTTTTTAAAAAAAGGACGCTACAAAATAACATGTATGGTACTATTTTTGTAAGGAAAATATATATGCGTGAAAAATACTGGAAATATCTACAGCAAATGTTGGTAGTTATCTTTGGGTTGTACAGTTTTGGTTAACGTTTTTTTTTTTTTTTCTAGTACTTTTCTGTTTTCTAATGTTTCTTCCCTGAGCACATAAACTAAAAGAAAACATAAGTGAAGAAAAGGTAATTCTATGGTTCACTCCTTCAGATGGCAAATTTTTCAAGAATACTACGCTGTGTCGATAAAACTCTTGAGCCCAAGAGCTAATAATTCCCCTGGAGGTCAGCTTGGATCTGCAGAAGGAGCTGGGAATGTCAGAAAGCAGCTGCTAACCCAGGAAGATCCCAGCCCCTCAGTGCCCCCTTCTTTCCTTCCCTCCTATCCTCCCTATGCCATCTATCCCTTTCAGTCTCCTGCTCAATCAGACTGTCTTTCTAAAACTAATACCTACTTGTCGGATCACTACCCAAATAGCCTGATATCAGGGTCCTTAAGTACTCTGGAAGCAAAGTATGCTGGGAATTAAGGTCTCACAAATGGGGCCATGTTAGAGACCTAAATTCAGCTCAGAATTAACCTGCTTTATGAAATGAGCTCATTTTGGAGAAGGTCAAGGTGGGGGGCGGGGGAAGCAAAGAAGAAGAAGGGACATAAGATTGACAGAGAAATGTCAAAAGACATGAGAAGCTTATGGGGGAGGAAGGAAGGAGGAAATCATGAAGGCTAAATCCTAGCCCTCTGTGCAGGACATACATAGTACACACTTCAGTAGGGACTTCAATGAGATGCTCAATACAGCTTCTGATTGTGAAGGTCACCATGCTGTCACATGTAACTGGAGAGACTCAGACTCTTCTTCTCAGAAAACAGAGAACTCTAGAATCCTAAATCTGTAATACTAGGAAGGATCCTCGCTGTGCCTAGCTTGTCTTTGAATTACCTAAACCTCATTGCTGCCTTTCATCCTCCTCTTCCCAGCCTGGAAACTTGTTCCACCTTTCTTCCTTTGGCTAATTTATTCTTCAGGGCTCAGCCCAGGGTTTGCTCTTGTAACACATATCACATTATACTTAAGTTATCTGTATTGACTTCCTTCATTTAACCATGAACTCCTTGAGGGCAAGAACTGGGTCATATTCATTTTTGTAGTCACAAATTGGTTGGAACACAGTAGGTGGAATTATATGTTGTTTGAACTGAATTGACCTGTTTGAAGAATTAAGGCTTACTTGTTGCTAGTGCTTTCACATCTCCTACCTGAAGGTGAGCAACCTTTTCCATGACAAATGAGAATGGTGCAATGACCAACCTCTCTCTAGAGCCTTCAGAGACCTAATCTCCTTCTATTCATTGGCATCTGCTCCAAGAGAATCCTACACCAGGCCACTTGGATGGGAGGGCTTTCCTTGGGGCAAAAGGACAAATGCCGTTCTGCTGCCATCACTAGCTCTGGATTGGCTAATGCCAATCTAATTGGCTAATCGTTATCCTGTAATAAAACACCTGATCTAATAATCACTTCTCTAGAAAGCTATCTTTTACATTAAGAAGATCAGAGTAGTTAAGAATTTTAAAGTAGTCTCTTCTTGAGTATGGAGGACTGAGGTAAGAGCTTTCTCTGATTAGAAGTCTCCCTTGCTCACTCTTGCACAACCTTCTCTCCAGGGCCAAATTTATAAAGCACTCAACGAGAGTCTGTGCTCAGAGTTCAGATCCAACACACAGGACAATTTTGTTGACCAGCCAACTGGTTTAGCTTTGGAAAATAGCTCTCCTGACCCCCTGTACCTTAGTTCCTCAAGTGATTCCAGCCTCAAAATGGACATGTGAACAGGCTGACCTCAGAGTTACACGAGCTGGAGCTTGACTTTGACCTGATCTGAACTTCCTGGCGCTTTGGACCAGAACAGCACCAGTTACACCCAAGTTCCACTATAAGGTCACAATGCAAAGAACGGAATCAAAAGCTATATTATATTTAAATTTTTATTCTCTCCTAATTTGTTAACAAATAGTCAACTTCATGAATAGAGACAATGAAGCCCAGAGACCAGTTATAAGAATTGTATGCTCTTGCAGCGTTTCCTTGGAAGAGTCTTCAATTTAAGCCACTAGCTGCATTTCTTTCTGGCCCAGTGTGGAGTCACCAAACTATAGGACAAGAATGATTCACCAAAAAAACTTTTGCCTTTCTTTTTCTGGTGCTTCATTTAACTGGTTAATGCCTCAGAGTAAAGCTATTATAATGACATTATCCTCCTAATGAGCAATGGTGCAATTCTTTCCTGATGGCAATACCCAGAATTATGCAGTGTTTAAAATCCACCATGACTTTAGGGAATACTCAGTAATTTTTCTATTGCAAATACCCTAGTCATGTTCAAAATGAATGAGTATAATTCTTTTGGTGTTTTTTTTTTTAAACTTTTAATTCTTTTAATAAATCATGGCTCCCAAAAGGAATAAGCAGTGCTAATGAAAATGTCATATTCAGTAAAACTTATCAGAACATCATTCCCTGGAGCAAAATGTTTTCACATGCTTTGTTTGCCAACTTTATTAATGAAACACTTTGTGGTCTGGATTAGTATATTGGACATAATTGAGAGACAAGAGAGAGAGAAGGGTGGGGGGGCAATCATCCTTAGACAAGTAATTATATGATTTTTTTAAAAAAACAACTCTATCAATAGTGTGATAAACCTTCAGGAGTACTAAGAGGTTTTTTGTTGTTGTTTTTTTTTTAAGAAGACTAGCAGGAAAAACATTATTATTAGTAATTCTTTTTCTGCTATTCATTAATTGCTGGGGCTTTCTCTTCATTCACGTTTAACCAATGAACTTTGAGGAGTTTGAAGTAAATAGTTTGCCTGCTACAGACCTTAAACAATGACTCAAGATTTGAATTTCCAACTCTCAAAGCTTCAGTTATGTACTTTCCTTCTTAGACAAGTTTTGTCCTAGAGAAAGAAAATTTATTTTTGTGCCTGGATCGCTCTAGCCTAATACATATTAGCTGAACCTAATGAATGAAGCTTTTATTAAAGTAGCAGACTAAAGTTATTTTGCTTCTGTTAGGAACTTTTTCTTGTCACGGTGGAAATAAATGCTGACCACCTGAGTGAGAACAGTGGCTATTTATTCAGAGCTTGCTCTAGCTCTTGAGTCAGCTACCATCACTTGTGTTTGGTAGGGACTCAAAGGCAGGCAGGGGAGTAAGAAAGCTTTATTGTTGACACGGGACAGCTGGAGTCAGGATAACTAGAAGCACGGCATTTTACATGATTGATTTGGGGAGGGTATTTGGTTTTCTGTTTAGTTCTGAGTTAGAAGCAAGGGAAAAAAAGGAAAAAGGGAAGCTGGCAGCCATTGACCAAATCCTGATCATTCTAGACTAATTGCTGCAGAGATTCTGCTTTGGCTCCCTGAGCTAGTTGCTGCTAGAGATTGTGGATCAGAGGTCTATCGTCATATAGGCTAGCCAATATTTGTGTATATATTCAGGCTCTCAACATATGTTGCAGTCAGTTTCTTGTATTGCTTTCTCATCTCCATCTCCCCTGAAATCTCAAAATATAGTGGTATACAAAGTGATTTACCAAGCTTTTAAAATCCAGTCTTAAAGCGTGTGACTCAGAGGGTGGGGGCAAAGATGGGAATGGAGAACAAATTTTACTTCTGAATATATGTGTTCTAAATGCTTTGCAATTTTATTTCTTAACCATAAACAGATATTAGCTACGCTATTTAAAAATTGTATGTTTTCAAATATACCCTTAAAAAAGTACAAAATATAAACCAAGGCATACTAATATTTTAATACTGGATGCTAATAAACAGTGATTTTATTTGGAGTTGTTATGGAGAAGAAATGACATTTTCACTCTCAAAGGACCTTCTACTTGTTTGTAGGAATTTTAGGGCCTCACACAAGTATTAAGTTGGAAAGTTTTGAAAAGTAATTTTAAAATTGCCTACAAGCAGAACCATATTAAAACCTTCTTAGAGAGAACAGCAGAGACCCTTAGAAAAGGAGATTCTACACTCTCGTCATTCTGGTCCTGTGATGACCAGCTGTCTGATTCTTCAGGAGGGATGGCTACAGCAGTTGCAACAGCAATTGGAGTTATCAGGTTCATTTCATCCACATTTAGCAATGGAGTTCTGTTTAAGGGTACAATGTGGCATGGGAGTCAGTGAGTATCACCTACCTTCTCTTTATACACATTTTAAAATTATCTTGAATCAAATTGTTGTATACAAATAGTTTTTTAAGAGTCAAAGAGTGCTAAAAGTCATAATAATAATGAAAAAGTAGTTCCTTGACCTGAACTCCCCTCCCCACTGCTCCCACTCTGGAGAGAAACTTGCAATTCTTTCAGCTTTTTTTCTGGAATTTCCTTCTATATTACTAAATAATATAGAAAACTGATACTTCTGTTTAGCAGTTGAGATAATCAATTGGTTTTCTATTATGATAGGTAAAACTTTTAGTGTAGTGATTCTCATTCTCCTATTACAATTATCTCTCTTTTTTGGTTAAATTAGTTTCCATTACTATATTATGTTTTCATTACTGGGATTACGAAAATACTGTACTTTTGAGCCAAATAGTGTGTACTGATTATATTTTCTTTCTTATACAACTTATTTTCCTGGAGTGAATAATTAGATGTTTTTCATTTGTTTAGTTTTCTTTCAACATCTCCTTAAGTTTTTCCACTCCCTCCAACAGCTCTGAAAATCTTTTCTTGTTACATTTTCCCATATAATCAAAACTATCAACTATTAATAGTTTACCAATTTCATCTCTATCTCGGATATATAGATCCTAAAGTCCTCCAACCTTCCAATCTGTATTGCCTCCTCTCAAAGACCAGCTGCTACACAGCTGTGCTCTTGAAATTGTCTTAAACCAGTATCCCGGGAATTCCCTTCATCTATTCCACGTTGGATTCTGTTTCTTGGATCCTACATCTACTTTTTTGGTTTACAGCCTTGTTTTGTTGAAGCACATCCACCCAGAAGCCTCCTGAAAAAATATACATGGGAGATAAATTTTTTTCAGACAGTGAAAAAAAGTTTTTTAAATGTTATCCATATAATACAGGCATATAATCCTGAGGAAAAGTAATTTTTCCCATAAATTTTAAATGCATTGTTTTACTGTCTCCTATTTTTCAATGTTATTGAGAATTCTGATGCCTTTCTGTTTTCCAATTCTTCGTATGTGGACTGTTTTTTTATTCTTGTTGTTGTTGTTTATTTTCTCTCTGGAAGATTTTGTTCTAAAATATAACAATGATGTGTGTTTGTGTGGATCTTTTTATATTCATTATTGCTGATGCTCAATCAGCTTTTTTTTTTAATTGTAGACTATTATCTTATGGCTCTGATAAATTTCTTGTACTGTTTACTTGTTAACTTCCTCTCCTTCTTTTACTAACTTCTTGTATTATTTACTTGTTAATTTCCTTCCTGATCTCTGTTCTGTTCTGGAATTCCCGTTATTTGATGTCCCTTGCTTACCAAACTTCTCATTTTCTTATATTTTCTCTCATTGTTTGTCTTTTTTCCAGAACCTTTTCTTGACTTTATCTTCTAATCTTTTTTTTCTTTTTTTAAGATTTTATTGGGGAAGGGGAACAGGACTTTATTGGGGGAACAGTGTGTACTTCCAGGACTTTTTTCCAAGTCAAGTTGTACTTTCAATCTTGGTTGTGGAGGGCGCAGTTCAGCTCCAGGTCCAATTGCCGATACTAGCTGCAGGGGGTGCAGCCCATCATCCCTTGGAGGAGTCAAACCGGCAACCTTGTGGTTGAGAGGACGTGCTCCAACCAACTGAGCCATCCAGGAGCTCAGCAGCAGCTCAGCTCAAGGTGCCATATTCAATCTTAGTTGCAGGGGCCGGAGCCCACCATCCCTTGTGGGACTCGAAGGATTGAACTGGCAGCCTTGTGGTTGAGAGCCCACTGGCCCATGTGGGAATCGAACCAGCAGCCTTCGGAGTTAGGAGTATGGAGCTCTAACCGCCTGAGCCATCGGGCCGACCTATCTTCCAATCTTTTATTGAATTTTACATTTCGTTTTCAAAATTTTAATTTTAAAGAATTATTTTCTTCCTTTTTGTTTATAGTCTTCATGGATTCAATATCTTCTCTGAGGATATTAATTATAATTTCTTTGTTTTTTCCTCTATTCCTAGGATTGACTCTGAACTCCTATTTTCTTTGAGGTGTTTTTTTCCCCCTTATTTTATTCATTTTGAGTCTCCATCTTTCATGATAGAGATATTCCCCAAATGTATGATGATCCTTGGTTGCCTCTTCCTGTTGAAAACTGAGCTGATTGAAAGTTCTGTATGTGTAGGACGGGGTTGTTGATTGGTCAGCATTCTTGAAGTGCAATGAGGTGGTAACCTGACTTTTTAAAAAACAGCTTTATTGAGATATAATTCACATAACATACTACTCACCCATTTAAAGTGTACAATTCAATTGCTTTTAATATATTAACAGAGTTGTGCATCTATCACCACAATTAATTTTGGAACATTTTCATTAACCTCAAAAAACAAAATAAAACAAAACAAAACTACCTCTCACCCTTTAGTCTTCTACCACCAACCCTCACTGCTCCATGCCCCTCAGCTCTAGGCAAACACTAATCTACTTTCTGTCTATAGATTTGCCTATTCTAGACATTTCATATAAATGGAAACATACAATATGTGGTCCTTTGTAACTGGCTTCTTTCACTTAAAATAATGTTTTCAAAGATCATCCATGTTATAGCATATCAGTACCTCATTCCTTTTTATTGCTAAATAATACTTTATTGTATGGATATTTCACATTTTATTAATCCATTCATCAATTCATAGACTTTTAGGTTGTTTCCACTTTGGGTTATTATCTGCTGTTATGAACATTTGTGTGCAAGTTTTTGTGTGGACACATGTTTTTAATCCTCTTTGGTGTTTACACAGGAATGGAATTGTTGTGTTATATGATAATGGTATATTAAACCAGCTGAGAAACTGCAAGACTGTTTTCCAAAATGGCTGCACCATTTTACATTTCCATCAGTAATGTATGAGGGCTCTGATTGCTCCACATCCTAGGTAGCACTTGTTATAATAGTGAGTATGTCTTAACAGATGTGTCTTTTTGATTATAGCCATGCGCCATGCTAGTGGGTGTGCAGTTGTGTCTCGCGGTTTTTATTTGCATTTTCTTGATGACTCAGCCTAATTGTTGTTGTGAACCTCCCAACCATAAATCTCTTTGATCCTTTTTCCTCAGGCAATTCAGTTTTTCTGTCTGGAGGATATCTGCCCAGTTATGGTCCCTGGATCTAGGGGGAGGAAGAGGGCTGGTGTGGGAGAATCTCTGTGTCGAATTTGCAGATTTTTCCTCATTCTTCTGTTTTGAGTGTTGTAACTCACCACCATCTTCCTCTGTGTCTGGTGTCCCCAAATCTAAAGCCTCTCTTTTTCTCCCATAAATAAAACTCTTATCTTTTGGACGAGTAGGGAAAGGTAGTTGCCTATCTGAGTGTGTGGGAACCTAGCATCTAACTTCTCCTTAACCTGTATTGGAATTTAACAATTTTCTTGATTTCATTCAGCTCTTACCCACCGTACCCAGCTGTACCTCATCTTCAATGGTATCTGGAATCTCTATTTCTTCAACTCTTTCAGGATTCTTCAAGACAAGTGTACGTGCATTTTATTTTAGATTTAAAAATTTAAGTAAGAAATATTCACAAAAGCACAGAGGTTAAATAGAACAGACAATCATATATTCAACGTGCAGAAGTAACACGTTAACATCGCACACACACATTTTTTTACGCTGCTTGAGATTTTTTTGGTAGCTTTTTTTGGTATTTTCCACTCCTCCAACCCCCAGCCCAGGCACTTGAATTTGACCAACTCTCCAACTACTTTCTGTCTTGTTGGGTGTTATTAAGCACTCTTATTTTTCTTGAGGATGAAGGAATAATTTTCTTCGTGTTCTATTATTTTGGGAGTGATTTTTTGAGAGAAAAAATAATAAAGACATATCTTTATTCTGCTCCCTTGAATCCAAGCTTCTCTAAATTATTATGGTAATATTTCTTATTAAATATTTACTCCTCCCTTATTCTTAAATTATTTTATTCATCCTCCTTAGCAATTGATAATGCCCCCCCCCTTTTATTTTTGTTTTTGTAGTTATTATTTTGTTGTCTCCTACCAGCTTTGGACTTGGCTTTATTTATTCATGTGGTAATTTGCAATTTGAAATGATATCCAACTTGCAGAATTTTTGCAGCATTTTTAAAAAGCATACATGGAAGTTTTCTCAACTGTAACTCACTTTATTTATAAAAGGTAAAGGATGTTTTCATCACAAATAGTTAATCTCAGTTGATAAAATTATCTTTTGGAAGAAATTAATCTAATTTAAAGGAAATTTAAATGGAAAGTAAAATTTAAATAATTCTTTGCTTTTATCATTCTTCTTGTGAGCTTAAAATAAAAGGGAATAATAAAAGAACTCGGGGTTATACAACATGAGGAACAGGAAAATTACAGCTCTAGCTAGCGAGTGTCATTTCCCAAAAATGAAAGACTGGCACAGAAAGCTTCTGGAAGACTGTGGCAGTTTTTTGTGCTAAAGGAGATTGGTCACTGGACTTAATCCACGTCCAATTATAAAGAATCTTTTGGCTTCTTTTGCTTATCAGAATTCATTAGCCAAGCCACATCTCAGAAATGGAATACAATTGACTTTCTAAAATTCTAGTAGTCTTTCTTCAAATTCCAATTAAGTTTCCAAGTTTATGTTCTACATCTATGAAAAGATAATTTAACCAAGGGGCCCTACCCAGAGCCTTCTTTGAATAGACACTGGTAATCCTCTTGGCAGGGAGTGAGGTGAGGGGGCTGTCTCATGTAAGGAGATTTGAGTATAATCCTAAGGATTTGAATATGGGATCCTACGGTTCTGTCAATGTCCTGGGTTCTTCAAAAGCAGAAAGGCAAATTTGGTTAAACTTAGAAATGTATCTTTAGAAAAGATTACTAATTCCCACTCCCTCTCCCCACCAAAAGGAAGATGAATTGTTTCTGAAATGCCAGTAGCATTCTGCTATCAGAGAAAAGTCCTTTGATAACTATGTGCTGATATGGTCTGGGAGCTCTTGTGGAGCTTACTTCATGTCTGTCAAATGAGACGATGGTACTAGAGGGGTATCTGAGGGCCAGGTGAGAGGTTCCTTACATGTGTGAAACCATTCATACTCAAGGGTACTTACCGGGGTAAAGGAAAGACCAGAAGGAAGCTACAGAGTTTTAAGTAAACCCCTTTGCATTAAAAAAAATTTTTCATTTAGTCATAACAAACAAACAACCAGGGTGTGGATATTTATTTCTTTGTGGTCAGAGGTGACATTTTTATTTCCGTCAAAATTGTCTCCGCTGTTAAAGGCATTCGAAATATGATAAATAGGTAACAGGCTAGCCTATTACTTGTACTTTATTTTATTGGAATCTCTCTCAGTGTCTTTGTCTTAGTATCTGTCTTTCTAATTCTGTCTCAATTTCTCTCTCTCTCTCTCTCTCTCACACACACGCACACACACACAATTTTGTTTTTGTTTGCTTATTTGTTTGTTTGTCTTTTTAATTTAGGAAGAAGTCAAGTAGAGAAAGGATCATGCAGTTTAATGGAAAAAAACAATGAAGTAATGTTCAGTCTCAGCTCCGGTACCGGCTTAGCTATGGTGTCCTAGACCACGTTATGTATCTTGTCCTTTCTCAGTGTCCTCTCCTGCAAAGTGGGAGGTTATAACCAATAAGTTTATCTCATATGTCATTGAATACTATAGGAAGGGGTATACCAGTATAAGAGTACACCAGTTTAAATGGCAGGCAATTATTAGTCCTACACCTACTTCGGGACCCATTACTCCATAATATAAAATTTTGAGGGTCGATCATCCATTAAAGAGCATGAGTTCAGTGCCCGTTGTCATGGAGATAGGCAACTGTCCACATTTTAAAAAGAATTGGTTTCAACTTGTACCTTTTGTTCTCATAAGAATTATCTATGCAGAAGGAGGTCAATCCCAGTATCAATTAAACTGGGTAGAATGGATTCTTGATGTATATAACATGGTACTAATACCAAAGAAGGGACTGAAGTTTTAAGTGCTTAGAACTTTGGTTTCAGAGGTCACTTAGTTCAATTTGCTGGCCTGGGTATTTGCTCCCTCTGAGAAGGAAGCCTTGCTGGATTCTTTAGCCTCTGCTTGATGGGAAACTCCCACCACCTTCCAGCAGCTTTTTGGAATTTAGAACAATTCTGACAAATCATGTTAAAGGGGAACTTCTTATATCCCTGTAATTTTCATCCATTAGTTTTAGTCCTGCCCCCTGAATACACAGAATAAGGCTGTTTGAAGAATGAAGTCAAGTTCCCTGGGGTCCTTGCTTTTCTCAAAGAAATGGCCTTAGATTCTACAATTGTTCCCTCTAGGGCAAGGTTCCATATTCCCTATCGTTCTGGCTACTCTCTTCTTTCCAGATGCTGGTTTGTCTAGATCCCTCCTAAAGTGTGCTGCCAGGAAATGCCCCACGGAGTATTTTGTGGAGGTCTGACCAGCATAATCACTTCCATCATTTTCTCAACACTGTTCCTCTTCATGCAGCATAAACTGGCATAAGCATTTCTGACAGCATCAAATCCTTTCCTTTTAGTGATTGCCTTGGCACAGGCAGCACACTTCCACTCGGCCAGAGTGAGAACAAAAGATGCAGTAGAGTCTGGCGGACCTGGGCACCTTACAGAAGAGGATAGGCTGGGGATGTGAACAGGGGAGAGGACAGAGTTAGAGACGTGGAGCTTTAAGTGTGGCTTGGTTGGGGTGCTTAGGAAGGGAAGGTTTAGAATTGAGAGATAGCTAATTTGGGGCTGAAAACAAAATTTTTTTTTTAAGTGAGGAGGTTGGAAAAGTAATCAGATCCTACACTGGATCTCATTCAATGGCAGCTGCTACCTGCAT
Organism: Rhinolophus hipposideros; assembly: GCF_964194185.1. Taxonomy (NCBI): domain Eukaryota; kingdom Metazoa; phylum Chordata; class Mammalia; order Chiroptera; family Rhinolophidae; genus Rhinolophus; species Rhinolophus hipposideros. The sequence goes on along the minus strand of NC_138048.1, from coordinate 52,601,600 downwards.
AAAGTAAGGAAGACTTCAAGGAAATAAAAGTTGTTTGGAAAAATCCAGATGTCATTGCATTGTATGTTTCAATGATGTGGTAGCCAGCCTCCAATATGGCCCCTAGTGATTCTTTCCTCCTTTGTATTATACTCTTCAGGGGGATATTATACTCTTCAGGCGAATAGGATATGGTGGAAATGAGAGTGTGGTTGCCGCCTTGCTCTCTTGGGTCACTTGCTTTGGAGGACATCAGCCACCATGTCACAAAGACACTCAAACAACCCTACAGAAAGATCTTCATGGTGAGAAACAGGCTTCCTGCCAACAGTCAGCATCAACTTACTAGCTATGTGAGTGAGCCATGTTGGAAGATTCTCCCTTAATCTAAGCTCAGGCTTTAGATGACTGCAGCCCAGATAGACATCTTGACTGCAATCTTTTGAGACCCCAAGCCAGAACCATCCAGCAAAGGTCCTCCTGAATTCCTGACCCACAAAAACTGTGAGATAATGTTTATTGCTGTTTAAGTTACTAAGCTACTAAGTTTTTAGTGACAGATTTGAGGACTTCGTTATGTAGCTATAGATAGCTAATACAGATGGATAGAAAAAAGGAATGGGAAGTAAAGGCCCCTCACATTAGGCTGGGACTTGTCTTGGCCCCTAAAGGTGGAACAAGCAGGTAGCTTCATTTTTACTTTTGGATACTGCTGACAGCCCCGTGGGGCTAGAGGATGACAAGAACGGGCATCGTGCCTTCTTGTCTCTTCTTCCTTCCTCCCCCATTTATTTTTAGGGAAGGACTAGGAGGACATTGAAAACTCACACAAATTTTGTTTTTGGCTTTTCAGTGGCTCCTGGAAAAAGCTGCACTGGCCTTCATCCATTTCTTACTAGGCTGTGGGGTCCTTGAGAGCATGGCTTGGATCTTATTTATTTAAGATATTATCTCTGCGTTGCCTAGCAAGTGAACATTTGTGAGCAATGAATGATGTTAAGGAGAAGGGCAAAATCCCTTCCTCTGTTTCCTGAATTCTGAAGATTCCATTCTTAGAATACAATCACAGTTCATCAATGAAATCTTGATAATAATAGTATGCATGGCACCAGCCATTTTCACTATTAAAAAAACCCATTTCACTATTTCAAAAATCCCTCTTTTTAAGCTCCTTGTCTTTAGGAGCTTCCTTTCACTTTTCCAATCCCATTTCTTCTATGAAATGTTGCTTGATGGCACTATACCAACATACCACCGTCAAGTTGCCCCAAAATCACAGTGGAAAGAGCCCGGAATGGAACTAGGAGACCTACTTTGGGGCTGCTGTCACTGATTAGCCTGTATGTCCCTGGGCAAGTTGCTTCCCCTCTCTGGATCTCAGTTTCATTATCTTAAACAGGGTGGGTCTAGTGGGTTCTCACAAGTTAGAATTTCAAGGTGCAATCCCAAAGTGAAACTAGTGGTCAGTATACTTCTGAGTAACCGTTAATGGTTACAGTACAAGGTTCCTCAGACTTCCTTTTTATTCCCAGGATATGGCCTCGGTGAAAGGCTGTCGGGTTTACTGGGAAGAGCCTTTCGGTTTTGAAAGACACGATCTCCGTGTTTCCAGTTTTGTCGCTAACTGTGGGTGACCTTGGGCAAATTCTTCTGTCTGGATCTCAGAGCAGGGAGGTCCCTGTTATCTAGAAGGGGCTCAAGGACCTGGGCAGTGACTTGGAGAGCTTTCCGCCAGATTCTTTCCCTAACCTGGGTAGCTCGGCCCCTGCACGGGGTCCTGGCCCGCCCGCAGTCCCGCTCCGAGGTGCAGCGAGGCGAGTGACGGCGGCGGAGCTTCCGAGGAGGTGGCTACAGGTGAGTTCTTAAAGGGGCCGCCTGAGCTCTGTAACACCTGAGACTTACGGCGAGGCAGGTGTCGCAGGCAAGGGGGGAATGAATGAATGGGAGAGGGAAAGAAGGAACGAAATTTTCTCTTCCCATCATTAAATGTATTCATGCTTTGAATGAATCACTTAGACTTAAAACTCCTCTAGTAAAACCCTCAAACTCTTATCAATCTTCTTATTTTACGTGCCCTTCTTTAATTCAACCCCCCCAAACCTTTTACTGAATAAAGAGTAACTTTGAAAAGATCGGTACAAAGTAGAACACAGTGCAGAGATGGTACCCCCCCCCCAAAACGCCCCCCTGGCGCCCTTCCTAGGCCCCACCCTCTCGCGCCCCTAACGTGGGTGGCGCAGTCAACTCCACCCCCAGACCGCTTTTCTTGGTTGGGGATCCAAGCCTCGGGGTGCCAGGCACTTTCTCCTGACGCGGAGTTGAAAGCAGCACGTGTTTAGTGGGGTAAAAGGGTGTCTCGGGATGTGCGTCTCGGATCCGGTATAGGTGAAGTCACGTCTGTGACTTCAGACACTCCGACCTTCCCGGGCCTGGCTGGCGGCTCGCTCGGAACCGAGGACACCCCGGTGGGCTAGGGCGAGGTGAGGGCGGGCTCAGCCAGGGCCATCCCAGACCACCTGTAGAGTCCATGTGTCACTCCTTTGTCCTCAGAGCGTCTACGGCGGCGCCCCTTTAAGAGACGGGGATCACTTGGGATGCTCCGCTGGTCCCCGTCCGCGTTCCCCAGCCCCCTCCCGGCCCTCCTCCCTTTTCCAACCCCAAGGTAGCAGCGCTGAGAGCCCGGGGCTCGGCGCGAGCCGCCTCCTCACTTCCCATTGGCTGAGAGCGCCGGGAAAGCGATCACGTGGGGGCGCGGCCATCCAGCCCCGGGGCCGCCATCTTGGCGGAAAGTTTGGGGGGAGAGCGGTCGGGGGCGCCGAAGGAGGCGAGGTTCCGGGGGTGGGGCGGCCAGGAGGGAAGAGGGCGAGCGGGCTAGCTGGCTGCGGCGAGTGAGGAGGCGGCGGCGACCTCGGCCGGGGAGGAGGAAGAGGCAGTGGGGGTGCGGCCGCCGAGGGGAGCTCCTCCCCCGTTCCCTCACCCCTCTCAGCTCAGCTCCTGGCCCCGGGCGGGGCGGGGGGACGTGGAGCGGAGCAGGGCGGGGGAACCGCCCCGAGTGGGATCGCGGCGCACCCCAGCTCCGAGCGCACGCCGCTCTCGGGAACTTTGTGGCGGTGCCGCAGGTGTGGGGGCCCGCGGAGGTGTGCATGTGGGGCACCAGGGCGTCGTGGAGCGCGGCCGCTGCCCTGTCCGGCCCCCGTTGGAGTCGCCCGGAGGAAGCGAGCCGGGAGAAGGACAAGCGAGAGGTAGGGGCCCGGGCAGGGCGGGCGGATGAGCCCCGCCGGTCCCTTCGCGGAGCGCTTTACAGCCTCCGCTGGCGCAGGGGGCTGAGGGTCGGAGCGCCTCTTCCCTCCTCCTGCCCCCTCCCCGCCGGTAGCAGGTGGGGAGTGTGCATGCTTCTGCCGGGGGAGGGGTGGCCCCGCGTCTAGGCACTGGGTGCCCTTTGGAGAGGGGGCAGCTTTCGAAGACAATTTGGAAGCCGACTTCTGCCTGCGCTTAATTTGCAGAGAGGTACCCACCCCTAGGTAAAAGCTTGTCTAAATTGACTGACACTGAGGACCTTCCTTTCACTTGGGAAAACTTTGCCAGGTGAGCTTTTCCAATACGGCGGGGAGTTTTTCGATTTGAGATGTAGGGGGGAATCCTAGTTGAACCAGGATTGTGTTCTCTTCTTTAGTTCTTTTTTCCTTTCTGTTTTGTGTTTTGAAAGGTGTGTACTCTCTTCCTGATTCTGGAGAAAAATGCCGGTCCGGAAGCAAGGTGAGAATTTATTTCGGAGATCTCTTGTGGATGTCACTTGCTTTTCTGTATGTCTTTTTCTTTTCTCATTGCTTGTGTTTTAAAAGTGTTTGTGGAACTCGGATGAGATGGCACAGTGCTAGCTAGCCTTACTACTTAGGGAATCGAAGCCTCACGTCATTCAGAAGATGGAAACACCTGTATGTTTGTCAAACTTTTTACCTTGGCGTCTCTCTAGTGATTATCGAGAGGCAATTTTTTCCCCTCAGAAATGTGTTTAAAAACTCTGAATTGGTGTTTTAATATTTCACTATCATTCTTACTAAACACTTTTGTGAGCAAATGTGGAACTGGCTAACAGCTAGTATTTTGAAACATTTAAGCTTTGGATTATAATGACCAATTGTAGATAATCTGCTTTTGCATATCAGATCAGCTGAAACTATGTTACTAATACTTTTATCAAATTATCTTTTATTGTCTACCTACCAGACATTTATTACAAACTACTCACCTTCCTCCTTTTTCTACTGTGACATGTTTAAATTTTTTTTGGATCATTCTAGGGAATATGTGTATACATGAACATAGTAACATCTATTGACGAGAAGGATTTTGGGTACTATTTAGATGTTTTACAGAATCATTTGCTACATAGCTAGTGTGTAATACTTTCTTGTAAATATATAAGTTTAATCAGACTCTATTTTTCTTCTCAGATACCCAGAGAGCATTGCACCTTTTGGAGGAATATCGTTCAAAACTAAGCCAGACTGAAGACAGACAGCTCAGAAGTTCCATAGAACGAGTTATAAACATATTTCAGAGCAACCTCTTTCAGGCTTTAATAGGTGGGAATTAAAATTTTATTTGTGACCATTATGTGTCAGCTAGGTTTAATGCTCCTCTGAATTTGTTTATTTAAGACTTAAGACAGTGATGTACTTGGTTCTCTGTGAGGCATTCAGTAACTTTAACATCCAGTGAGTTGCATATTTTGATAGGCCAATATCCTTTTCCAAAATATCTAAGAACTGAAAAAGCTTTCAGTATGATTATTTCAGTCCTAGAAAACAATATTTCACATCCTAGCATTAACAACTAAAAGAGGGACTGGTTACAAAAATGTTTCCAAACCCAAAAGGTTAGAACTGAATAACTGTTAGCTTGTTTCTGTGACTTGAATTTCTTTGGAGTGCCTGAAAATGTTTGAAGAGTTCTGCTATGTTTAAGAACATTCGTTACATTAACATAGACTTCTGTTTAAACTGGGAGTCAGAATTTTAGATCTGGAAAATGGTCTTAGAGATGATTTTGTCCAATCTTATTTTATAAACAAGAAAATTGAAACAGTTTTATTCTTAACTGTACCTTAAATTTGAGATGGTGCATTGTTTTAAAGGAGAACTGGACAAATAGTTATAAGTCCTGAATTCTATTCCTGACATTGTCATTAATTAAATAACATTATACAAATCATTCAATCTTTTCTAGGTCACTGTACTATGTGGGTGCAATGCAACAGTGGTTACTAAGCCTTTTTTCAAAGTAGTCAGATCCTTTTTTAAAACAAAATCTCATATTTTGTAACCAATCCCCATTATAAAAATGGGGTGATTTATCTCTGGCCTCTCCTCCAGGTGCCTCAAAAAGTGTGCGAACCACTGAAGTAGAAAATTTGTCCCCTTCAATTCTAAGAATGAAGTACTTTTTTAATTAGTTATTGACTCTATAACATATTAAAATAGGACGTATGCTTCATTGAATTACAGTTGTTTCCTCAGTAACTTCCAAGGAGATATGGCTTACATATATCTGTTGATAAAATAACTTTTGATATGATTTAAGGACTACCTTTAACTTAGTGTACTCTGTCAAAGAACTTATTGGTAAATTGATACTTTCTACTAAATTTGTTTTAGAATTAAAGAAGATTTTAAAGAAGACCACTCAAAACACCTGAACAATTAAAAAAATGTAACATTATAAACTTGAAAAAAACATTTGCAAGAATAGAGAGAACAGTATAATGAACTGCTATATGTGCCTGTCACCCATCTTTAAAAATTAGCAAGATTTTGCATTTTTTGTTAAACTGATGGGCACCTTTTACATCGTAATTGCTAAGCTCTAATGTTGAAGGTCCAAATGGGTGATCAAATTGGATTCTTCTGAAAAAACAACAAAAGAAGGGGAAAAAGTCATTTTTAGTTATTTGGTTTTCTAAATCAAAGTTAAACTTAGGAATGTTTAGGAAAAAAATACGTCCTTGTTTACATATAGATGTAGAGTTAGATACAACAGTCTTCCTCTGTGGAGTCTGCAACTTAAGAAAATTAAATGGTGTGTGAAGTAACCAAACAATCTATGATTCTTAGATTTCTTTATAGACAAGAGGTAGATTTCCTATGTTTGGAGGAATTTTTTTACATATTCTTCCTTGTCTGTTTTGAATGTGTTTATTTTTTTTAAGTTTATTGGGGTGATAAGTGTTAGTAAAGTTACATAGGTTTCAGGTGTACAATTCCGTAATACGTCATCTATATATCACATTGTGTGTTCACCACCCAGAGCCAGTTCTCCTTCCATCACCATATATTTGTATCTATTCTTATACATAATTGAATTCTAGTAGTTTTCTAATTATTAAGGTTGTATTTGTGAATCTTGTTTGTCCTGTATAATTTCATTGGTTGTGAATTTACTTTGATATTTAGATTAACTTATATTGTTTTATGGGATGTGGTATCAGATTTTGGTGTATGGAAAGTAATAGATTTTAGGAATTTTGAAGCAGGTAAACTTAGTGGAGGTGTTTGTATGTTTATATCCTGTAATTGAATTGTTGACACTACTAAATAAATGCGTTCTGTTGTGTTTGCTGAAATTGGGTTAATTTATTAGCCTTTATTACTTTTCTTAGTCTGAAAATTTTTAGGTCAGTAAGATTTTCTTTTTCCTCTGCACCTGCTCCATTGTTTTTGACAGTGTGAGAATGTACTCTATACTTGTAAGTCGCCCTAAACTATACCAGAATCCATTGTTTTTATAGCGTGTGCTGAAAAATCCTGGATTAACTGTTTTTCCCTTTACTCGGTGGCACTCTGTCCTCCGAGCTGCTATATGGACCATTGGATTAAAGGAGACATGGGTCTTGACCATCTGAGTTGTTCAGAAATCGTTTGGTGCTTAGGTTCTTGACTCTTGAGTTTGGAAATCATTTACTTAAGGTATAGTGAATTATCTTTTTACTTCCTTGGCATCAATTATTTATTGATTCTTTGAACTGGTAGTTTGTATTAACTGTTTTCATGCATTTAAAAAAAAGGTCAGGGGTTAAAAAAAGGTGAGGTTTGGGGTTTTGGTGTTATAGAAATGTTAATTCCCCCCACTCCCCCTGTAGTCGATAGATTATGTTTCTGGTACCTTGGGGTTGTCACTCATAGTGACAAGCATGTACATCTTGTGTTATATCAGTTCTAAGATACCAGTTTTAGGTATTTTGATATCCTTGAATTTGGGATGCATTTCATAACTGATGTATGTTGGCAGTGATTTTACATTCTAGAGGAACATGAAAGTATGGTGCATCTTCTAATTCATATCCTCAATATCTATATTCTCAATTCAATAACATGACAATCATTGTTCTAGCTCTTATGCTTGGTAGTATCCTTGAAGGATGGCTTGAAGATTAAAAAATGATTGAAAGCAGAAAAGTTTTTTTAACTTTTGAGTTTCAGCTGATAAGTTGTTTCTTTAGAGCTTAATATTTAAAGTTATATCTAAAAAAAATCCATGAGCTATATATTTGTTTAAAATTTATTACTAAATTTTAGTAATATTTATTATTACTAAATATTTATTTACTAAAATTTATTACTAAAAACATCTGGTGATCATTTTTGAATAAATTTGAGATAAAGTCTGCCTAATTTTAATCCCTGATTTAGGTGAGAGCAATTTGAAAACTTAATATATTTGATTTTATATTCTCATTTTTAAAATACTTTATTTGAAAATTTTGTGAGTAAAGCTGGGATATGGTTTGATTATAGTCGGAGTTCATGTGTTCAAATCCATAGTGGTTTGAGGTCATTTCTGATTCTTAGGTTTGTCTGGTATCTGAGATGATGACCTTGGTATTCCTCAGAGATTTCATGTCAGTCTATACCCTTGGGGTTACACTCACGGGATCAGAGGACTCATCTGCTTTTCTTGTGCACAGGAGCAAAACCTGGGCTTAGTATCAGGTTGGCTTTAAAGACTCGAGTAAGTTGAGTCATGTGATTTGTATATTGTGTCTACAATATATAACAAGCTTATTTTAATGCATCGTTTTATTTTTTATTTTTGCTTACTTCGAAATGAAGATGTCTTATAACAGTCCATTTCTGAGATTTGTTAGCTCCTACTTATCTGTTGCTATTCCACTAACTAATAGCTTCACTAACCCTTGTAAATACAGAGCGTGCCAAAAAAATGTTTACACATTTTAAGAAAGGAAAACACTGTATTAAAATTGTAATACTCAGTATATTGGGGTGTGATGTCCTGTGTATACATGTTTTTGGCACCCCTGGTATGGTAAAGGACATTTAAGTTTGTTATATTTGGTTTCAAAGGATGATTCCTTTTTTATTTTTAACTATAAAAAAATAAAATGTACCAGCTTAACCATTTTTAAATGTACAGTTCAGTAGTGTTAAGATTATTTGCATTACTGTGAAATAGTTCAGAACTTTTTCATCTTTCAAAACTGGAACTCTATACCCATTGAACAACAATTTTCTTCCTCCTCCTCCTCTCCCCAGCCCCTGATAAAACCACCATTCTACTTTCTGCATGATTTTGACTACTGTAAATACCTCATGTAAGGGGAATCATACAGTATTTGTCTTTTTGTGACTGGCCTAATTATTTTACTTAGCCTAATGTCAAGGTTCGTACATGTTATAGTCTGTAACAGGATTGCCTCCCTTTTTAAGGCTGAATAATTCTGTTGTATGTATATACCACGTTTTTGTTTATCCATTCATCCATCGATGGGTTGTTTCTATCTTTTGGCTATTGTGAATATTGCTGCTATGAATGTGTGGGTATGCAGATATCTCTTTGGGACCCTGCTTACAGTTCTTTTGGCTATATACCCAGAAGTGGGATTGTGGGATCATATGGTAGTTATATTTTTAATTTTTTGAGGAGCCACCATACTGTTTTCCATAGCAGTTGCATAATTTTACAATCCCACCAATAGTGCAGAAGGGTTCCAATTTGTTTACACTCTTGCTGATACTTGTTATTTTCAATTTTCTTTGCAGTGGCTATCCTAATGGATGTCAGGGTATGACTTTTTTAGGTGTGTGTGAAAAGTAATAATGTCTAACATTTATTGAGCTCTTTCTATGTGCTAATATAAGTATCAGTTATCATAATCCTATGAAGTGTATATTCACCTATGAGCTGTATATTCACCTATGAGGTGTATATTCACCTATGAGATGATTATACCATTTTATGGGTTAGAAAACTGAGGCACTGAAAGATGACGTCTTCTGTCCAAGGACCCTTAGGTACCAAATTGTGGAGCTAGAAATTGAACTCAGCAAATCTGAGTCCAGAGCCTCTCCTCACTGTCAACCATTAGGATGTTCTTTATCAAAAATTGAATGTTTTAATGTGATAAAGAACACTAACAACAAGCATGTTTAACATACCGTGTTTCCCCAAAAATAAGACCTAGCTGACCATCAGCTCTAATTCGTCTTGTGGAGCAAAAATTAATATAAGACCCGGTCTTATATCAAAATAAGACCGGCTATAATGTAATATAATATAATACTAGGTCTTATATTAATTTTTGTTCCGAAAGACACATTAGAGCTGATGGTCTGGCTCGGTCTTATTTACGGGGAAACACGGTAGATATTGATCTGTAGGGCCAGTGGTATTTTTTTAAAAGTTTACTTTGAAGGAGAATATGGTGGAATTTACACATTTTGAAAAGTGTATTGGTAATCAAAGTTTGTAGACTTGCAGCTATAATGGTAAATGTCAGAATTTCTTAGATTTTTTATGGCTTATTATTGGTCCCAGTGATGCTATAGTTTAGTCTGTTGCTAACTGTGTGTGTGTGTGTGTAACTTTGCTAACTTTGCAGGCTAGGTTTGAGAACACATAAGACGATATGGATTGTATTATTGGCTAAAACATGGAATTGAAGGAAAATTTTATTAATTTTTCAGTTGGTGGTTTTGATTGAATTAGATTACTTGCTAATAGTATTGCTTACTACTCCTCTGATGCAGTGCTTATTGAATCTGGTTGAATTCTCTTTAGAACCTTGTAATCACAGAGCTGTAAAAGCACCTATAAATATTTCTTCTAGTTTAAGCTATTTCATAAATGTAGGGTTATATTTTCCCTACTAAATATTTCCTCTTCTAATTATTTTTCCAGTACACCGGTCTTGGCCCAGGTGTTGCATTTAGTTGTCACGTGTCTTTAGTCTCCTTTAATGTGGGCACATTTCCACAGCCTTCCTTTGTCTTTTATGATATTGACATTTTTGAATAATACAGTTCCCCACCACTCTTTTTTTAATGTAATGTTTCTCATTTGGGGTTTGTGTTTTGTTTGCGGGAATTCCCACCCGTTCTCAGGAATTTTTTTCACTTTCCCGTTCCCGAATCCTGAGATACAAACTGTTTTCTGTTCTCCATGATGAATCATTTCTACAAAGTGATGGCCGATACTACCAACCACCTGGGTTCAAGGAGCCGATTTTCCCGTTTCCTGGGAAACGGGGTTCGGGAATGGGAAAGCGAAAAAAATTCCTGAGAACGGGCGGGAATTCCCGCCTGGAAACCCTATTTGCTTGTGTTTAGATTCAAGTTATATACTCGTATTCTTTAGGGTTCTGTATATCCAGAGGTATACGATATCTTCTGTCCTTCATTGGTGATGTTGATTTTGATCACCAAATTAAGTTGTTATGTGATTTCTCTACTCTATAGTCACTGCTTTTCCCCCTTGCATATTGTAAGCAATATGTGGGGGACACAGTTTAACACCATGCATGTTTCCTTCTTTTTAGCAAAACTTCCACCTAGAATTTAGCATTCATTGATAATACTTGGCCTGAACCAGTTTTTACTATGTGAAAATGACAGTTGAAAAATGACAGTTTTGTAACAGCAGTAATTCTCTACATTTTCCAGTTAATACTTGGCATTTTACTGTAATTAAAAGCCCTCCCATCTCTCTCTCTCTCTCTCTCTCTCTCTCTCTCTCTCTCTCTCTCTCTCTCTCTCTGTGATTGATAATTTATTATCATCCTTAATAATTTTGGTGCTCAGATCGTCCCAGGTTTATCTAGTGGGAGCCCTCTCAAGCTTGCTCCTTTGTCCTTATGACATGCCCCCATCATTTTTTTAGTACTTCCTTTCTTTTGACATAACAAGATTTTCCAGGTTCATCTTGTACATATCTGCCCCAGCGTTGGAATCAGCCATTTCTGAGAAGCTTTGTTCCTTTTGATACACACCTTGTTTTAAAGAATATGCATGTGAATATTAGTCAAATAGTAAACTGTTGAAATAATTTATTTTTGGACACTGGCTTGATATTTTTCCCATTTCTAGTGTGAAACACAAATTGTAATACTTTAAAATTTTATATGATCTTTTTCTTTGGGGATCAAAATGGCTATTTAAATGTACATTGGCTTAGAAGAAAGCTGTGTGTCTGTGCTGGAGTAGATTTTACTAGTGTATGTTTTAGTTAATAAAAACATTGTACTTGCTTTTAGTCAATTAACTGATACAATTTTTTCCTCTGCAATGGCAGGTTATATTTCAGTGTTTATTCAGCCTTCTGTCCTTCCATAGGGTGAATGTTCAGTTCAGAATGTTATTCTTTAAACACACACACACACACACACACACACACACACACACACACACACACACTTTCATTTTGCAAAACAAACTTCCCACCACAAGTAAAACAGAATTATTTCCTACATTGGGATTGATATTTAAAATTATCATGTAAGGTGAAAAAAATCACATCAGATTAAAATTATCCATGAAAATCCTTCAGGAATTTAACATTGTGCCTCATTAACTACAATTATTTTTTTCCTCTAGTGAAATGTAATAATTGTTTCTTGAGTTCAGCAACAGATGAAGTAGTAGTTGGCTTGTCAAATAGTGACCTCTTGTATTAAAAGCATATAATTCTAGAATCATACTCAGCACAGTTAAGATATAGAGATATACTCACATTATGAGAGGCACCTGAAAATGGACAGTACCCAAGGGAACAATCTTCTCCCTTCTAATTTTTTGTTTGTGACATTTACTTACTGGGTGGACTGATATGTAGAATTGCCCCTTTTTTTGGTGGAGGGAAGTGCTGCAGTTGGGTTTAAGGGCATATAATGTGATTTCTCTGTGCTATACACATTAACTATTTTTATACTGCAAAATTTATTATTGGATGTCTTTCCATTTTAATAGATTTGTACCATTTTAAATGACTGTTTACACTGTATAGATTTATTGTTGTTTTATTAATGATTTTCTAGGAGCATTTAGGCATGTACTTTTTCTGAACTATAAACAGCATTGCATTTGTATATGCCTCTTTTTTCTACATTCTTTATTATGTCCTTTGGATAAATTCCTAGAAATGAATTGCGTGGTAAAGGGGATGTGCATTTTAAAAAAGCTTTTGATTTAATTTGTTAAATTACCCTTAGAAATGTCATATCAATTTAATTTTTTTAGGCAGTATGGGGAAGAATGACTAATTCACTATACCTTAAAAGACAGAGTATTATCCATCTTTTTAATATCTTCTACTCTGATATGTGGAATATACTTTTAGCCATTTTGATGTTTTATTGTGTATTTCTTTGATTAAAGAAATAACCAATGATGTAAGAATTTTCTTACATCATTTATTTTAATTTCTTTTGTGAATTACTTGTTCCTGTCATTTGTCCCTCCAACCACCTTTTTTTCCTTTCTTCTTAGAGGTATAAAATCTATGTTAGAGATACCAATTCTGCCATGTAAGTTGCAACTAGCTTCCTTTGTCATTTATTTTTAAACTTTGATTTTTTTAACATACAGATATATTTATGTATAGTTAGATTTACCATTGTTTTTGTACTTTGTGCCCTTGATATCATGCTTAGAAAGGCTTTCCTATCCCCAAGATTATAAAAACATTTACATATGTTTAAATTCTTTCATGGCTTCTATTTTTAGCATTTAAATCTTTAATACATGGGAAAGTATTTTGAAATAGTTTGAGATTGCTTTTTAAAATATACATCTGTTATTCCCTTATACATTTTACTCCCTTATATATTAGTATACTCCCTTATATATTTTCTTAAATTATTAGACTTTAATTTTTCAGCAGTTTTAGGTTTACTGAAAAAATTGAGTGGAAAGTACAGAGTTCCCACAGCATCACCACACCTCTCACTCCCATTTTCCCTTGTTATTAACATCTTGCATTAGTGTGGTACATTTGTTGCAGTTGGTAAGCCAGTGTATTAGTATATTGTTAGTGACTGAAGTTCGTAATTTAAATTAAGGTTCACTCTTTGTGTTATCAATTGATAAACTTGACATACACCTTTGTTGCTTTGACATATTTCCACCATTATAGTATCATGCAGAATAGTTCCACTGCCCTAAAAATTGCTTGTGTATTCCTGTTCATTCCTCCTCCCTCCCCCACAACCCCTGGTAACCAGTCATCTTTTTACTGTCTCCATAGTTTTGCCTTTTCCAGAATGTCATATTGGAATCACAGTATGTAGCCTTTTCAGATTGGCTTGTTTCACTTATCGATATGCATTTAAGGTTTTTCTGTCTTTTTCATGGCTTTATATATTTTTATATATATATATATATATATATGTATGTATATTTATATGCATTTTTTATATATCTTTTTTTAAAGACTTCGTTTTTAAGAGCAGGTTTAGGTTCATAGCAAAACTGAGAGAAAGGTACAGAGATTTCTGATATACTCCCTGTCCCCACACATACATAGCCTCCTCCATTACCAACATCCCCCATCAGCGGGTGCATTTATGACAGTTGATGAACCTACATGAGCACATCGTTATTATCCAAAGTCCATAGTTTACCTTTATTTTATAGGTTTGGAAAGATGTATAATGACATGCAATCACCATTATAGTAGCATACAAAGTAATTTCACTGTCCTAAAAAGTCTTCTGTACTCAGTAGCCTGTTCATCCCTCTCCTACCTCCAACCCTTGGCAATCACTTTTTATTGTTTCCGTAATTCTGCCTTTTCTAGAATGTCGTATAGTTGGAATCACACAGCATGTAGCCTTTTCAGATTGGCTTCTTTCACTTAGTAATATGCATTTAAGGTTTCTCCACATCGTTTTATGGCTTGATAGCTCTGTGTGTGTGTGTATGTGTGTACTGAATGATACTGCATTGTCTGGATGTCCCATGTTTTGTTTATCCATTCACCTATAGAAGGATAGCTGGGTTGCTTCCAAGTTTTGTCAATTATGAATTAAGCTGCTACAAATATCTGTGTATAGGATTTTGTGCAGACACTTAAATTTTCAACTCATTTGGGTAAATACCAAGGAGTGCAATTTCTGGATTGTATGGAAAGTGTATTTAGCTTTGTAACAAACCACCAAACTGTTTTCCAAAGTGGCTGTGCTATTTTGCATTCCCAGCATCAATGAATGTGAGTTCCTATTGCTCCGTGTCCTCGCAAGCATTTGGTGTTGTCAGTGTTCTGTATTTTGGCCGTTCTAATAGGTATACAGTGGTATCTCATTGTTTTAATGTGCATTTCCCTGATGACATACGTGGAGCATCTTTTCATGTGCTTATTTGCCATCTGTGTATCATCTTTGCTGAGGTGTCTTTTAAGGTTTTCTTAATATATTTTTCCATTAAATGTTATTTTCTCATAGATAAGAGATGTTGCCTATATTATGTTAAATTATTACACATTGAGTGTGTTTATTAGACTTCCTACTCTGATCATGATTTAGTACTGCCTTATTTCTTTAGTTTGAGAAATGTTTCATGATTTGTGAATTTCTCTGTTTAGGGTGATGTCAGTTATCACTAAAAGCTAGAAAACTTTGACTCAGCCCCTTTTGAGATATTTTTGGAATTCTGTACATTTTTTATTTCCAGTGATTGCAAACTTTGAATTCTAGCAAGAAAATAACAAAGGTAAATGACAACTTTTTACTTAAAAGAAAATTTTAGTTAGAATTGAGAATTCTGAAATATGTGATTTTAGAGATTTCAAAAAATATACATATTTTTGTAATAGATAAGAATGATTCTCTCTGTTCTATTGGGCTGGTTGTGTTCAAGTTTAATTTTTGAGCATTTTTTCTGTTGTACATATTGTAGTTTTGTGAACTTATAATTTAGATCTTTGTTCAGGAACTGCACTTGTGGGAAAAATGAAGAATAGAGTGAGAAAACTGATCCAGTTGGTTCAACAAAATTAATGTTTTTAATTGTGAATTAAATAAAGGATAGTTTTTCTCTAATACACGTTTCAGTATTCCTGCATTTTCTTGTTTTCTCTTCTTGCTTGTTTTAGTGTATCAGTATTTGCAAAGGAAATAATTTTTTCAGAATATTAAATAAAAATGTAATCAGTTATTTTAATTGCGTGTAATATATCTATATCTATCTATCTAACTGGGTAAGCTATATGGATTTTCAGATGAGTATGAAGTCACTCTTGTCTATTAAATGGCAATCGTTTTGGCTACTCCTGTATTCTCCCATTTTCTTTACATTTTCATAGTAAAGATTTAAGTGTAGAGTTGAACTCAAGTTAAGTGTTTGCATAGGTTTATTAAAGGACTCTCATTTTACAATGGTTAGTAAAGTTGGCAATTCCTGATAACATAGTATTGAGAACTGTGATTACTGAAATGTTACTTTGCTGAGGTTACATTTTCTTTCAAAGTATATCTATTTTAATATAATTATGAGTAGCCCTATTATTGACATTGGATTTTGAAATATATAAAATGACTTATATAAACCAGAATTGAGAAATTTTCAATGCCTGTGAAAGAGGTGGTTAATTTAATTTTCAATTTTTTGAATAGTGTTAGAAATTAAAAATAAATGTATGCTTAGGTTTCTGTAGTACTTTAAATTTAAACATCAATTTTTTTATAGAAACTTACTTTTTAGATGTTTTAAATTGGAAAACTTCAGGTGTTATATAATTTTTTCCATCTCTCCAAAACATTATTGTTTTATCATATCTCTTCGTTTAATTCTTTTATTCTTCTTCCCAAACATATTCACTCCATTAGTATTCATTGAATGTCTTAAGTGTTCAAAGTAAACTTATTCTTTTTTTCATGAAGTTGGTCTTTGAGAATAACTTGGATTTTAAGAGTTTGGCATGTTAAATAGATTTTCAGGAAATAGAAATTGGAATAAAGCTAAGATTTACTGTGTTTGTTTTTGTTTTTTCTTTGATTTCTATTTGTGTAGTAACTTCCGTTTTACTTTAGGCCAGATATCTTGTGGAATTCAGTAATAAACTCCCCAGTTTAGAATACTTTAAATATTTTGAATCATAGAATGTTATTTTGTAAAAATACTTGTCACAATAATTTTCTTTTGCTAAATCTTTTTTGTTACGATCAGTGATACAATTCTCTTCTGACATGTAAAATGTAGATTAACTGTGAAGAACAAGGACTGCTGATAGCACTTGAAATATAAAATATATGTACTTTGGACTCATAAGAACAGTTCAATCTGTGAGTGCAATTTTTGCAGGAGGTGCCCATTTTTATTAGGTGCACCTTGAAAAATCTTGACTGATACAACTGAACGAATTGTAATGGAGACATAGTTTCTGAAAAAGTGTTACATTGCTCGTCTCTATAGTCACGGGGCACCCAAATTGTGAAGTGTGGTAGACAAATGAAATAGAATATATGAACTATGGAATGTTAGTCAAGATGAGATATTGGTTAAGATTAAAGATGTGTGTGTGTTTGTGTGTGTTTTTCTTTTTAAAGGAAAGTGATAACTGTGACAGACTGTCATACCAAAAACGTCACCATACTGTATTGTGTGTGTTCTGTTAACATGTGTTAACAGAAATATTTTAGTAGTTCTGCAAATGGTTTTAGGTAGCCAAGTATGATAACTAATCTATTTTTAAGTTGTATATTATCTGGCAGTATCAGTTATTCTGACCCCAATAAGAAACAAAGATATCTAAGTAGCTGAAATAGATATTATAAAACTCATGTATTAAATCCCATGCACTTTACTCATGTAAGGTCCCCTAGACTCTCACTCAGCTTGTTTTTTTTAAAATGTGATTGTGATTTACGTAAAATAAAATTTACCATGTTTAAGTGTACAGTTCAGTGGTGTTAAGTGCATTTCCATTGTTGTGTAGTTATCACCACTATCCATCTCTAGTACTTTTTCATCATCTCAAACTGAAACTCTGTACCAGTAAACAGTAACTCCCCATTCCTGCCTTACCCTCGTCCCCGGTAACAACTGTTCTTTCTGTCTCTATGAATTTGACTATTTTAGGTACCTCATATAAGTGGACTCATAGAGTATTTGTCCTTTCATGACATGCTCACTTAGCATAATGTCTTCAAGATTCATCCGCCCAAGTTGTAGAATGTATCAGAATTGCATTGTTTTTAAAGGCTGGATAATATTGCATTGTTTGCATATTCCACATTTTGTTGATTACCCATTCATCTATTGATGTACATTTTAGTTGCTTTCCCCTTTTGGATATTGTGAATAATGCTGCTGTGAGCACTGGTGTGCACATGCAGGCATACTTCGTTTTATTGCACTTTGCTTTATTGCGCTTCACAGATACTGCATTTCATCAACATCAGGGCAAGACCCTCCACAAGCAAAAGGATTACAACTCACTGAAGGCTCAGATGATAGTTAGCATTTTTTAGCAATAAACTATTTCTTAAGGTACATACGTTGTTTTTTAAGACATGATGCTATTGCACATTTAATAGACTACAGTGTAGTGTAAACATAACTTTTATATGCACCAGGAAAGCAAAAAATTCGTGTCACTTGCTTTATTGTGATATTTGCTTTCTTGAGATAATTGCTTTCTGGTGGTGGTTGAGAACTGGACCTGCACTATCTCCAAGGTATTCCTGTATTTGTTTGAGTCTGTACTTTCATTTCTTTTGGGTGTATACCCAGAAGTGGATCAAATGGTCATTCTATGTTTAGTATTTTGAGGAATCACCATACTGTTTTCCACAGCAGCTGCATAATTTTGTATTCCTACCAGTAATGCACAAGGGTTTAATTTCTCTACGTCCTCATCAATACTTTTTAGTTTTTGTTTTGTTGATAATAGCCACTCTAATGTGTATTTTACTCAGCTTATTTTGTCTTAAGCCTGATATAGTTAAAATAATATGGATATTTGTTTCTCTAGTCCATAGGAGCCCAGATACAGCAAATTAGAAAGGACCATTCAATAGATGAATATAAGACCTAGAATTAAGGCATTTCAATTGATAGTAGCAAGATGTGAGTGAACTTTTGAAAATTCACGTAGGGAGCACTTTATTCCTTGACCATACTAGATAGTGAAATGCTATTCTGAATTATATTAGTCTAGATCTCTGTTGTCGTCTATGGTAGCCACTAGGTACAAAGGCCATTTAAATTAATTAAACCTAAATAAAATTATAAATTCAATTGCTCAGTAACACTAATCACATTTTAAGTGCTCAGTAGTCATATGTAGCTAGTACTACCATATTGGACAGGGCAACTATATAAGATTTTTTTAAAAGATTTTATTGGGGAAGGGGAACAGGACTTTATTGGGGAACAGTGTGTACTTCCAGGACTTTTTTCCAAGTCAAGTTGTTGTCCTTTCAGTCTTAGTTGTGGAGGGCACAGCTCAGCTCCAGGTCCAGTTGCCATTGCTAGTTGCAGGGGACGCAGCCCACCATCCTTTGCGGGAGTCAACCGGCAACCTTGTGGTTGAGAGGACACGCTCCAACCAACTGAGCCATCCAGGGGCTCAGTGGCAGCTCAGCTCAAGGTGCCATGTTCAATCTTCAGTTGCAGGGGGCGCAGCCCACCATCCCTTGCGGGATTCGAGGAATCGAACTGGCAACCTTGTGGTTGAGAGCCTATGCTCAAACCAATTGAGCCATCCAAGAGGCAGCTCAGCTCAAGGTGCTGTGTTCAGTTTTAGTTGCAGGGGGCGGAGCCCACCATCCCTTGAGGGACTCGAGGAGTTGAACGGGCAGCCTTGTGGTTGAGAGCCCACTAGCCCATGTGGGAATTGAACCGGCAGCCTTTGGAGTTAGGAGCATAGAGCTCCAACCGCCTGAGCCATCATGCCGGCCCCTATATAACACTTTTATCATTGCAGAAAGTTCTTCTGGACAGCACTGGTTCAGATTTTCATTAGAAATGTTATTGAAGGGTAATATAGCAGTGTTTCTGTTAGCTAATTGTAGAATAAAAGATAACATAGAAATTTAATATTTGAAATTTGACTTACAATAACGGAAATACTAATTTTATGTAGTGATGTGTGCTACTTGAGATATTGGTAACCAATTACTCAGTACTCATTTAATGCTCCTGGGGTCATAATACTATACTAGGAGTTCTGGAGGTTTTTGTTGTTTTTGTTTTTTTGTAGGAGATCCTGTCTCGGTGTGTATATATAGATCTGTAAATATATATCTTCTACGTACATAAATATATTTATCTCTTACATATATGGAAATATGTGTCCTGCTATATAAATATACACATACTCTCACACATATATCTTCTACAAAAAAAATTCCTTAATATTTTCTGGAAAATAGTCTATATTTAAATTTCCTTCATTGGCACAATGTCTCTTAGAGCTTACCCCACAATCACACACACTAGTCAAGGCTCAGACATTGCAGTTGGTTTGCTATGGTTTTTTTTGTTTGTTTGTTTTCTTTATACAGAAAAATCCTTATGTTCAAACAATTTCTTTTCTCTTGCATGATACCGACTTTCTAAAGAAACCAGGCCAGTCATCTTGTAGAATGTCCTGGATACGCTTTTATGCTTTGCTTTTCTGGTGTTTAATTTGTTCCTCTATCCCCTGTATTTCCTGTGAACTAGAACCTGCTTAGGTTAAGACTTGTTTTAGGTTCAGGTTAAACAATTTTCGATAAGAACACTTTGTAGCTGATGCTCTGAATTTGAGTTTTTAAATTTTTTTATGATGGTTATGTGAACAGTTTTATGTAGCGATTCATGGTTTATAAATGCTTTCACATACAATTTTTTTCCTAGTAACATTCTTAACACCCTTTGTAGTAGGTTGATATTATCCTCAGTATGTAGACCTTAGTTTTATTGGCCCTTTACTTAGAAAGTTCTACAATTTCATTGGCTATTAAAACTTAAAAGGATGTTACTTTGTCTCTACTGTTTTAGCGCGTTATTAAAGGAGATACTAATCATCATACTGAGAAAGAAGTAAAGGTTACTGCATATATGTTATTATTGTGTATGATTTTGTATTGGATAATGCCCACCTTTGCTGATGAATAATAATTTTCCTCCTCTAAAAACTTAACTCAAAATTATACCAGTAGGTGAATAAAGAACTAATAGTGGTAAACTTAGACATTATGTAACTACCACTCAGAGCTTCTGAGCAGCATGAATAACCAGTGTTATTTTACTAAATTTATATAATTCCAGCTGATAGCAAAGTAACTTGATCTTCTAAGTTATTGTGTGCTACTGTAAGTAAATATGATTTCTTTTAGAGTTTGCCATATTGTTAACTGTTTGTTTCTAAAATAATATAAAATATTTAACTTTCTATTCTAAATATTGAGAGCAGATATATCTAAAAATACTTACAGTTCTTTGATTTTATTTTAACTTATTATTTTTTGGTTTTGTTTTACTTTGGTTAGAAGAGCAGTTAAGACCACATGAGGGGTTTACATTCCCAGCCTGGATGTTGGTGGTACAAAGATATAAAGTATCAGTAATGATTCATGTATGCAGAATTTGCAATAATATTCACTGCTCTTTGTTAGGAACCTGATCTTGCCATTGTGCACTTTACATGTATTACACTCAATCCTTGTAACAATTTGCAATGGTAAGAGGAAAGTTACCAGAGGTTAAGTAACTTGCCTAAACATGTAGTGAATTGGTGAAGGTGTAAGGGATTTAAACTCAGCACTGACTTTGAAGTGCATAAGGTGTGATGAAACAATATGGTGAATGTTTAAATTAAAAAAAAATTTATTGTAGTAAAAAACAAATTGAAATTAATCACCTTCAAAACACTCCCCCTCACTTCGAACACACTTATCCCATCGCTCTTGCCGCTTTCTGAAGCAGTTCCGGAAGTCCTCTTTTGTGAGTGTCTTTAGTTGCGCTGTCGTGGCTGCCTCTACGTCCAGAATTGTTTTGACTTTGGGGAAGAGACAGAAGTCACACGGTGCCAGATCCAGTGAATATGGTAAGATGAAGACACACTGTAATGTTTTTATATGACAGAAATTGCCATATATGTACCAGAAGTGATGTGTGACACGTTGCGTTGTCATGATGGAGGACGATTTATGGTGCACTTTAAAACATACCTTCTCTCAACCACTGACTGCACCGAACAAGTTGAAATTCGTCACACAATTACTAAAGTTCAAAGCACCGCTTCCTGTACTATTGAAGATCCCTGCTTTTCCATTGGATGGCTCTTGGCAGCAGCATTCACCGTATTTTGTGATCACAACAGAAAGGGTCTGTGTCACACATCGCTTGTGGTGTGGCAATTTCTGTCAAGTAAAAACACTACAGTGTGTCCTCATCCACCTTGTTCACCGGATCTGGCACCATGTGACTTCTGGCTTTTCCCCAAAGTCAAAATGATTCAGGACATCAAGGCAGCCACAACAGTGCAATTAAAGACACTCACGAAAGAGGACTTCCAGAACTGCTTCAGAAAGCGGCAAGAATGATGGGGTAAGTGTGTTGGAAGCAAGGGGGAATATTTTGAGGGGGAGCAATGGTAATATGTCTTTTACTGTAATAAATTTTGTTTTATTTAAATATTCACGGTATTATTTGATCATAGCTCATAAAAAGCCTGACTTTCACACTGTGCCCTGCAGGTCTTATGCTTGTTACATAATAAAATGAGAAAGTATTTACTGTTTAAGTGTAAGATTGGACTCGTTTTACTAATCTGGGATAAAAATTTTGCTTTTGGGTTGTATTGTTTTAGCAATGCATAGAAAATATAAATACTTTTAAATTTTTTCCCCTCACGTCTAGATATTCAAGAATTTTATGAAGTGACCTTACTGGATAATCCAAAATGTATAGATCGTTCAAAGCAGTCTGAACCAATACAGCCTGTGAATACTTGGGAAATTTCCAGCCTTCCAAGCACTACTGTGACTTCAGAAACACTGCCAAGCAGCCTTAGCCCTAGTGTAGAGGTAAGATAAAAAGTTTTCTTGAGCTGTTTTTCAGTGATCAATTACTAAGTTACTAAGGTTTTTTTTCATTTTATTAAAACGCATATTTTGTGGAAATATTTTTCAATGGAATAAAGAGGATGGGATTAAAAATAATTTTGGAAAGAAAAGCTCAGAATCTCTGGTGCCCTGTCCTAAAATGTGAATGGTTTGAGGTCTGAAATGCTTGCTTCCGACGATTAGAAACTACTTTTGCATGATAGGACCTCAGTAAGGCATCATCTGTGTGATAATTAGACAGAAATTGTACTTTGAAAAGATGGTTTTGCTCTGGGATTCTTTCTTAGAAATTAAATATAGTTTTGTAGTCCTGGGCAGTTTAGTTGCTGCATTTATCCTAAGGATTCTGTTTATTGGCCTGAAGGATTGCATTATTTAAACTCACTAGAGACTGAGCAATACATCTAAATAAAGTTCAGAGTTAGTTTCTGTATTTTTCTGTAATTAAAACTTTATGTCTTTGAGTTTACGTAACCATTTTAGTAATGTCCTTTGTTGTTAAATGTTGCTGCTGGTAGAGTTAGATATGACCTAACAGATATGAAGCATTTTGTGATGAGGATTCGATCTGAGAAACATTAGTCATTTGAAAGTGGTTGTCTGACTAAATTTGACTCTAGTCCCTTCTAGTTAGTACTAGAGAAGTACCTGGAAAATTGAATCAGCTTCTGTTTGGTGAGTAATAAATCAGGGAAAAATAGTGGTGGGAAGCAACAGACAGCCCTTTGGTAATGATACAGGAGACAGATTGTCAGTTTTCTTTTGTATTAAGTAACAATTACAGAATTTTAGAGCAGGAAAAACCAAAGAACATCTGATTGCACTCCTTCATTTTAAAGATGAGGAAACTGAGATCCAGAAGAAAATGAATGACTTAACCCAGCTTATTTGGCTAGTTTGGACAAGTTTATCTTTGGATTTCAGACCTAAGACCCAATTCACAGTTCTCTTTACTAATCCTGGTATGTACTTACGTTTCTCATTGATTAGAGATTCTAGTGTAGTATTGTCTATGTATCCTTGTTTTTCTATTTTATTATTTTCTCATCACTTTCTCTTTGGTAATTTTAATTTCCTTTCCCTTAGTTGATATGCCATTATGCTTATGATACAGTCCATTCAAATAGCTTTTAAAAATGTTAATTAGTAACACAGTTTCTGTTTCATATTATTGTGGTCCAAAATTAAAAAATTTGCTTATGTAAGAAACGTGTTAAATTTTAAGAGAATTGACTTTCTTATTTAATTGCTTACTCATTTTTTCTATTGTCTGATCTA
Organism: Rhinolophus hipposideros; assembly: GCF_964194185.1. NCBI lineage: Eukaryota > Metazoa > Chordata > Mammalia > Chiroptera > Rhinolophidae > Rhinolophus > Rhinolophus hipposideros. The sequence continues at coordinate 52,578,004 of NC_138048.1, read as the reverse complement.
TGATGTTGACCTATGATTATAAAGCCCAGAGTTCTTACAGTTGATTTGCCTTATTTTTAGATAATGGCTGGCTTACTGTAACTAGTAAAAATACGTTTTCATTAAAGTTAAATGAGTGGACAGTTCTGCAAGTGGTTAGTGGGCATTTGGTCCTGTCTAAAATGTCCAAGAGACATTTGGTCCACATGTAACTTTGTTTCTCCTATTTGTTCTGATGTGGTAAAATGAAAATTAATGCCATTTATTTTTAAAGTGATGTGATTGTGGCCTATTTTCATATATCTTTTTTTTGTTTTGTTTTTGGTATGTCTGTCCTTTGAAAATATGCCTAGTTAGATGTTTGGAATAATGTGTGCTTAATATTAATGATTATTTCTGGGTGATGGGGATTTTTTTTCTTATTTATCCTTTTACTTTTTAAAAATGATAAGTGTGTGTCATTTTTATAAAAACAAACCTAAAATAAGAGTGAATTACTTTTGGATTATAAGGAAGAGTAATTGAAAGAAATCAAGATGCAAGTAGGAAAAACTGCCTGATTTAATGAGAAAGTCCAACAGAAGTAGATGTACTATCCTTTCTTGGTCCTGTCAGCTGCTATAATAATACCATAGACTGGTGGCTCATAAACAGCACAGATTTATTTCACACAGTTCTAGAGGCTGGGAAATCCAAGATCAAGTCACCAGTGGATTCAGTGTCTAGTGACAGCCCACTTCCTGGTTCATAGATGACCAGCCATCTTCTTACTGTGTCCTCACCTTGAGGAAGAGATGAGGGAGCATTATGGGGTCTCTATTGTAAGGGCACTAATCTCATTCATAAAGGCTCCACTCTCATGACCTAATTAGTTTCCAAAGGCTGCACCTCCTATTACCGTCTCATTGGGGGTTAGAATTTCAACATACGAATTTTGGGGGACACATACCTTCAGTCTATGGCAATCCTATTCCTGGCAATACAGTACATTCCAAGTGGATTAAAGATTCAAATGTAAAAAAAGTGAACTTTTAGAAATAAACTTTTTAATGATTTTTGGATAGGGAGAACTTTTCTAAGCATGACAACAAAGAAAGCCCAGAAAAATTAAAAGGAAAAGTTAAGAATGTTGACTTTGTAGAATTTCTTTGTGGACTTCACAAAATTTGATTGTTTGAACTTTGATTGTAGAACTTCTTTCTGTATCTTGAAAGATACAATAAACAAATGAGAAATAAAGTGGGGGAAAAATTTGTTACGTTTACGAAATAAGACTAGTTTCTAATCATCTCCACTCTAGAGTCCTCTTACAGATCAGTAAGAAAAAAGCCAACTTTCAATAGGAAAGTGACCAAAGGATATGAACAGGCTATTTAGAGAAAAAGGAATACAAATGGGCCAATAAGCCTATTAAGAGATGCTTAACCTCGCTTTAAAAATGCAAATTAAATTGATAGTGAGAACATTTTTAACTGATTTGATTGTCACATTAAATGTGAGGAGCTGTTACACTGTTGGTAGGAGAGTACTGTGGTGCAAACATTTGAAAGACATCTTGACTATATATATTCATATCCTTTGATCTAGCCTATGTTACAAATGTACTCATACAAGTTTGATATACGGGGTACCAAAAATATGTACACAAGTGGACACTTGGGTCAGCGTTGCTCAAGTAGTGGTTCACCGTAATCAGAAGTGTCTGGACGCTGATGGTAACCACTCTGAGCACCTCAATTGCAGAAGTCAAACGTGATTTGTATTTATCTTTTGTTATCGGTCAATATTGAGTATTACAATTTTAATAGTTTTTTTTCCTTTCTTAAAATGTGTATACATGTTTTGGCACCCTTTGTATATTAAAACATATATACATATACATATTCATTGCAATATTGTTTGTGATATTAACAAAAACCAACAGGGAACAAATCTAAATGATTATCAATAAGAAACTAGATAACCATATGGTATAGCCAATTAATGTAATATAAAATAGCATGCATAAAAATATAGTCTATATATCCACTATGTGTTATTAAATGATTGGAAGCAGGTTGCATATCAGAAAGTATAGTATGACTAAAAGGAACAAAAAAGTGAGAGGTTAAGTATGTCTGGAAGAATACACATGTACTCCGCTTTCAGTACTGTACTCTTGTTATCAGTTGTCCCTGCTATCTGCAGGCCCCCTGGTTTAGCCCTTCTGTGTCATCTTTGGGGGAGGGAAATTATCTGAGTGACTGGTGTAGGGGGGATATTTCCTTTTCCTTTTTATTTGACCTTGTGATTTAATACTTGAAAATAATCCAGTTACGTTAAGTAGAGTTTTAGGAGATAGCGTTAAAAGCATGTATTTAGTCTAACAGATTTAATCTGAAGTACTCTAAACATTGACTTAAAACATTTGCTGAAGTACTATGTAATATACATGAAGGTACACAATTCATAAATGTACAGCTTGATGAATTACTGCGTTGTGAATACACCAGGTCAAGAGAAAGAAAGAGGAATGATGCTAAGATTTCTGGAATTAGATAGTGATGATGGTTGTACAACTCTGTTGTACAGAGTTGGTTGTACAACTCTTTAGTGTACTCTGTCAATACACTAAAAAAAAACACTGACTTTTACACTTTAAAATTTGGTGAATTTTGTGGTGTGTCCATTGTATCTTGATTAAGAAAAAGAAATATACCAGTACGCCAAAAGTCTCTCTTACACCTTTCCTATTCACCACCTACTCCCTCTTTCTCAAAAGAACCATGCTTATTTCTAAAACCATAGATGAGTTTTGCTTCTTTTAAAACCATACATTAACAGATTCATACAGTATGTACTATCTTGTGTCTAGTCTATTTTTTTCTTCCATTTGTGAATTTCACCTGTGAGTAGAAGTTTTTCATTCTTACTGCTGTATAATATTCCAGTGTATGATATACCACAGTATATATTTATCCATTCTATTGATGGGTATTTGGGTTGTTTCCAGTTTGGGTTAGTGCTGCTTTGAATATTCTTTTACAGTCAGTTCTGCTGTAGCACAACATATACAGCCTCAAAAATCACCACACTGTGCAGCGTTGTACAATAAAAACCATAGTGTTTATGGAAAAAATGGAGTTAGGGCCTCAAAACTTGGTGAGTGACATTTATAAAAAAAGATAAGACCTAGTAAAAATGGCAGCACAGTTTCACACATGTTAAATGGTTAAGAAATACAGAAATACTATAATAAATATGGCATTTTACCTTGAAAAAAAATCTTGTTTGCTGTGGGAGTGTGTGTTAGGGTTACAGCTTGTGAATTATTGTGAAGTGCTGGTAGAGGGAGTTACCTATAATCAGAAGGAAAGTTTTAACACCAGGTGTGGAAGAGTGTGACACACAACACTCAATGAAGTAAAGTCTGAAGTGTGTGCGTTTTGTGTATTCCTATGTAGCGTTTTATCTGGGTGCAATTTTCTGCCTTTGCCTAGTGTTTCTCATGGACAAGTTGAGCATAAGCAAACATGAAAATTGCATTATGTTCATATTGTTCCCTAATATATCAGTTGCATTTGAACAAATTTGCATTTTCAAAACAACACTGTAGTAAACTGAGTGTGTATGTTTTCTGGTGCACCTGTGTATGCATTTCTGTTGTATATATACCTGGTCATGAAAATGATGTGCATATACTTCGTTTTAGAATATAATGACAACAGTCTTGCAAAGTGCTATGCCTGTTTTTGTAGTTACCACCAATGTGTGTAAGTTTCAGTTTCTTCACATATTTGCCAATACTTGTTATTGTCAGTATTTTTATTAATAATTTTAACCTTTGCAGTAGGTGTGTAGTGGTACTTCATTTTGTTTTATTTGCATTTTCCCTACAATTAAGAAGATTAACAATAAACAAGCATCTTTTCATATACACATACTTATTCATTTTTCTATATTTTGTGAAGCATCTGTTTAAATTTCTTGTCCATTTTTAAAATCTGTTTTTTATCTTATTGATTTATAGGTCTCTATCTGGATATATGTATTGCATGTATTTTCTCCCATTTTGAGGCATGCTTTTCTTAATATCTTTTAATGATCCAAATTTCTTAAATTTAATAATAGTCCACTGTTTGGTTGATGTGTTTTGTGTCTACTGAAGTGTTTTCCAACTCCAGGGTCTTAAAGATATTCTACTATATTATTTGTCAGAAACTTTTGTGTTTTGCATTTACATCTATAATCTATACTGCACTTTACAAAATTTCACATGAATCAGCATTTCAGTCTATTTCCATTCTTGCCACTGTAGTCTAAACCACCCTCAGGTTTCGCCTAGGTCATTGTAATAGTCCGTTTAGTTGGCCTATCTGTGTTCCTACTTGCCCCTTTTGAATTTCTGACCACTTTGCCTCCAAGATTATCTTTATAGGGCCGGCCCGGTGGCTTAGGTGGTTGGAGCGCCGTGCTCCTCTCACTGGGTTCGATTCCTACATAGGCCAGCGAGCTGTTCCCTCTACAGCTAAAATTGTGAACACCAGCTCTCCCTGGAGCTGGGCTGCAGTGAGCAGTGGGAGTTCGGCGTGAGCTGCCACCGGCTGCCAGGAGTGGCCAGTGTGAATGGCTGGCAACGCTGTGAGTGGCGACCGACTGCCTTGGGGGGGGGAAAAGGAGGAGGAGGGAGGGGGAGGGAGGAGAGTGAGCTCCTGATACTAGCCTGGGCCAGGGAGCTGTGTCCTACACAACTAGACTGAGAAACAACGACTTGAAGAGTGGGGGAGGGAAGGGGAAAAAAGAAAAAAAAAGATTATGTTTCTAAAAGGCAAATCATGCCATTACCTTTTATTGGCTTTCCGTTCCTCAGTATGAAGTAGGAAATTCCAAAAAGACTAAAAATGCCTAAATTGACCACTGCCTATTTTTCCGCTCATCTTTTAGAACTTTCCTTCTTTGACCACTGGTTCCTCCTAGCTTAGGGTCCCCATATAATATTCTCTCTATGTAGAAGGTTCTCTCTTGTTTTACCATCTCCTTATTTTTTAGCATTTTATTTTAGATGTCAGTTCATTCATTCATTCATTCAACAAATATTGAGCACCTGTTATGTATCACACATTGAACAAGGTGCTTAAACAAAGCAAAGGTCTCTGTCCTCATGGAGCTTATGTTCTAGTGGGAAAGCAGATAATAATAAAAAAATTACCTAGCATGTTAGAAGGTGATAAGTGATGAGAAGAAAAAAATAGAACAGATTAAGGGAATCAGGAATGCCAGGTAGGAGGGTGTGTACTTTGCAATTTTAAATAGGGTATTCAACAATAGGTCGCAGAAAAGGTGATACTTCTACAAAGAGTTGGAAGTTGATGCAGCTGTTTAGGGGAATAACTAGTTTCAAGACTTTAAAGCATGAGTAAGGCTGGAATAGATGAGAAATAGCAAAATGGCCAGTATGGTTAGAGCAGAGTGAATAAGGGAAAGAGCAATGGGAGATGAGAACAGAGGGTAAGGCAGGGGTAGATCCTGGAAAGCTTTTGCAGGGTTTTGGAGCAGAGAAATGACATTATTTAACCTAAGCTGTATAAAAGGATCACTCAGGCTGTTTTGCTGAAAATACACAGTAGTAAAGGTAGAAGCAGGAGACCTGTGAGCAGTCTATTTCAGTGGTCCAGTTAAGGATGGATATAGGCTTGAACGACAGTGGTGATAATGGAGGTGCAAATGGCTAAATTATGGATATTTAGAATGTAGAGCACAAGGATTTGAAACAGATTGAAAACAGGTTGTGAGAGTAAGACAGACTCAGAGATCACTAAGACCACTTCCTGATAGAAGTCTTCCTTTACCTCTCAGATTGTCAGAGCCTCTATTTACAGCACTTTCTACCTGATAGTTATCATTACTGTTGTAGTTACATGCTCAAATGTACATTTTATGTCTATTTTGGTATCTACTCTAAGTCCCACAGGTTAGGGACTGTCTTATTTACTGAAATATATGTAGTACTTGCACATAATAATTGTTTAGTAAATATTTTTCAAATGAAGTGAGAACTGTGGTTCTTTCCATGTTGTAATTAGGCAGTAGGCTAAAGGTGATTATATTTTTTCTAATTTTTTTTTCATAAAAAATTTCCAAGTAGAGTAAAATTGAAAGAATAGTGTAGCAAGTCCTTGTATAACATCTTTTTGTTTAATGTTGTTTTGTGATAATGTAATATTGATGGGATGCCTTAGGAACTGAACTCTTGTTTATAAATCAATTTGCCTATGGTAAAATTGGTTTTGTTATATGTTATATATTATGTTATATATATTACATATTATATAGTATATATTGATGATATTAAGTGAGGCTTACTGTACAACAAACATCCATATAGAGTGAATAATTATTTATATTTTGTCATATTTGCTTTTTCTGTATATGTGTATTCTGGGGAAACTATTTGAAAATCAGTTGCAGGCATGCACTTAGAACTATAAAAACTTCAGCACACATCTCCTAAGAGTAAAGAATAGCCCAACATTCTTCCATGTAATCTTAGTACTATTTTATACCTGAGAAAATAAAGAATAATTATTTTTCCTTCCAATCCATATTTACAGTTGTTCCCAATCTATTTTTTAGGACTTTTTAAAAAATTGGAATTCAGTTAGGATTCATGTATTTCATTTGATTGTTAGGTCTCTGATTATATCTGGGTTTCCCTGATAGCAGAATGTGAGGCAGAGGCAGAATGTGCTATTACTTTATTCAGGAAGTTCATTCCTAGAAAGCACAAAGCAAGGGAAAAGGTGAATAAGCTGGGAAGGAAAAACTAATACAAGATTCTTCCTGTCACAAAGTGTGACTGATCGGTGGGCTCTGGGTATTTTATCTCAGAGTATATCCAAGGAAAGAATTTATCTACTGGCTTCTAGTGGGCAGCAGTTCGCCTGTATTTTAGGGTGGTGTGTGTGTGGGTGCAGGGGATATGGTTTCTGGTTTTGTGGTTAACAGGAAAGCCCTAACAGGAAAGTCCCAAGTGAGAAGGTGAGAGGATGAGACGTGGACCAGAGGCCAGAGGTGTTGCTAAAGCTGCTTAGGGTGAAAGACAGATGTGAAGATTTAGGGGCAAACATTGGAACGAGTAGGGAGGGCACACTAAGTCTGGTACAGTGTCTTTACTCTTATAATCTAGTGGAATAGCCCCCTCACCTTCTTCCCCCTTTAAATGAATGACATTAACTTTCTGAAGAGACCATGCCAGTTGTCTTATAGAACACCACACATTCTGTATTTGTTTAGTTTGTTTCCTCATGTTGTTTAAGTCATTCCGTTAATTCCTGTATTTTTGGTACCAAGAGGTTAGATGTAAAGGTTGATTAGACTAGTTTTTGGTGAGCAAACTTCATAGTGACATATTGTACCTCATTTTGCATCACTTCAGGCAGCACACAGTGTCAGGTTGTTGTACTTGTGGTGGTTAAGTTTTATTACTTAAAGGTAGGTACATGTTTCTGTTTGTAGTTAAGTATCTTTGGGCTAGTACTTACACCTTGTATCGAGTGAATTTTTACCTGATTTACCCATGATTCTTGCCTGAATCACTTATTTCATTAGATGTTCTAAAATCTTGATTCCCCCTCGTTTTATCATTCCATTTCTATTTATTAGTTGATATCTTTTGTAAAAAGTACTTTTCCCCATCAACTGAGGACAAAATTTTGTTTCTCCTAAGAAGACAGGATAAAACCATTTTCTTTTAAAGACTGGTTTTTAGAGTAGAATTTGTTTAATAATCCCCTTCAAAGGTAGCTTAATTCCCCCCTTTTTCTTGCTCTTTTTAAAAAAAAATCTATCACTGTGGACTGAGAGATTTTTTATTTATTTAATAAGCACTTTGTACATTTCTTATGGGAACTTTACTGTTATTTATGCTCTTTTTCAATCTCTTAAAAATGTATTATTTTGAAAAAATTACATCTACAGAAAAATTAAAAGAATAGTGAAATAAAAATGCCATTTTGTCACATTTCCTTGCTCTCTGTACACACACACACACACACACACACACACACTTACTTTATTTTTGCTGATCTATTTTAGAGTAAATTGTAGACGTTATGATCTTTTACCCTTAAATACTTCAGCATGTAATCTGCGAACAAGGGATTTTCTTTTAAAAATTTAAAAATTTTCTTTATATAAACATTAATAAAAACATCTAGTAAATAATCATCAGATTGATTATTATAATTTTGATAATTATAGATTTAAAATTGATACAGAGCTATTATCTGTACAGTCCTAATCAGTACATGTTCAGATTTAGTACATTCCTCATCTTTGGCACCATCTATTCTATTAGTATAATTCTATATCCCTGAAGCAGAACTTCACTTCAGTTCTTACTATTGACTTTGGAAGATAAAATTTTACAGTACAAATGAATTGTTACAATTTTGAATCCCCACCTTCAATATTACTGACAGCCCAATGCATTGGTGGTGAGTTCTTTTTCCTGTTTTCTTTATCAGTGCCCTCATGGTTCTTATCTTTCTGATGCTTTATTTCTCTAGCAGAATGTCTCTATCTTTCAAAGACAATACATCATAGAGACGTTAGTCTGATCTCCCTCTCCCAGCTCAAAATTTAGTGTTGTCTCATTTAATTCCAGTGCTTTAGCACTGTGTTATTTAAAAACATGTACAAAATAAGGCACAACCCCTATGCAAAGCCCCAGTAATTTAAAAATTTCACCAAGACCAGAACTGATAGGTGTAATAAGTGAATTGTGCATGAGATGTCTGCAAGTAAATTTTGATCACCATTGTGCTATTATTTTACATTCACTATTATATAACTTTTTATATTTTTATGTTTATATCTTATGACAATCTTATCCCAGTGTTTAAATGATAGTTGCTAGTTTTAGAACTGAAGGACATATCCCTACTTCAATAACTTCGAAATGGAAGTGAACTATAATGAAATGCTATGAGGGAAGTGAGACAACTGCCACATTATGCCAAGCTGTTAATCTAGGAGAAAACTTGGCAAAATTTTATACAGTTACTAAGAAAATAAAAGTCTGTGTTACAGTGTAAGTATTCCACAGTGGTTGTAGATGTATGTGCTGCAAGAGGGCATCCCTGATTAGTCTTGAATTATGAGTTTTGATTATGTGATGTTTTCAGTAACTCATTTAAATAATTTTGTTCTCTATCTGTATCTGCATCTGTTAACTACCTTCAGTATTAGAGCAATGATATCTCCTCATGTGCTCTTTAAAAGAAACAACCCTTTTTTTTGTATGGCCAAAGTGATAACATGCTTATTGCAAAAATTCGTAACTTTATAAAAATATATTTTCAGTTATGTGGAAGTCACCTTCTCAAATAATTAATACTATAATAATAGCTTCTATTATACTCTTGATTGTTTTCTCTTTTGGAATCCCATTTTCTCCTCATGTGATATCTATAACCTCTTTCTCTCTCTTGGGCCTTTGTTTCCTTCTTTCCTTTATGCTATAAATAATGTTCAAAGATTTCATTAACAGAAAAAACAGATACAGAAAAAAAGTACTCAGTAGGATCCTATAGCTTTCCTTCTTAGTAAAGCTTTTTGAAAAAGTAGTTTACCTTTTTTTTCTTTCTTTGCTTCTCATTCCAAATATACTATAACTTGTCTCCTTTCTTCAGTAACTGCTGTCTCTTAGTTATTTACCTTAAAGAAACAATCTCTAATTACAAAGATAACTCAGGCATGTCTTTAAAAAAACATATTATCAGAGAAATGCATGTTGTTGAAAGTTCATCTTTTTCTAATATTCTTTCCCTGAGATAATTTCTTTTAACTATTTGGTATATATTTCTTAAGCTAATCCTATATGTTAATGAATATATATATATATATATATATATATATATATATATATATATATATGTATATGTATATGTGTAATGAGAGATATATATGTAATGTTCTGTAATTTGCTTTCCATATCTGCACATTTATATCTACTGCACTACCTTGTATAAGGTAGGGCAAATTGCTTAATTTCTCTTCCTTAATTTCACCATCTGTAAAGTGGAGATGATTAACAGAACTCACCTCATATGGTGCTTATAAGTATGAAATGGGATAATTTATGTAAAACTTAGATCTGAGTATGACACATATTAAGTGCTCAATAAATGGTAGATTTAAAAAATAATCTTTATGTTAAAATGTTGCATATTCATTATTAGTAATTTATCGATGTAGCAAAGGATAAAGAATATAAGTTCCACTTGAATGTCACGTTAGGTCTTTACATTCCCTGATTTTTTTTTTCATGGCATTTGCTATAATTCACTCTCTACTTTTGAAAATGTTTTCTGTTCTTGGTGATTGCCCCGTTGGATGGTCTTTCTATGTGTTATTTTTTTTAAAGGTTTTATTCATATAGAAACTATAGAACATATTATGACTATCCAGGTTACCTAGTTTAAGAAAATAAGCGTCATAAATATAGTTGAAGACCATTAGTTTCCACACTGATTACATTCTCTGCCTCATCCCCTGAATTAACCACTGTCCTGAATTTGGTGCTTATCATTTCCATGTGCTTTGCTTTTTTATAGTTTTCTTTATGTGTCTTGTGCTTGGGATTTGTTGAATTTCTTGTGTCTGTGGGAAATTTGTTGAAATTCCAAGTTTTCATCAAATTTGGAAATTTGTTCTTCATTGCTTCTAAAATATTTTTTCTGTTCACTCTTTTCTTAGGGACTCTAATTACACGATACTGGGTTGATTGAATTTGTGCCATAGTTCATAGATACGATTCATTTTTTTTCAGTCTTTGTTCACTATATATATGTTGGACATTTTCTTTCTCTTTTTTTAATTAAAGTTTATTGGGATGACAATTGTTAGTAAAGTTACATCGATTTCAGGTGTACAATTCTGTAATACATTATCTGTATATCATATTGTGTGTTCACCACCCAGAGTCAGTTCTCCTTCCATCACCATATATTTGATCCCCTTTACCCTCATCTACCACCTCCTCCTTCCTTACCCTCTGGTAACCACTAAACTACTGTCTGTGTCTATGATTTTTGTTTCTTCATTCATTTGTCTTGTTCTTTTGTTTTCAGTTTTATATACCACATGTCAGTGAAATCATATGGTTCTCGACTTTTTCTGTCTGATTTATTTTGCTCAGTATAATCTCAAGATCCATCAATGTTGTCGCAAATGGTACTATCTCATCTTTTCTTATGGCAGAATAGTATTCCATTGTGTGTATATATATGTATATATATATATATGTATATATATATATATATATATCACAACTTCTTTATCCAGTCATCTATTGAAGGATACTTTGGTTGTTTCCATGTCTTGGGCACTAAATAAAGCTTCAACGAACATTGGAGCACATACGTCTTTATGGATAAATGTTTTCAGATTTTTTTGGGTATATACCCAGGAGAGGGATTGCTGGGTCATATGATAATTGTATTCTTAATGTTTTGAGGAATCTCCACAGTGCCTTCCATAACGGCTGCACTAATCTGCATTCCCACCAACAGTGTATGAGGATTCCTTTTTCTCCACAACCTCTCTAACACTTGATATTATTTGTCTTGTTGATGATAACCATTCTAACTGGTGTGAGGTGATATCTCATTGTGGTTTTTATTTGCATTTCTCTGATAATCATTGATATTGAACATTTTTTCATATGTCTCTTGGCCATTTGTATGTCTTCTTTGGAGAAATGTCTGTTCAGGTCTTCTGCCCATTTTTTAATTGGATTGTTTGTTTTTTTGTTGTTGAGTTGTGTGAATTCCTTATATATTTTGGATATTAGTCCCTTAAGGGAGGCGTTGTTTGCAGAAATGTTCAATTCAGTTGGTTGCCTCTTTCATTTTCTATTGTTATATTTTCAAGTTTATTGATCTTTTCTTCTGAAGTGTGTAATCTGTTGTTAATCTCAGTCAGTTTTTCTTTTCAGACATTTTAATTTTTATTTCTAGAAGTTTTGTTTTGGTCCTTTTTTATTTTCCATGTCTCATTAACATGGTCATTTTTTCCCTCTATCTTCATGAACATATGGGATAGATTTATACAATTTTTTAAAATGTCCTTGTATACTAATTTTATCATCTGTCATTTGTGGATCTGGTTTTATTGATTGTTTTTCTCCTCTCTGGGTTGTATCTTCCTGCTTCTTTATTATATACCTGGTAATGTTTTATTGGATTTGGCAGACATTATGAATTTTACTTTTGGGGGGCCTAGATATTTTTGTTTTCCTTTAACTATTCTTGAGCTTTGTTTTGTAATGCAGTTGTTATAAATTACTTGGAAAGAGCTTGATCCTCTTGAAGCTTGCTTTTAAGTTTTTGGTGGGACCAAAAACTTTTAGTATAGGGTTAATTTTGTCCCAGTACTGTGGCAATACTATTCTCAGTACTCTACCCAGGGCCCTGTCTATTATAATTTGTTTTAGTTATTCTTGACCCTGTATGAGCTCTGGGGATTGTTCTACCTGCTTCTTTCCAGGGTTCTTTCCCAGCCTCAGCTTTCCTTATTGCATAACCAGTCAGAAGACTTGAGGGGAAACTCTGCTGATCTGTGGAGCTCCTTCTGTATAGCTCTCTCCTCTCTGGTACTCTTACCTGTGAATTTTAGACACATTGGCTTTCCTGAATTCTCAACTCTGTCCTCCTTACCTTACTTAGATTGCTGGACTATGTTTAGTTTCTCCCTCCCTCTCCTGCAGCCTGGAAACTATTTCCAGGCAGTTACATGGTGCCTGGGACTCACCTCATTTGTTTTTCTTCTCACAGGATCACTGTTTTGTGCTGCTTTTGTTCAATATCTAAAAGTCATTGTTTCTTATTTGTCCATTTTTTTAGTTTTAAGGCAGGAGAGTCTATTTGTTATGTTATTATGTTACGGTTGGAAACAATTGCTTATATGTAGAAAGCCATTGGTATTCTAAAATATTGTTAATTATCTTACGTGCCTGAATATTAAGAGAGGTGTTGACATCCCAAAAGGCTTATATTTGAGAGCTTCTAAAGTTGCTTATATTACAGGGTGATTTCTAAACTATATTGCAGGGTGAATAACTGAGAACACATTTCCTTGGAATGTCCTTAGTTCTAATTTGGATTTATGTAATGAGTGTAGAATTGAATGCATATTAAATAATCATTCCTGAGTATGACCTTAAAAACTGTAAATATTGGAAGCTTTTTTGAAAGGTTAAAAAGTATACTAAATAGTAATATAGTAAGTGATTATATTGTAGTAATTATAATACTTACCTGCAGAACCAAAAAAGAAAAACTTTTCCTGTTATGTGAATGAATAGTTGTTAGTAGTGATTTGGGATAAAATGTGAGGTGATATTTTAATATACTGATCCAAAAAGTGAAGCATCTAAACAGCTTAGGTGGAACTAAAATTGATGTTTGAGGTCAGAATGATTAGGCGACTCAAAAAGTGGCTGCAGTTGTAATGATGACCCTGACATTTAAGGTGAATGTGAGTTTGACTAAAATTGTTCTCTGAATGTAAGTAAAATAAAATAATATTTTAGATATATTATTTTGATATGTGTTATTAAACATTTATATATTGAGAGGATTTAAAGTAGGTATTTGATTATTTCATCTCTATTATTGGCTTATATTTGAGTTGGCAAAACTATTTTAAATAGTTCTTACTGGGATACCGGGGTATCTAATTTTCAGGGTCATTTCAGATTGTTTAATTTTATAGTTGCCTACAGTTTAGGTATTAGAAAGGCTATTCATTAATTTAACAAATATTTATTCAGCCCCTTTTACAATCTGATCACCCCACCCTTCCACCCCCCAGGTGCTGGGGATAAAGTAGTAAATATTAATACATAAGATGTTCTTGAGTCTTTCCCTGTTGGAGCTTTGAATCAAAGGAATTTAGAAATTGAAATATGAATGTTGTAAGTGGAAGGACTCTTATAAGCCATTGAGTTTTTAAATTTAATAAAGAGGGAAATTGAGACCCCTCAAAAGAAAATAACTACTTAAAGTTACACAGCCTGTTAATAGGCTGAAACACTATTTCTGACTCTTGGTAGAGTGATTTTCAACCTCCACTTTTATGAAGTCTGCCAAACTTAGGAATGCCTTCTTTGTCTGGGCTGGGCTATTTTGGATATAATAGAAATTTTACAAAAAGACAGTTCAGAACACTAAGAGAGAAACGAGCTATAAGAGAGAAACCAGTTAAAGAGTTTCACATATCTCTTTTTTTTCACTTTTTGAAAATTTTTATTAGTTTCAGGTGTACAAAGTAATAGACATTTAAACCCCTCATAAAGTGATAACGCACCCCCCAGGCTACTACCCCTCTGGCATCTTATATAGCTGTTACAATACCATCGACTATCTTCTCTATGTTGTACTCCACATCCTGTGACTATATATACCTATATATTTAGTTATAGTTGGCATTCAATGTTATTCTACTTCAGCTTCAGGTGTATAATGCATTGGTCAGGCATCTACACAGTCTATGACGTGATCCCTCTGATAAGTCCAGTGCCCATCCGGCACCTTATATGATATTCACAACATTGTTGATTATATACCACATACTGTATTAACTATAAATTTGTATTTCTTAATGCCTTCTTCACCTTTTTCACCCTGGCCCGCAACCCAATTCCCAACTATCATCCTGATAGATCTAGTACCTATCTGGCACCATACCTAGTTGTTACAGTATTTTTGAGTATATTCCTTATGCATCCCCATGACCACTGGATAACAACCAATTTGTACTTCTTAATCACTTCCCCTTTCACCCATCCTTAACCCTCCCTCCCATCTTAAAGAAATTCCTCTAACATTCCTTGTAATAACTGGTTTGGTGGTGATGAACTCCTTCAGCTTTTTCTTGTCTGGGAAGCTCCTTATTTGTTCTTCAATTCTAAGTGACAGCGTTGCTGGATAGAGCAATCTTGGATGTATGCCGTTGTTTTTCATCACTTGGAATATTTCCTGCCACTCCTTTCTTGCCTGCAAAGTTTCTGTTGAGAAATCAGCTGACAGTCATATGGGGGCTCCCTTGTAGGTAACTAACTGCTTTTCTCTTGCTGCTTTTAAGATTCTCTCTTTGTATTTGACCTTTGGCATTTTAATTATGATATGTCTAAGTGTGGGCCTCTTTGGGTTCATCTTGTTTGGGACTCTGCTTCCTGGGCTTGAATGTCTATTTCCTTCACCAGGCTATGGAAGTTTTCTGTCAATATTTCTTCAAATAGGTTTTCAGTTCCTTGCTTTTTCTCTTCTCCTTCTGGTACCCCTATAAAGTGATTGTTGGTACACTTGATATTGTCCCAGAGGCCCCTTAAACTTTCCTCAAGTTTTTGGAGTCTTTTTTTCTTTCTGCTGTTCTGGTTGGGTGTTTTGTACTACCTTATCTTCTACATTGCTGGTTGGATCCTCTGCTTCATCTAATCTACGGTTGATTCCCTGTAATATATTCTTTGTTTCTGTTATTATAGCCTGTATTTCTAACTCATTCTTTTTTATGGTTTTCATCTCCATTTTTGTGCTCCCTATCTCTGTTGAAGTTTTCCCTGAGATCATTGAGCATTCTTATAACTAGTGTTCAGAACTCTGCATCTGATAGATTGTTTACCTCTGTTTCACTTAGTTCTTTTTCTGGAGCTTTGTTCTATTCTTTTATTTGGGACATGTTTCTTTGTCTCCCCATTTTGGCTGCCTCCCTGTGTTTGGTTCTGTGTATTAGGTAGGGCTGCTATGTCTTCTTGTCTTAGTAGAGTGGCCTTATGTAGTAGATGTGCTGTGGGGCTCGGTGGTGCAGTCTTTCTGATCACCTGAGCCACGTACTCCAAGTGTGTCCCTTGTGTGGGTTGTGTGTGCCTTCCTCTTGTAGTTGAGCCTTGGTTGATAATTGTACATGAGTGTGAGGGACTGACCCTTGCGCTCACTGATTGTGAGGACTGGCCTTGACTATAGAGGAAGAGTTGTTGTGCAGAAGCTGACCCTGTGGCTCCAGCTCATTTTGAAGCTGGCCACTGGGGGCACCAGCCCCAGGACCACCTTGGAGGGGATCTGCTGTAGGTCTACTTCAGCAGCCCATGCTCCACCTGGGACCACCCAGTGGGAGCCTGAAAGAAATCCGCAGATGGCTGCTGCCCATGCTGTGCTTGGAAGTGCCTTGAGAGGCCAAGCTGTGAACCAAGGCCGGCTGCTGCTTGTGCTGGCTTAGGGTTGCTCAGCCAGAGGTACAGAACACGCTCAAGCCAGATGCTTATCTGAGTTCCACAAACCTTTGAGAGTCTAGGAAAAGTCTTCAGCTTGAGCCAAGGCAGGTGGTCTGCATGAAAAAGCCACTGGAAGCGGCCTGGGTGTGCCTGAAAGCTGGGTGGGGCGGGGTCTTGAACGAACTGTGGAGACTCAGGTATGGCGGCTGCCTCTGTTCACTTGCTGGGAAGGGAGAGGGCTCAACAAAGAAGCAATGGCTTCCGCCAGCTCCCCCATCCAGGAGAAAGCCGCCTCTCCAGCCCCTGTCCCAAGCCAGACAACTCAATTCCCCACCATTTGTCCCTGCCACCTTTCTAGCTGCTGCCCCAGTGCTGGAGCTCAGAGTGAGTGATTTCATTGGTGGGTAAGTCTGCACACAATCCCTTTAAGAGGAGCTCCTGGGAGTGCAGCTACACTCAGTCTCACTCAGTCACAATCTCCACTGGTTTTCACAGCCAAAAATTATGGGGACTTCTCTCCCCAGCACTGGAACCCTGGGATGGAGTGGGGCTGGGATTTTTTGCCCTTCTAGGGATGTTGAGGGACCCCCACAGCCAAAATAGCCCTCTCCATCTTTAATGGTCACACGTGGATGTGGGACCAGCCCGTTCCTTGTCTCTGACCTTCCTACCAGTCTGGAGGTGGCTGCTTCTGCACGTCCTTATTTGAAAGGCTTCAGGTCAGCTTGATTTTAGGCGAGTCTCAATAATGGTGCTTTTGTAGATTAGTTGTAATTTTGATGTGGTTGTGAGAGAAGGTAAACACAGCGTTTACCTACTGTGCCATCTTGGTTCCTCCCCCTCACATACCTCTTTATTTTCCCTCACAGAATGCAGTGCTTAGTCAGTACTGAAATATTACCTTCATTGTTTTCAGTATTCTTCCTAAAAATAAAAATTAATTATTTAAGGGAGTAATGAGCCTTGAGTGGGTTTTAACTCTTTCATGTTGGGAGCAAATGATTCTTGAGATGGGCTGGGAAGAAGGAGCTACTCTCAGTGTCCAACTGAGCATGTAATTTCCAGGCTGTCTGTCCTGCACAGGGGAAAGGATGTGTTCACTCATGATGAAATTTACTTCTGCCCCACCCCACATCTGATAGATAGGTAGGTAGGTAGGTAGGTAGGTAGATAGATAGATGATAGATAGATAGATAGATAGATAGATAGACAGACAGACAGACAGACAGACAGACAGACATAATTGCCACTCATTGAGCATGTAACAAGGTTGGCATTATTTTAAATACTGTGCACATATTATTTAATCCTTAAAACAGTTCCAGTAGGCTCTGGTCAAGGTAAAATCCCATTGCGTCTGTCTCAGGTATATCCTGTTAGGCTTGAAACAAAAAGCTATCACTTGATAGCAATCAATAATAGTAACAAAAATAATGATGATGCCTATTATATGATAGGTACTATCTAAGTGACATACATGTATCAACTCTTTCTCATAATCCTTATAGTGAAAGTTGCTGATGCAGCCCATGAGATTTGAAACGTTAGGAGTAGGAGTGGGGCATAAGAAGCAAATGGGAATAGTTCAGTTTGAATTTGAGGTTATTCGTAATATCTGTAGACTATGAGAAAACTTGTGGACAGAAATTGCAGGTAATACTCTTCCTCACTACACATTTTTACAGGGGAGTGTGGTTATAAGCTTATGAGACTGAAAGCCAGTTGAATCCTCTGCCTCATCCCCTATCAGCCTTTCTAGCTCTATTTCCGGTGATCGTGAGGACAGTATGTGAATTCACAAAGTTCGGCTACTTCTGGGTTAAAGTAGTCGTCTTAAGGAGTTTGAAATGGTACATAGTTGTAATTGTGTGTGTGTGTGTGTGTGTGTGTGTGTGTGTGTGTGTTTTGGTAAGGGACTAGGTGAGATGAATTGAGTAAGGCACTAAAGTTAAAATCTGGCTTCACAGGTAAAATGTTATTATTTTTTTCTTTTTTTTAGTAGAGAAGAGGTAAGTTTTAGAGATAGTATTTTAAATTATTACATTTTGTTCTTCCTTCACCCCTTCTCAAAAATACCACATGGAATATTCCATTCATTACTGCCTGAGGAAAGTCATTACTTTGCAAGCTGCAGTTGCTGAAATGGTATAGTGGAAGAAACGTTTGCTTGCATTTTATTTTTTTTTTTAGAGTAATTTTTTGTTGTTGTTGGTAATTATTTTTTTGAATATCTAAACTGTGGCAAACAAGGAGAAGCAGATTTAAATTTATATCCGGGGAACCTCTTTGTGGATCATTTCATCAGATGACACCCTGTCAACCTCATATCTTGAAAAGAGGGATTAATGAAACAGCATCTAAAGCAGCAGTGAACTCTTATGGAATAAACCCTGACATCTTCCACAGTGTTTTGTGGGATAATTTCAGTTTCTTCAGACGCAGATTACATAAAGAAGATTGTAGGGCACGTGACACATTCTGGTTTCTTGTATTTCAGATAGTAGAAAAATTTTGCTACCTCTAAGAATGGATCCTGCAGAGATCTTATGACAGTTATAACTTTTATCGATGATTTTTCTCTCACAAATCCATTTTAATTATTTTAAATTTTTTATTCATCTATGCAACTTAAAGTAATTTGCAGTAAACTGCTTTATGTATAAAATATTGTAATGGTAGAGTAATGGATTGCCTGTGCATTGTAACCACAAAGGTAAGATACAGTATGCTTTCTGCATTTCCTTGTTAGTGACAGAATATGAGAGACCTTTTTGTTCATAAGGTATTTTAAAAATAAAGTATAGCTATTGCTATATATTTGGAAATAGATATTTGAATCCACGTGATGCTTAGTTTATATCCTGTAGGAAAGGTAGTGTTTTGAAATGTGTTTCAGATAGCTAAAAATAGTGTATTGAACGGATATTTTCTTCTCCTTATATTTACAGGATACTTTTCTCCCAATAGCAAAGGTTTATAAAGCCTTAATTGTATCTAAATTTTCTAAATATATTTTCATAGGTCTCTCCCTCTACTTTATTTTCTGTCCCAACGTGTTTTGCTGGTTGAAAGTAGAACTCATTTTGAGAACATTTTTTGGACTCTTCCATCTAGTCCAAGTATAGTTAATTTTTTTTAATGAGAAGAAAATAGGTTTTGATTGTGTTATGTTTGAAAAGATGTTGATTTGGACTTAGAATCATTGCATTTATACAAGTTCTCCGGAAAGGACTCACTTTGCTCATTGTCCTCAAAGTGCAGCATACTTCACTTAATCTCTAAGTTTGGTTTCTTTTAATTCTGAGCTTGTGGACATTGTATGATTGTGTAAGATTCAGGATGCTTATATTTTAGATTTATACATTGGTTTTCAAAATATGGAATAAGTTACTTTTTTGGTTTTTATTTCTATGCACTTATGACACATAGTGATTGTTAGTTGAAATTGCTGAGATTTTAAAGTTATATTCAGTAATTAAAGAATAAGCAAATTTGTAAATTCTGAAAGTAGGCTATTCCTATATACTAAATTATTTCTCAGAAGAGGAAAAGTGAGAAAATTGATGGAAATCAGTTTTCTTTGTTGCTCACAGAGTTACAGTTCAGACAGTAGGAATTTTGATCAGGTACAAACATGTTGATTGTCTGGTCCCATCCTGTTTGTAAGGGGATGTCTTCTGTATACCTGTAGGTAAACTGTCTTATTGAAATATTCTTAAAGAAAGTTTAAAGGGCAATAAGCCTGGAAAACAGGATTTTTTTATTTCCTCTCTAGTTATTTTCTTGGTTGTCTGTGGTTGATTCTGCCTGTGATTTACCTTTTATCACTTCATTTTCATTTTTATTTCTATTATAGGAAGGTATCTATCTGTTTGTTCTACCCTTGAAAGTTTAAAATATTTTTGCATTTACCCTTTTTAAACAAAAGAGCTATTTTAAAAAATATATATGGGATCAATAGCCTAAAGTTTTTATAAATTTTTATTAAGTAACTTAAAAAATACAAAAAGATGTAAGTTGGAATTTGGGAAGCCTAAAACATTATTTGTAGTTACTTTTGAAAGAGCCAAATTAAGATCATTTCTTCTGTTATTAGATATAAAATCCTTTGAACATGTTTAACCAATTAGTACAGCAGGAAGAGCAAAATTCTTAATTTCCTTTTTAATTGAAGTGTTACAGTGTTTTCTCTCCTTGGATCTTTTTTCTGATCTGTAGAGAGCTTTGTGGTTTTATATGTGTTTTTAAAGTCTGACAATATAGTTGATGTAATTCTATCACGTTAATACTAAAACACCTTTCCAAGTGAAGTTTTTTTCATTATCCGCCTCCCCTCTCTCCCACTTGTGTAGGCATGGTGAGCTAGGTAGGCATGTTTCATCACTGCTACCATGGATACCCTTAAGAACAGGCATGTGGGTTGAACTAAAGCAAGGATGACTAGTTTTCTGGGTTCCTCACCCCATAACTATATATTCTTCACAATGAAGACTCTTATTTTAAAACGTTTGCAAATGACTGGGTTGTGAGATGTGATGACTAAATCATCACTGCTACTGAACTGACAAATCTTGGCCTCCATTTACAATAGTGTTAATCCCATTTATTAACTTAAAACAATCATAAATATTTCTACATTTCTGGTTAATAAGTTTTAAACACAAATGTAATGTTTGCCTCTTAATGAAAATGAAAAACGTATTTCCTCTTTGAATTTTTAAAATATTGTTCTGAATTCAGATATTTTGCAGGGGAAAAGAGACTAGTGAGCATTTCTATTATGGCAGTATTTCTGATTATGGTTAGTCATACATACATTTTTTTATGTAGTTTAATCAGCTTGGATACAATATTCAGTTTGTGCTTTTCCACATGTCTTTCTAAGAGAGATTTATTTTTGTGTTTGTAAATCTTTGTGTTCTTAGCTTGCTCATTTGTAAATGTATGTCAGTTGGGGTGGAGTTAATATTGTTAAAAGGCCAGGCAGAGAAGTGTGCTTTTGTCAGGTTCCTTATCGCTGTAGGACAGTTAACTCGGAGCATACAAAGTCCAACAAGAGTGATTTGGAAGTATTGTTATATATGGTAAGTTTTCTTTTATTAGCAATAAACTGCAACTAAGATCATTTATATTCAGGTCATTTATATACAGGTTTCCCAGCTGTGCATTAACTTCTGACGGAGGGAGTTGCATAACTTTTAATACCAGAAATTTCTTGCAGTGAAATCATGTCTTTCTCCATCTTTTGTTCTACTGTTCTTGATCAAGTAGAAAAGGGATGTTCTCCATCTCTATTCATTTTAGGGTCATTTAGCAGAGGTTTAGATGGCAGGAGAAAGACCTGAAAAGAAAAAAATATTTTTCCCATGTTTTCTTGATTAAACTTAGAAAGGAGAAAAGGAGCTTTCATATTTCAGGAGATTCTCTTACACTTAGTACCAGTTGTGGATCTTTTTATTATTTTACTTATTTGCCCAAACTTTGAGGGATATGCAGTCTTGGGGGTCTCTTCCAATTAAGGAATTGCCAACACATATGGTTTAGGAGTTGCAGACCAGGTTTTCATTATTTCTGTTAACAGGTCTTTTGTGGGTGTTTTTTTTTTTTTTTCAATTCTCGTGAGGTATTTTTTGGGGTCTTTGAGATCTTCATGCATAATTTATTCTGTTTGCAAGCCCTTACCTGCAAATCTCACTAACACTTCAGATTCCAGCTCGTATATTACTTCCTTAGGGAAGCCTTCTTTGATGCCCAAGATTAAATGAGGTTCCTCTGCTTCTATAAGTATACCTTACTGTTCCTTTATAATATACACTATGTCGTGTTTGTGTGATTCTCTATTAATATTTGTTTTTTCCACTGGACTTTATAAGCTCTCTACAGTAAGACTCTTTTGTTCTTCATGGTATCCCCAATACCTAACTGTCTAGGTATCAACATATGGTGGATACTTAGTAAATAATTGTTGAATGAATGAAGCTTTGGCACAGATGTTCTCAACTTGTGGATTAAAAAAATATGAAAATTTTATTTTATAATGCATATTAACTCCTATTTTGAATATGGTTATATGTTGACATCTTGGAAAATTGTCACCAAAATTTACCTTTTTTATATTTATAATGAATTCAAAAGAATCCAGAAAGGTAGCATATCTTCCCAGTGGTTTTTACCTCCTTAGTTTATGGTGTGGATGGGATATATTATCGTATCTTGATGCTTAATTGGTTACTAGTCACTTAAATATTAGATTTGTTGACTGTATATATAAAGTGTGTGTTTTTTATATACTTAATTTGGGAGAGACAGATCTTTTTCATTTGAAAGGGCTTACTTCCATCTCTTGGCTGCAAAATATTAACTAACAACTTTAGCACTATCCAATAAAATTTTATGCAGTAGTAGAAATGTTGTATATCTGTTCTGTCTTATTCACTAGCACGTGAAATATGACCAGTTTGAGAGAGGAACTGGCTTTTAATTTTAATTAATTTAAATAGATTTTGATTATTGATCTATTACAACCATTCCCATACACCAGCCAACTCGTCACTTGTTTACCCTGAATTTTTTAAACATTTTTTGAGTGTGTAATAAATTCACATATTAGTCAAAATAAACTCAAGAATCAAAACTGTCATTAAAAGTTTATATAACTGTGTCTCACTTCTATCCCTTTTCCCCTGGTCCCAACAGGAGACTTTTTATTTGTTTCTGTTTATCTTTCCAGTGTTTATACATTTAGGAGAAGACTTTTTATTTCTCTCTTTCCTCATATAGTAAGTGGTGTATTTTATAGTTTACTGCTGGCTTTACTTCTAATATCCTGTCGGTCTCTCTATTTTAGTACGCAGAGCTTTTCATCATTCGTTTTTACAGAGCTACAACATTTCACCTTCCAGATCTTCCACCTTCCAGAGTTATGAAGACTTTACCGAGGTGTTCTTTTGGTACTTAATACAGAAGTTCTACAGATTTCATTTTTAAATCTTTGGAGCATTTGAAGATTATTCTGATGTATAGTGTCAGTTGTGGAACCAGTGTAGTATTTTTCCACATGGCTACCCATTTGTTCTAGTGTCATTTATTAAGTCCCTATTTATCCCCACTGAATTGACATGCCACTTTTCGACAAATGAATTCCCATATGTATTTGGGTCTATTTCTGGACTTTCAGTTCTGTTTCATTAATCTGTTCATTCATGAACCAACTCAACAGTGCTTCACTTATTGAAGCTTTTTAGTATGCCTTAACATCTAATACAACTGTCCTCTCTCATTGATTCTGTTTTTGAGCTTTCTCTTTTTTAAAAAAGGAATTTTTTTTCTGTTTGTTTTTCCATGTAAACTTTAAGATCAGCTTACCTAATCTGAGAAAAAGTGTTTCAGTATTGAGAACACCCTCTAAGTAACTAATAACACCTTAAGAACTGTTTCCTGCCCAGTAGAGAGAGGCAGGATAGTTGAGTAAGTTTATCTTCTATGTATGTTCCCAACTAGTATAAACTACCAACAAGAGGCTGGGCAGGGTTTCTTGATTCCCTCGCCTGGGAAACGGGATTCTAAATTCATCTTTTAAAGTGATTACCAGTTGATATTTGTTTAATCAGAGACACATTTTATCTGTTTCATAAGTTTTACTAGCCCTTTGCTCCATGAGTTTACCAGTGAGACTAAAATTACCTGCCTCTGACTTAATGAAAAAGTTTATTTCTGGTGCCAACTCTGGTTGGTGTTTGGATACTCAGAGGGCTGTGTTTAGAGTTCTAACAGGTTGAAGGAAAGAATGCTGTCATCAAATAGTAATCTTTGCCATAGCTGAGGGATTGGAGAAAGGTGGGGGCTTGGCAGAACAGTGGGATCATATGTACTTAATATGTTTTGAAAATCCTTACCCGGTATTGAATGGTCATCTATAGTATTTACAATGGCTCCATTGTTTGAATATTTATAATTTATTTAATCAGTCAATATTTGGTTTATTTCTGTTTTTTTTTCTCTTAATTGATGCTTAATCTCTGAACATAACCATTATTCTGTAGGTGAGGAATTTCTAGTATAAAAGGTATGAACATTTTTAATGTTTTGATAAATATTGCTACAATTTCTAAACTTAAATCACCTTCAGACTATTTTCTCATTTAAAATATTAATTTTCTCATTTAAAATATTAAATGTATTTTCACTAAATTGTTTCTCTACATCTGGAAAGGCTTTTTATAACTTGAATCTTAAACCCATAATGGTTGTGTTTCTTTGAACTTTCCAGAATATATTGTCCTGTTTCTTGACTCTTACATCTTTTTGTTAATTTTTAATATCCAATCATTGTTCTCCTAGGGTTCACGTTATTTGGCAATCTATTGATTTGAAATAATAGAGGTTGCTTTCAAGTTGCTTTCAATACTGTCCTATTTCTGCTCATCCTTTTACAATTGGACTTGCAATTGAAAGAGGATAACCAAGGCTTCCTTTTTTCTTATTTTGTAATTCTCTCACCTTTTAAATTCCTTATAGTCTGCATTCTTCAGCAGTTACTCAATTGAAGTTGTACCACTTAGTCTGGGCAGAGAGTAAAGGGTAATAGTTAAGGGCTCGGGCTTTGGAGACCTTTGAGGTTCTAGTCTCAACACTGGATTCCTGGACAAGTCACTCCTTCTGTGTTTCATTTTCCTCATTTCTAAAATGGAGAAAATAATGGTACCTACTTTACAGGGTTGTTAAACATTAATTGAACTAATACCTGATAGGTCTTTTTAGTCATTTTTATTAAATAGTAATAAAATATATAGCCTCCTGGTTGGACAGAACAGTCTTTTCTGAATCATTGTGTGTCTTTGATACTAGGTTTTTCCTCTTTTGTAATTCTTGTTGCTTGCCTTTTATGATTAGTGTGCTGGTTCTCTTTCTTTATTAGGGGTCGTGGATGGTTTAGGTCTAGCTCTATCATTAAGGCAAGATGGACGTAGGAATAAAAGGAAAGTGAAAAAAGAGATTTAGACACTTCTGCTTGAGCCTGTTTCTTTGTTCTTTGCTGTTTGTATTTTGGATTTTAGAGTTATGCTAATGCCTGCTCTTTGGAGATCGCTCCCTGAATTTCTGATTACCAAAGTTCATAATTGTAATAACTATGATACTTGTTGATGATTAGTGTGTAAGCATCTTATATGGATAAAGAAAAAGGATCGTCTGTATGTGAAAATAGATATTTACTTGCAATTCCAGTGGATACTCAACAACTGTTTGTTTTAACTAGATAACTGATATAATGGTAGGTAGTAGGTCACCATAGAAATGTTGAATTGTTTTGCCTTATCAGTTTGGAAATTAAGAATAGGAAATTTGATTCCTTTGGGTGAATTAGCTGTCTTTTATTTAAATGTTCATTTTTGTGTGTGTCAGAGCTCTTTTACTTGTGCTAGATTGTATTAAAATTGTATACTATCCAGCAGCTTTGAAAGGGGTGTTAAACCTTTTAAAAGAAAGTCCCAGTACAAATATTTCAGATTTTTTAGATTATTTGAATAGTGAATAGAATTGCTGCCCTCTACTGTTGGCCAATTGTTTTGCTGCCATGTAAAAATGTTTTGTTAACTGTACTAAGATAATTTTTACTATATGTACAATTAGATTGGCGTATAACTCCATAAAACATTCTGATATTTTAGTTTTTAAATTATATTTGTTAATTAATGCTGACTCTCACTAAATATGTTTATTGTCATCATTTTGGCTTTTCAAAAAACTTGGATCCTGGAGTAAACTTTAGTCTTAGCTTCTCATTTTACATGGTGAGCTTTAAGTAGTTGTTAGATTGATTTCATGTGGTTATGAGATTCATAGCTTGTATTGATAGCTTGTAAGCAAACTACAAAGTTCTACAGGTAAAGGTAATTTTTCTAAAATAATCGTTGTTTTAATTTACCTTATTTAATGTATTTGAAATTTTAATCAGTATTACATAGGGATGTAAGATCTTTGTGTGATTATTTTTAACCTCTGGTTTTCATGTTTTTCACTTATAAATGAAGGGATTGAAGAGATGATTTTAAAGAGTCCCTTTAGCTTTGTTTTGCTGAGTACCTACTGGGTATTAAGTACCTATACTATATATAAGATAGGCATGGAAAAACAAGGGTGATTAATACAGTTCTTACTCTAGATCAGGGGTCAGCCAGTGGGCAAAATTAGGCCATGCTCATTCATTTACTTATTTTCATGGCTGCTTTTGTGCTAAAACAGGAGAGTTGAGTAATCGTTACAACAGAGACCATATAACCTACAAAGTTGAAAATACTTACTGTTTGGCCCTTTACAGAAACTGCTGACCCCTGCCCCAGATGAACTACCAGTCTAGTAAGGAAGATAAATATCTAAAAAGATAATTTTAAATGGGTGTTTATAAAGGACACATAGACAAAATGCCAGGAGTAGTTCAAATAAAGTTAGTACTCAATGAAGAAAAATGTACTTTCATCATTAGCATCATTCTCCCAGTTGAGTAGTCTCCTAACATTTTCTCAGAGGTTCTAGTTTATCAGCCATTAGCAGGTATCCTGCTTCACAGCCTCATTATTTCCGTCATCAGTTATGACTTTTTTGGGGGTAGATGCTCAAATCTAATATGCATCTCAATGCCTTTTTATAACTTTGATCACTACCTACTTAAAAATATAAAACATTTCCAGTACACCCCACCCCGCCTTTTCCGTTGTCTCTTGGAGATATGGTCCAAAACCCCTAATGGATGCCTAAAACTGCAGATAGTACCAAGCTCTACATATGTATACACTACTTAAAAATAAACAACCCACCAACCTATGATAAAGTTTAATTTATATATTAGTCACAGTAAGAGATGGGCGATCAAGAGAGAGTATTCCAAAGTAGGGAAAACGAGTACGTTTGTATGTTAATACAGGAATTACAGTGTGATGGAAGAATTAATAGTAAAAGAAATAAGAAACTGAATGAAAAAATAATGAATAGATGCCAACACGTAGATGCAGGATGTCCGAATTATCTGACAAAGATTTTAAAGCAGCAAACTTAAAAATGCTTCAGTGAGCAATTACAAATATGCTTGACTCAAATAATATAAAGCCACAGCAAAAAACAAAACAAAAAAACATAATATGTAGAGACTAAATGGAAATGGTAGAACTGAAAGTACAATAACCAGAATGAAATTATCGAACCTGAATAACAGAAAACATAAAAAAGCAAAACAGCAAAAATCAGAGCTTCAGAGACCTGCAGGGTTAGTAAAAAAGATCTAACATCCATGTCATTCGAGTCTTTGAAGGAGAGAAGAGGGTAGGGCCAAAAAAGTACACAAAGAAGTAATAAAATATGGGTTCTGACAGTTAAGTTCATGAACTCGTCCTAGAAAAAGCGCTATATACCTCATTGCTGAATATCACTATGGTCACCTTCGAAGTACTCCCCTTGGGAAGCTATGCCAGTGCCTAGTCCACTCTTCAAAGCAATTTTGGAAGGAACTCTTTTTCTGGAATGGCCGTCAGAGCTGTCGTCATATTACCCTTGATACCTGGAGGTCATCAAAATGTCTTCCTTTCAATATTTCCTTTATCTTCGGGTAAAGAAAGAAGTCATTGGGGGCCAGATCAGGTGAGTAGGGAGGGTGTTCCAGTACAGTTATTTGTTTACTGGCTAAAAACTCCCTCACAGACAGTGCTGTGTGAGCTGGTGCATTGTCGTGATGCAAGAGCTATGAATTGTTGGCGAAAAATTCAGATCGCTTTCATCTAACTTTTTCATGCAGCCTTTTCAGCACTTTCAAATAGTAAACTTGGTTAATTATTTGTCCAGTTGGAACAAATTCATAATGAATAATCCCTCTGATATCAAAAAAGGTTAGCAACATTGTTTTGACTCTTGATTTGGACTGATGGAACTTTTTTGTTCGTGGAGAATTGGCTGACTTCCATTGTGCACTTTGACACTTTGTTTCAGGGTCGTATTGGTATACCCATGTTTCATCACCAGTGATAACATGGCCCAAAACATTGTCTTGCTTCTCTAAAAGGTCTTGGCAAACTTCGACTCTCCTTTGGTTTTATTTATCGGTGAGCTCCTTCGGGACCATTTTTGTTACACACCTTTCTCACGCTAAGATTTTCAGTTAAGATTTTTCTAACTATTTCTCTATTGATGTTTACTTGGCCTGCTGTGCTTCTCACAGTCATCCAATGATTTTGACACACACTTTGATGAATTTTTGCAATGTTTTCATCAGTTCTTTTCGTTAATGACTGCCCTGACCTCTTCATTAGTGACGTGGTCTCTCCCCTCAGAAAATCATTTAATCCATTTGTACACTGCCGTTTCTTCATGACATTATTCCCATAAACTTGGACTAACATGTCCCTGATTTCACTTCCACTCTTGCTAAGTTTAACAAGAAATTTAATTGCTCTAATTCAAGCTCAGACATTCTTCGACAACACACAAAAATACGCAACAACAATAATGCCACTCAGCAAGACACCGCCACATGTTGACACGAACACAGACACCTATGAGACACTGATATACCAAAGTTACAAAGCCTTACCGAGCTGTTTGTATAGTGCTGCCAATGTAAACACACTATGGCAAGTTCGCGAACTGAATTGTCAAACCTCGTATACAAAAGGTAAGCAAACCTCCATTATTGTACACCCCAAAAAATTCACATCAAGACACTCAACAAATTCCTGAAAACAAAAGACAAAGAAATATATTGTGAAAGCAGTCAGAGAGAAATGAGACACTATTTCTAGGAGAAGCACAATTCCAAAAAGAATGGTCAACCAGAATCCTATATCTAGCAAAAATCAAAACATTCTTGGGAAGTGGGAGGAGGGGTGGGAGAGAGAGAATGAGAGAATTTGTCGCCAGAATATCTACCCTAAAAAATGGCTAACTGAAATTATGTAAACAGAAAAGAAACAATAAAAGAAGGAACCTTGGAATATCAGGAATGAAGAAAGAATACGGCACACAAAAATATAGGTAAATACAGTCAACTTTCTTTTGAGCTGTCTGACTCATGTTTGCCAGTTGAAGCAAAAATTGTAACACTGATGTAGTTCTGCAACTATGGAGAAGAAATAGTTAAAACAGTTGTATCACATATGGGGAAGGGTAAAGGGACATAAATAAAGGTAAGTTTTCTCTATTTCAACTGGTAAAATGATGACACTAGTAAACTGTGATAAGTTTTATTTATATACACACAGACACACATAATACACACAGACACACACACATATGTACACCTACATTAACTCTTACATAGAGATACAATTAAATCACTATAGGTAAAACAGAACTCTTTAAAAAATGTTCAAGTAACTTGTAGGAAGGCAGGAAAAATAAAACAAATGAAAAACAGAAAAAAATAAAATGGCAGAGTTAAGCCCTAAAATATCAATAATTACATTAAATGTAAATGCTCTGTTATACAAATTAAAATGCAGAGATTAGCAGAGTAGATTAAAAATCATGACTCAAGTATATGCTGTCTACAAGAGATTCACTTTAAATATAACGATATAGACAGGCTAAAACAAAAAAGGGTGGAAAATACATATGCAGATATCAATCAAAGAAAAGGAGGAGCAACTACAGTAATAACTGAATAGCTAGACTTCAGAGCAAAGAAAATCAGAGACAGAGGGGAATGTTACATAATGATAAAAAGGTCAGTCCACCAAAAGACATAGCTATCAGAAGTGTGCATGTACCCAAAAACAGATATGTAAAATGTGTAAAGCAAAAACTGACAGAATTGTGAAGAGAAATTGACAAATCCACAATTATAGTTAGAGACTTCAACACCCCTCTCTCAACAAATTGATAGAGGCACGCAGAAAATTAGCTAGGATATAGAAAAACTCAGCAACACCATCACAACTCAGCAACACCATCACAAATTTGGATCTAATAGACATTTACAGAACACTGCACCCCAAGAACAGCAGAATAAACATTCTTTTCAAGAGCCCACAGAACATACCAAGATTATATCTTGGTCATAAGACAAACCTCAACAAATTTTAAAAGAACTGAAATACAGAGTGTATTTTCCAACCCCCAGCAGAAAGGTAATACCGTTTCCCCCCGAAAATAAGACTTAACCGGAAAATAAGCCCTAGCATGATTTTTCTATGACATCCCCTGAACATAAGTCCTACTGCGTTAATTAATATAAGACCCGATCTTATTTTTAGGGAAACATGGTAGGAAAAATCTCCAAACACTTGGAAACCAAACACTTCTTAATAATCCATAGATGAAACGGCCAATTTTGAAAGAAATGTGTCGATGTAAATGAAAATACAACATATCAAAATATGTTAGAAACTGTGAAAACAGTGTCGAAAGGGAAATTTATAGCATTAAATAGCATACTTGAGAAGAGGAAAGGTCTCAAATTAATAATCTAAGCTCCCACCTCAAGAATATGGGAAAAAAAGGAACAAAATAAACCCAAAGCAGTATTTTATTTGACAGGCTAGCATTTTATTAGGTAGGTGCAAAAGTAATTGCAGTTTTTGCAATTTTTAACCTTTTAAACCACAGTTACTTTTGCACCAACTTAATAAATCAACTTTTTAAGCTTAATAGAAATTGTCCACATTACCTTGGGCTACTCTTTGCCAGAAAAAATGGATAGTAAATTTGTAGGTATATGATGTTATTGCTGTTTTCCTAACTGTTTAAAAAGAACGCACATAAGCAAAACCCTAGCATTAATTTTAACTTCATGTGATTTAAGAAAAATAGTGTTTTATCTAACTCCATTAACCACTTGAATCTCTCATGGCCATCTTACAGCATTGTGATCTAACTGCATTTTCTTCAGGGTAAGAATTATTAGGAACTTCTTTGGGAATAGTTTCTGAGGTTGGAATTATCAGTGAAAGTTCATAAATTCTTCATGTATGAGCCATTACCATGGAAACTGATGTTACAACAACTAATTATAATTTATAACTTATTTACTTAGCCTTAAGATAATTAAATAAATTACTATATATAAAGCAATTCGAAGGGTTTTGGCAAGTAGTGCCATATCTTAGCAGATATTACTGTTGTTTTAATGTTGTGTTTTGGCAAACGTGAAAATTAAACTCAGATATTCTTTAAGATTTAAACTTCTGGTCTTTGTGAAATTATAATTGTTTAGTTTTTAAAGAGGCTAGTGTTGTCTGTAGTACAGAACTAAAACATTTATTAGATTGATCTGTCCTAATGTTTTCAAAGTGAGTGGGATGGAGGACAGGGACATGTCCAAATCATCTAGGGGTCTGAAAAAATTCACAACCGTGCTCGGTTAAGGGCTGCTGGTCTACAAATTTAGCTGCTTCTTGAGGACTTTTCTAAGAAAAATTTGCTAGGTCACCCTTGTTGTATGATATTAAGTAAGTCAGCATTTTTTAGTAAATGGAGTTTATATATAATTGAAAGTTTTCGTGACTAAATTTAGTTTTTCCGCATATTGAACTCTGACCTCTTGTTAATGTGATAGGTAAAAGAATTGGATTGAATATTTCTCTTGTGTTTAACCCCTTTTTATAAGATTTTAAGTAAAAGTGAAATCTTAAACATGGGACTGTAATATGTAATATAGACAGTATATTATTACCATGTATTTACTTACAAGTTCAGATTTATAATATTTGCTTATTATAAGTGTACATACACTAAGGCAGTTTTGAACAATGCAAACATTTCATTATCAGACTTAGCATGTTTTTTCTAATTTTGTTGTACAGAATGGAGAACACTGCAACTTAAACAAGTAATTGATAACAGTGTTTCAGAGCTTGCCGTTTAGTCTTGAATTGTCATTCTAGCAGCTAGAGAGAGTACTTGGAATTTCAAAGTTGGCTCACTAAATATTTGACCATTACTTGCATTTACTAATTGTTGAAAATGGGTTTTAGGGTCAGACATGATTCTCTTTTTCTGCTAGCTGTGACACCTTAGATCAATTATTTAAACTGTCCAAGCATTGGGTTCCTCATTTACCAAATGGACATTATAATAGTTTTTCCTTCATGAGGTATTTAGGATAAATAAGCTAAATATGTATGTTAAAATATGATTTTCAGAAAAGGAAAGTCATTACTCTTAGGCAAATGTAAAATGAACATCTGTCACAAATTTTATTCCTCTCACTTATTGATGAGGGAACTAGTAAAATGTTAAACCAGCCCAGAGTGCATTTGTAAACCTAGGTGTTTATACACAATGTTAAACATAGGATTGCTGAGTTAGATAAGAAACTGAGTAATGTCTATCTAACAAGATCGTGAACTTAATCTTTGTGGTTACTTTTTCAATTGGGCAAAATTATTTACTTCTCTACTGGGTAAAAATTTATAAGTTAACCTACAACTTCACTAAATCTGAGATTTTTTTTTATTAAATTTATTGGGGTGACAATTGTTAGTAAATTTACATAGATTTCAGGTGTACAATTCTGTATTACATCGTCTATAAATCCCATTGTGTGTTCACCACCCAGAGTCAGTTAGTTCTCCTTCCATCACCATATATTTGATCCCCTTTACCCTCATCACCCACCCCCCACCCCCTTACCCTCTGGTAACCACTAAGTTATTGTCTGTGTCTATAAATCTGAGATTTTTAATCAAAAACAAATAGTGAGTTGAAGTACATTTCCCTAAATCAGAATTTCTTAAGCTTGCGCTATTGATATTTTGAGCTAGATAATTCCTTGTTGTGGGATGCTGGTAGCATTCCTAGGCTTCTCCCCACCAGGTGCTAGTAGACCCTCCCTCCCCTAGTTGTGCCAACAAAAAATGTCTCCAGACGTTGTCAAATGTTCCCTTCAGGATAAAATTATCCCAGTTGAAAACCATTGCCCTAGATAACCTTAAGTGGCCTTTGTCCCTATCTGACATTGAAAGGATATGCCATCTAATTTTCCATTCTTTTCCAAATTTTTGATAATTTTTCTTACACATGTAAAGCACTTCACACAATGCCTGACAAGTAGTAGATAATAATTAAATGACAGATGCTGTTAATAACAATGACACTATTGTTGTTATCTGTCAAATTTACTCAGTTTCAAAACAGTCAAAAGTAGGATTTGCATGTTAAGACCTAAATTCATATTTCTCACATTCTCTCTGAAGTTTTAAATAGATTTTGACCCAGAATAAATAAATTGAATTCATTCTCTTTATTTAAAAGTCAGACAAGAACCACTCATAAGTTCCTAATAATCATTTTAAAAACAATCATAACCCAGTATTATTATAGTTAAATATATTACATGTTCACATGTAGTATACAACCAAACAACTGTTTAAGCCAAAACCATATTAAGAGCATAGGCTAGTAGATCTGTTTGAACTTTGCCTGGCATTGTATTAGTGATTCACATGCAAAAATAATCTACTTGCTTATGTAACTTTAGGTGAACAGATGTGCACAGGACTGAATTTTTATGAAGGCCCAGTGCAGAAATACAAATACATGACCTGTGCAACAAGTGCCTCCTGTGCACAAAAATTGGAGATGTATTTTGAGATCTACCAAGTTTAGTTGGTAGTATAAGTAAATAAATGGTTATAGATAAATACCAGTATTAATACTTGTTATACATTTGTGCTGGTGGATTTTTAAAATTAAAATTTCTGAAACAGTGAAAATGAAAGTTTTAAAATGAGAGAACATTGATGGGGTGTCTGGAGCATTGCAGTGAAATAGCTTGAGAACTAGAACTTGACAAATATAGTTCTGATTTAGTAGATATGTTTTTGAAATAAATAGTCTTCTAAGGAAGACAGTACTTTTTCTTGCCCTAGGTACATTTGACACTTGACCTTTTAAGTTTCACAGCTGTTTACCCATCAGGGTAATTAGACTGGAGAGCCAGCCATTTTCTATACAGTTTTAGAAATTTAACCTAATTTTATCTCTTTCTTTCCCCTTCCCTTTTAAAATTGCTTAAAAATGGGACAGCATAGGGAACAGTTTAGGAAATCAGAATTAAAAGGTATCTTTGAGTAGATTTGGAATCAGCATGATTGGTGATAAGGGAGTTCTTGTCGTTTGGATCACTGTCTCGGGGGTATAGCCAAGTATACCTTTTCTGCAAAAAAGCTTTATGAATTGATAACTGATTTTTGTAAAATTCAGCAATCTTCATTAGTAATTATCCTGGTGATTTCCTAACTGCTGTACAGATATAGTGCTTAGAAAGCCCCAAATATAAGTGGAAGAAAGAAAAGATAATTACATAGATATTATGTAATAAATATTACCTGTTTTAATGATGTGAAAGCTATGACACAAAGTGTAACACTTATATGCAAAATTTTAAGTATGAACCACTCTAAGAATGACATTCACAGTGTTTCGTTTGTGAAATAAATAAATGTAATTGTTCAGCTTTGGAGGTAATTAGGTAATGATACTTTTCTGCTAATGGGTTGATTAAAAAGCCAAAGCGCAGAAAATAGTCTTTGGAAGAGCGAATAAACTGGTGATAGATCAGTGAATTGAATTGTTTGACTTTTTGCCTTTGAACTTTCTACACAGTATGGATATACATCAAAATTGGTTCAGTAACATGTCCCCAAATTTTAAGTTTTTTTGATGTTTTGAAACTATTTTTATCTTACTGAACTTTTTACTGTCCTAGGGTAATTCTGTCGTTATTCTTTTTAATTTTCCCAGATAATTGATTTTGTTGTTGTTGCTTGAGTGGTTTAGAGAGAGGACTCAAATCACGAAATACAAGTGATTAAGGTACTTGTTTTTTACCTTTAAATTATATTGTAAATTAGCCTAGAAGTCCCTTGCTGCGACATCTTGCCCCTCCCCCAAGGCCACTAGCAAATATTCCAGCATAGTGTTCTGCTCTCATGCTGTATCTTATTCTCATGGAGGAGATAACAATGCTTACACTGCAGCAGGTGGAGCTCTTATGATGAATCTGATCTTGGATTAAATTTTAAGGATATTAGCAAGGTTTGGGGCCCTGACAAAGTGGTGCTGAATGAGAACATTCAGTCTGGGAATTTGATTGTAATTTTATTGAAACAGTTTTATTATATAGGAAAAGGAAGCAGCATCTTAATTCCATTCATAATATGCCGACCTGATCTCTGCTTTGGGGGTGGAAACAGGTGAAGAATGCAACATTTTAATACGAATCCTTTTAAAAGAGTGCTTTGGATCCAGATTAAATGTTCAAGACAGTCAGCAAGCAACATTTACCAAGGCATTTTTCTGGAATTTCAGTCTTGGATCGATTGAAATGTTCAGGGTCTGAAAAAATGTCTCCTAGCATCAAAAACTTGGATTGCTGGGCCGGCCTGGTGGCTCAGGCAGTTGGAGCTCCATGCTCCTAACTCCGAAGGCTGCCGGTTCAATTCCCACATGGGCCAGTGGGCTCTCAACCACAAGGTTGTCAGTTCAATTCCTCGACTCCCACAAGGGATGGTGGGCTGTGCCCCCTGCAACTAACAACGGCAACTGGACCTGGAGCTGAGCTGCGCCCTCCACAACTAAGACTGAAAGGACAACAACTTGAAGCTGAATGGCACCCTCCACAACTAAGACTGAAAGGACAACAACTTGACTTGGAAAAAAAATAAAAGTCCTGGAAGTACACACTGTTTCCCAGTAAAGTCCTATTCCCCTTCCCCAATAAAATCTTTTTTTTAAAAATGATCGAGAAAACAAACACTTGGATTGCTTTTCTCCAATGTTATGCCACTGTAAAGTAGCATGCACCAACAGTGCAATATCCTTAATGTTTGGATGTAAGGTAGGTTTGAATAATACTTCTAAAAAAGCTTAGTTTTAAAATCCAGTAGTATTTCACCAAAGAATAATTATGATTTGGATTAGATGGTTTGATTGACTTTAATTCATGGCATCACTTCCCTGTCCTTGGTGTGTTTGATGCAAGTAAATAATTGATTTTGTATACAGGGAAAGTGTGCTGGAAAAGGATCTGATTTTTATGAAAGCTACGTGTAAAATGTCGTTCTCCATTAATGAAGATTAATTATTGACTTGGAGTTTATGTTTTGCTACTGTGGAGAATTAAATACACAGGAAAAAACATTGATATGCAGGACTGGAAATGTCTTTGTTATGGAAGAAATTGTTGGTGGCAGGTTTGATGTTTAAACTAATGCCATAGGGTTTGTGATTTCGGTACTGAATCAAGAGTTGGTATTTAGAATTTAGATTGCATAGAGGGGAGAAAGAGCTTTTAAACACAACAAACAAAAGAAACGTGACCCTTTCTATCCCCTATAAGTGAAACAGTGGTTATGTTACTTTAGTGATGTGGTCTATAATAAAGTTTGCCTTAAATATAAATGGTTTCTTTATACAAATTATTAAATGGCATAAAGAAGTGATGTATTTTTACCTGATTTCTGCAGTCAAAACAATATATGATTTAAAACCAAGTTGAAAGCAGGAAGAACTTTTTAATGAATATGAGGGAATAATTACTTATTCTGAAGTATTGTTTTGAATGAAAGCTTTTTCTTAGTTTTTGTAGGACTTAAACTTCCCAATGGGTGATACGAAGAGGTCTCCAAATTACTGGTTAACTAAAAATATTATACTGAAACAGTTTTTTTAATCCCTTTATTAGTGAATATATTGCTTTTCTGATCACCTAAGTATCTGACCGCGCTCTCCCCCCGCCCCCCAACACACAGTTTAAACTCCTTGCAGTTCCAGGGAGTTCTTATTTTCCTAGTGGTGTTTCAGTTCTGAAATAATAACACGGAAGAGGTTGTGGAAGAAAAAATATGCTGCTTACAGAAACAGATTTTTTTACAAATTTGTTTTAACATTTGTAATTGGTCTTTAAAATGTGAACAGATGTAAAATTCATATGCATGGTTTAAATAGCTCAACCTACAGTTTTGTTTTTCCCAGTTTTTCAGCCTGCTTTTCCATGTGGTATGCACAACATATATTTTAGGGAAATGGTTTTTAATTTTTTAAATAATATTTTTATAGAGTTAACAATACTAAAATTTTCCCTCCTTTTATGTTTAGAGAAGTTAAACACCTTATGAAGTATTATAAGAATTTTTCAGAATGCTGTTCTTATCATATAATCAGTTTTAAGAATGTAGCATACCATTGCTCATAATTAGTCTAATAATCTCCGTGAACTTTGAATCTCTACCACCAACAACTCATTGAACCACTTGAGATCCCGGTGCTATTCATCACAAAATACCTCTTGAGGTTCTTGGTTGCCCCCTGGTGGGAAAATTGAGGAAATATTTTATAGACAATGTCTTATTGTGGTCATAACTTGATAAGTAAAGATAGTTAAACAGTATCTGAGTTATTATACTTGTCTATTTAGGAAATCATTAGGTAATCTAATTTAGGTAGTGAAATAATGTTTTTTCTTTAGTTAAACATTTCTGGATAGAATTTTTACAGGCTTTTCCCCAAACTTTGAATTTTACAGCAGATAGGCTTGACAAAAGACTAAATCCAAAATACAGTTTCTGAGATTACAAGTATCCTAGTTGCATTTTTCATTAATATATTTTTTCTGAGACTACAAGTATCTGAGACTACAAGTATCCTAGTTGCATTTTTCATTAATATATTTTTCTATATTCAGAATTCAACATTTAAAGCTTTGTGTTTAAATACAACTAAATTGAAATTAAAATTTTTAATGTGGAGTCAAAGCAGGAAACTTTTGGGGGGGAAGGAAAATACTAACAAAAGGGAGAAATTATCTCACAACTTTGGTTAATACATATTAGAAATAGCTTGAAATAATAAAGGTAAACAAATCTTTCTAGTGCATAAATATAATACTGGTTCTGTACATGTGCAGGAGGTTTCTTTTCGAATACCACTGGTACTTATAATATCAATTATTATTTGCTTCCTTAGTTTATAGGTAAACAGCAAGTAATCTACTCATGTAAATTACAAATAACATTTTAAAATAAACATAGTATTTTTATTTATGGCTGTGAACCTTTGAAAAGTAATAAAAATACCACCTTGTTTGTTGAAAATGAAATATCTTTTTTAAAATCAGATTTCTGTGCAATTGGAGCATACCTCTAACTGTACTACTACTTAGGAGACATCCATCTGAGACAGTTAGATTAATATATTATCATGAGGAAGCAATCATCTGTTTACTATATAATCTTAGAGCCTTTGGGGGGGGCAGGTAGGTAAGTAGGTAGGTAGAGCAGTATCCCCGTATAGTGAGTTAATTTCTAGTATCAGTCTCCAAATATAGGCTATTTATTTCTCATCTCTAGTATTAGCACTCAGAGAAAAGACCCTGGGAAATGGGAGAATGTGGAGCACTTGGATTCTTAATGTATTGGTTACAAAGCTGTGTAGGATGTAGTTCCTTGGGGGTGGATGTTAACAAAAATGAGCAAACTTATAGTGCCTCTAAGAATGTGCCAACCTTACCTTAAAATTAGTTATTTCAAAATAGCAGGTGCTATAAGACCATAGCCTAAGATTACCTGGGAGGAAATTAGCTGTGTTAAGATCAGAAACTTGTGTTTTGTAAAGGAGTTACATTCTCTTTGTTCTTCCATAATATACTTTTAAGAGTAGAACCTCTTAGAAGTTCTTGCTTTTAGTAACTGCCCCTGTGGGAAACTGTTATAAAGCTTTTTGTAATAGAGCATTGAAGTGTATTTGGTTTCCGCAGTTATTAAAGT
The DNA here is from genome assembly GCF_964194185.1 of Rhinolophus hipposideros. Lineage (NCBI taxonomy): Eukaryota > Metazoa > Chordata > Mammalia > Chiroptera > Rhinolophidae > Rhinolophus > Rhinolophus hipposideros. The sequence goes on along the minus strand of NC_138048.1, from coordinate 52,539,025 downwards.
GAGAGAATCCCAGAGAATTAAAAAGTCAAGAATGTTTCTGTGTCTCCAACCCATGGGAGACAATCCAAGGTGCTAAACCATGGTGATTCTATTTTATTAGAAGAGGTGCAGTTCCCTTACAGCTATGATTCTTGGCCTGGGATATAAGTAGTTTCAGGAACAAACAGGGTGAGTTGGTGGGTATCAAAAAATAATTGTATAACATCAACTTTCTTGAACATATTTTTAAATAAGGAAAAGAGACTTTAAAATGTAATTTTCACATTGAAGCTTGTGATACATCACTTGAGTAGATGAATGTGTAATTTGTATGGATAATTTGTATAAGTGTAATTGTGCATTTGAAATTCATATAAGGTTTTCAAGAAATATTGTACATGTAGCTGTGACTCCTTGCTATGTCTCCTCATATCTTTAAAGTAATTATTATTATTATTATTAGTAGTAGTAGTATTTGGTATTAGAAGACATTTAGTGGGAAAGTCTGAGAAAGCACCTCCTTACAATTACATAATTTTCCACCCCTTCTTCTCCTCCTGTCCCACCCTCCCCCCGCCCCCCCCCCCCGAAAAAGTCTTACAGCATAGATTTGAACAGTATGGTCCATTTACTTTACTTAGTTCACTCATGCTTAAGATTGTTTTGCCAATAATTAAATACTAAACTAACAATAACTTTAAACAAGTGGGCTATTACGTTTTTCAAATTATAATCAGTTTGGAGGTATAAAGTTGCTATAGCTGCTGACATCTCTGCCTTTCTCTTGGCCTTTGCCTCGTTGAAAGATGATTGTTAGAACTCCAGCCCTAAAAAACAGGAAGAAAAGGAAAGGGGTATGGTTTATAAAGCTAGAAGGCGTCTGCTTGTATTCCATTGATTAGAGCTGTGTCACATGGACTCTCGTAGTAGTACCTCCTAGCCTCTGTATTAGAGAAAAGCAAGGAAAACAGATGGTGGAGTTGGGTGAAGCAACCTACAGTGTCTAACTTAGTGCATCAGAGCAGTATTTTTTACTGAAGTATGATTAATTTCAGACATGCTGGTAGATATTGCTAATCAAGTGATATATTTAGCTGAAATAAAGCAGTAAAGTCCAATTGAGGCTCTCTCTTCACTGCTTGCACTTCTTTGCTCCAATCTTCAGAAGCAAAAGTGAACATTGCAAAATGCTATCTTTGCATTAGTTCTGTACACAATGAAGTATAAGGAGAATGTCCCTTTAACCTTAGGTTATGGTTATATAGTATCTAAGGCTTCCTTCAAACCAATTTACTAAGCATTAATAGGTGATTTCAAATATTTTTATTTAAGAATACAGTTTCCAAAAAGAGAGATTTCAAATTGAGATATACACTTTAATGAATAATGACCAGTGGAAGACTGCTCATTCTAACTGTGTTAAAATAATTTTTAACAGTCATTAAAGTTAAAATCACAAGTATTCTCTAGTATCTTCCTCCTTGTTAGAATTAAGTGTACTTTCTTTTGGCTGTGTTGCCAAATTTTGACATTGACCCAGTATCTTTTGTGTACTGTTCTATTTTGGAATCCTTTTTTAGTGACTGTATGGTTTCTCCAAAGGAGAATAAGTATTCTTCAGTGACCCTGGGACTCCAGCTAACTCCTTAGTCTTTCAGGATGCTGTATTACACTCCTTTCTTAAAGTGAATGGCTTAAAGGAAATAATTCATGTATTGGTAAAGAGTTTCTAGTAACACTTGGTTGCTAGCAATGGGCCCATAATACGTCTGCAGCTAGAGATAGTTGCTTTTTTATTGTTCTCTTTTATCCATTTAGCTATATACTGTGATATATTAATAATTAGCCCTTTTAATTTCCTTATTTGAAAATCTTGTTTAGGAATGTAGTTTTTTATGTTCCTTTAAGCATGTATTTATATATTTATGAAATTTTCTTTTTTACAATTAAGTTACAAATGGAAAATTTGACATAAGTTTTGATAGAATATTTCACTGTAAAACAAATACTACCTGTTTGAATATATAATATTGAACCAGTGGAATTATTTCAGGAAGTTACAGCAGGACATATGTCTTTGTAACTTATACAAAGAAAATCATATTCATTGACTCATTCATTCATTCGTGCATTTACTTATTCAGTAATATTTATTGAGCATTTATGCACTGGAGATATTGCAGTGAACAGAGGCCATCCTGCTTTCGTGAAGTTTATATTCTAATCATACTTCCTAGTGTAACTTTTCTCCTTTATAGCTATTAATTTAGAAATTCTGTCAGTAAGAATGTTAGAATAAAAATTCAGTAGGAAAAACTTTACAGTGTGTATAATTAGTAATTGCTTTTTAAGCTCTCTATTAGTTTGCTAGGGCTACCATAACAAAATACCACAGACTGAGTGGCTTAAACAACAAAATTTTATTTTCTCACTGTTCTTTAGGCTAGAAGTCTAAGATCAACATGCTGACAGTTGATTTTTCTCTCAGGTCTTTAACCTTAGCTTGCAAATGGCCATCCTCTTGCTCTCTCTTCTCCATTCTATTTCCTTTGTAAACAGGAACCCCTTGATGTGTGTCTCAGTGTGTCCACATTTCCTCTTCTTATAAGCACACCAGTCAGATTGGATTATCATACCCTAATGGTCTCATTTTAACTTAATCACATCTTTAAAAGTTCTATCTCCAAATACAGTATAGTCACAGACTGAGGTACTGGGACTTACAAGGTCTGACAGTTAAGTTCGCGAACTCATTCCAAAAAAAGTGCTCCATACCTCATTGCTGAATATCACTACAGTCACCTTCAAAGTACTCCCCTTGGGAAGCTATCCACTAGTCCACTCTTCAAAGCAAGTTTGGAACTCTTTTTCTGGAATGGCCATCAGAGCTGTCGTCGTATTACCCTTGATGTTCTGAATGTCATCAAAATGTCATCCTTTCAATATTTCCTTTATCTTCAGATAAAGAAAGAAGTCATTGGGGGCCAGATCAGGTGAGTAGGGAGGGTGTTCCAATGCAGTTGTTTGTTTACTGGCTAAAAACTCCCTCTCAGACAGTGCCGTGTGAGCTGGTGCATTGTCGTGATGCAAGAGCCAAGAATTACTGGCGAAAAGTTCAGGTTGTCTAACTTTTTCACGCAGCCTTTTCAGCACTTCCAAATAGTAAACTTGATTAATTGTTTGTCCAGTTGGTACAGATTCATAATGAATAATCCCTCTGATATCAAAAAAGGTTAACAAGATCGTTGCAACAAGTTCACGAACTCAACTTGTCAGACCCTGTAAGGCTTCAACATACGAATTTAGTGGGACACAATTCGGCCCCAAACAAGGTTTTTATTAATTAAGGAAGAATGAACTTCAAAGTTCCACAAGCATGTGAGGGAAGTTTTTAATGTAACACTTTTATGATAGATCACATTCTTGGAAAACATTGTATTATAAAGTTTACTAAGCATTCATAAACTTAGTATGAACATATTCTGTCAGTGGGTATGGCCAAATGAATAAGTAAGGGTTCTGTGATTTAGGAATACTAAATTTTAAAATTACTTCAACTTTTTTAGATTAAGAAAGGCAATGTAGCCTCTGCTTCTCCGCTTGACCATCTTATGCTTATTCTCTACTACCAAAGAAAAAAATAACTTCAGCATGTATTTGGGAGTGGAAGATAGGAAAGAAGACAGAATGTTTTGGTAATCTGAACTTTAATTTCAAACAGTGCTGTCTGTAAACATGCATGTGTGTGTATTTGTGTGAACTGTACACATGCATGTGTGTATATTTGTGTGTTTGATGGCGACCTGTGTTTGAACTAATATATGTCTCAGGTACATTGTGTTAAGTGGACTTTTTATGTGTTGGCTTTGGAAACCTAATCATAATTTATATTGTTATTTCAAGTTGTTTTAAATAATCGAAAGTACTGATATTTTGGAATATGAATATTCATCAATTATCAATTGGGAACTGTCTCTATAAAAACATAGTAGGCGGCAGCAGAAGTCGTAGTTCCTTATTAGTTATTAGTTCTACAGAAGTAGAAAATAACTTTTATTTGACAGTATGTTTTGAGGAGTGTGAAGCAAATTGGCTGCATTTTTTGGACTTAAAGTCTAGGAGTGGGTTTGTTCCAACAGTACAGCTGTGTTTTTTAAAAATACAAATCTATTTTAAGCTACTCTTGGCATTTGTTGGAATTAAAAAACATGTAAAAGAAATCTTCCCTTGAATTTCGTAGATATTAAGAGATGTGATAGACCACTGGGAGCGCCTGGCAGAATTTTATTTTAAGTCATCCTAAGTTTGGTTTTAGAGAAATAAAAAAATCAATGTGAGGTGACAAATTTCACAAATTTGAAATATAAAGTAAATTATGATTGTCATAAATTCTGTTAACGTTCTTTTCATTACTTTTGTAAAGGTTAGATATCTGCTATACTGACTGCCTTCTTCATTTTCCTTAGCTAACAATCACTTAACCCTCAGTGTACCTGGAAAATTATTCATCCTTCTTTGTCACTTTTTAATTTTGTATTAACCATTTTTATTTTTTTGAATATTTTAAATCATTTTATAAATAATTTGCAGAAGAATAAAGGAATAGTGAAAAACTGCATTAAAAATTTTAATTAAAATCTAAACAGCTCAGTTATTAAAATCAACTTTATTGAGATATAATTGACAGACAATAAACTGTACATGTTTAAAGGGTACAGTTTTGACATATTTATACACCTGTGAACCCATCAGTCCAAGCAAGATAGTGAGCATACCCAGCACCCTCATGTTTCCTCAAGCTTCTTTTCAATCCCTCCCATCTTTCTCCACCCCCTCTTCTCCCAAACTACTAAATGGGTAGATTTCTGTTGTGTAGATTAGTTTGAATTTTCTGGAGTTTTATATAAATGAAATAATAAAGTATGGTGTATTTTTTAACCTGGCTTCTTTCAGATTATTTTGAGATTCATCTACATCATTGCCTACATCAGTAGTTCATTCCTTTTAATAGTTCATTCCTTTTAATACTGAGTAGTATTCCATTATATGTAAATAACACATTTGGGCTTTTAGATATTTATACCCAAAATGTGCAATGTCCTTTGAATGTAACTAACCACTCATTAGCTAACATACATAAACACGCAATATGTATCCATTTAGTACATATTGATTCCAGATATCAAATGGGGTTTGGTCTTTCACTTGACATCAGACAGAGTACAGTACTTTTGTAAACTTTGATGGCTTATGATTTCTTAGTAGAGAGAACATCTATTTGCCTTTGAACCATAATGCAAAGTATTTCATTTTTAGATTTATTAACACCAATTAGAATTATCAACTTAGTGAATTTTTCTCATTTTTGCATTATCTGTTTCCTTCCATTCACCTTATATACGTAACTACCTTCAATAATTGTCTATTTATGAACTGCACAAAGCAAATCATGGTGTATAAATATGAAAAACAAGAGGGTACTGTCACACTTCCTTTTAGGATATTGGGATGGTCCAAATTCTTGTCATAAAATATTGCATGATAAAGTCCTTGACTAAGTGGATGAAAATGCATTATTTCCCTTTTTGTCCTTTTACTCTTGAATTTCATTTGAGAAAATTCATTTAGAATGTTATCTGAAGGTTTGTAGTCTCAGATTTCACTTATACAGTCAAATTCACCATCATCATTAATCATTTATTTTCATTCATCTTCTAATCAGCTTGTAATTGTAAAATGTCTTCATCAGTTTTTTTCCTTTCCTATTATCGGTGGTGTGCAGAAAAGAGTTAACATAACCTAAGTTGTTATTCTTGAAAAGGTCTGCTTGCAAGGTTGGTCCTTGGCTGGTGTCTGGGAACTTAGATTTCAAGAGGATGCCCACCACTAACTGATGAAACTGGCTTACTGTGCCTAAACTGCACCTAAACAATATGGTTTATGCTGAACACTTCTGCTAGGAATCTGGAAGTTAGGCCCGTGCTAGACACAGGTCTAGCCCACATGACCAGCCCCCACTGAATACCCTGGGTTCTAAGTCTCTCACGTCTTTCCTGGTTGACAACATTTCACACGTGTTATCACAACTGTAGCTGGGAAAATTAAGGACATCTATGTGACTACTGGGAGAGGACTCTAGAAGTTTGATCCTGGTTCTCCCGGGATCCCCCAGACTTCACCCTATGTTGCGTTTTACCTTTATTGATTTTTGCTTTGTATCATGTCACCAAAATAAATGATAGCTGTGAATACGACTGTATAATTGGTGTCATAAATCCTTGCAAAGCATTGGACCTGGGGAGGGGGTGATCTTGGGAATTTTTCATCCAGACAGAAAGTTGAGAAATCTAAATTTCCCAAAACTTTAACAACAACAAAAATCTACAAAGGTGGGATCTAAAGGATGATGCAACAGTGACTTCTTTCAAGACAGAATGGATTTTATTCTATATATAAAAAAGTAAACTTCCTCTTCGTTATGTGTAGAATCTTAATAAAAAATAAGAATTATGAAGAAGCAATCCTTGCTTAAAAACCCACACACTCAAACTGGAATTGGGTTCATTAAACCCTAATGGTATGCCAAAAGTTTAGAAAGTGTAGTTTCTCAGTCATTTGTATGCTATATAAAATTTGTATTTATTAAATACAGAATAAATACAAATTAATGTGTAAGAAATATATGTTAGATGTGAAGAATCTGGTCATAACATTAAGAATAATCAAAGAATATTAGACGTCCCTTGTGTGCCCCCATCAGAACCCATCCCATTTCTTCCCTATTCAGTAATGATAATTGTAAATTCTGTATTTGGAGTTTCTTGCTTTTCTTTATAATTCCTAAATAATAAATTGTCCGATATTGCACATTTTTTAACTACTGGGTAATGATATAACTGTTCATTTCTTTTGCCTCCTTTTCTGTTGGTTTTTCTTTTGCTTATTGATTTGTAGGAGGTTTTTAAGATACAATATATACATATATTGTTGGTTGTAAAGCTTAGGAATACCTTTTCCCAGTCTATGGCTTGTGGCGTTTTTGTCCAAACCTTTTTCATATGTTTTGATGATTGGAATCACGTAATTTTCATGTCAAACTACAAGTCTTTTCTGTTAAGGTTTACACATTTCGTATCTTGTTTTGAATATTCTTCCCCAGCTGGAAATCATAAAGATAATCTCCTATATTGTGTTCTAAAAGTTTTATAGTTTTGACTTTCACATTTAAGTCTTTAATCTGCCTGAAATTAATTTTTTATTTCGGTTTGATGTAGGAGGTCCATTTTCTTTTTTGTAATGGCTACCTAATTGTCCTACCCCATTTATTGACAGTTTCTTTCCATTCTCCCAGTGATCTGTATTGTCATAAATTTCCATACGTGAGTCTGTTTCTGGATTTGTTTTGTTGTAGTTGTTCCATTCATCAGTTTGTCTGACCATATACTAATATACATTATCTTAATCACTTCAGCATTAAAGTCATACCTTTTCTAATTGTTGATTTATATATTATTTTGTATTTGTGGATAATGACAACTTTCACATTTTGATCGATAGTGTTAAAATTACTAGCAAGAAAAAGCTGTTCTCATTTATATTCCCACTTATGTTAGAGTTTCTGTTTTTCCACACCCTCATCAACACTAGGTATTATCGGGCATTTATATTTTTGTTGATCTGCCCAAATATTAAGTGTCTTTTTTGAGTGGAAGGGTGAACATCTTTTCATATTGTTTATTGGCTTTTTACAATTCCTTTTTAAATCAATTACTATTTGTTTCTTACTCATTTTAAAAATTGATATGTAAGACTTTATTATACATTAAAAACTGGCCATTTTATAATATAATTGGGCTTCCCCCATCTCCCAACCAGTTAGTTTTCTTTATAAATTGGTGATGTAGAAGTTTTAAATTTTATGTATTCAAATTTATCCTTTTTTTTTTTTTTTTTTTGGTTTCTAGATATTGTTTCTAAATTAGACTTCGCTATTTCAAGAGTGTAAAATTTTCCAATTTTGTTTAAGTAAGTGTTTGGCTCAGTTCATTATGTTTAGGTCTATCATCTAACATCTAATTTTTTTCTTGTAAGTTATGCTGTAGGAATCCTGAATATTTTTTCCAGAAGTCCATTTACCAAACACTGTTCATTCAGTAATCATTCCCCCACTGATTTAAAATATTATTCTTATCATATTATTAAATTCCCATGTATATTTACTTATGTTGTTGGACACTGCTGTTCAACTGATTTGTTTATTTATGTTTGTGCTGTTGTACTATTAACAAGCTTTCAATTATTGAGGCCTTTTAGTACTTCTTTATATTTGATAGAACCAGTTGCCTCTCATGACTTTTTAATTCAGAATTTTCTTGGCTTCTCACATGCTAGTTTTTTTCCAGTGATGATTACTAATACCTTGTCAAGTATTCTCACCCATATTGATATTTTGATTGTAAAGACATTGAATTTATGGACTTTTTTTTTTTTTTTGAAAATTCACACTGTTAAAATATTGGACCTTCATCTAAGAACAACTGTGTTTTTCATTTGTTCAGTGTTCCTTTATTCCCTTTGGTAAAATTTTGAAGTTTTCTTCATAGAGATTTGAGTCCTTTAAGTTTAATTCAAGTTCTCTGTCTGTTGTTGTTACTGTTGGAAATGGGATCTTTTCCAGCAGATATCCAGAAGCTTACCAGTTTTATTGAGGTATAATTTTTGTTCAGTAAACTCTATCCATATAAAGTCTAGAATTTGATTAGTTTTTATAGCTGTAAAACCCCTGTAGAACCCTGCTACAATCAAATTGCAGAATATTTTCCTCCCTTGAAAAAGATTCTTTGTTCATTTTTGCATTCCAGTCAACCTTCCACTCTCCACCAGATACCAATCATCTGCTTGTTTGTCACTATAAATAATTTTACATTTTCAAAAACTATACAAATGGATTTATACTGTAGTACTCTGTTTTTCTTTTGCCTTTTTTTTTTTAACTTTTATTTATTTTAAGTGTGTTTTTCCAGGACCTATCAGCTCCAAATCAAGTAGTTGTTTCAGTCTCGTTGTGGAGGGCGCAGCTCACAGTGGCCCATGAGGGGATCAAACCTGCTATCCTGGTGTTACAAGCATCGTGCTAACCGGCCGCTCCCTATACTGTAGTACTCTTTTGTGTCTTACTTTTTTTTTTAACTCAGAATAATTCCTTTGAGCTTCACTGAGGTTGTTGTTTGTGTCAGTGGTTTGCTTGTTTTTTATTGCAAAGGTATATTCCCCTATGTGGATATAGTACATTTTGTTTTTTCATATCTGTTGATGGACATTTGGAATGTTAACAGTTTTTGGATATTGTGAATAAAGATGCTATGAACCTTCATGTACAAGTTTTTATGTAGACACATGTTTTTATTTCTCTCGGATAAGTATCTAGTGATTGTTTTTAAATTCTAGCAGTGTCTGAGAGTCCCAGTTGCTCCACATTCTCACTAACACTTGCCTTTTCTTAAAAAAAATATAATAACAATAATGATAATAATAAACATTTTAGTGGGTATGCAGTAGAATCTCATTATGGTTTTATTTTGCATTTCCTTGATGACTTGTAATGTTGAGCATCTTTTCCTGTTTGACTTAATATCTCTTCTTTTGGGGAAGAGACACAGGTTTAATTGTGTTCCCTTCAAAAAAGATACTGTGGAATCCCAACCCCTGGTACCTCAGAATGTGACCTTATTTGGAGATAGGGTCTCTACAGAATTAATCAAGTTGAAATGAGGTTATTAGGGTGGACACTAATCCAGTGTGACTGGTGTCACATAATAAAAAGGGAAATTTGGACAAAGAGACGGGCACAAAACAAGAATGCAACATGAAGATGAAGGCAGATATCTGGGTGATGTATCCACAAGCTAAGGAATGCCAGAGAGTATCAAACAAGCCACCGGAATCAGGAAGAGAGGCATGGAATAGATTCTTCCTCACAACCCTCAGAAGGAAGCAACTCTGCTGACACCTTGGTCTCAGACTTTTGTTCTCCAGAACTGTGAGATAATAAATTTCTGCTGTTTAAAACCCACCCAGTTTGTGTACTTTTTTACAGTAGCCTTAGCAAACAAATACATGAAGTGTTATATAAATTGGTTCCCCACTGTAAAAAACTGGATTATCTTCCTGTTACTGAATTATAAGATATCTTTATATATTCAGATGTGAGTCTTTTATCAAATCTATTTATTACAAATATTTTCTCTCATTTTGTAGTTTGCCTTTTACTTTCCTTAGTGGTGATTTTGAAAAGCAAGTTTTGTTTGTTTGTTTGTTTTGTTTTAATTAAAGTTTATTGGGGTGACAATGGTTAGTAAAGTTACATAGGTTTTAGGTATACAAATCTGTAATACATCATCTATATATCACATTGTGTGTCCACCACCTAGAGTCAGTTCTGCTTCCATCACCATATATTTGACCCCTTTTATCCTCTTCTATTCCTCCTTCCCCCTTACTCTCTGGTAACCACTAAACTTGTCTGTGTCTATGAGTTTTTGTTTGTTTCTTTGTTTGTCTTGTTTCTTTGTTGCTTTCAATTTTATATCCCACATATGGTGAAATCATGGTTCTCAACGTTTTCTGTCTGACTTATTTCGTTTAGCATAATAATCTCAAGATCCGTCCATGTTGTTGCAAATGGTCCTATTTCATCTTTTCTTGTGGCAGAATAGTATTCCATCGTGTATATATATCACAACTTCTTTATCCAATCATCTATCGAAGGAAACTTTGGTTTTTTCCTTTATTTTTGGCCACCATAAATAAAGCTGCTATGAACATCGGAGCACATATATCTTTACGGATAAGTGTTTTCAGATTTTTTTTGGTAGATACCCAGGAGAGGGATTGCTGTAATTTTATTCTTAATTTTTTGAGGCACTTCCACACTGCCTTCCATAACGGCTGCTCCAGTCTGCATTCCCACCAACAGTGTTCTGAGGGTTCCTTTTTCTCCACAGTCTCTCCAACACTTGTTACTATTTGTCTTGTTGATGATAGCCATTCTGACTGGGGTGAGGTGATATCTCATTGTGGTTTTTATTTGCATTTCTCTGATGATTAGTGATGTTGAACATTTTGTCATATGTCTATTTGCCATTTGTCCTCTTTGGAGAAGTATCCATTCAGTTCCTCTACCCATTTTTTAATTGGGTTGTTTGTTTTTTTGTTGTACACCTCAACAACAGCAGCAACAACAAAAAAACAAGCCTTGATTTTTTTCAATAATTATAAGGAATAAAAAAGGATCAAAGAATAACTTACATATTAAAAGATACTTAAAAAGACAATCTTGTAACAATTTCTTTCCTTTTCAGAATGAACCATTTTTTGTTTTAAATCCTTTCAGAGCCCCCCCAATCACATATGTACATTTATGAATATAAAGATTATATGTACAGAGGATACCAAAAAAATGTGTACACACTTTAAGAAAGGAAAAAAATGTATTAAAATTATGCTGATGGTAACCACTTCAAGCACTTCTTGTAATTGCAGAAGTCAAATGTGACTTGTATTCATCTTTCATTATCAGTATACATTATTACAATTTTAATACAGTTTTTTCCTTTCTTAAAATGTGTATACATTTTTGGCACCCTTTGTATATATAGATATACACACACATATATACTCATATGTATATACTCATATATGTATATACACACATAAACATATTGCATATGCATGTACATATAACGTTTATATATACATACACATACACAAATATACTGTTGCTTTGCTTTAAAATGTTGAAAATGTGTGTGTTAGCTTTGAAACATACTTTTCTCATTCAGTAATCGATATCATCTTTTCCTATTAGAAGTAGGTTTTTACTCACTTTAACTTATACATAATATTTCCTAGGATGACTACCATATTTTATTTAGCCCTTTATGTTTTTCGGGGTGCACATCTGTTTGACAGGCAGCTTGTTTCCAATTTTTCTTTATTCCAAACTATACGCTAGTGAATATCCTTCTACATATATCTCTCCCTAAAGTATTTACTAAATTGTGGAGTACCTGTAAAGTTTGAAAAGATGGTATCAAGTTTCCTTTCTTAGTTCATATCTACTACCCAGGTATAAATAAGAGTACTTAGATTTTGAGTCCGCTCAATTGAGTGTATAAACTGTTTTAAGTTCTGTAAATATGTTTTATGTTAACTTCAGACTTACTCAGGATAAAGTTCTGGAATTCTTTTCATTGGTTTTGAAACTAATTAAGGTGTACATGTAAAAAAAGATTTCTTTAGCTAGCTTATGTTGATGTGGGCCTAATTGTTTTCCATGTAATTGTACCATTTCACACAGAAGGACGTTATTTTAAAATTGATGCTGGAGGTTGCAGTCAAATTCATAGTTAAGGTTTTAAAATATATAATGCATATTTGTCTATCTATATCCAACAAATATTTATGCTCTTTAGTGATGCTACCTCTAAGATTAATTCCTAAAAATGGAATCAAGGAGTAGAAACATTTTCAGGGCTTTAAAAACATATTGCCAAACTGCCCTCCAGAAAAAGACCTCCATCAGGAATGTGACAATTTATGTCCATTTCTCTGCCTACTGGTATTGTAATTTTTACTGACTAAAGAAGTCGAGCATGTTTTTCCTATAAGTGTATTCATCCGTTTGTATGCCTTTTGTGAATATTCCTTTATTATTATGTTTGCTGACTATTTTTTTAAAAAAAATGATTTATAAAAGCAGCTTATGGTGATTAATAATCCTTTGTTGTTATAAATTCTTCTTTGTGTGTGTGTGTGCCTTGTGTGAGTGTTTATGAGTGTGCTAATGGAGGGGGCATATTGTAGTTTGTTTTGGTCTTGTGTTTATGCATACAGATTTGCAGCCTGATTTAAGAAACATACACTTTTTTGTTCTCCCAGTTCCTATAATTATGATTTCTTTTACTTTTGTGTATGGTGTGAGGTAGATTTGGTTTTCTTAAAATTATGGTAATCTTTTAAAAATAGATTGCATAGAATTATATGCATATATTATGAGAGTAAGAGAGAAAAAAGATTCTTTTAGGTAAAAGAAAAATACTGTTATCTAATAGATTAATTTTAAGTTAGAATTTGAAAAGGCTGATTTTTTTTCATTTTTGTACAAATGAACTGAATCAGAAAAACAGACTAATTTAGCTGAATAACTTTATCTTTTCATGTTGACGTCACTCAAACAACTATATCTTCAGAGATAGTGTTAAGCTAACACTGGGTGAAAAATTGGCAAATCTATATTCAGGGTTTTGAATTTCTTTTTTCTTTTGATTTATTATGGTAAGATACATATAACATAAAATTTACCAACTTAACCATTTTTAAGTTTACAGTTCAGTGGTACTAAATACATTGACTATTTTGTGCAACCATCACCACCATCCATCCCCATCTCTTTTCATCTTGTAAAACTGAAACTCTATACCCATTAAACAATAACTCCCAATTCTTCCTCCTCCCCCAGGCCCTGGCAACCATCATTATACTTTCTATCTTTGATTTTGACTAAATGTCTCATATAAGTAGAATCATATATTATTTGTCTTTTCGTGACTGGCTTATTTCATTTAGCACAATGTTCACAAGATTCATCCATGTTGTAATATTCCAGAGTTTCCTTCCTTAAGGCTGAATAATATTCCATTGTATATATATATATATATACCACATTTTGCTTATCCGTTCATCTTTTGATGGGCACTTGGGTTTCTTCCATGTTTTAGCTATTGTAAATAATGCTGCTATAAACACAGGTGTACAAATATGTATCTCTTCAAGACCCTGCTTCTAATTCTTTCGGCTACTCAGAAGTAGAATTGTTGGATAATATGGTAATTGTATTTTAATTTTTTAAGGAACTGCCATATTATTTGCCACAGTGGATGTGCCATTTTATATTCCCACCAACAATGCACAAAGGTTTCATTTTCTTCACATCTTCACCGATACTTGTTTTCTGGTTTTTGTTGTTGTTTTAATAGTAGCCATCCTAGTGGGTGTGGATAGTATCTCATAGTGTTGATTTGTGCTTCCCTAATGATTAGCGATGTTGAGCATCTTTTCATGTGCTCATTGGCCGTTCATGTATCTTTTTTGGAGAAATGTCTCTACAAGCCGTTTGCCCATTTTTTGAATTGGGTTGTTTGTTTTTTGGTTGTCGTTGTTTTAGGAGTTCTCTCTATTCTGGATATTAATCCCTAATCAGATACATGATTTGCAAATAATTTCTCCGATTCTGTGGGTTGCCTTTTTAATCTGGGACAGTGCCTTTTAATATACAAATTTTAAAATTTTTTATGAAGTACAATTTGTCTTTTTGTTGCTACCTATGCCTTTGGTGTCATATCCAAGAAATGGCCAAATGCAATGTCATAAAGCCTTTGTGCTATGTTTTCTTTCAAGAGTTTTTTTGTTTTAGGTCTCACATTTAGGTCCTTGATACATTTTGAGTTAATTTTTGTATATGGTGATAGGTAAGCGTCCAGCCTCATTCGTTTGCATGTGGATATCCAGGTTTTTCACCACCATTTGTTGAAAAGATTGTCTTTTCTCCATTGAATGGTCCTGGTACGCTTGTTGAAAATAATTTGACCATATGTATGAGGATTTATTTTGGAATTTTTTTCCTATTCCATTGGTCTGTATTATTAGTCTGTCTTTATGCCAGTATCAAACTGATTTGACAGCTTTGTAGTACGTTTTGACATGAGATGTGAGTTCTCCAGCTTTGTTCTTTTTCATGATTATCTTGGCTATTCAGATCCCTTGAGATTCTACGTGAATTTTCAGATGGATTTTTCTATTTTTGCAAAAAAAAAGTATTGAGATTTTGATAGGCATTGTATTGAATCTGTAAATTGCTTTGAGAAATATTGACATTTTAACAATATTAAGTCTTCTGATCCATGAACATAAGATGTGTTCCTTTTATTTCTATAAGCTTTAATTTCTTTCTGCTGTTTTATAGTTTTCATTAAATGTCTTTCACCTTGTTGGTTAATTAAGTTCATTCCTAATTACTCGCTTTGATGCTATTGTAAATGAAATTATTTTTGTAATTTTCAGATTGTGTATGGAAATGCAACTGATTTTGTATCCTACTTTGCTGAGCTCATTAGTTCTATCAGTTTTGTTTTTTTTGCTGAGTCTAGGATTTTCTATGTATAAGATCATATCATCTGCAGAAATAATTTTACTTCTGCCTTTCCAATTTGGATACCTTTCATTTCTTGCCTTATTGTTCTGGCTATAACTTCTATTTCTTGGTTGAATAGAAGTGGTGAAATTGATCAAGATTAATCTCAATTTACTATCCAAGTTTCCCCTGGAAGTTGCAAACCTTTAACAGACTCCAGAGTTTCAAAATAGTTACACCAAACCAGATTCTTTCTTTTTTTTTTTAAAGATTTTATTGGGGAAGGAGAACAGGATTTTATTGGGGAACAGTGTGTACTTCCAGGATTTTTGGAAAAAGTCAAGTTGTCCTTTCAATCTTAGTTGTGGAGGGCGCAGCTCAGCTCCAGGTCCAGTTGCTGTTGTTAGTTGCAGGGGGCGCAGCCCACTGGCCCATGTGGGAATCGAACCAGCAGCCTTCAGTATTAGGAGCATGGAGCTCCAACCGCCTGACCACTGGGCCAGCCCCACCAGACAGATTCTGCCTGTGCAATTGTTGTGTAGCTGGGGAGACAGATTCCTGATGCTTCTTATTCACTATCTTTCCAGAATCTGAACTATTTTTAATAACCTAATAATTTTATTAAAATATTGGCAGGACTTTAAAATGGAGCTCTGTTTCTCTCAGACTTTATGTGTTGAGCCACAGAATAAACTTCATGTAGTTAAATATTATTGAGTATTTGGCTAGGTGTGAAGACCATCATTTGAATTGAACTCACTGTGCTTTTCAGGGCTTCTTCATATTTTAACAATTTTCTTTACTTTATAGAAATACCGGTATCAGGATGAAGACGCACCTCCTCAAGAGCACATTTCCCCACAAATCACTAATGAGGTGATAGGTCCAGAATTGGTTCATGTCTCAGAGAAGAACCTCTCAGAAATTGAGAATGTCCATGGATTTGTTTCTCATTCTCATATTTCACCAATAAAGGTAAGATAATAACTTAATCTTGTTTCTGTGAACTACATATTACTTTTGTTATTAGTATAGCTCATGCTCAGAGCTATTCTTTCATGTAGGATTTTTTTTCCCCTTGATCGTTTCTCGTTTCATAGTATAGGGAATTTTACAATATTAGTATTCTAAAAACATTTTTAATAATATGTTTTATGAATTTTAATCAGTGATACTATCTTTACGTCTAAAAATTCCTATGAAGGAAATAACTGTTACATTTGGAATACCACACACTGAAATATTTTTAAATACTTGTTTTAAATATTAGTAGGTACAGAAAAAGAGCATTAACAGTATCTTGGAAGTCTAACATGGAGTTTTACCTGATCCCATTACCGTGTTGTCCCCCTCGGAAATTACCACAATCCTGGTTTCTTATAAAGTTCTGCCACATATTTAGATTTCTAATCAATATGTATTTATTTTGCCTATCTTGAACTTTATATAAATGGAATTATACTACATATAAACTCAACTTGGATTTTTTCCTCAACATTATGTGTATTCCTGAGATTCATTATTTTCACTGCTCTCAAGTTTTCTGTTTTATGAGTATACTATTTTTGATGGGCATTGAGATATCTTCAGATTATTAGTAGTATAAAAAGTGCTGTTAAAAACATAGGTTATGGACACACACATCTTTGTGAGTAACACCAGATTATTTTCCAAGTCGTTATATAATTTACATTTTCAGCAGCAATATATACGGTTTTAATTGATCCATATTCTCATCAATACTTGATATTCTTATTTTTGCCATTGTTTGGGGTTTGTGATAGTATCTCACTGTGATTTTAATGTGCATTTTCCCTGTTTGATAATGAAGTTAAATACATTTATTATTCATTCAGGTTTCCTATTCAATGACATGCCTTCTCAAGATTTTTGCTCATTTTTGTATTGGGTTGTCCTTTTCTGATTTGTGCAAGCTCTTTATATTTTCTGGATACTGTATTGGTTGTATGTATTATAACTAAGGATCGTTTCTTACTAGTAAAACTTAACCTGAGTTTTTAAATTTTCTCTGAGCGATAATTTCATATTATTGGTTAAAAATTTTGATGGTTATAGTACCATTCATATTTTCTGTTGAGTTTTTGTAGGCTTTTTTTCCTAGGAATTTGTCCATTTCATATTTCAAAACATTATTAATATCTTGCTGTTTTTTATGTCCATAGCATATTTAAGTATGGCCCCTTTTTCATTCCTAATGTTGCTTATTTGGTGTGTTCTTTTCTTGATTATTCTTGCCAGTGGATGGTCAATTTCAAAGATGGTGTTTTCAAAGAACCATCTCTTTTTAAAAAATGTTCTTTTGTTGCCGCCCCCTTGTGCTGCCACCCCCACCCCCTTGTTTTCATACACAAATATATACACATATTTGTGTACATATATAAATATAAATGTTGATAGCCTACATATCAATTAAAGATTGTGTTTGGTATAAGCAATCTGATCTTCCCTTGGGAGACTAAATGAGAGATACACAGGGAAAAATCAGTTGACAGAGTTAGTTCTGCTTTTTTCTTTTCGCTTTTCTCCTCCTCTTATTTTTTCTCTTCTGCTTTCTTTGAGTTTGTTTGGTTTTCTTGTTCTGGTTTTTAAGTTCATTGTTTATTGAATTATCAGTCTTTTCTGATAATATTTGAGTTAGTAAATTTTCTGTTTAGCACTTTAACTGTATCTTCCAAGTTTTAATATGTAATTTTTTTATCATTCAAACATTTCCTTTTATTTTCATTATGATTATTTTCTTTGCCTCATGAGTTATTTAGAAATATGTTTCTTAATTTTTAAACATAGGAGGCATTTACTTCTTTCATGTCTTCTTTTAGATTGTATTTTGTCATCTAATTTTTCCTTTTTATTAGCTTGGAAGTTATTCTGTTTCTCGTTAATGGTTATCCTAGAAAATTTAATGTATGTATTTAACTTTAAAAAATCCAAAGTCAATAAATATCTTTTACCCTCATTCTGAACAACATAAGAACCTTAGAACACTTATTCTCCCTCTTGGCTTTATAGGCTGTTCTTGTCAACCTGAGACTGTTTTCTCTTGACTGAAATTATATAACCTATTTTTTATTTTGGTGTGTGTGGAGGAAACTGCTAGGTATATATAAGTCTTTTGTTTCTGATGTTTTGTATTTCTGATCATTCTGATTGTTACAGACTATCCAAAGCCAATTTGCACACACCCAATTCCTCATTTTTTGGTAGGTGTTTTGGTAGTTTATTTCCAGTTTATGCAGATTCTGACACAAGCAGACTTTTAAATAGGCAATGAACTAGCCTGCTTAAAACATTTTATACAGCCTCTTTTTTAAATAAGATGGAGCCTCAACTCTCTGCTGTTGCATGAAATGCTCCTTCTAGGCAAATGAAATGGTATTCCAGAGACATAGATTTTGTTACCAAGACGTCTTAAGAGATTAAACCCAAGGTGCCATCCCTAAGGGTATAGGCCTCTTCAGAGTCTTCTCTTTCTCTTTTATAAGGGTGGATTGTGCTTCTAAATAAATTTAGCCAACCCATGTAACCAGAAGACAGTGGATTTCATCAGTGAAAGCCCACTTCCTTCATTATGATAATAGAAAAAACCTTTGGTGTCGATCAAATATTAATCTAACAAAAAACTTACAGCACCCGTCTCCAGATATGACTTTTCTAATTAAATGCTAGCTGATCAGTCTAGGAATGTGAATTCCTAATTAGTACAAATCATTGCCTATAGGTGGTTCTCAACTGTGGCTGGACGTTGGAATCACTTAAGGAGGTTTAAAAATTGATGTCTGCATGCCACATCAGAGATTCTGATTTAATTGGACTGGAATATAGTCTGACCTTTGGGATTTTGACAAGCACTCCATGTGTTTCTTGTGTATAGTCACGATTGAGAAGCACTGTACTCGAACCTAGCTTAATTGAACCAAACATACATATACTTCTTCACTGTATTTGTTGAGGTATTTTAATGTAAATTTCTGACATCTTCCCCCCCCCCCTTTTTTTTATTTTCCCCTTTCTTCCGCTTCCCCCTACCCCCACTCCCATTCAAGCTGTTGTTTCTCAGTCTAGTTGTGTAGGACACAGCTCCCTGGCCCATGCTGGTATTATGAGCCTTGCGCTCCCCCTGGCTGAGGCAGTCGGTCATTGGTTGGCCGCTCACAACAGCTCACGGTAGCTCTCACACACCGCCGACCGCTCACGCTGGCCACTGGCCCCTCCTGGCAGCACACGGCAGCTCACCCTGACCTCCGGCTGCCCATAGCAGCCCAGCTCCAGGGAGAGCTGTTGTTCACAATCTTGGCTGTAGAGGGCACAGCTCACTGGCCCATGTGGGAATTGAACCGGCGACCTTGGCATTAGGAGCTCCGCACGCCAACCATCCGAGCCACCGGTTGGGCCCCATCATCTCTTTATTTGATCTTTACAGTTGACAACTGACATATTTCCAGTTATTGAGAGAGAAAGCATTATTACTTTTGTAAGATTCTCACATGCTTTCTTAGTCTGACGCATTTTCCCCTAATTTCCTCACCACAAGAGAATAAAGTCAGCTTTACCTGATTCTTTTGATAACTGCTTTAAAATTGTTTTTATCCTTTACATACAGTTGCTTGTCTCTTGCACATAGCTAATTATATAAGGGATTCTGACCCTTTTCCCCCAAGAGCTTTTAAAAAAGACAAATTTGACAGAGGCTCATTTAAAGGAGTATGTTATTGAGATTAAAATATCCCTCATCAGTTATAAAATACAACTTTTCACATTTTATCTTTCCTAAAATTGGTATACATCTTAGTTTCTGGTGTCTTACTATTGTCTTAGTGAAGCGGCAATTTTAAGTCTCTCAACACATTTTGGTAAGATCAAGAAAGTACAGTACTAGCATCAAAGCGTCTTACTGTCCTGTGGTAATAATTCAGCTAGTCTCATTGAAAAGCAATTGAAAACCTGTCCATCCTTGTAGGCCATTCTCTTGTTCTATCTTTTTCAGTTTATTTTCTTTTTTTTGGATATTAACAGCATCAATCTCTGAAACAGTTATGAATCAGCCTCTGCTGCTATTAGAGAGAATGATTCCCCCGTGCTACCCCACGTACCTTTTGCTTGCTGGCTCTCCGATTTACATGTAGTACAGAGTAGGTAAGGATTTTCATTCCCAGAAGAAATTATAAGGAGCTTTTCCACTTTTACAGTATTGTGGTTTGGAATGAAGCAAACAAGTAACTATTATACTATACTATACGTAGAACTTTGTATATGAATTATTATTCTTGTAATTTGAAAAATTATCTTTGAATATTAGTGATCTGAGTACAGTGTAAATTAGGCACTATTTTGGTTTTTTATTAATAATTTTTTTTATTTTTCAGTTATAGTTGACATGTAATAGTATATTAGTTTCAGGTATACACCATAGTGATTAGACTTTTATATAACTTAATGAGGTGATCACTTCGATAAATCTAGTACCCATCTGATACCATACATAGTTATTACAATATGCTGTACTTTACATCCCCATGACTGTTTTATAACTACTAATTTGTACTTCTTAATCCCTTCTCCTTTATCACCCATCCCCCAACCTCCTCCCATTTGGCAACCCTCAAAATGTTCTCTGAGTTTGTTTCTGTTTTGTGTGCTCATTTATTTTGTTTTTTCAGATTCCACATATAAGTGAAATTGTGATATTTCTCTTTCTCTGTCTGACTTACTTCACTTAGCATAATATCCTTTTATGTCCAGCCAGGTAGTTGCAGATGGCAAGATTTTATTCTTTTTTATGACTAATATTTCACATATATATGCACCACTTCTTTATCCATTTATCTATTGAAAGACAGTAAGTATCTTCTATATCTTGGCTACTGTAAATAATACTGCAGTGAACATATGGAAACATACGTCTTTTCAAATTCGTGTTTTGGCTTTCTTCAGATAAATACCCACAAATGGAATTACTGGATCCTTCTTTGTCTCTTTTATAACCTTTGTTTTAAAGTCTATTTCGTCTGGAGTAAGTATTGCTACTCCAGCTTTTATTTTCATTTCCATTTTCATGAAATACCTTTTTCCATCCCTTCACTTTCAGTCTGTGTGTGTGTATGTCTTTCGATCTGAAGTGAGTCTATTGTAGGCAGCTTATGTAAAGGTTTTGTTTTCTTATCCATTCAGCCACCCTTTTGATTGGAGCATTTAATCCATTTACATTTAAAGTAATTATTAATAGGTATGTAGTTATTGCCATTTTGTTATTCATGTTTTTGATCTTCTCTTCTTTTAAAGAAGTCCCTTTAATATTTCTTGTGATACAGGTTTGGTGGTGATGAACTCCTTTAGCTTTTTCTTGTCTGGGAAACTCATTGACTATCCTTTGATTCTAAATGATAGCTTCACTGAGAAGAGTAATCATGGGTGTAGGCCGCCTTGCTTTTCATCAGTTTGCAGGCCAGAAGGGATTGGCACAGAATATTAAAAGTTTCTGTTGAGAAATCAGCTGACAGCCTTATGGGAGCTCCTTTGTAGGAAATGACCTGCTTTTTTCTTGCTGCTTTTAAGATTCTCTCTGTCTTTAACTTTTGTCATTTAAATGATTTGTCTGGGTGTGGGACTCTTTGGGTTCATCTTGTTTGGGACTTTCTGCACTTTCTGGACTTGTATGTCAGCTTCCTTTGCCAGGCTAGGGAAGTTTTCCATTATTTCTTCAGATAGGGTATCAATTTCTTGCTGTTTTTTTCTTCTTCTGGTACTCCTACAATGTGAATGTTGCACACTTGATGTTGTCCCAGAGGTCTCTTAAACTATCCTCATTTTTTGGATTCTCTTTTCTTTTTGTTCTGATTGGGTTTATGTTTCCTATTTCTTTGTTTATGTTCTCACTGAGATCATTGAGCATCTTTATAACCAGTGTTTTAAAATCTGCATCTGTTAGGTTGCTTGTCTCCCATTTTGTTCTTTTTCTGGAGTTTTGTTCTATTTGGTTTTTTTCACTTGGGACATGTTTCTTTGTCTCCCCATTTTGACTGCTTCTTTGTGTTTGATTCTATGTATTAGGTAGAGCTGCTATGTCTCGTGGTCTTCGTAGAGTGGCCTTACGTAGTAAGTGCCCTGTGGGGCCCAGTGGTGCAGTCTCCCTGGTCGCCTGAACCAGGTGCTCCAGGTGTGTCTTTTGTGTGGGTCCTATGTGCCCTCCTGTTGTAGTTCATCCTTGGTGGTTGTTTGCATGTCTATGGGAGGGATTGACTCTCGGGCTGATTGGTTGTAAGGACTGTGACTACAGTAGAGATGCTGTTGTGCAGGGGATGACCCAGGGAGCAGGATTTCCTTTAGCAGTGCTTTGGTGCCTGCCAAGTCTGCCCTTTGGGTGTGTCTTTTGTGGAGGTGGTTTTGTGGTGCTCTGGTGTGGTCTGAAGCTGGCCTGGATGTGTTTGTTCTGGGGCCTCTTGGGAGGGGCTCTGGTGCAGGCCAAGGGTATCCACTACCTGTGTCCTGCCTGGAGCCACTTGGTCTGAGCTACAAAGTGATCTTCAGATGGTTGCCACTTGTGCTGAGCTTGGAGGTGCCTGGGAGAGGCTAAGCTGTGAACTGAGGTCAGTTGCCACTAGTCCTGGTTTGGGGGCTGCTTAGCAAGAGGTATGGGGCATGCATAGGCCAGATGCTGCTTGTTTGGGGGTTGTGAACCTTTGAGACGTTTTAGGAAAGTTTACAGCATGAGCCAAGACAAGCTATTTGTATGGAAAAGCCACTAGAAGCAGCTTGGGTGGGCCCTGTTGGGTGGGCAGGGCTTCAGGGAATCACCAGGGTGGGGCAAAAGGTGTTAGCCAGGTTGATGGAGACTCTGGAGCTCAGAGCAGGTGAGTTTGTCAGTGAGTAAGCCCCTGTTCTGACCGTTTAAGAGGAATGCCTAGGTCTCCAGCAGCCCTTCATCTCACTTAGCCACAATCTCCACTGGTTTCCACAGCCAGAAGTTATGGGGACTTTTCTTTATGTACTGGAATCCTGGGCTGGGGAGCCAGATGTAGCGCTGGAACCCCTTGGCTCCTCAGCCAGGACCTCCACAGCTAAGATATCCTTCCTGATTTTTAACCGCCACAAGGGGGTGTGGGTCCAGCCCGTTCTGTGTCTCTGCCCCTTCTACCAGTCTTGAGTTGGCTTTTTCTGTATATTCTTAGTTATAGGACTTCAGTTCAGCTAGACTTCAGGTGATTCTCATTGACGGTTGTTTTGTAGTTTAGTTGTAATTTTGATGTGGTTGTGAGAGGAGGTGAGCACAGCATTTACCTATTTCACCATTGTGACTATACGCTCCAATTAGGCACTACTTTACTCTTTATAATTTTCATAAAGGCTAATAATAGTAAAATTATATATATATATATATACATATATATGATTAATAGATACCTGCTTTAAAAATCAACTGCTAGAATATTAATTTGGCTTATCAAACAATAAATACATTTATCAAACATTTATTAAACATCTATGTTGTAACTTTGTTAGACTTCTAGTGATTAGTATTTTTTGTTCAGATAGTTATAACACAGTTGATGTAACAGGACAAAATAGAGAAATTAAACTCTTGGAGTATTCTGAAAAAATGTTGACATTTGTGCAAGGTGTTGAAGGATGTGTACAAAATGCCTATTCAGAAGAGAAGGCAGTTACTGGGAAAATAAGTATAGTAGGAGAGTGATAACCAGAGGAAACTAAAAATACAGGAAAGTTCAGGATATTGTAGCTGATGTTTAGGGTACTTGTTAGGAAATGATGTCAGAGTGTGAAAGTTCTTGATCCTAAGTCCTATGAAGAAGGATTTGCCATTATGAAATGGACCATGAAATAATCCCTCAGGTTTTTGTGGGTGCCGATGTTGAATCTCATTACTGAAATAATGAATTAAATAAGAATGATTGAAAGTTAGTTTATTTAGAGCGTAGCCTAAGGTAATTAGGATTTACAACTCTGAAGGGGAAACTTTCTTTCCAATGTTAGGCCGTTTTAAGAGAGAAACTGGAAATATTATGGTGGAAAATCCTAATGAGGATGAAAAGTACACAGTGGGTATTTTTTTATTGTATATAGCAGTTATAAATATAGAAGTGTGTGTGATACTAATAAGAACAGTGTAATGACTCCCAAATTTGAAAATGAGTTTGGAATTAGGTAAAATGGTCGGAAAAATAAATGAAATAAACAAAACCCCAGCCTTTTTCAAAATAGATTTCAATCTAGGTGAAGTGACAAGGAGTATAGTGGGTACATTACTTAGTATGGGATTTTGCAATGATCATTGAGGAACATATGTTCATAGTAATATGTACAAAGTAAACATAGTTAAAGAGGGACTTGAAATCGAAGATAGAAGAAGGTGTATGAGTCAGCAGTTATTTAAGTAAGTGTATTTCCTAGCTTAGACACATTAGTACTGAAAATATTATCAAATGAAATCACCAGCAACAGTTGGTAATTTTTCAAATATTGTGAGAAATGGGGGTAGCAGAGGAAAGAACATGATATGGCAATAGAATCTTTCCCTTTTTAAAAAAAAAAAAATTGGGGGGGGGAGTATTGGGAAAACAATGTATTTCCCCAGGGTCCATCAGCTCCCTAGTCGTTGTCCAGTGCCATTTTCATAGTTGCAGAGGGCACAGCCCACTATCCGCGTGCGGGAATTGAACCGGCAACCTTGTTGGTGAGAGCTCGCACTCTAACCAGCTGAGCCATCTGGCTGCCCCTCCTGGGGCTCAAAGGCAGCTTGTTTTCTTCAATCTAGTTGTGGAGGGCACAGTTCACTGGCCTATGTGGGAATCGCACTGGCAACCCTGTTCAGAGCTCGCATTCTAATCCACTGAGCCATCCGGCCACCCCGAATCTTTCCCATTTTCAGTACATAATGGGCACTTTTTGAAATCAGCTGTGTTTTCACATCTCTGGAGCATATTAAAATATTGCTGAACATATTTTACCTTTTTGGATGGCCCTAGTGTATGTACTAAGGTGATCATATAGTTTACATGCAATTTGACCACTAGATGGTGCTCATACAGAAGGAATTTGTATATGTGATGTGATCAGAGATTTTCTAGATAAACAACAAATCTGTTATCAATCTTCTCAGTTCAGTCTTCTCTTAATGCAGTTGTATGTTTTGAAATTTAATAGGCCAGTTTATAAAGATACAAAGATAAGGAAAATCCCTATTATGTTGCATTTACAGTACATTAGCTTTGAAGTTACTTTGTATTTTTTTTTAGAATTTTGGAGTTTCAGTACTCTTTTTCCTGTCATCCTTCAACCTTTTAAAATTTTTCACTAAGATTATTGAATCCTTGTTTTTGTTACTATACCTGAAGACTTCTAGATTTATTCATGAGTTTGGAAAGGTGTACAAATAGAGGGCCTATGCTGTATAAATTTTTGAACTGTCTTTACTTCCATTTAATGTTATAAGATAAACATCCTCACAGTCATAAATGTTTCATAATCACATTTTAGGTTACATAACAATCCACTAAATGGATGCCAAAGCTTCCTCCTGTTTAGAGTTCAGCTATATATATTATTATCACTCTGTGAAAAAGAAACTGTATAGAAAAAAGAATGTTAATTCTTTATATGTCATATTAAAACGTTAATAGCAATTTTTTTGGTGATTTAGACATTGTGTGTTATATTTTTATTTCATTATATTAAACAGAGTTTCCAGGTTTTATAATGAACTTAAATTTTGTTTTAATGGAATAGAGTGTATCTTTCAGCTCTGCTACATGAGTAGGGCTATTCTAAAGCAGAGACCAGTGAAGAGTTGGTTGCCTTCCTCCTCCCAATCAAATCATATGAAACCAATTGTGATTTAGGTATATACGTGGTTTTGTATGTATGTATTAACCATTAGGCAATGGATGTGATGATCTTAGATTTTTTTTCTCTCTCTCATTAGGGGACATTTTCATAAAGAACCCTTTCTCAAAACTCAAAAGTTGCTTTCTTGATGTCAGTAGATTTGAATAGAGAAACTATACACTGAGAAGTATTTCTTCTCTACTCAGGGGATTGAGTGATCTATCAATTTTAGATTGTTCCCATGTTCTTTGTTTCTCTAAGATAAGAAGTGTGTAATGAATGGCTTACTGTTCTATCTTTGTTGATACTATTTGCAACTTAAGTAGGAAATTTGTGTTCAATATCCTCATCCATACCAATCCAGAAAAGCAGAATCGGCCTTTCCTGGGTTTTCATCAGACATGGATCAAAGCACGTATTTAGGGACCAAACCAACAGCATTTGCATAAACCGCACTAATCATTGCTTTATTATAAGTACCTGATCTATAGTAAAACTTTTGTTTTTCTCCCAGGAAGTTTCATTTTTTTCCTTCAGAGAGGATTATTAATTCTCTGTCATCCCTTCGTATTTTGCTCTGTTTCTATTCCCCTGCCCCCTGATGGATAGAACCAGTCTGTCTAGGACCGCAAAATTGCCAACTACTCTCTGCACGGTCCTTGAGAAGAAGCACCAACTTTCTGCTATAATCTCTGTCACAAAGAATCTTACTCCAAAGAGTCCCACATGACTCTCAGCCTTTGTTGGGCATGTGTCTGTATCTTAGGGATGAAATCACAGGGGTAGCATTATCATTTTTTCTTGATGAATCAGGATTTGCAATAGACCTGGAGGTTGTAGTTTGCCAATGCTGCTTTCCAGTAGGCTGCATTTAGCTGGTGCTGGTAAGCACATAGTAAGATTTCGTCAGTCCACATCTGAAAAAATATCCATGGCTGAAGTGGGATTTATGATGTACTTATATCAACTTAAAAATTGAATTACTCAGAGCAGACTGGTAGCTCAGTTAGAGTGCGAGCTCTGGGCAACGGGGCTGCCGGTTCGATTCCCACATGGGCCAGTGAGCTGTGCCCTCCACAATTAGAATGAAGTCAATGAGCTGCCGCTCAGCTCCCGGGTGGCCAGATGGCTCAGTTGGTTGGAGCACGTCCTCTCAACCTCAAGGTTGCCAGTTCAACTCCTCGACTCCCACAGGGGTTGGTGGGCTGCGCCCCTGCAACTAATAATGGCAACTGGACCTGGAGCTGAGCTGCACCCTCCACGACTAAGATTGAAAGGACAACAACTTGATTCGGAAGTACGCACTGTTTCCCAATAAAGTCCTGTTCCCTTTCCCCAATAAAATCTTTTAAAAAATTGAATTAACCATAGGTAAATTATTAAGTAGCGTTTTTATTTATGTATTCTTTTAAAATGACGATATATTGTATTCTATACTAATGTAGCACAGTGTTGAGAGGACAGACTTAGGTGTGTGTGGTTCTCAAACTTGAGTGTTCTTAAGAATCACTTAGGGGGCGGCCCGGTAGCTCAGGCGGTTGGAGCTCTGTGCTCCTAACTCCCAAGGCTGTCGGTTCGATTCCCATATGGGCCAGTGAGCTCTCAACTACAAGGTTGCCAGTTCAATTTCCCGCAAGGGATGATGGGCTCCGCCCCCTGCAACTAAGACTGAACACGGCACCTTGAGCTGAGCTGCCGCTGAGCTCCTGGATGGCTCAGTTGGTTAGAGCATGTCCTCTCAACCACATGGTTGCCGTTTTGATTTCCCGCAAGGGATGGTGGGCTGCGCCCCTTACAATTAGCAACTGCAATTGGACCTGGAGCTGAGCTGCGCCCTCCACAACTAAGACTGAAAGGACAACAACTTGAAGCTGAACGGCACCCTCCACAACTAAGATTGAAAGGACAACAACTTGGAAAAAATCCTGGAAAAATACACACTGATCCCCAGTAAAGTCCTGTTCCCCTTCCCCAATAATAATAATAATAATAATAATAATAATAATAATAAAAGAATCACTTAGGGGACTTTTAAAAATGAAAATGCCCTCTTCTTATGCCTAAAAATTGTGATGGAGAGTAAGTATTAGTCTGCATTTTTAACCGCACTCCAGGTGATTCTGAAGTGGTCTACAATGTTGAGAAACACACATTAGAAAATACCTATTTAGATATTAGAAAATACTTATTTAGCAATCAAGCAATATTATTTTGTGAATAAGAGTATTATTTCTATAGTGTTGGATAAAACATGTTCCACTGGTTATATAAAAAAACTATCTTTGATTCTTCTGTATTTTTACAAATTCATAACTTTATAGTCTTAATGTTTATAATATCTGAGAGAGATGATGCTGGTAACAGTTTTCTTTTAATCACAAAAGTTCCAGGAGCCAAATATTTATTTTGCAAATTAATCTGTTTCTGCTTCCAGACACATATATCAAAGCATTAAAAACCAATATATTCTATAAAATAGTCATGCTACATTACAAATGGATTTCCCTCTATTATTAGATCCTCAGAGTTTGATGTAGATAGTACCTTTAAAAAACTTAGAAGCAGTGCTAATTAACATAAGCTCCTTCCTGATGTAGAAATTTGTATGTTAATGACAAAGACTCCTTTAGTAAAATTATTTTAAATGATCAGAACTGTTGACAGAGAATCCTCTGTATTTTTATATTCAGTTCATATTTATAATTTATTTAGCAGTGAAGATGCCATTGTATTTTACAACAGACTGTTACTGAAACTGGGTAATCCAGGGTTTCTCCA
This sequence comes from Rhinolophus hipposideros, assembly GCF_964194185.1. Classification (NCBI taxonomy): domain Eukaryota; kingdom Metazoa; phylum Chordata; class Mammalia; order Chiroptera; family Rhinolophidae; genus Rhinolophus; species Rhinolophus hipposideros. The sequence continues at coordinate 52,510,218 of NC_138048.1, read as the reverse complement.
CCCAGTGCATTAAATCAGACAGCCTCAAAGGGTCTTGATAGTCCACTGTTTATAACATCCTTCTTTACCTGCTAATCGACCTCACTTCCTGGATTTCAGTCTATCTAGTTATCAGCTAACAAAAGAACAGCTTTTGGTTCCTGCAGACGCTGGTGAAAAAATAATCATGAGAAAGAAATCCACCTTATGCCGTCTTTTTTGTCTGCAATTACAAACTCAGCCATCATGCAGCTAACAGGTACAGAGGGAAGATGCAAGCTCTTTCATGGGAAGAAATTACAGAGAAATCGAGCATCATTTCTCAAGGTTTTTATTTTTCCTGATTTACAAATGATGCTGCTGTAATTCTAGCTGCAGTTTTTACCGATCATTCACCACAAGGCAGCTGGTAGAGAAGTAAGACTGCTTGGCAACCACCTGCAGGGCTGCAGAGATGAATTACATTTTCGGGAACAACACACTTCTGTACTCTCGCGCCAGTCGAGGAGGCAATACTAGCTCTAGCCATGGCTCAGTAGGCCCAAAGCAGAAACACTGGGCAAAGAAGGGCTCATCAGATGAACTGCAAGCTGAGCCAGAACCTTCACGCTGGCAGCAGATAGTTGCATTTTTCACTCGAAGACACAGCTTTATTGATTGCATCTCAGTAGCCACCAGCTCCACCCAGGTAACACACCACTTGTTGAAATTATTTTCAGTATATTTTGGTTCATGTTTGCGTTGCAAAAATGTATTAGTATAGACTTCTTAATTATTAAAAAAATATAATCTTATGCACTGAAACCTTGGATGCGCAGGATTTTGTTTCAGTCCATGTGTGCACGTCTTTAGCACGAAAGGGGAAACAAAACATATTTTCCCTTTTGATCTTATTATGTAATGCCAAGCCAAACAGTCTCAGGTTTTATTGAATGATTTCCCTAAAAATATAAAGCCATTAATACAAAAATTAAATGTAAGCTAACAATGCTTGTCTCCTTATTTTTAGATTGTGTTAAATGCTATGAAGTATGTGTCTGACCGAAGAAAATACCTGTTTGTTTAGTTTTTGTGTTATTAGATAACCTCCGGGAGATTGTTATTGTAATAAGATAGAAGATAAGTTGAAATATTTTCATTTCCTAGTGTTTTGAAAATAGATTAAATTGAATACAGTAAATCAAATTGAAATTGTGAAATACTATTGTATATACTTATATCTTCAAGTTATATTAAATTATGATTTATTCAAGGAATTTAATGAATCTTTCCATTTCTATAAATATTTATTACCTGGAGTTAATTTGAAAGCCATAAATTGTGTAATTATACAATTATAGGACTATTTTTCCAAATAATCAGTTGACAGTTTAGAGATGAACAAACAATAAAACCCCCAAATTAAAAAAGGAAAATCACTTCTTTTTGTAGAAATGAGTATTGAAATAGGAAAAATATAAAATTAAGAAAAATTTGAGTGAAATACATATTACTTGGTATTAAAGGAGGGTTAGGGTAATATTCATATTTTAAAACATTTTTTAATAGGTATTCATTCAACTTCAGTAAAAATGAAAGGATAAGAAATAGTCTAATTTAAAAACAAGATGAGAATACATTTGTCCTCTGACATCAGTAATATTTAAATTAACAAAATAGATACGCATACCTGAGGGCCTTTTTGAAATAAACTCATTTAAACCCATTTTTAAAAATAGAAGCAGTTAGATAAATATAAACTGCAACAGTTTTCTTGTTTTTGGTTACTAGAATTATCTTTCAGTTTGGTTACTAGAATATCTTTCAGTAGTTTTGATTTTTAAATAATGTCAAATTTCTATTACCTATTTTTCTTACATATTTGAGAGATGGAATTACTGGACTAGAGAGTCATTAATTGTTTTTATGTAGGCACTGAGGTTACTTATAATAAAACTTACTCAGAACCAACAATTGATTTAATTCTTAGATTGAATACTGCCCCAAGAATTTAACTAACTTGAATTTGACTACAATTATATATACCAAAAAGGGATGCAGAGACTAAAGCTTGGCATTGTTATTCATTGTAGATTAATATTGAATAATATTTTCCATTGTCAAAAAGAAAGATGTTAAAAACTTTATAAAACTTTCTATACATAGTTTATATAAATATATACCATTTATGTATACATACCCACAGATATGGGGTATGTATACATAATGATATGTATACATTATGTATGTATACATATGTATACATATGTATACCCCATTATGTATGTATACATAATGATATGTATACATACCCCATTTATGCATATATACCCCACAGATATGGGGTATGTATACATAATTGATATACATCAATATATCATTGATGTATAATTCGTCTTATTAACAGCACACAAATGAAAAGGCAAACAAAATGGTTCACATATAAAACTATTGAAACCACATAATTATATTATAGTTACATAGGAGTTGAAGCAAAAAGTTGCTATTGTATTGCACTGTAATAGAGTGGGAATTTTAATAAAAACTGTTTGCAATTAATCCTACAAAACCATTACAATTTTATTTTTTCCCCATTTTGTTCAGATCATTAATGTAAACTGATAAATTACTTAGTTTTTATTTCTTTCAGACCTCTTTGCATTACTTGTTTTTTTCATTACCTTTGTAGTTCATCTCCAGAAGTGTAGACATGGGGTCAGAGGTTTTAGCTTTTGTTTCTTTTGCTCTGGAACACCAATATGTCATTTTTCATTATATATATTTTTCTAAATGAAGAGTTGGGTATTTTATATATTGAAATCTTTTGTTGTAACTCACTGGAATACATTTTACAGGATAAAGTATAATAGCGCTGAGAAAGAACATTAGACATATTTGGATCTTAGTTGATGCCAGAATACATTTTTCTATTTCATCTCCTAACTCACAGCTCGCAGTTTTATTTTGTAACACTAGAAAGATTTGTATATAGTTAAAAACAAAGTAGATTAATTAAATTTCTTAATTGGGTATGAACTCTATACCTATGAATATAGTAGTATGATATTGATAGTGTTTTGTTATGTGTTGATAAATAACAGCAGTGATTACCAGGTCTCCTATTTCACTGTTGTCAGAAATATCCTTTTCTAAGATTTGATGGCAATAGTAACTTTGAATCTGATTTCTTATAACCTGTGCTCCATGATACTTTTAGCAGTTTGGAGAGTTGTTATTAAATCAAGTTTTATTAATTTGAAAGCCATTACTGATTTAATATCCTCCCAAATATCCTCTATAAGTAAAAAGAAAATTTGCTTTCTTTACAGATTCAGTTGCGTGTGTTAGAGGTATTCATGTTCATCAGTAAGATTATGTGCCCAGTTCTACTGTAATTCCTGGAAGTTAGTAAGTAGGAAGTCATTCATGTTTTTTTAAATTATAAGGAAGCAAGTGGTATAAACTTCTGCAAGACCCCCAGCTTCTAGGATAGGGCTTGGCATATGGTTGCTGCTTAATAAATCTTTATGGAATTGATTGATTAATTTCCATTTCAGTCCCCTTGAACCTTATTAGCTTATGGCCTTCCAAAATATAGCACCTAATCTGAAATCTGTTGGATATTTATATTTATTGGATCCACTCTTTTCCCTCATAAGTGCCTTTAGTTCTTCACAGCAGTCCTCTCTTCTTCCATTTCCCTTTTCTTACCCTCCATTCTTCATAGTTTTAAGTCACACAAATCCTCCATCATCTGATTTCCTCACCGTTTTGAATCCACACTGAAATGATGATAACATACAGCTTACAAACTGTCTCTGATTTTTGTCATTTGCTTGTATCTTAAAAGTTTACGTTGTGGGTTTTTTTGTGTCTTTTTTTTTAATGTTAAATTAAGATTAGTTATGAATTATTTTACTTTGATGTGAGTTTCTCTTTAGGGCTTCAGGCTACTTATGTTCTTAATTTTGAATTACTATTATAATATCGAAAAAGTGACTTAAGCATTATCAAGCCCTCCTCAGTTTCTCACTTCAGCATTCCTTCTATTCTTGCATTTAGGATCACTTAATACCAGTTTGCTCTGTCCTACTTAGCATACTCAAGCTCTGTTCCAGTCTGGGACCAATTTTTACATTCACCAGGGGTTTTTAAAAAGTCCAGCACAATACTTCTAGGCTTTGTTACCTGATTAGTTCCTAGGTAAAAAGTTTTATCTACTTGGTGATATCAGTGTTTATTAATGAGAATAGTAGTCATAAACTCTGAATAGCGGTGAAGTGGTAGGTCACTTTCAGTGACAGCAGCTATTCCTGTATTTCGGAATACTTGAAAATCCCTAACATGGATCACTATAAATATTCACATAGGGTTCTCCCATCCCCCAAAATTGACATGCCAAATTAAGTTGAAAACAGCAAAGTTCTATTCCTAGGAGTGAATGGGATCTAAATGATGACTTGTCATAATTGAAGTAGAACAATAAAGTTTTAATAAGAGTGAGTATTGGCTACATGAGTTAAACCTTTTTAGAGGAAAAACCCTGTTCTAAATTAAAATAGAGGAAAACACTGTTCAGATAACCATGTGGAAAAATATATAGGCTAATTTGTATAAAAAAGAGTACCATTGTAAACAGGTGCATTCTGGATTATAAAGGATTTAATTTTTAGAGGTATGCATTGGATATATTGTCCAAAAAAGAAGACAGTAGTATCGACCTCATTGAGTTAATTGTATTAACTCATTTATTATATGTCACTTAGTACAGTGCCTGGCAGCTATTATTTATTATTATTTTATTTTTATATTGCTTAACTTTGATAGTCTATGGACAAATTCAAATATAGATAATTAGGAATTACAGCACCTAGGGTAGTGCAGTTCATTCAAGCATTTAGTAAATACTCGTAGTGTTGACTGAATAGTTATCTGTAAGTGCAAGCCGTATACTTTTTTAAGAACCACAGGTTTCTCAGTACCTTCAATTGCAGGATTTAAGGGAGAGGTCCCAAGGAACACCTCAAATTCTTGGTTAGACCACCAATTCCTGACCTTGCCTCCCCTCCCAACACTTCCTTTTGCAAATCACCAAACCAGTCACAAGTAGACAATTAAATTTAACTGATTATTCACCTTTTACCAAGCTCACTCTCCTTCCTACAATGATTTTTTAAATACCCTCTGAAGACCTCCAGCCCAGCTTTTTACTATCCTTCATGCTCTCTTCTTCCTTCCTTGCCTTGCTCCTATGGTCCATGACTATATAAACACTGTCTTTCATGATCTCAACTCTCTTTGCCCCTTTGTCACTTCATTGGTAAAATTCATCCTTGGTTAATTGAAACTCTGCCTCCTGCACACTGGTTAAGCTGCACATTAAACTTCAAATACCTGTTTTCTGGACCTCATTCTCAATTGATGGTTTTACTCTGTATTCCAGCCTGTAAAAATTAATGATCCGTCTGTGTTCCTAAAGCTCACCCTTCACTTCCATATTAGATCTCAGTCCTTTTGACTATTCAGGAACTTCTGAAATTCTCTTCATTACAGTATCTGTCTTTCCTTCTATTCTGGATTATTCCCAGCAGCATACATACCTGCTATAAATACTTCTCATTAAATTAACCAACCAAAAAACCCTCTTTTAGAGTATAGATTAATTATCAAATCCAATAATCAATTCTCAGTTTTTGTTTTACTTGACCCCATAATAGCTTCTTACATTAATTGACTACTCTCTCCTTTAAATCTTTTCTCCTTTGACTCTTCAACACTGGCTCTTATGATAGCCAACCTCAATTTCCTTTGCAGTGTCTTCTCTTCGTACAACTAATGTTAAAGTGCCTTGGAGCTCAGTCCTTAAACTTCTCTCTTTTTATACTCACATTTCAGTGATCCCATCCAGTCCTGTGTCTTTAAATAACATCAACATTTATACCTTTAGCCCAGAGCTAATCTGTGTACACTAGACTTGTGTGTTTGGCTTCCTACTCATTATCTCCCCTTGGATGAGTATCTGAAAGTTGACATGTCAAAAACAGAGTTTCTAATTTTGTTGTTCTCCTCATCTTCTTCATTCAGTGTACCATTTACTGAGATGCCCAAACAAAAACCCGTGGACCATCCTCTATTCCTTTTTCCTTTGCTCTGTATTCAGTCTAATAGCAAATCCTATTGGCTCTATTTCAGGATATATTTATGATCTGAATACTTTCACCACTTCTGCAACTACTAAAGTTGATCCTTAAACAACTCTGGGGTTAGGGATGCGAACGCCATACACAGTTGAATATCTGCATTTAACTTCCGACCCCTCAAAAACTTAACTACTAATAGCCTATTAGAGTAGCCTGTTGACCAGAAGCCTTACCAATAACAAACAGTTGGTTAACACATATTTTGTATATTCTATGTATTATATACTACATTCTTACAATAAAGTAAGCTAGAGAAAGAAAATGTTAAGAAAGTCACACAGTTAAGAAAATACAATACTGTACTGTATTAATACTGTAAGTTTACATCATCTGCTTACAAGATAAATCATCTGTCTATAAGTACCTACATCAAAATTGCCTTATATGATACAAAACACTGTAGATGTTATATGTATTACTAACACTGGACATGAAAAATGAAAAGATAATTTGAAAAAGAAATAACGATTTACTTAATGAAATAACGATTCATGTATCGATAACAAAGAAGCAGCGGTATGATTGCGTTATGGTAACCTAGTGTAGTAGATATGATTGCTTCATGGTAGCCTAGCCTGTACACTAATGAATGAATCATTATAAAATATTTATGGCATTCAGTATTAGTCATATTCATAATACAGTATTGGAAACAATGTTACTTTAAAAAAATAATAAAACCACTTACCTATGATGATAGGCTGAGATGCAGCTTTTCTCCAATTACAAGGGAGCCATACTGTATGGCAGTGTAATTCTTTGAAAGCAAAGCTATTAAACAGTAAGAAAACTAACACATTAATTTTATATTAAATATCGCTCATCTTATGCCTGTGTAAGGATAGGCTATCCACTTCCATACAACTCTACTACACACGATGTTCTATACAGTGGATACTTTAGGGGATGATGATGACACAAAATCATCTCAGAAAGTTCTAGCTGTACAGTTATTAGATTTTCACACGAACACACACACACACACAACAGATAAGTATATTATGGCATGATGTTTTTTAACTGTTCATTAAATGGAAGTGAATCATAAAGGTCTTCATCCTCATCATCATGTTGAGTAGGCTGAGGAGAAGGAAGACAAGGCATTGGTCTTGCTGTCAGAGGTTGAGGAGGCGGAAGCAGGCAGGAGAGGCAGGCACACTCAGTGTAACTCCATGGAAATACATTGTAATTTCTGTATTTGTTTGCTTTTTCATTTCTCTAAAAAATATTTCTGTATGATAAAAATCCTTCTTCCACCATTTGCTTTAGTTTTAGTGCCCATATCATAGAAGAATCTAGGTCATGTCATAAAAGAATTCAAAAGCAGTCTTGAATAATCGAATCCTTCTGCCAGATTGTCTAATGTCAGTTTGATTTCTGGCACTGCTGCTTCCACATCTTTCTTATTATCTGGTACTGGTTCAGAAGCACTCATCTGTAGCAAGTTGTCTTCTGTTAATTCCTCTTGTGTGGTGTCTGCTGGCTCTTGAATTTCTCTAAGATCCATATCTTGAAACCCTTCAGACACACCCCCCCACTCCTTTTTTTTGCCTTATCCTCAGTCTCTTTCTTGATTTCCTTGATTGGCTTTGTCATAAATCCTTTAAAGTCATGCACAGCATCCGGACACAATTTTCTCCAGCAGGAATTGTTTTGGGCTTGATGACTTGCATGGCTTTTTCTGTAGCAGCGATGACATCTTCAGTGGTATAATCCTTCCAAACTGTCTTGATATTCTTTCTATTGAGGTTCTCTTCCATAGCACTGACAATCCTTTCTATAGAGGACTGTGTATAATGAGCCTTAAAGGTCCTTATGACCTGACCCCCTTATCTAGAGGCCAGATTAGAGAAACATTGTGTTTGGGGGCAAGTTAACCACTTTGGCACCATTGGTATTGAACTCATTGGTATTGAACTCAATGGCCAGGGGCATTGTCTAATATCAAAAGAACTTTAAAAAGCAGTCCCTTGCTAGCAAGGTACTTCTGATTTCAGGGACAAAGCATCAATGGAACCAATCCAGAAAAAGGTTCTTGTTTTCCAGGCCTTGTTGTACAACCAAGAGACTGGCGGCTGGTGTTTATCTTTTCCCTTCAAGGCTCAGGGGTTAGCAGCTTTATAGATCAGGGCAGTCCTGATTGTAAACCTGATTGCATTTGCACAAAACAGAGTTAGCCTATTCCTTACTGCCTCAAGTCCTGGTATTTGCTTTTCTTCCTTACTAATAAATGTCCTTTGTGGCATCCCCCCGCCCCCCCAGAAAAGGGGACTTTTGTCGCTATTAAAAACCTGTTCTAAAAACCTGTTCGGGCAGATACCCTTCCTCCTCATTGGTTTTCTTAATGGCGTCTAGAAACTAATCTACTGCCTCTTGGTCAGCAGAAGCTGCTTCTGTTATCTTGACATTTTTAAAAACAAAACTCTTTCTACAATTATCAAACCATCCTTTACTGGCGTCAAATTCTCCAGCTTTAGATTTTTTTTTGCTTTAAGTTGTTATATAATGACTTTACTTTTTCTCAAATCATATTAGAGTCTGTAGGTATGCCTGTCTTATAACAATCCTGCACCCACATTAGTTACATTTTCAGTACAGCGTTAAAAGGTATTTCGCAAAAAAATGCAGGGTTTTCACACCTGCTGGCGTAACTGCTTCAGAATTTCCTTTTCTTTTTTTATAATGGTCCTTACACTGGATTCATTTATCTTGAAATTGTGGGCAACCACGGCTGGCTGCAGACCTCAATGTACAGTACATATCAAGCAATTCAGCTTTTTCTTGTAATGTCTTGACTTTTCTCTGCTTTTGGGGAGCACTTCCATCCAGTATCACTACTGGCACTTTGTATGGATCCCATGATGTTATTCGAAGTTTCGATATTGCACTAAACTGAAAAATTCACAAACACCATGAGAGATCACTTTTTACCGCAATACATGTTTTACTGGAGAGATGACCTGACCACATGGAAATGATGAGTGTCACAAGGTGTTGTAAGTGGCTACATGCAACATTTAGCTTACTGCCATAGCAACAAGAGGTGGCTGTGAAATTGTTACAGTAGTACAGTGTATACTGCAGTTAATTTTATGCAATTATGATTTAATACTGCATCTTGACATCTGTTTACATTTCTCTCGACTGCGCATGGCACCATGTATGATCTTTAAGTTTGTTTTGTGAGTTTTGATAAATTTTAACTTTATATAATAGATTTGTGTATGTTTTATTGTAGTAAATGATAAAAGAGACTAATATCTATGTATATTTTATGCATTATTGTCATATCTTTTTCCAGACTTTTTTGATATTTCTAGGTGAGGTTTTTCAAATTGTCACATATCTGAAAAAAATTTTTCCAATACATTTATTTAAAAAAGAAATCCTCGTATAAGTGGACACATGCAGTTCAAACCCATGTTGTTCAAAGGTCAACTGTATTTAATTTGTAGCCTGAACTACAGCAAGCAGTCGATATCTTAACTGGTCTCCCTGTCTCCGTTCTTTCCTCTTGCCATCTGTTTTTCACCCAGCAGGCAGTCATCCTTAGAGAATGTCACTTCATGTCAGTACCTTGGTTTTAACCCTCCCGTAGCTTCCAATCTGATATGCAGTAAAATCCTTCTTTACCATAACCGAAAAGGCCCTGTGTGATCTAGCCCCTGGCAGTGTCTCCAGTCCCATTTTCTACTGTTCCCTCACTTATTCTACTCCAGCTACACTGGCCTAGAGCCTGTTCCTCAAGAAAATCAAACATATGGCCATCTCAGAGCTTTTACCTTTTCTGTTCTTTCTGGTGGGAGCATTTCTTCCCCCAGGTGTTCTCATGATTCATTCCCTCACTTCCTTTAGATCTCCTCTCATCTGTTGCCTTCTCAAGAGGGCCTTCCCAGATTCTTATCTAAGGTAGTAGGCACTTCTTTACTCCAAACATCACTGTCTTTTTTTAAAAAAAATTTTCTTCATAGCACTTAATACTCCCTGATTCTATATTATTGTAAATTTTTTATCTGTGTGAATTCTCCCTAAGACCTTCTGTGAAGCATACATTATACTTTATTTAGTGATATATTGATCCTCTAGCTGATGATTGTCTTTATGTTTACCATTCTGGGAAGAAATACACCCAAGGAGATGAGTCAAGAGAAAAGGAGAGAAAGCCATTCAATTTCCGTGTAACTAGGATGACTATATAACTCATCAACCAAACGAGTACTTTTGATGGAAAGAGAGAACTATTAATAATTAAAGTGGGACAACAGGCATAAATACAGACTTCTCAAGCAGACAGAGGCATGTGGTACATCATTTATAAACGTTTATCTTCTAACTGTTCCCACTGGGCAGCAGGTCTAAATATTCACACCAAGATATCTCCACCTTGGACCATCCTGGACTGGCCTAAACTTCTTACCTATTCATGTTTCATAAATTTAGCCTCAAGCCTAATGATAGCTGTGTTTTGAAGTGATACATCGAATATGATTTTTTTCATTTCTAAGGATTGAAATTGCTTATTATATTTAGGAGTATAATACTTTTGTATTAAACTAGAATGTATACACAGGTAGACAATCTTAAACTACTTTAGAAATGCTGACTCTGATAGTAGGATAGTTTCCAGGAGAATGGGTAGAAATAGTCTCCTTTGGGTATTGACTAACCAAGCAATCAAAGTTAGAATAAAAACTGTTATATTGATTGTGAGATGAACTCTTGGCAGAGTTCAATTTTCCACTCAAAAGGCCACTGATTTTATAAGATTAATACCATGACTAAGATTTGGAAATTATTTCCCTTTCACCCAAAGAATATTGTGGCATTTTTTAAAATAATTGTTTTATTTTTCCGTTGACATACAGTATTATATTAGTTTCAGATATACAATATAGTGTATAGACATTCATATAACTTATGAAGTGATCACCCTGATAAATCTAGTACCCGTCTGACACCATATATAGTATTGTGGAGTTTTTTTTACAAGGAACCTATATGCTCCTAATAAAAAATATGTTAAATAATGCTTAAGAGCCAGTCATTTGAACAGTAGGACACTTTAGAAAAGCATAGAGATGAAGATTAAACAAAAAGTAATTGTTTATAATGGTTATATAAGCTTTTTAAAAATACCAAATTGACGATGCAAACCAGCAGTTGTACTCCGTGGTATTTACCTAAATGAGTTGAAAACTTATATCTACTCAGAAACCTGCACACAGATGTTTATAGCAGCTTTATTCATAATTGCCAAAACTTGGAAGCAACCAAGATGTCTTTCAGTAAGTGAGTAGTCAAACTGGTACATTCCTTACAGTAGAAAGTTATTCAGTGCCCCCCCCCCAAAAGAAATGAATGAATCTGAACTGCATATCACTAAGTGAAAGATGCCAGTGTGAAAGGCTGCATAATGTATACTTCCAACTATCTGACATTCTGGAAAAGGCAAAACTACGGAGACAGTAAAAGATCAGTAGTTGCCTAGGGTTAGGAAAGTGGGAAGGATGAATAAATAGGTAGAGCACAGGATTTTTAGGGCAGTGAAACTACTCTGTATGATACTATAAGGGTAGACACATGTCATTATAAATTTATTAAAGCCCATAGATTGTGCAACACCAAGAATGGACTCTAATATAAACTGTGAACATTGGGTAATAATTATGTATCAGTGTAGGTCCCTAGATTGTACAAATGTACAATTGTGGTGGCAAATGTTGATAATGGCGAGGCTGTGCGTGTGTGTGGGCAGAGGTTACATGGGAACTGCAATTTCTGCTTAATTTTGATGTAAACCTGAAACTGCTAAAAAAATAAAGACTATTAAAAAGCAAAATTGATATCTTAATGTCGATTAGATTGGCTATAGTTTGAAGAACTAAGTAAGTGAAATTTTTTATGTAGTCTCTATAAATAGAAGTGTGTTACATTCATCTTTGTTGCTTCTATATAGTATCACGATTGATTAGATGGCCCTTTTGGCAAGGACAGATAGATGAAAAGAATGAAATTTCACAAGCTGCAATTTACATATTTTAATACATTCAAAACTAGTTTTAAATAAAGTTAACCTTTAAAATGTTAATAACAGTGCAGAAAAATGACTGACCTACAAGCTCATGGGGTCAGGATAGACAATTCAGCCTGTGCAGCATTTTTGCCCTTTGTTTATTTTCAAGCATTGTTTGTTTTCATGAGAATTCTATTTCATACCCCTTACCACAACTATATTTCACTAAACAGTTGGGTGATGATTTGTTTAATGTCAGCTGTTAAACAATAAGCTTCACAAGAACTAGTAATGCAAGATGTATGTTTTCTTGTATCCTCAGAGACTAGATTGGTGAATGCACTTGATAAATATTTGTTGAATGAGTAAACAAATGTGATATATGTGTTTATTTTCATTTAGTCTAATTATGACTGCAGAGAAGTTTGGAACTTCTAAATATGGTTTGGCCATTGTAAATTTCCCAGCCATTTTTATATAGAACTACGGCTTAAAAATCAGCAGGTTTACATTTTATAGGATTTTGTAAAATTATGAATATTTTAAAAGTGCTTTTTTCTCTGAAAAAAAATTGAGGTATATAAATTTTTACACATATGAAGAACTATATTCTTAATGTTAAAATTTAACTTAGTATCTATCATTTTCTCTAAAGATCTTTTACTGTTATTTTTTGTACTCCCTGGTACAGCCTCCATTTTTATATCAATATTTAGAATTTTGATAGAGGTAAAAACAATCATTCAGACTATGTAGAGAGCAGCAGCCTAAAATTATTACCTTATTTAAGAAACTTTAAACCAACTAATGTGATAATTTTACAGGCATGTGTAAATCAATTAACAGAGTATGCCTGTTTTGCATAAGTGTAAGCCAATTGGCTATGACAACTGGAAGCAGTGCAATTGTAGAAGCCTAAACAAAACTTTTTCTGCCCCTAGATTTATTTATTGAATAAATTGAATTTATTGAATAAATTGAAATTTATTGAAAAGAGTTTTCTCCCTCACCACTTAACAGGAACCCTGCCTATTCATTCTTTATCCTTTAATAAACCCCAACTTGATACTTTCTGAACAGTATTTATAGTATTTGTGAAATCTAAATTGTGACTATTGATTCAGCCAGCTCTGGAGTGTGAATAAGTTGTTATGACAGAATGGGACCAATTAATTGCCTTACAAATTTTTTGTTGGTCCTGAAAAAAACTAACAAGATTATAATCTGAGATTTGAATCAAAGAGACCCCAGCTCATTTTTCTGTATTTAACTCTGACTAATCTGCGTAGAACCACCTAATGAATCAAAGTATTATCAATTTAAAAAGAAATCAGTTCGAAAGCATTTTGAAAGATAGAGAAAAAACAAGAACCATACCAATCTTAGAAATTGTTTCCCCTATACTATGAGAAGACAGAACAACAACAAAAAAAATCTTCATTTTAATCACTTTTTCCAAACTGAAAGGCCACATACTGTATAGACCCTAAATTCTTTCAGTTATAAGAACACAGCTTTATTACATATTTTAAAGAACTCTAGAAGAAACTTGAAATTTCCATGTGTATTTCTTACTTGTTTTTAATTCTCACTTCTATGTTTTTTGGGTAGGAGTTACTTATTATTTTTATTATCATAGGTTAAACATTGCAACATAATTAAACTAACTAATTAACTAGCCTGGATGTCTTGAAGTCATTTTCTATTTACTTCATTGACCTAATAAGCCTTGTTTCCTTTCTTTAAATCACCTAAAGCAGGAGTCAGCATACTACAGCCTGTAGGCCAAATCGAGTCTGCCACCTGCTTTTATGAATAAAGTCTTATTGGAAACACCGCTGTGCCTATTTGGGTATTGCTGTGGCTACTTTCAAGCTACTGCAGCACAGTCGGGTAGTTGCAACAGAAACTGTATGGCCCATAAAGTCTAAAATATTTATTACTTGGCCCTTTTCAGAAAATGTTTGCTAACACGTGACCTAAGGATTGATGACATAGTCTGTTGTTTTTCTGTGATATCATATATTGTCTTTGCAGTAGAATATAGTAGTAACAATAAAGACAAAATAAAACTTTTTGAACCTTTTTAAAAAGACAGTGTATGTACTATAGTGGTTGAGCATACTGTCTTTAGCGGATGAGGCCTGGGTTTAAATCTCTAATTCTGCCATTTACTAGCTCTGGTACCTTGGGCAAATTGCCGGAATTCTCTCTCTTCTACCTGTAGAAAATAAGGATGAAAATGTTATCTGCATCAAGATTAGAATTAAATGAGACAATACATGCAAAGCCCTTATTGTAATACCTGACATCAGAAAAGTACTTACCATCATCCTTGTTATCTTCATTCCCCACTACCACGACCACCACCATCATCACTGGTTCTACAGAATATTCTGGCCTTTTAAATGACGAATCTAGTGATAAGGCAAGGAAACCTAATTACAGAATGATAGTTATGTTTTAACCAGAGGATTGGTAGGTAACCTTAAGAGAGTCCACCAGGAAAACAGACTACAGCAATTATTTTAACAGGAGAGAATGTGATACGTTTGGTTGTTTAAAAAGGAATTGGAGAACTAAAAAGGATAAATAGGAACACCCAGATGAAACCGATAGTAACCACAGGAAGCAGCTACCACCTGGATAGAGACCTAGGGACAAAGCTGAAGTTAGCAGAACCTAGAAATTTGGAGGAAGGACACCACAGGTTTCTAATATGAGCTGTTCAGAAAGGAAAGATGAAATCTTTTGAGGATGTATACTTGAGCAAGACATGTTTATTTGCAAGTAGGGTATTATTAGGCAGTTAGCTGATGCTAGGTAGAGAACAATGTGAAACTGGCACGTTTTTGGCATTTTTACAGTTTGGAACTTCTAAGATCGTCAGATGGTAGAATATCTTGAACACCTTCTGATTGGTAGTGGCTTCCCAAGCACATAGGAAGAATCTTTTAGCAATAGGTCTCTTTACTTTAAATTCTTAATGGTTGTTGGCTCATCCTTCTACCAGTTAAAATGACCAGCAGAATGCTGATAGAGCACCATCTTTTTATAATGAAGGGATGATAAACCTTAACTAAATATGAATCTTGTAAGCAGAAATAGATTCATGAACTAGATGACCTGTCTGTGAGAATTAACAAACCTGTAGCCATGTTTCTATAATAGTATTCTTAATCACTAGATCTATTTTACTGTCCTATCTTTGTTATTTTAAAATAAAAAATTGCATTTTAACATGTTTAGTGATTTGTTTTAAAGTATATCTAATTTTATTAATGTTTGCTTTTGAGATCATCATGACCTGGATGTCATATGCAGCATGTTCAAATGTGTTTTGGTGTTTTTTTTCCTATTGCACAGTTTATATTGAAGGTACTTGTTTGCAGTAACTGGCTAAAGGGCATTTGATAATAAACGGATTTAAGCAATGAAAAACACCTTTATTCTGAAGGTACTGGACCTCTGTTGAGTACAGTGATTTCCAGGCAGAGTTTGGATATATCTACTGTGCCGTATCCTCTTACGAACATGTAAAAATCTTGCAGTTATTTTTCTGGTTTCTCAGTCCCTCTTTTTTTTTCCTCCCCCCCCCTTCTTCCACTTACCCCCTCACTCTTTTTCAAGCCTTTGTTTCTGTCTAGTTGTGTAGGACACAGCTCCCTGGCCCATGCTGGTGTTATGAGCCTTGCGCATACAGTTGGCAGTTCACAGTAGCTCTCGCCAGCTGCCGGCCACTCATGCTGCCACTGGCTACTCATGCTGGCCACCGGCCGCTCATGGTAGCACACAGTAGCCCACGGCAGCTCATGCCAACCTCGGGCTGGTCACAGCAGCCCAGCTCCAGGGAGAGCTGTTGTTCACAATCTTAGCTGTAGAGGGCGCAGCTCACTGGCCCATGTGGGAATCGAACCAGCGATCTAGGCATTAGGAGCACAGCGCTCCAACCATCTGGACGGCCCTCGGTCCCTCTTAGATAGCTTCTTTGACATTTGATTAGAGAAACATGTCTCATTAAAGCATACTAGATCTTTAAACAAAGCAATTTGGATTAAGAATATGAACTGTGCTATACAAAAACCAAGTAAGGTCCTTTGAGGTCAACAGTGACACAAGAATAATTACTTTTCCTTGTTATCTAAGATATTGATAAAAGGTTTTCGAACTCATGTATTTCATTTTCCATAAATATCGTACGAATTTATTTAGACCTTTTTAAATTTTTGTGTATATCCTAACTAAGCTCAGTTTACCCCATTCATGTAACATATTAATGTAAGATATAAACAATTACTAACTACCTGGTCGTCTGGTTTTAGTTATCTTTCTTCAGAGTTTCATTTTATGCTGTGAAAATAATTTCAGTAGGTAATTTAGTAAGAAATGTTTTAAAATGTTTATGTAGCCTTGCAGATCTTTTATGCTCGGTTTAACTACCGTGTTTCCCCGAAAATAAGACCTAGCCGGACAATCAGCTTTAATGTTTCTTTTGGAGCAAAAATTAATATAAGACCCAGTCTTATTTTACTATAATACAAGACCAGGTCTTATATAATATAATGTAATATAGTGTAATATAATATAATATAATATAATATATGATACTGGATATAATATAATGTAATATAATATCGGGTATAATATAATATAATACTTGGTCTTATATTACTTTTTGCTCCAAAAGACGCATTAGAGCTGATTGTCCGGCAAGGTTTTATTTTTGGGGAAACACGGTATGATATAGAAGATAAGTTTTAGTGGCCATTGTGAGTGTTATTCTTAATAGTCCTTCCTTACTCCCAACCTCTCTCATCAGTCACCAGATACACACATTATATATTTAAAATCTGTCTTGATTGGACTGCTCATGTCCATTTTCACCATCACCACCATTTAGTTTAAGCCACTGATCACCTCTCAGCTGGATTATCACAGCAACGTCCTTAATTGTCCCATCTTGTATCAGTCAGGATTCATGTGCACATATAAAAACCACTTTAGCTATTTTAAGGAGAAAAGAGATTTAATAAAGTTAGGCGCACTCGATGTGCATTTTTTCATTTACTGTTGAATGAAAGTGAGAGTGGCACGTAGACATAAATGTAGATGTGCAATACACACGCACGTGACTATACTAATGAGGCTTCAGACCACGTTTATGAAAAGCTGTTACATTTTAAAAGCTGATTTTATAATTTTAAGATCTCACATTAAATGTAAAATATAAGGCTATGAAGAAAATTAATAAGAATCTCTAAAAATGAATCAGCTTAAACATTTTTCGAAAAGCTGTCAATTTTAATACTAGTATAAAAAGGACTTAAAATATGTACAATCCAGTTATTTTACAGGAATTTACAATTTTCTGCAGTGATCTTTGTGACGGTGTTAATATTATATAGCCTCTGTTGTCATGGAAACAAGTCTCTGAAGGCAGTCTCAGAGGCTAATGATTCCATGGTGTTGCTATGGATAGAAACAACTGAGACTGTTAATCACATGGTCAAGATTTTTAAAAAAGAAAAAGAAACTCTTTGGAGTTGGTCTTATTGAGTGACACAAATGGAGCAGGAAAAGGATGATGGCATAATAAGTCACTACTGTCTAATGAAATATGTATATAAGATTTTTCAAGTTAAAATGCTTATGCTGAATTCCTCCTTTTATGTAATAACCCAAATATAAGTTACTGTGTATTGCATCCTCATTATTTATGCTAGAATGTTAAGTTTGACATTTTCCAATTTAGAATCTTCTTACACAGCTCCTCACAATTTTACCATACTCAGTCCTGCACTCAAAATATCCTCTTATTTCTTCATTTTACTCTGTTATCAGATCTTACATGTGCTGTTTCTCATCATTCAACCTTCATTTGATTATTATTTTTTTAAGGCTGTGTTTTTGTTCAAACGAAAATATTTTATAGTTCTGTAATGCTTTGTTACCTGAATTGGTTATCAGCCGTGGCTAGGAAATTCTGTGTTGATATGTCAATTCTTTTTGAAGACTTTGTCATCAGTATTTGCCTTTCTTAAGGAAGAGGTAGGGACTATGTTCTTTTTTAAAGTACTTGCTCAGTTCCGTATAGAGAGTAGGGTAGATTAAGATCATGTAAGTTAGGATTTTAAAAAGATGATATTTAGATCCTTATCTAAAGGAGATTTTAGAAGAGGCCGAGAGCCAAGGTTACAGTGAGGTTTAAATGTAATATTAAAGGATTTAAAGTTTATCATAAAGTGTTTTGGAGAGAAACTGCCCAGTGGAGGAAATTTTTTGCACTTTGGCCTTGAAATTTGTCATAAGCATGCAGCTTTGTCTTATTTTTGTGTTAAAGTGTATTATTAATCAGCTAATATCTGACGTTATTAAAGAGGGATAAGGGAACTTTTAGAGGTAATAGATATGTCTATTACCTTGATTGTGGTGATGCCTTCATGGGTATATGCATATGTCTAAACTTATCAAATTGTATACATTAAGTATCTGCAGTTTTTTATATATTAATTTTACCTCAACAAAGCTGTTTAAAAAAATAAAATAAAACTGAAGTTGCAGAAATAATGACAAACTTTAAACTTTCTTGTCTTTGATACTTTCAATGACTACAGTCAGTTTGGGTTAGTCTGATGTTTAATGATTAGATTCAAGTTATGCATCTTTGACAGGAATATCATATAAATGATGTATTTTTATGACATCCTACTGTGTTTCCCTTAAAATAAGGCCTAGCCAGACAGTCAGTTCTACTGCATCTTTTGGAGCAAAAATTAATGTGAGACCTGGTCTTACGTTAGATCTAACATATAATCTAACATAAGACCTAACATAAGATCTAACATAAGACCGGGTCTTACATTAATTTTTGCTCCAAAAGACACATTAGAACTGATGGTCTGGGTAGGTCTTATTTTCAAGGAAATAGGGTATCAGATAGGATATGATTTTGATTTATTCCATCTCTGGTGATGATAACTTTGATTAAGAATAGTATCTGCTTGATTTCTTCTCTGTAATAATGTTTTTAGGGGAGATTGTGTGTGTGTGTGTGTGTGTGTGTGTGTGTGTGTGTGTGTGTGTGTCTGTCCCATTCAAACTTTCATCCACTGGAATGAAATAGAAGGTTCATTCAGCAGCAGTGAGGGTTTTAACATACATTGATGTTTCTTGAATGAATTATTACTGTGATGGTTGTGATGGTTGATCAGTATGCATCTCAGAATCCTGTTTTATTCAGCGGGTTTTATGCCATTGTTACAATCATTTATTTTGAGTTTCACATTGTTGCCAATCTGACCAATGAAAGCCCTTAAAACTGACCTCTGTGTCCTTTGTCATGCCCTCATTATTCTTTTAGCACTTCCTTATTTTCTGGCATAGCATGATGTTCTAGGCTCATATTGTACTTGCTAAGCTCTAGCACTGGGATCAGCCATTTCTCCAAAGACTCCCATTTTGTTTTTTATTAGAGAATGAATATTTAGAAACCACAATATGAGTACTAGGTATGTTCATGCTATTGGGATATTACTGCTCCCAGGTCTTCCCTGTGGGCAGAGCTAGGGAATATGCAGATTACGGCATACTTGAGCAACATTGAACAAAGTGTCCACTTGTATACATTTTTTTGGCACCCCCAGTATATACATATATAGAAAGAAAACCATGCATTCACACCAGACCTCCAATTTTAGTTTAAAACCATAAGTTTCATGATAATTTTCTCTTCTATATTTGTAATTCCCTTCTCTGACATGAGGAACTTGGCTCCCATTTTCCTTTATGTTTGTTTGATCAGAATGCCATGTGTGTAAGCAGT
Organism: Rhinolophus hipposideros; assembly: GCF_964194185.1. NCBI lineage: Eukaryota > Metazoa > Chordata > Mammalia > Chiroptera > Rhinolophidae > Rhinolophus > Rhinolophus hipposideros. The sequence goes on along the minus strand of NC_138048.1, from coordinate 52,490,225 downwards.
CTCCTGTCATTGCTAGTGTACATTCTCCTCACTCTGCTCAAACACCAATAAATCCCCCTTTGACTCCACGGAGACCTCTACCCTTTATGCCAGACTGTTGCTACTGCCACATAGATACTCTCTCACACTTGGGGTCCAACAAAACACTTCAGGCTGCTGCCACTGCTCTGCCCATATGGATACCCATCTTATCCTGCTCGGGCTCCAATACCCTGTGCCAGGCTGCCGCCACCCTTCCACTCCCTGCATACAGATGCTCTCCTCACCCTGCCTGGCTTCAACAACTGTGCTTTCCTATTCAAGAAGTCTTTGCCTACACCAAGATCGTGGATGATATTCTGTTATTATTATCTTCTAGAAACTTAAATTTTACACTTCTCTCAATTCTGTTAGCAAACCATCTGGAATTAATTTTAAGTGTGGTATAATGCAGAGATGAGGATTCATTTCATTTTCCATGTTTACCCAGTTGACCAGCAGCAACAGTTTTTTTAAAAACATCTAGTTTTCATGCTTTGTCAGAAATCAGGAGTTAGAATCACTGGGTTTTCAAACATTTTTTAAGTGTCATATAAGTGTTCCACTGAAAATTGGTTAGCATTTAAGTTACTCATTTTAAGCTTATAATGTGGAATTCGGAGTTTTTTTTCCCTATGTGAACAATATATAAATGGTGACTGGAGGCCACGTCAGACACACAGAGGCTTTATTCAAAATGTCTTTTTTTTATGGTAAAATATACATAACATCAAATTTACCATCTTAACCATTTTTAAGTGTACAGTTAATTCATTGCCATTAAGCACATTCACAGTGTTGTGCAACCATCACTGCTGTCCCTCTGTAGAACTTTTTCATCATCCCAAACTGGGAACTGGTTTACACTGGGAATTTTAAAAAAGGTTGGAGGGAGGGAAGGAGGGTCTGTTGGCTTAAAAATCTCTTTCTACAGGAAGTAAGAAATTCTTTTCCTAATTCTTCACAGCTTACCTTTTGTGAACAGAACCTCAGTTGTAAAATGAAGGGTTGAACTTGATTCCTAGCTTTTTCAACTCTAATAGTCGTATAAATCATTGAAATTTGTTAGCACCTTTTAGAACAATTAATGTGAAATATATTTTCAGTTTATTTTCTAGAGAATGAGGTGATGAGTGATCATAATAATTGTTTTTCTCTTTATATGAACAGAAGAGCTCCTGTTCCTCACTCTGTGTTATAATACCGCTACATATTCATTGTTGACAACGGAAAAGTAGAATTTGAAATAAAGAGGCAAGGGGACAAGCTGTTTGTAATCCTGCCCTAAGAGATTAACTTTTCAAACATTTCTTTCCCTTTTTTTCCCCACAAGTTTCATCTTCCCTTTTTTGCTTAATGTCACAAGATAGGCAGTATCCCATGTGACGTACAAACTGTTCTAAAAGATGATTTGTATTAGTAATTTTTGCCTAACATTTAATCAAATGTAATTATCATTATTTACTTAACAATTCCAAGACCTTTGGATATTTAGGATATTTCCCCAAGTATAAACAGTGCTCAGGAGAATATGTTAAGAATATTAAAACATTTGCTTTTTAAATTATTCCCTTAGGGTAGATTTCTAAAACTTCTAAGTCAGAGTTTAGACATTTTTAATGCTACAGATAATTACTGCTAAATTGCTTTTCATAAAGTTTGCATGGATTTTTATATCCAAGAGCAGTGTGAGAGTACCTGTTTGCATGCATTAAAAATTGCTTTCTTTTTTATAATTTTTTTTTATTTTTCAATTATAGTTGACATACAATATTATGTTGGTTTCAGTTGTACACCAGAGTGATTAGACATTTATATAACTTATGAAGTTATCACCTCTATCAATCTGGTACCCATTTGACACCATACCTAATTATTATGCTATTATTGACTATATTCCCTATGCTGTACTTTACATCCCTATGACTGTTTTTGTAACTGGTAATTTGCACATCTTCCTCCTCAACCCCATTCCCATCTGGAAACCATCAAAATGTTCTCTATATCTGTGAGGTTTTTCTGCTTTATTTTGTTTTTCAGATTCCACATATAAGTGAAATCATGTGGTATTTGTCTTTCTCTGACTAATTTCACTTAGCATAATACCCTCTAAGTTCATCCATGTTGTCACAAATGGCAAGATTTCTTTTTTTTTATGGCTGAATAATATTCTGTTGTATATATGTACCACATCTTCTTTACCCGTTTATCTATTGATGGACACTTAGGTTCCTTCCATATCTTGTTATTGTAAATAATGCTGCAGTGAACATAAAGATGCATATGTCTTTTCAAATTCGTTTTTGAGTTTTTTTGGATAACTGCTCATAAGTGAAATTACTGGGTCTTTCTTTGTCTCTTGTTATAACCTTTGTTTTAAAGTCTATTTTGTCTGAAATAAGTATTGCTCCTCCAGCTTTTTTTTTTCTTTCCATTTTCATGAAATACTTTTTCCATCCCTTTACTTGCAATCTCTGTGTCTCTTCTCCTCTGGTATCCTTATGATGTAAATGTTGTTATGCTTGCTGTTGTTTCAGAGGCTCCTTAAACTGTCCTCATTTTTTAAAAATCAGTTTTAGTTTTTGCTTTTCTGATAGTGTGTTTTCTGCTACCTTGTTTTCAAAATAGCTGATTCAGTCCTCTGCTTCATCTAATCTACTGTTGATTCCCTCTAATGTAGTCTTCATTTCAGTAATTGTATTCTTCATTTCTGAATTTCTGACTGATTCTTTTTAATGTTTTCTATTTTTTCTCTCTCTGTTTTTATGTTTCCTATCTCTTTCTTAAAGTTCTTACTGACTCTTTCTTAAAGTTCTCACTGAGTTCATTTACTTTTCCCATAAGTTAATTGAGCATCCTTATAACCATTGTTTTGAACTCTGCACCTAGTAGATTGCTTGTCTTCATTTTAATTCTTTTTCTAGAGTTTTGTTATTTCATTTGGTACATGTTTCTTTGTCTCCTCATTTTGGCTGCCTCCCTGTGTTTGTTTCTATGTGTTAGGTAGATCTCCTACATCTCCAAGTCTTGGTAGAGTGGCCTTTTATAGTAAATGTCCTGTGGGGCCCAATGTCGCATTCTCCATGGTCACCTGAGCCAAATACTCCAGGTGTGTGCCCTTGTGTTGTAGTTGAGTCTAGGTTGCTGTTGGCATTTCAGTTGTGAGGGATTGACTGTCAGGTTGATTGGCTATGAAGAATGGCCATGATTGCATTGAAGGTGCTCTTGTGCAGGGGCTGACCCCACAGAGCAGGATTTGCTTTAGCAGGGATCTGATGCCTGCTGAGTCTGCCCTTAGATGTGTTGTTTGTGGAGATGGCTGGGTGGTGCTCTGCTGGCTACCAGGTGTGCTGGTCCTGGGGCCTCTTGGGAGGGGCTCTGGTGCAGGCCAAGGTCAGTCGCTGCCTGTGCCCTGCCTGGGGCCACTTGTTCAGAGCTACAAAGTGATCTGCAGATGGTTGCCACTAGTGCTGGGTTTGGGGCTACTTAGCAAGAGGTTTGGGGCACACTAAGACCAGCTGCTGCTTGTTTGGGGTTTGTGTACCCTTGAGGCATTTTAGGAAAATCCCCATCGCATGCCAAGGCAGGCCATCTGTATGTAAAAACCAAGGGAAGTGGCTCGGGTGGGCCTGGAAGTTGGGTGGAGTGAGGTCTCGGAATCACCAAGGGAGGGTGAACGGTGTTAGCTAGGTCGATGGAAATTCAGATATAGTGCCTACCTGCCTGTGCAGGCTGGGTTTGGGGAGGGCTCAACAAAGCAACAATTGAATCTACCAGTACTTCTGTCTGAGAGAAAGCTGCCTCTCTGTTTCTCGCTCTGAAGCCAGACAATTCAATTCCTCCCCATATGTCCCTGGCACTTTTTGAGCTGCTGCCCCAGCACTGGAGCTCAAAGCGAGTGAGTACATCAGCAACTCAGCAACTAAGTCTGTGCACAGGCCCTTTAAGAGGATGCCAGGGACTCCAGCAGCCCTCTGTCTCACTCAACCACAATTCCCTCTGATTCTCACAGCCAGAAATTACGGGGACTTCTCTTTCTGCACTGGAACCCTAGGCTGGGAAGCCTTATGTGGCCATTTCATTACCCCAAACTCTGTAAGAAAAAAGCAGTGGCTCCCCAGTGCTCCTCTCTCCCTAGTCCTTGGTAACTTGTAATCTTTCCATCTTTATAAATTTACCTATTCTAAATATTTCATGTAAGTGGAATCACAATATTGTCATTTTGTGTGTGGTTAATTTCACTTAACATTATGTTTTTGAGATTCATTGATGTTGTAGCATACCTGAATTGCATTCTTTTTAATGGCTGAATAATATCCATTGTATGTACACATATATACCACATTTTGTTTATCCATTCATCTGTTGGTGGACACTTGGGTTGTTTCCACCTTTGAACTATTGTGAGTAATGCATCATTGAATGTTGGTGTAAAGTAATCCAATTCCCTGTCTCCATTTCTTTTGAGAATATACCTAGGAGTAGAATTACTGGGTCACATGGTAATCCTATTTCTAGTTTTTTGAAAACTGCCAAACTTTTCCACAGGGCTACACCATTTTCCATTCCCACCAGCAGTTTTTGAGGGTTCCAGTTTTGCACATGTTCATCAACAGACTTATTTTCCATTTTTGTTTTCCCTGTTTGTTACAGCCTGTTTTTAGGTCTGAAGTGATATATCATTGCAACTTTGATATGCGTTTCTCTAATGAATAATATATATTTTTTCATGTGCTTATTGGCCATTTTTATATCTTTTTTGGAGAAATATCTATTCAAGTTCTTTGCTCATATTTTATTAGATTGGTGCAAAAGTAATTGCAGTTTAACAGGTTAAAAATGATTTTAAAAACCAGTCACTTTTGCACCAACCTAATAATTGCCTCTTTGTTTTTGAGTTGGAGTTCTTTATATATTCTGGATATTAAACTCTTACCATATGTGTGATTTGCGAAGATTTTCTCCCATTCTGTAGGTTGTCTTTTCTACTTTCTTTCTGATAATGCCCTTTGGTAAAAGGAGTTTTAATTCTGATTAAATCCTATGTATAAATGCGTATGTATGTCTGTCACTTAGGCTTTTGATGGTCATATTTAAGAATCCATTGTCAAATCCAAGGTCGTCAAGATTTACCCCTATGTTTTCTTCTAAGAATTTTATGGTCTTAGCATTTATATTTAGGTTGTTAATTATTTCCAGTTACTTCTTCTATGTGACATAGGTAATGGTATAACTTCATTCTTTTGTATGTGGTTATCCAGTTTTCCCAGCACCATTATTGAAGAGACTTCGTGTATTTTTGATAAATTTTGATTGACATGATATACAAAAAATGTCAACGTTGTAATTTCATTTTGTATTTTTTTTATCAGTAAGGAAAAGCATAGTTTCAAGTTTAGCAATTTGTTCTTTCTGTTTCAAGTCTCTTCTAATGCACATTGTTCTCTTATTGATTTAATTTTAAGGTTTTCTTATACATGTAATATATGTCATTGGTATAGCAAATATTTCTGAATTAATCCAATTGATAGGGATTGGGACTTATTACAAAACACCTTTTCTGTGTTCTAGTTACATCTTTAAAAAAATAATTCAAGTCAGATAGAGTAATTCAGTATAAATATCAAAACTTTTAAAATTATGTCACTAGAGTTCCCAATCTTTAATTTTTTTCCATATATCTGGCACATAATAGATACTCAATGAATGTTAGTTGAATTAATGACTTTATAGACAGATTTAAGGCAGATTATTACAGTATTGATAGTAGAAGCTAATGGCAAAGATTATTTTAAATAATACAGATTCAATTTAAGTCCTTTGAATCTTTTATCTGTGGATTTATAAGCCCCAGTTGCCTACCAGATGGGCTAATGAAATTATTTTTGATTCTTTGAATACAAGGAGGAAAGTAGTCAAATATATTCTGAATGCTAGAAAAATATTTTGTAGTTTGTCTCTGAAGTGAGTGTCTTGTCCTAGATGAGTATTGTAAGCTATTATCTTTTCATTTAAATATCTAAGGAGTAGTGACTCATTTTAACTACAAAGTAGTTAAAATTACTGGTGATGTAATTATTTCTAAAATAATTTCTGGAGATCATTTCCTCATTTAAATTGAAGTAACGTATTACTATTTTACCTGTTAATTATTTCTGAAAATTATATGACAGAACTTTCTGTTATGTGTTTCCTTTTTATTTTGGTATTTTTCCTGATTTTTTTGTCGTTGATGATTTTTAGCCAACAGAAGCTGTACCTCTCTCTTCTCCCACTGTCCCTGTGATCCCTGTCCTGCCCGTCCCTGCTGAGAGTACTGTCATCCTACCCACCATACCACAGGTTTTTATTAGTTTCTTTTTTCTTTATAAAAATTTAATTTGCTTTTAAATGTTTCATTTGTGTTTTTTCAAAGTGTTTTAATTATTTCTTGGTTAGATTTGGTAATCACATTGGGCTTTAATTGGTATTTTTAGGAAATTAAATATTTGGGATTTAAAGTAAAGTAGGTTACATATTTGCCACTTTATTAGGTGTCAGTGAAAGAGGACACATTCTAAACTTCATAATATTGAAACTCCTTAGATTTGTTATTGTGCCTTTTGTACTTGTAAATCTGTTTGAAACAGTTTTAAAATATTTTTGCTTTTGAAAATTTTATTTTTTAAAGATAATAAAAATCATTGTCCTCCTCATGTTGTACTGGATGTGTCATTTTATGTAGCATTTTGTTTCCTGGTATATATGTATCTTCTTTGGAAGTAATTCTTTCTGTCATTGGTTAGATAATATACTTAACATTTACTAGTTAAAAATAATAGCCAATGTATATAAAGTATATGGGAATTTTTTGTGCTGTGTTTGCAACTTTTCTGTAATTGTAAAACTTTTCTAAAATGAAAACTTTACTTTTAAAAAGTTAATGTGTAACCGTCAAAAAATAAAGTAATAGCCAAGTAACAGATTCTGAACCATTTTGCTTTCAAAGCTTTAGTAGTTCCAAGGGGTGGCTTATTAAGATACCAACTGCCTTAACAAGAGAATCATCCAAAGTCGGAATAGTGGTAGTATTATTAAGTATAATAATAATGATCTTTGATGTGAAAGATCTCAATCTCATTTAAAGTGTAAATAAATACATCTTTAGGTGTTTTTGCAATTACTGATCTAGGAAAATCTAGGCAAAATAGCATGTTTCCTGTTTTCAAATCACTTTTCAAAATAAGTCCCATTGGGGGGTAAAATGGGATATGAACTGTGATTACTCACATCTCAATGCCCTTCCCCTGTTCTACAAGGTGAAAATCAATAGGAACACCATACAAAATAGGATTCTAGGGGAAATTACAGGTATTACACTAAGACTTTAATTATTCTGAGTAAGCAGCCTAAGGGTTATTATAATATTGTAATAATGTAACATCTTTCCAAGTATCTAGGATTTAGTAATGCAGTGTTTATTTTAAGATTTGAAAGTTTATTTTACTCTTGTCACTTCAGTTCATCTTTTGATGTTAAAATGGTTTTCCAGAATGCTTTGAAATTTTGTAATAGTAGTTTTTCTTACATTCAGTAGGGAACTTGTCCTTTCCTGTTCAAAGTGCTCTGATTTATTTACCCCAAGTGCCCCTAACATAGCGTCACACTACATACACTTGGAAATTGTTGAGACACTGCATAGCCTTGTATTTATAAAGGTCTTAAGAATCAGTTTGATCTGGTTTGGAATTCCAGTCCTACCACTTACTAGCTGTGTAACTGAGAAGTTTACTTAACCACTCTGAGCTTCTCTTTACTTCTGGGTAACACTCAAGGTAATAGTAGCACTACCTTGAGATGTTTTACAATAATTGAAAGAATAATAAGGCATGTGCAGCTGGCACATGATCTTGGCTCTTCATGTGAGTTATTTCATATTTCTTTGAAACAATAAATCCAGGAACAAGTTTAAAAAGCAAAGGAGGATATCTGCAAAAGAGAGCTTATTTATTTTACCCAGTTTCATTTTAGGTTTTAAATACACTACAAAAGTCCATGAAGGATAGCTTATTAATTTATGTTGTGTTATGTGAGAAGCCTGTGGGTGTGCTTCATTTTCCAGTGTACATAAGTGTTTTTCTGATTAATGGAGTATAACATGTACATTACAAAATTAATACAACTGATTAAAATATTTGTCCCCAAATAAATTTTGAAGGCCAGTGTTAATATATAACCCAGTTTTAACATTTTAAATGGATAAAATTTTTCTTCTAAGGGTCTACTACTTTACATTTTAGATGCATCAGGATGTACTAGAAATAGAAGCAGAAGACTCAAGATTCAGGGTCTAGTTCTGCCTTTGTGACTCAAACAAGTTACTTAACCTCTCTGACTTTTGTGGTTATTTCATCTATTAAAAGGAGAGATAACGCCTCCCTAACCACTTCAAAATGAGTTTGAGGATCAGGCAAATTAGACAGATAGCTAGATAGATCATAATTTTTATCTTTCTTGTAGAACTTTTATACTTTTCAGAGTAATTTTTTATTGATATCGTGTTATTTAAATTTTATGAAAGTCCTCTACAGTAGGAATTATGCTTATTAGACAGAGTGTAGAAAGAAAGATATAGCTGCTTGCAGTTGCTGAAAGTGCATGGACTTACTTTACATAATATACATATACATACACACACACATACACACACACATACATACATACATATATGACACCTATCACTTCCTGGCCTCACTCAACATTTCCTGATCTCATCCCCTTCTGGCTGCGTGATGGTGGGGAAATTACTCAGTTTCTCAGAGCCTCAGTTTCTTTACATAGAAATTGATAACAGTAGGTGAATAACAGATGCTAGTTCTTCCTACTGGATATGTAATCATATAATCTCTGTGATACTGGCCTATAAATATACAAGCTTATATCCACCCCAGGATAGTTGAAAATGCTTTATAGCTAATTTGTGTGTGTATGTGAAAGTCTTTGTTCATAATCAAATTTGCTTTGGAGGGATTGGTTTTTGTTCAGTTTGTTTGTGACTGTTCTAATCATGTGTATACTAAGATGACTGTAACATTGTCCGTGTCTTCTAGGAGCTTACTGTCTGAGCAAGAGGCACATTCACAAATAATTGCATGACATGAGCATAGTTACATTAGAGATAAAGCCAGTGCAGAGCATCCCGTTGCTTCTGGATCTTTCACATTTCACAAAACATCTCAGTGTTAAGGTTTAAATTAGTTGATCATTAGTATGATCTAAAGCATGATGACGTATTTTCATTTTACTGGTAATCTTAAATAGAATAGCATACTTTTTTTAAAGAGCCTTTTTTAACCATACAACATTGATATGTAACTGCAGCCTTTTTTTGTGGTTTTGTGATTTTTGCTTTTGTTTGGTTGTTGTTTTGTATTATTTCAAATCATTTCAGACTTACAGAAAGTTATAAGAATAGTACAAAGAAATCCCATATACCTTTATGAGATATATTACCATAGTACAATATTTTTGAGTTTGATGACCAGGCAAATTAGACAGATAGCTAGATAGATCATAGTTTTTGTCTTTCATTGCTTGTAGAATTTTAATACTTTTCAGAGTAATTTTTTTATTGATAGGTCATTTAAATTTTATGAAAGCCTCCTACAGTAGGAATTATGCTTATTATTATTATACAGTGTTACTCTGTATAATAAGAATAATTATATTATATTGTGCATATAGTACAATGAGCTAAATAAGAAGATTAGCTATAACAAAAGTATTTACAAGAGAACAGGCTGGTTATTTTGTAGACTATCCTACAATTTGTGTTTGTCTGATGCATTTTGATAATTAGATTGAGGTCATACATTTTTTCCAATTTTTTTGTTGTAAAATACACATAATGTAAAATTTACCACCTTAACCATTTTTAAGTTTACAATTCAGTGGTATTACGTGTATTCATATTACTGTGTAACCATCACCATTGTCCATCTGCAGAACTCTTTTCATCTTACAAAACTAAAACTCTATACCCACTGAATAATAACTTCCCATTCCTACACACCCCCCCCCCCGCCCCGGCCCTGGCAATCACCATTCTCCTTTCTGTCTCTATAATTTTGACTCTATAAATACCTAAGTTGAATCATACAGTATTTGTCTTTTTGTGGCTAGCTTATTATACATACCATAATGTCCTCAAAGTTAGCCCATGTTGTAGCATATGTAGCATTTCTTTCTTTTGAAGGCTAAATGATACCTCATTTTAGGTATATACCACGTTTTACTTTTCCATTCATCTGTCGATGGACTAGGGTTGCTTCCACTTTTTTTAGGTCTTGTGAGTAATGCTGCTGTAAACACATGTATGCAAATACTACTTCAAGATCCTGCTTTTAATTCTCAAGTATATACCCAAAAGTGGAATTACTGGATCATATGGTAATTTCTTTTTAACCGCCATACTGTTTTCCACAGTGGATATATTATTGTATATTCCCAGCACAGTGGTTCCAATTTCTCCACACCCTCACCCACACTTGCACCCTTACCCACACTTGTTGTATTCTTTTTTTTCCCTTGTTTTCTACCTCTCCCTCATTCCGGTTCAAGCCGTTGTCTCTCAGTTTGGTTGTGTAGGACACAGCTCCCTGGCCCATGATAGTATTATGAGCCTCGCACCCCACCCCCACCCCCACCCCGGCTGAGGCAGTTGGTCACCAGTCAGCCTCTCACAGCAGCTCTCCCCAGCTGAGGGCCGTGGCTCATGGCAGCACACAGTAGCTTACGCGGACTTATGGCTGTTCACGGCATCCCAGCTCCAGGGAGAGCCGTTGTTCACAGTGTTAGCTGTAGAACGTGCAGCTCACTGGCCCGTGTAGGAATCGAACCAGCAACCTCGGCATTAGGAGCATAGCACTCCAACCACCTGAGCCACCGGGCCAGTGTAATGGGTGTGAGGTGATCTCATTTTAGTATTCACTTGCAGTTTCCTAATGATTCATGATGCTGAGCATCTTTTCATGCGCTTATTGACAATTTGTGTGTCTTCTGTGGAGAAAAGTATTGAAGTCCTTTACCCATTTATGTATCGGGTTGTTTGTTTTTTGTTGTTGAGTTTTGGGAATTTTCTGTATATTCTAGGTATTCCTTATCAGATAATATGATTTGCAAATATTTTCTCTCATCGTGTAGTTGTATTTTACTCTATGGATAGTGTCTTTGAAGTACAAAAATTTTTAGTTTTCAGGAAGTCCAAATTGTCCGTATTTTCTTTCGTTGCCTGTGCCTTTGGTGGTATAGCCAGTGAATCATTGCCAAATCCAGTGTAATGAAGCTTTTGTGCTGTGTTTTCTTCTAAGAATTTTATTGTTTTAGGACTAACATTTAGGTCCTTGATCCATTTTGAGTTAATTTTTGTATATGGCATTAGGTAAGGGTCCAGCTTCATTCTCTTGCATGTGGATATTCAGTTTTCCCAGCACTATTTGTTGAAAAGACTGTCCATTCACCATCAAATGGTCTTGGCACAGTTGTTGAAAATAATTTGCCACATATATGAGGGTTTATTTTATACTCTGTTTCAGTTGGTCTGTACATCTGTCTTTATGCCAATACCAAACTTTTGACTACTGCAGCTTTGTAGTTTTGAAAGGAGGAAGTGTGAGTTCTCCAGCTTTGTTCTTTTTTTCGGGATTATTTTGGTTAACAGATTGAGATTACACATGAATTTTGAGATGGACTTTTCCACTTCTGCAAAAAACTTCACTGGGATTTTTGATAGGGATTGATGGGGATTGGATTGAATCTGTAAATTGCTTTGGGTAGTAATGACATCTTAACAATATTAAGTCTTCTAATCCATGAACATGGAATGTGTTTCCATTTATTTCTGTAGTTTTTCTTTCAGCAATGTTTTGTAGTTTTCATTGTACAAGCTTTCCCCTTTATTGGATAAATTCATTCCTCACTATTTTATTCTTTTAGATGCTATTGTAAATGGAATTATTTTTGTAATTTTCTTTTCAGATTGTGTATAGGAATGCAACTGATTTTTTGTGTGTTGACTGTATTCTGCTACTTTGCTAAATTTGTTTATTAGTTCTAACGGGGTGTGTGTGTGTGTGTGTGTGTGTGTGGTACATTTAGGGTTTTCTACATGTACAATAGTATCATCTGCAAACAAAGATAAATTTTCTTCTTCCTTTCCAATGTGAATGTCTTTTAATTCTTTTTCTTGCCTATTTGGCTATGACTTCCAGTACTGTGTTGAATAGAAGTAGTGAAAGCAGCATCCTTGCCTTGTTCCTGATGTTAGAGGAAAAGCTTTCAGCTTTCACCATTCAGTGTGATGTTCGTTGTGGGTTTTTCATTTATGACTTTTATTATGCTGAGGTAGTTTCCTTGTGTTCTTTGTTGAGTGTTTTAATGAAAGGATGTGAATATTGTCAGATACTTTTTCTGCATTGATTGAGGTTAACCTGTCGTTATTTTTCTTATATTCTGTTGATGTGCTATATTACATTGATCAACATTCAAATGTTGAATCATTCTCACATTCCAGGAATAAATCCCACTTGGTTTATAATCTTACTATGTGCCTGAATTTGTTCTGCTATCGTTTTATTGGGGATTTTTGTATGAATGTTCAGAAGAGAAGTTGGTCTATACTTTTCTTATAGTGTCTTTGTCTGGCTTTGATATCAGTGCAATGCCAGCCTCATAAAATGAGTTAGGAAGTGTGCCCTTTTCAGTTCTTTGGCAAAGTTTGAAAAGAATTGTGTTAGTTCTTCAAATGCTTGGTAGAATTCACCAGTAAGTCCATCAGATCAAGGGTTTTTGTTTGTTGGGAGATTTTTTATTACTGATTCAATCTTCTTACTAAGTTATAAGTCTATTCAGATTTTCTGTTTCTTCATGATTTAGTCTTGGTAGGAGTTTGTCCATTTTGTGTAGGTTATCCAATTTGTTGGTGTACACTTGGTCATAATACTGTAATAATCTTTTTTATTTTGGTAGAATTGGTAGTAATGCCCCCACTTTGATTTCTGATTTTAGTAATTTGAGTCTTCTCTCTTTTGTTCTTATTTCATTTAGCCAAAAGTTTATCAGTTTGTTATCTTTTCAAAGAACTAACTTTTGGTCTGACTGATTTTCTCTTATTTTTATATTCTCTGCCTCTGCCCTAATTTTTATTATTTGCTTCCTTCTGCTAACTTTGGGTTTAGTTTATTATTCTTTTACTAGTTCCTTAAGTTGTAAAGTTAGATGGTTGATTTAAGAGATCTAGTTTTTTAAGGTAAGCACCTTACCTATAAATTTCCTTTTTAGCACTACTTCTGCTGTGTACTATAAGTTTTGGTATGTTGTGTTTTAATTTTAATTCATCTCTAAGTATTTTTCATTTCCTTTGTGACTTTTTTGATCCATTGGTTGTTTAAGAGTGTGTTGTTTAATTTCCACAATTTGGTTAATTTTCCATTTTGCCTTCTGTTTTTGCTTACTGTCTTCATTGTGTTTTGGTCACAGAGGATAACTTTGTATGTTATCTATCTTTCTAAATCTGTTGAGACTTAACCTGTGGCCTAAAATATGGTCAATTTTGGGAAATGACCTCTGTACACTTAAGAATGTGTGTGCTGTTATTGTTAGGTAGACTGTTCTGTATATGTCTGTTAGGTCGACTTCATTTATTGTGTTATTTAAGTTCACTGTTAACCTGCTTAACCATTTGATTTTTCTACACATTATTTCAAATGAGGAATTGAAATCTCCAACTTTGTTGTAGTGCTGTTTACTTCTCCCTTTAATTCTGTCTTTTTTTTTTTGCTTTATGTATTTTGGGTTTTTAAAATATATACAATTTACATGTTATTTTTTTTACCAGAGAACATTTCTTCAGTCCTTAAAGATTTAGCTCCTTATAGGGGTGTTGGTGGAGGTCGTGGGGCAGCACTAGCAGATCTAAATTGGAGTAGGGTTGTTCAGTCCTTTCGGGCTTTACCAAAGCGATTCCTGACTACCATGCTGTGAATTGTGAAGCTTAAACAGTAATGTAGTTTCACATACAGCATGGTAAGTACATAGGCATCAAAGACACTCGCTTCAGAAATGTCCCTAAAGGGTGCAATCTCTATGTTTCAAATGACGGACTTCTTAATGGCCTTCCTTGAGCATGCATTGGGCACAGTTGGTGCAACAAATAGGCTGCACATGGTTGTGGCCCTTTTTGGCATGACCATCGTTCCTTCTTTTCTTGGTCATCTTGGAACCAAGGACCTTAGAGAGCTTCTTCATTTATTTTGATGGTCTGTGATTAGATACAGAAATGTTTATAATTGTTATATCTTCTTGCTGTGTTAAATCTTTTATTAATATGTTATGCCCTTCTTAACTCTTATAACCTTTTCACTTAAATTCCATTTTGTCTAATACTAGTATAGTCACTCCTGCTAATTTTTGGTTATTCTTTGCATGGAATGTCTTTTTCCCATCTTTTTACTTTTAACCTGTATGTGTCTTTGGATCTCAAGTTAGTCTTATAGACAGCATATGTTTTTATCTATTCTGCCAATCTTTTTTTTTTTTTTGATTGGAGAGTATACCCATTTACATTTAAAGGAATTACTAAAAAGAAGGGACTTGTGTCATTCTGTTATTTGTTTTCTGTATTTCATTCCTTTGTATCTTTTTTTCTTTTGTCCCTTATTTCCTGTCTGCTGATTTTTTTAAAATAGTGAAATGTTTAAATTCCTTTCCCATTTTATTTTGTGTATATTCTTTAGCTATATTCGTTGTGGTTGCCATGGGGATTAAATTTAGCATACTAAAGTTATAACAGCCTAATTTGAATTTATACCAGCTTACTTCAATAATATACAGAAATTTCTGCTTTTTTAACAGTTCCATCCCCACTTCTTTCAGTTGTTGATGGTACAAAATTATATATTTAAACATTATATGTCCAAAAACATGTAAACTAATAATTTTTAAATGTATTTGTGCTTTATATAGAAAACAAATACGGAGTTACTAAGCCAAGTTACTATAATATCAGCTTTTAGACTAATTGAATTTAGTTATTTACTAATATTGAATTTAATTCCTTACTAATAATTAGCTTTTAGACTAATAGCTTTAGAATAATTTTTTAAATATAATTTAAAAAATAGTCTCCTAAATTATGTAGAAAACAAAAAGTTAAAAACAAACAGTGTTAAAAGTCACTGTTACAATAATACTAGCTTTTATAATTGTCCTTGTATTTATTTTACTGAGATCTTTATTTCTTCACACAACCTGAGTTACTCTCTGGTCCTTTCATTTCAACCCGAAGGTCTCACTTTAGCATGTCTTTCAAGGCACGTCTACTGGTGATGAACCCTTTCAGCTTTTATTTATTTGGGAATGTCTTAATTCCTCACTCACATATGAAGACCGATTTTGCCAGATATAGGGCCCTTGATTGACATTTTTATTTCTTTTAGCACTTTAAATATATCATCCCACTGCCTTCTGACCTCCAGAGTTTCTGATGAGAAATCTTATTGAGGATCTTTTGTGTGTAGCAAGTAACTTCTTTCTTGCTGCTTTCAAAATTTTGTCTTTGTCTTTCAACAGTTTGACTGTAATGTGCCTTAGTGAATCTCTTTGAATTCATTCTACATTGAGTTTGTTGAGCTTCTTGAATGTTTATGTTCATGTCTGTCATCAAATTTGGAAATGTTTTGCCCATTATTTCTTCAGATATTCTCTCTGCCCTTTAATTTCTCTCTTTTCTTTCAGGGACTCCCACGATGTGTGTGTTGGTCTGCTTAATGGTGGCCCACGGATGTGTTGTTCCTCTGGTCACTTTTCTTCAATCTTATCTTTCTGTTCTGACTTAATAATTTTGTTGACCTGTTTTCAAGTCCACTGATATTTTTTCTTCTGCCTAATTAAATCTGTCTTTGAATTGCTGTAGTGAATTTTTTATTTCAATTATTGTGCTTCTCACAGCTCCAGAATTTCCTTTTAGTTTTGCTTTAGGTTTTGTTTTGACTTTTTTCCATTTTACTCATACATCATCAGCTTGACTTTGTTCACCATATCATTTAGTTCTGTGAATCATAGTTGATCTGCCACCAGGTCTTTTTCAAAGACGGTTTTTTTCCTCTTCTTTGAATGGACCATACTTTCCTGTTTCTTTGTATGCCTTGTGATTCTTTTTGTTGAAAACTGGACGTTTGCCTTATGATGTGATAATTTTGGAAATCAGATTTTCCCCCTTCTCTAGCGTTTGCTGCTTTTTGGTTTCAGTAGTTTTCTGTTTGGTTTGATTTGTGTGTGTTTTTTATTTTTTTATTGTTGTAAGCTATCTTCCTGCTGAGAATCAGCCTGGACTATAAACCTAAGGTCTTCTCTGTGTGAGTATCTCCCCTAGGCATGCATAGTGACTTTCTGATTTCCTCATATATGTGGTTACATTTGAATATTTTAGTTTTCAGGGTCTGGCTCTCAAAAGGAGGAAAAGAGAAAAATGAAATGGTATGAAAAGATACTTGCTCTTTAAATCCCCTGGAAATCAGCCAGAGGGAGAGGGATTTGCATTAATTGGGGGAGGTTCAACAACAATGGCCACTGCCTCTTTGTCTGCATTTCTGTGATGAGAAACATCAATCAACAATCAGGTCACTGATCCCCTGTATTTGGAGCACAGGGCCTTTTTTTGCCTACCCTGAGTTATGCAAGCTTTGTGCCAACTGTTCCAGGAACACATGCATATATGTCTGTTACAGGACTAAGGGGTGGGAGTTGGGTAGTTGCAACTGTGCTTAAGAGCTAAAATTGACTGATTAACCACAGTTTACCATCCAATACTTCCTTTGGAAATTGGCAAACTTTTGCAAGACAACATGATTTTAAAATAGTTACATCTGATACCGTGTTTCCCCAAAAATAAGACCTAGCCAGACAGTCAGCTCTAATGTGTCTTTTGAAGCAAAAATTAATATAAAACCTGGTCTTATTTTACTATAATATAAAACCAGGTCTATAATATAGTATATAATACAATGTAATGTAATATATGTAATATAATATATGTAATATAATAGACCAGGTCTTATATTAATTTTTGCTCCAAAAGACTCAGTAGAGCTGATTGTCCAGCGAGGTCTTATTTTCAAGGAAACACAGTATATTCTGCCAGTGCAATTATCTAGGTGAAGAGACAGATTTGTCATGCTTCCTAGTCAACGATCTTCCCAAAATTCACCCTATTTGTTTTTATAATCACTTTAATTTACAGTGATCACCTCAGTGATACCATTTAACTTTTAATGCAGTACGTCTCAAATTACAATCCAATATGTATTCTCTGGGGTTTGTGGGAAAAACTTGTTTATAATTTACTAGGGAATAAAAAGACATTAAACAAATAATATAATGAAATTTGACAACTGCTAAAAAGGAAAAATACAGTGTACAGCATAAAAGCATTTTTTTAACCTAATTTTGGCCTATTTTTAAATAACTGGATCTTAGAATTCTTTTAACACAATTTTTAAAAATTAGATATTGTCCTTTGAAATTGTGTAAGGAAGCTGCAATGTGTTTGTAACAGCAGTCCCTCTTAGGGCCTTTGTTAATGAAATACAATAGTAAAAGTTGGGTGAACAAAATTACGTTTCTTAAGTCTTGTTATTGATATTTGGGTCAAATTCTTTAGGGGTTTCTTAGTTTTTTTCTGGAATATCCCTGCCTCTTTATAACACACATCCCTTCCCCCCATCTCTAAATGAATTGTACGACATTGTTATTGTCCAAGTTGAAACATACACAATGATATATATATATATATATTGTTAGTAAATAATAATACAGTAGGTTTCTATGATTTACAATGTATTTTCTTTTATATTACATCATTGCATCCTCATACAGTTCTCGTGTGTAAAGGCATGTGTTCTTGTCTCTTTATAGATGGAGAAAATGAGTTTCAGTAACATGTATGACTTACCTAAGTAGTCAAGAGTTACTGAATGGTAGAGGGAGACATGGAAACCAGGTCTTTTGATAAGTGACACTTGAAGCAACATGCAGGGAAAGGTTTTTTAAAATTTGAAATAGCTTTCACAGAGATTCTTTTCAAGTCTTGCTGTTTGATTTCCTCCTAAGCAAAACTGATAATTCCATGGTACCTGTTCTCCTACCCACAGTCCTGTTTATGGGTCCCAATGTCTTACACTAGCCATAGTTGTTACTGTTTTTTATTTTAGTGCTGTTTGCCTCAGCTATCTGAAAGTATGGATTTTTTTTTAAAAAATTAGTTTTAGGGGTACAAAGCAACATAAGCATTAGACATTAACATCCCTCACAAAGTGATAACCACCCTCCAAGTCTACTACCCATCTGACATCGTACATAGCCATAACACCATTGATTATATTTGCTGTGCTGTACTTTACATCCTATGACCATATATATATGTATATATATATATATATATGCGGTATGATAAAAAAAAAACTAAGGTGACTGCTTAAATTAAAAAATATTACAGTAAAAGACACATTGCCATTAATCCCCCTCAAAATACTCCTCCTCGCTTTGAACACACTTATCCCATCATTCTTGCCACTTTCTGAAGCAGTTCTGGAAGTCCTCTTTTGTAAGTGTCTTTAGTTGCTCTGTTGTGGCTGCCTCGATGTCCTGAATCAACTCCAAACGTTTACTTTCATGGTCATTTTGAGTTTGCAGAAGTGCCAGAAGTCGCACGGTGCCAGATCCATTGTATAAGATGCATGAGGACACAATGTAATGTTTTTATTTGAAAGAAATTGGCTTATACTAGAAGCAGTGTGTGACACGGAGCCTTTTGTTCCGTTGAGATAAAAAAAATACTGTGAATGCTACTGCCGAGTGCCATCCAGTGGAAAGGCAGGGATCTTCAATACGCAAACGGCGAATGGAACCTTGGTAACAGGATGTGATAAGTTTCAACTTGTTCAGTGCAGTCAGTCGGGTGAGAGCTACGGTTGAGAGGTGTGTTTTAAAGTGTGCCATAAATCATCATGACAACGCCCTGTGTCAACATCACTTTTAGTATATGGCAACTTCTGGTAAATAAAAACATTACAGTGTGTCCTCATCCACCTTGTTCAATGGATATGGCACCGCGCAACTTCTGGCTTTTCCCCAAAGTCAAAATGATTCAAGACATTGAGGCAGCCATGACAGCGTAACTAAAGACATTCACGAAAGAGGACTTCCAGAACTGCTTCAGAAAGTGGCAAGGACGATGGGATAAGTGTGTTCGAAGCGAGGGTAAGTATTTTGAGGGGGAGCAATGGCAATGTGTCTTTCCCTGTAATGAATTTTTAAAATGTAAACGTTCACCATATTGTTGGATCACACCTCATATCGTATATACGTATTTAATTATAGTTGAAATTCAGTATCATTCTGTGTCAGCTTCAGGTGTACAGCACAGTGGTCAGCCATCTACACAATCTATGAAGTGATTCTCACGATAAATCCAGTACTCATCTGACACCCTACGTAATCTTCACAACATTATTGATTGTATTCCTCATACTGTATTTCACATCCCCATGACTATTTTGTGACTACCAATTTGTACTTTCTAATCCCTTCACCTTCCCCCTCATTCCCCAACCCCCTTCCATCTAGCAACCATCAGTTTTTTCTATGTATCTCCTAATCTTTGTTTTGTTTGCTTATTTATTCTGTTCTTTGGATTCCTTGTATAAGTGAGATCATGTGATATTTATCTTTCTTAGTCTGATTTATTTCACTTAGCATAATATCCTCTAGGTCCATCCATATTGTTGCAAATGGTAAGATTTCATTCTTTTTTACAGCAGAGTAATACTTTATTGTATAAATGTTTTTTAATAAATTTTGGATATTTACCCCTTATCAGATGTATCACTGACAAATACCTTCTCCCATTCAGTAAGATGTCTTTTTGTTTTGCTGATGGTTTCCTTTGTTGCACAAAAACTTTTTAGTTTGATGTAGTCCCATTTGTTTATTTTTTTTTTTTTTTTTTGTTTCCCTTGCCCAAGGGGATATTTCAGGGGAATTATTACTAAGGGTACTGTCTGAGAGTTTACTTCCTATATTTTCTTCTGGGAGTTTTATGATTTCGGGTCTTATATTTAAGTCTGAAAAGTATGTACTTTTTTGTGGCCAAATTTATATCTCTTCCATCAGAAGTAGCCTGTCCTTTAGCTTTGGTGCTAGGGCCTAGGGCATTGTATCTTTCTGAGTTGTATAACATACCTTCCAAGCCCATTCAAATTGTGTTTCCCCTGTTCACTTCTATTCCCTCCTTCTCCAAATTGAAGAGCTATAGAATACTACATTGTCAGATATCATTTCTGTATTTTATAATACAGGAATTTAGAAAATCTCAAGTTAGTAAGTAAGGGTATAATTTATTCCAAGATAAATGTTTTAATTCTCCACCTGCTAACATAGTCTTAAATATTTTTATCATTATTTTAGGTGGCTAAACTTGAGGCAATCAAATCATACCTCCTGAGCTTTATTTATATAGGCTTTTATTTTAGATCATATTTTGTGATGTGTCTTTTCAGAATGCTGGGTTTTCTTATTCTGGTGTTACTTTTGGTTAAAATTCTTGCTTAATCCTCTAAATGAACATTTGTGGTTTTTGTCCAATTTCAAGTTCTTTATTCCTATGGTTTTCCTTCAAGTACGATTGTTCACTCATATTAATTCTAAGACACATCTACAAATAAACTTATTGTACATGTATTATCTAATGATGTTCTTTAAGTCAAAGTTACAAATTATTTTCACTAATCTGTGTAATTTATTCTGAACTGAACTTTAAAATTGAAATCAATTTTATGGTGTGAATTCTAATATTTTAGTAGCAAGTCTATAGTATTTCACAACTGCCTTAGTTATTAACTTCTTATAAACTAAGCACTTGATTGAATCTAGGTTTTGTTTTACTTTTTATTATGAAAGATTTCCAAAGTACTCAAATACAGAGAGTAGTGTAGTGCACCCCCTTGTATGCTACTCACCCGCCTACAACAATCATCAGCTCACATGTACTCACGTATACTCTATAGTCCCTTCTACTTTTACCTCCTCCCATTGTTTTGTTTTGAAATAAATATAACACTATATCATTTTGTTTGTATATATTTCAATATCAGATAGACTTTTTAAATACGACTAGAATCAAAGGTGAACTTGTGCACAATGATGATGAGTTCGTGTTCGTGAGCAGCTAGCCTTGTGATAATTTTGGTGTAAGTTAGATATTGATAAAAACCAACTTTTTCCACTGTATGTTTGGTAATAAATGGGCAGAGGGAACCAAATGGCTTTCTTGCCATAATTTTTAAAGAGTGTTAACTTCTTTTGTAACTTTAAATAGCCCTATTCTTTCTTGCCCTCTTCTGTAATTGCTTAAGCAAAACAAGGTGAAGTTGTACCAGTAATTTTTTTAATAAAGTGAAATATTATCAATTTGAGGAACCTCAAAAGGTCATTGGGAAATTAATAATTTCAAATATTCGTAAAATCTCATATGTCCATAAATTGACTTGCTTTGCTTAAGTAGCAGTCTGACAAATAATATTTTTACCTATTAGATTTGGTTTTCATTTAATCATTCACAGATAGACTATGATACTCGAGATAGGGCTCGAGTATCATTAAAGTCAATGTCATGATTACATATAGCAAAGTAGTAGCTACTCATTTTTAACCCGTTGCTTCATGGAGCCCAAGTGTATGCTGTATAATTATTTACCAATGAAACTGTGTGGTCTTTAGCATTTTATCATATGATAACCCATATCTAGTACTTTGTTGGAAAAAATGTAAAACGTTTGAATATTTATTTTTTTAGAAAGCCCATACACTTGGAAGAAAATGGTCATTCTGTATATAATATTTGTTTCATACAGTTTTTATGTGTAGTTCTTTATTAACTGGAGTAGAACTATTAATGTTTATAAATATATTGCATAAAATTTGTTTAAAAAGCAGTCATCTTTTTTATTTTATGAAAATGTCATTTGGTATATTTATACTTTTAAATATGCAAAACAAAGGTAATTTTGAGGGGAATCACATCAGTTTTCTGGTATGTTCCTGATATGTTCTGTCATTTGATATTAATTATATGTTGTTCTTTAAATTTTATCCCCCCCACCTAATAATCACTTTCCAACTTAAATAGAAAACATGGTTAAAACCAGGCGTTTTTCAGTCAATTTTTTTTGACCATTGTTATTCTGTGACTGGTCTAGAATAACAGTTGGAAAGCAATAATTGCAGCTGAAAATAATTGGGGGCTTCTACATTAAAATGGGTTTCCAGTTTTCTAAAAGTTTGTGATTGATTTCTTTACATGACAGACGTCTTTTCATGTTCAAACACAATTCAATTCAGTATGGGGAAGAAGTTTTTTTTCTGGCTGACAAAATTATTGGAATCTTCATGGGATCCTTGGGAACAGAAAAGCTAATGATTCTAAGTAATTCGGGGAAGAGTTGTTTTGTTATACTAAAGAATGTTTGTGAATTTTTTGAGAAGACTGGTGAACTTCTTTGTAAAACTTAAGAAAACTGACTTTTAGCACAAATAACTATTTCTCTGAAGCAAATCTAATTTAACTACTTATACTTAATTCTTTCCATTTGATGCTGGAAACTGGGTTCATTGTTTAACATATACAAAGCTCTTATAAATTTATTAAGAAACAGTATATCTTTCATATCCTTCTAACATTTGTGAACATTAATATATAATGTCTCAGTTTTCCTGAAGCTAACACATTTACAATTCTTTCTTTAAGGCAAATCCTCCTCCAATACTGGTCAACACAGATAGCTTGGAAACACCAACTTATGTAAGTTCCATTTCGTCCCCATATTTAAATGATATTGCTTTTCCTTTTCAGTTGTCGATAAGAGATATAAAGATCACAGCGTTATTTCTTTAATATATTTATGATGTTATATCACTGAGCTGCAGTTATTAAAAGTAAATGAAGCAGTACTTTCCTTTTTTGGTTATTTCTATTCCCTATTCTGATGCAAAGCAAAAATGTTGAAATAGAAATTTATGGTTTTATTTTTAAATTAAAATGATTAATTTTTACTAAAGGCTATTTCTGACCAATGGTCAACTAACACAATGCCATATATTGACAGAGTCATTTTAGAAGTTTAATTGAATAACCAAGTTGATGGGTATATTTACACATTACATAATTAGTTATAACTTTGTAACTTTAAAATGATTGGTGCTTCTCTCTAAACTTACTTTGTTAAAAAGTCCTCTTTCCCTTAAAGATAAATAGCCAGAACAGCAGAATCTCATCTAACATTTTTCATCCCAAAAGAAAATGTCTTTGGACTTGTTTATGTTGAAGTAGTGCCCATATATTTTTTAATCTAATGACACATAATTTTATAAGCTATAAAAACCTTTCCTTCCATTTTTGAACTGTAATTTGTTGTCGGCTATACTTTAAAACATTTTATTTGGCTGTATTTTTTTGTATTTATATGAATATGGATGTATCAGATATTTGGGGGTTTTGGAAAACTTCAAATAATACTTAAACCAAAAATGCTTTTCTGCACTTTTTTTTCTGATTCTTTTCAGTTATTGTTAGCTTTCACACTGATTTCATACTTAATCGAGTAAAATTTTATTTGTACATTTGTCAGTATATTCTTCACATGTTTTTCTCCCTTGTTCTCTTTGTTCACTTATGGCAGAGTTTTGGTAATTATTTTGATATTAAAACCCTTTCAACATCTCTTGATGATAGGATGGTTTAATCATATTGCAAAAGAACATGTAGGATAGAAGATGGGAGACATCTAGAGAAATTCAGTTTATCACAATCCCTATTTGATTTATTAGATTTGAGTATTAACCCACCCTCATGTCACCAGAAATGTTAAAGCAATGATTTGAACCCGTTAATCTGATTCCAAGGACTACTCACCCTTCACCAGTGAACCCTCACTGTGGGAATTACTTCCTCCAGGAGGGAATAGGGAATAAATTGGAAGGATCAAGAGGAAATGCTTGGTCTGTAAGATGTGAGCAAGAACTTGAATGGTGAACCAAATTTGGATATGACATATATAAGTGAAACATGTGACAGAGGAAGCACTAAAGAACAGATGCAGAGGTAGGAACTTGATGGATATGTAAAGGAAGGAACATATCATTCAAACTTGATGGCATATAAGGCTCATTAATAGGTAAAATATGTATGTTAAGAATGAAGCTACGTAATAGATTGGGATCAGTTCATACAGAGCCTTGTATAAGAGTTTCTGAAAATTTTGGAGGAAATACGTTATTAAACATGGGCTCCCAAAGATCTATCTGCGTAAAACACATTGGAATGATTTGGGCGGTGGAGAATACTAATCTAAGAGATTGGGTAGATTACATTGGCAGTAGTCCAGAGGAGATTAACAAAAGTGTGAACCACAGTAATAGAAATGAGAATGAAGTGATGATTTTCAGAAAAATTGAAGTATTCAAATCAGTAAGAATTGGCAACTCATTTAAGATGTGTGGATCAAGGCAGAGAAAAGAGTCAAGAGTTCAATAATATTAAAAGCTGGATGTACCCTTTCTATATCTTTGAAAGTCATAATACCATGAATATTAACTCATTAATCACGTTGTACTCTTCCATTCCTTGAAAAAATTCTCTAAAATTATTAAAATGAACCTATATTTAGTTCCTATCACATTTAACAGGTTTTCATTAATCATGTAAAAAGTGTCATGCCATTTCAAATTTTACACTCTAAATTTCTATGCCACTTCTTTTTCCCCCCATTAGGTTAATGGTACTGATGCAGATTATGAATATGAAGAAATCACACTTGAAAGGGTAAAAACTATTAATTATCTTGTTTTTATGCATAAATCTGTTGCTTTGAAGAACTATTTAAATATACAGTACTGCTCTTTCATATAGAATCCAAGGGAATAGATCATTCAAAAATGGAACCTTGTAATACTACATTTGTTTCTTTTATAAGTCCATATATCATAAAATTAGCCATAGTATTTTCAGAACATGTTGCTTTTCTTTAATAACCTTTTTAAAAACATAAACTTTGTATTTAAAATAGTTTTGGATTTATAGAAAAATTATATAGAGTTCTCTTTTACTCTGGAGTCAGTTTTGCCTATTGTTAATATCTTACATTAGTTATCATGATTCCTTAAGCTCCTCTGGACTGATAATTTCTCAGATTTTTCTCAGTTTTTAATTTAATTTTTATTTTTCTATTTATTTTTCCTATAATAAAATGTTATTTATTTTAAATAAGTATTTAGTGTTTCAATAACCTGGTCATTGTATCAGTATTCTTTTCTAGCAAAATAGTAACCATATTTCTGCATTCCCCAAGTCAGAAAATGAGAATACAGCTCAGATGTGTAAATTTTCTTGTTATGTTTTCCCCTTAGGAATATCTGCATTCAACTGATGTTATGTATTATTTAGTAAAAATACTTTTTCTGACCGGCATGTTTGGGAAATGAAGTGTTCCATACAAGTAAATTTCCTGAGTAACTGAGTAGCTATATATTTAAGACTAAAATCTTATATGATTAGATTTGCTTATGTTTGAAGCCAGAATAGACTCTGAGTAAAAATAGACTTTAGAAAGTCTTTTACATGTATAATAGATATTTCTTGCCTACTACCTGAATTTGGATCGCCTGTCCAATGACTGAGAAATGTTCTAGTGCACACAATATTAATGTATTGTACAATTTCAACATGGTATTGTGTTGTTTGGGTTTTCTTTTTTTTCACCTTTATTGAGATAATTGACATACAATTCTAACCTTTCATCTTCATTTTTCATCCTTTCCTGGTACCTTTTAAATTCTTTTAGTCAGGACTGTACATTATATTTTCACTGATTACAGAACTTGAGTGTCCCGGGAAATGAGGAAATGATGTTAAAGGGTACAGACTTGCAACTGGAAGATGAATAATTTCCTGAGATCTAATATACCACCTAGTGATTATAGTCAACAAGAATGTATTATATACTTCAAAATTACTAAGAGACTAGATCTTAAATGTTAATCACTACAAAAAAATGATAATTATGTGACTAATAGAGGTGTTAGCTAAAGCATTGTACACCTTAAACTAAGCAATGTTATATGTAAGTTGTATCTTAATTTTTTTAAAAGCAAATAAAAAAGAAAGAACTTGGTAACTTTTCACAACCTATTGATATTATTATTGAGACTAGTCACTCTTCAAGAGTTTAGACTGAAAAATTTTTTTAATTAAAATAGAATTTTAGGACATATCATATAGTAGAGTGAATGTTTAAACTATTTAATACTAACAGTTAAATAATAGGTCCAGATATATTCGCTTATTTGAATTGCCTGAAAGCCAGAGTTAGAACATTGCAAAATAAATGTTTTTTAATACCATTGCTTAGAATAATTGTCCTTAAAGACTTTTTGTAGTAATAGAACACTTTCTTCAAAGAAAATATTATTCATAAATCTAGTATGTATTAGGTTGGTGCAAAAGTAGTTGAAACAAGCAAAAAGTAGTGCTGCTTTGCCAAATTGTCTTTGCTGTCAAGAAAACTGAACAAGGTTAAGTTCTCAGGTTGGGCTTTCAGTATTAAAAATAACTTTTGCTAGTCAGATATCTTGGTTAAATAAGTCAAGGATAATGTCAGCTGTTACTTAGCACATAAGATTTGGTCATTTTAAAATAAGCTGATGGCAAAGTTAGAAGAAAAGCACCACTCCTACCCCCTGTATAAAAGACTGAAATAATATATTGTTTTTACCTGCTCAGAAATAATAGCAGCAGAAGGTCACCTCAGTGTTTTTCCCTTCGGAGAGATTTGCTTTACCAGGCATAAGTGAGGCGCCGTCTAAAGGAAGGAGGTCTAGTAGTGACACCTGCAGAAGGGCGACTAATCCCAGGACAAGTCCCACACACTTCGAAAGAAAGGACCACAGGCTGGGCTCCAAAAGTATTCAGTGCATATTCTTCAACCTCACTCTGAATTCTTTGTAGAGGAAAAAGAGCTTTCCTTATATTTCTTAGTTTAGAATATTCGTATGCCCTACACATATGCTTTTATGTGTTTGTTCCCTGTGTTAGTGTAGTTTCTGGGTCCTATCATGATAGGAACTTACTAATAGAGACAATTCTTCTTCAGTCTTGAATTGTTTTCCCTCTCTCCCCAGGGAAATTCAGGGCTTGGTTTCAGCATTGCAGGAGGTACGGACAACCCACATATTGGAGATGACTCAAGTATTTTCATTACCAAAATTATTGCAGGGGGAGCAGCTGCCCAAGATGGAAGACTGCGGTATGTTTTGCTCTTTATGTTACAGTACTGAATCTACTTTGTATATTTTTCTTGAGGCAAACTGAACGAGGCATAAATACAAATAAGAAACACTATCATAATAACTAACATAAGACAGATGCTCAAGTAATGAATGAATAATTGTACTCTAACCATTATTTCCATCTTTCATTTAGAAATTGAATTTTACTTTATATTTTCAAATACATTCACAGAATGTTTTATATTTGTTTACCAGATGGGAAACATGTATAAAAACTTATTTAAGATACAGGAGATCACAACCATCTGAGATTGTATTTCATACCACAAAGTAAAGATTATGCAAACTTTAAATAAATATATTTTCTTAATTGAATAGATGAAAATAACATTGCTCTCTTATTTAAATTTAGTGTTCCATTTCAGAAGATGTCTTCAGCATACTTCGTTGTTTCCTTAGGCCATAAATAAATTATAACACTTGTTTTATTCCCTTGTTTGTTGTTTTTTTAATATATGACGACAATCTGAAGTTTTAGGACTAAGGATTCTATATAGTCTGTTAAGAACATCTTATTTTATGGCTATTTGTACCTCATGCAGTTCTTTAGTTTCTAAACTTTGCACTGGATATGACAGGTAGTATATTAATAAAATTAGATATAAAATTAATAATTTGACCACTCATGTAAATATAGACATTTACTTTCTGATTCTGTTACTAGCCTTTAATCTGTGCTTATGTGAAAATTAATATGTTCCATTTGTTTCACTAAGTAACATACCTATAGTACTAACTCTAAGATATCAATCAAAAAAAATTTTTTGGATGAATCAATTAATCTCAGTTTTACTATCTCAATGACCTTAAGCTAGTTATTTAGGCTGAGCTTCAATTTTCTTAACCTTTGAATCACAATTGTGTCAGTCATTATCTATGAGGCATGGGAAAGTTATTTAAACTCTTTGTGCCTCAGTTTCTCCATTTGTAAAGTAGGGATATAAATATGTATCTACCTTACAAGTTGTTGTAAGGGTTAAGTACTAAAAGAAGTACCTGTTATAGGATTAATGCTAAATAAGTATTTTCTATTTTTCTAAAATATCTTAAGGCCTACATGTGATAAGTATACAAATTGCAGCTGTCATTATTTAATATTTTTGTATAATCTATTATTTGCACTGTTTCTTTTGCTGTCCATTGGGAAACGTATTAATTTATATGAGTATTTGATACATTGTAAATTAACATGAAGTTTCTTCATATATAGTTTCTCTAGTAATAATTCTCTTTTCCTTAAAAATTAAAGGATAAGAATAAATTGGCAAAGTGAAAATGAATATTTAAATTTTTTATTTTTTTCCCTCAGGGTCAATGACTGTATATTACGAGTAAATGAAGTAGATGTCCATGATGTAACACATAGCAAAGCAGTTGAAGCATTGAAAGAAGCAGGGTCTATCGTACGCTTATACGTAAAAAGACGGAAACCGGTATCAGAAAAAATAATGGAAATAAAGCTCATTAAAGGTCCTAAAGGTATAAAATAAATCAAACTAAGATCAATTAAGTAAGAAATCTCTGAGTTAAAGATACCTATGAATTTATTTATGACACACATTCTAAGATTACCAATACTGGTAATCTGCAGAATTTATGTGAATTTTTAGAATTTCTGCTATTTCTACTGATTTTTGTCTTAAGTAGAATTCTGCTTAAATAGTTTGAGGTCATGGATAATGCGGATATTAATTTGTGATCATTAATCCATAAAATATGTTAAATGCAGGTACAGAGACTAAGTCAAAAGAAGATATGAGTGTGTCATTAGCAGTTCCATCTCCAATAAGGACTATTAAAATGTGATTTCTGAATTTTGAAAACATTGATGGAAAATAAAAGAAAACATTGATGGGGTTGAGGATGAATAGATATATTGATTCCAATTTGTGACTTCATTGAAGAGGTGTTACTCTAACAAATGAAAAAAGGAATAGAGAGCTACAAATTTGGTACTGAAGCTATGGGATTTATGAATTAAAGTAATGCTTTATTTAAAACTAAGTCATAGAATATTGGAAAAATAACAAAAGTATCCAAATTTCTGAAGTCTGTTCTCACCACAAACAATTTTATTATTTTTTCTCAATTGTTTTAAATTTGTAGCAGTATTAAAAGTGTTAGTAAGAAGCACATTTATGATGGAAGCAAAAATGAAACAAAATTTTACAACGTGTCTTTGAACTAACAAATGTATCTATAAAGAGACTTTAAGATTAACCTGGGAGAGAAAAAAATGAACTTATTTGTAACTGTAGAAACACCTATATTTATCATTGTTACCTGGTTGCAGAACAAATACGAATTTAAAAGTAGGTAAATAGATTCTTTTCTATTTTAAAAACATTAGTGTGATGAAATTATCACCTTCTGTTTTTCAACCATTTCTTTCTGGACTTAAGTTCACATTTATTGATGAGATTCTATAACTAGTGTTTTCCAAACAGGTCTTGGGTTCAGCATTGCTGGAGGGGTTGGAAATCAACATATTCCCGGGGATAATAGCATCTATGTAACCAAAATAATTGAAGGAGGTGCAGCACATAAAGATGGTAAACTTCAGATTGGAGATAAACTTTTAGCAGTAAGTATAAGAAATCAATTGTTTTAAAAATCTTTTATTTTCATTGAAATTTTATTCTAAAATTCCATGTAAAATTTTTTTCACATTCAAAGTAATTTTATATTAATTTCAGTTATACCGCATAGTGGTTAGACATTTGTATTATATAATTTAAGAAGTGATCCCCCTGACTAGTACCCACCTGGCACTATGCATAGTTATTACCATATCATTGACTATATTCCCTATGCTTTAGTTTACATCCCCATGACTGTTTTGTAACTACCAGTTTCAAACTCTTAATCCCTTCACCATTTTCACCCTGCCCCCAAACCCCTGCCATCTATCACCTCAACAAATTTAGTACCCATCTGACACCAAACATAGTTACTACAATATTATTGACTATATTCCTTGTGCTGTACCCTACATCCACATAACTACTTTTTAACAACCAATTGGTACTTCTTAATCCCTTTCCCTTTTTTCACACACACCCCTGACTCCCCTCCTACCTGGCAACCTTTAAAATGTTCTCTGTATCTAATATGAGTCTGTTTCTGTTTTGTTTGTTCATTTAGTTTGTTCATTAGATTCCACATACAGGTGAAATCATATGGCAGTTGTCTTTCTCTGTCTGACTTAACTCCACTCAGCGCAATACTCTCTAGGTTCATCCATGTTGCTGCAGATGGCAAGATTTCATTCATTTTTATGGCTGAGTAACAATCCTTTGTATATATTTACCACCTCTTCTTTTTTCATCCATTGGTGGGCACCCAGGTTGCTTCCATATCGTGGCTATTTGTAAGTAATGCTGTAACTAACATAGGGATGCACAGTCCCTTCGAAATAGTGTTTTGGGTTTCTTAGATAAATACCCAGAAGTGGGATTACTGGGGGCTTCTTTGTCTCTTGTTATAGCTTTTATTTTAGAGTCTCTTTTGTCTGGTATAATATAAGCTTTGCTATCCCAGCTCCCCCCCACCCCCATTTTCATGAAATAACTTTTCCATCCCTTTACTTTTCATCTGTGTGTGTCTTTCCATCTGAAGTGAGTTTCTTGTAGGCAGCATGTATAAGGGTTTTGTTCTCTTACCCATTCAGCCGTATGTCTTTTGATTGGAACATTTAATCTATTTATACTGAAAGTAATTGTTGATAGATATGTTAGCTATTGCCATTTTATTCATAATTTTGATTTTTTTTTTCCATCTTAAAGAAGTCCCTCTAACAATCTTTGTAATACTGGTTTGGTGGTGATGAACTCCTTTAGCTTTTACTTGTCTGTGAAGCCCTTTATCTATTTTTCGATTTAAAATGATAGCCTTGCTTGGTAGAATACCCTTGTTTGTAGGTCCTTGCTTTTCATCATATTGAATATTTCATGTGTATCCCTTCTGGCCTCCAAAGTTTCTATTGAGAAATCAGCTGAAAATGTTACAGGAGCTCCCTTATAAGTTACTAGTTGCCTTCCTCTTGCTGCTTTTAGGATTCTGTCTTTGTCTTGAACCTTTGGCGTTTGAATGATGATGTGTCTTGGGATAGGCCTGTTTGTATTCATCTTGTTTGGGACACTCAGCACTTTCTGGGCTTGTATGTCTATTTCTTTTGCCAGGTTAGGGAAGTTTTCATCATTATTCGTTTAAATAAGTTTTAAATTCCTTGCTCGCTCTCTCTTTTTCTAGTACCCCATGATGCAGATGTTGGTATGGTAGATGTCGTTTCAAAGGCCCCTTAAACTATTCTCATTTTTTTGGATTCTTTTTTTCTTTTTCTGTCCCAATTAGGTATTTTCTTCAGCGTTTTCTTCTAAATCTTTGATTCGATCCTCTGCTTCATCTAGTCTGCTGGTGATTCCTTCTAGTGCATTCTTCATTTTAGTTATTGTATTCTTCTGATTGATTCTTTTTTATGGTTTATATGCCTTTTCTTATGCTTGCTATCTCCTTGTTAAAGTTCTAAGCTCTTTGAACATCCTTATAACCATTGTTTTGAACCCTGTCTCTGATAGGTTGCTTGCCTCCATTTTGTTTAGTTCTTTTCTGGAATTTTCTCCTGTTCTTTCATTTGGGACATATTTCTTTGTTTCCTCATTTTGGCTGCAACTCTGTGTTTGTTTCTATGTATTAGGTAGATCTGCTATGTCTCGCAGTCTTGGCCGGGTGGCCTTAGGTAGTAGGGGTCCTGTGGTAGGTTCCCAGGTTACCTGCTTCGGGTGCTGCAGGAATGTTCTTTGTGTGGCTTGTGTTTGCCTTCCTGTTATAGTTGAGTCTTGATTGCTATTGTCATGTCAGTGAGTGGAATTGGTCTTCAGGCTGATTGGCAGTGAGGTTTGGCCTCATTCACAGCTTACGCTACTGTGCAGACGGCTTACCCCACTGAGTGGGATTTTCCCCAGTTCACTCTGGTGCCTGTTGAGACCGCCCTTTGTGTGTGTCACTTGTGGGGTTAATTGGGTGGTGCTCTGCTGTGGTCTACAGCCAACTTCCAAGTATGTTAGTTCTGGGGCCCCTTGAGAGCGGCTCTGGTGCAGGCCCAGGTCACCCATTGCCTGTGACTGTCCGGGGGCTACCTTGTAGGAGCTATAAAGTGATCTGTGGTTGTTCAATGCCTGTTCTAAACCTGCAGGCACATGGGAGAGACCATGCTGTGAACCAAGGACAGCTACCACCAGTACTGGGCCTCAGATAGCTCCACAAAAAGCCAGGACATCCTGAGGCCTGCTCCCACCTGCAAGATCCCTTAAGGATCAGCCACTGAGAAAGCCTTGTATTGTACACAAGTTAGGTGAGGCAAGATCTCAAGGAGTCACTAGAATGGGAAGAGTTGTATTCACCAGAATAATGTAGATTCTGGTTCAGTGCCAGTGCTGAGAGTGAAGCTATTCAATAAAAGTCTCAGAATACGAATACACCAAGGCCAATTGCCACTCAACTGGGGACCACGGACTCCAGTAATTTTCCAAGAAAGAGTGCAGTACGGGTGGGGCTGGCTGCTTGCCAAGAAAGTGGCTTTGGCGTTTGTGGAATTGGGTTCAGTAAGGGTTCCAGAGGAGCTTGGACGGATTCCCATGTGGGGGAGGGCTCAACACAGGAAAGATGGTTCCCATCTGCCAGCTGCACAGGAGGAAGACCTTACACAGGGAAAATGGCAATTGTCCTCTAGCCCTCGCCCAGAAGCCACACACCTCATTCAGCTCCGTACCCCTCCACCTTCCATATGCCTCTGACGCCCCCTGAACCACCATCTCTCCTCACAGCCCAGGGTTAGTGACTGCAAGTGAGTGAGTCTATGCACAAGCCCTTTAGGAGGATGTCTGGGTTTCCCACAGCCTTCCATCCCATCCAGATGTTTAGAAACCCCATTGGTTTTTGCAGCCAGATGTTATGGAGGCTCTTCTTTCCAGCACCACTACTCCCGGCTGGGGTGCCTGGTGTAGGGGTTGGGGTCCCTCACTCCTCCCAAGGAAAACTCCACAGTTGAGGTATCCCTTCTGATTCTCAACCACCACACGGAGGTTTGGTGCCAGATCATTTTGCTTCTCCACCCCTCCTACCAGTCTTCTTTATATCCTTAGTTATAAAACTTCTGTTCAGCTAGACTTCACATGGTCTCCAGGTTGATTGTTCTGTAATTTAGTTGTTATTTTAGTGTTTTCATGGAAGAAAGCAGGCATAGTGTTTATCTACTTCACCACCTTGGATCTCTTTAAAAATCATTTTGATAGTCGTTTTTTTTTTCCTTTCCTGACAGACACTAGAATTTCTAAGTGCCAAAAATATGTAAATGAGTGAATACTTGCCTTGCTTTAGTGGAAACCTGAAAAATGATTCTTGGTGTTATCTTTATTTTCCATTTCATTTCCTCTAGCACTCCCCTCGTTTTCACTTTCATTATTTTCTTTTTTCCTTATATTTTTTTTGTTGAATGGTTAAGGGCTTGAATGCACAAAATTATTTAATTATAATCCTTAGGTTCATAACACAATGTCATCCTTTGTAACATTTTTCATTTTTATTTTTACACTTAAATTATTTGTAGTATAATGCAAACTACTAATGTCATTACCCGATCCAAGAACTAGAAGATCAACAATTTGTGTTTCTCATTCCTTTGCTTTTTAAAAATTGTTTAATCAGATATATGTGCCTGAAATTTTTGTTTAGTATTGTTTTGAAATTTTTAAAAAGATTTTTTTGCTATATGTGGTATTTTAATACTCTTTTTACTAAATATTTTGTTACTGCAACTTATATAACCGTATTGCTGCCTAGAACTGAAGTTTATTCATTTCACCTCTACATAATAATATTCTATTCTGGGACTACACCACAATTTATCCAGTCTTCATCAGTAACTGTCTTAGCCCATATTCCCTAGAAAAATAAAACGTGAAGGAAACCTACTGTGCTAAGTAGGTATAAAGGGGAGCTAGAATCTCAGTGAAGCTAGAGTGAATGATAATGTAAAGTGAGGCAGAGAATGAGGGAAAGCCAATACCAGGTATTATGTTTCTGAGCTGGCTATAATGTTGTAAGAAAATGTAGCTGATTGCTTGTCATGTAGGACAGACTTCCAGGCAGGTAATGTGGAACCATTAAATCTTAGATCCAGCCATCCAGGTAAAAGACAGGATTTATCTGCTGGCCGTTTTAGTCCCCTGTCTCTTGTTAGTTAGAGTCTATTTGTTAATCAGCTCCTCGAGGCAAATTCTAGGGAAGCCAGCTCCCTCACTTCATTGCACAGCACTTTTCCTGAACCCAGAAGTGGGGGGAAGAGCTAATCTAGACAGGTTAGACATGGGCTTCTGATGTATTGCAGCTTTCACTATGAGGAACATATCAGCCGTGCCCAAGCCCAGTCTTTACTCCAGAAAAGATTAAAAGAGCTGGTAATGGTAGGAGACAAGGTGAGAG
The DNA here is from genome assembly GCF_964194185.1 of Rhinolophus hipposideros. Lineage (NCBI taxonomy): Eukaryota > Metazoa > Chordata > Mammalia > Chiroptera > Rhinolophidae > Rhinolophus > Rhinolophus hipposideros. Next base: position 52,455,293 of record NC_138048.1, on the reverse strand, counting down.
AGAGGAACAGTAGCCAGGAAGCAACTAGCGAAGGCCTAGTGGGCATATAAGTTCAAGTGACTCTGAAAAGGCACAAAATTAGGTCTGGTGTAGTGGTGAGTTGGGTTCTTTCTTTTTTTAAAAATCTTTTTCTTTTGGGGTGTGGGGTGTATTGTAAATAAGTCTTCTAGGAAGACCTGCGGTGTGTTCTGGTGAACATGTACAGGATATAAGAGTTTCAATTAGATATTTACCTAAGAATTTAATGGCTCATGTGGTATCTCATGTGGTATCAGTAACATTATAACAAAAACATACCTGTTTTCCAAGCTACTTGTAATAACTTATAATTCCATATAAGCAATTCCTTTGTTCTGTATACTGTCCAGTACTGCTTATTGTTGCAGCAAGGAGATAGACTGATTATTTTTGAGTTAATGATGGGGGAAGAGAAAGGAACTGACCTTGAAATACTTTTCTCTAACTCAACAGCTGTGACTTGCCATTCTTTTCCCCACGCTACAACCAACACACCCTGATTATCACCTGTGCGCGCACACACACACCAGTTCAAAACAAACTTCTTTCTCCACTGGGTTTCTCACTTTTATTTTTTTTATTTCTTGGAGACTATGTTTTCCTTTATGATTTCCCCAGAATCAATTTTAGTGGTAGGGAACCCGCAATTTATGCTAATTTATCAGTTAGTGTGGCTTTTGTTATCATAATTCCACTGAAATTATTCAATTCTTAGTTCTCATCTTAATTGACATATCAAGCATTTGACACACCTTCTTCCTTCAAACACTTTTTCCATTTTGCCAAACACTCATCTTCTATCTTGGTATTTCTCTTACCTTACTAGTCATTTTCCATTCTCCTTTTTGGTTCATGTTTTCCCTAACCTCTTCAGCATTGAAGTGATCCAGGACTCAGTCCTTGTATATTTTCTCTTCTCTCTTTAATGCCTGATCAGATAACTTACTGGGTCTCATTTGCATGTGATAAGGATAAGTACTGTTTTCTGAACTTTAGTTATTCAGTTTTACACACACACACACACACACACACACACACACACACCTTTTGGGCTTGGCTGAAATATAAAAATTTTTGACATTGGTTCTTATCAAAACGTTTGAAAAGTCCTAAGAGATTTTATCTAGTCACTTTTTTGTATGTCTCAAGAGTCATCTCAAATTTAATTTATCTAAAGATAAACTTCTGAGACCCTCCCCACCTTGCCTCCAAATCCTGCTCCTTGCACAGTCTGCACATCTCATTAAATGGAAACTTTAACCTTCTATTTGCCCAGGTCTAAACTTCAGGGTAGTCGTCTTTCTATCACACTGCACATTGAATTCCTTAGCAAATCTTGTTAGTTCTTTTATCAGTTATCTAACGCTGCCTTAAAAAAACACAAAAACTAGTGGCTGAAACAACAGCAATCATTAATTTGCTTACACTTTTTCAATTTGGGTAGGTTTTGGCCAGGGCAACGCGTCTCTACTCCACATAATTTCAAGTAGGGTGGCTCAACTTGGACAGGGATCTGTTTCCAAATTGGCTCACATATGGCGGACAACTTGTTGTTGGCTGTCAGCTGGTAGCTCAACTGGGGCTTTATCCAGGTGTTTAATCCTTTGCGTGGCTGTGTTGGGTTTCTCACAGGACGGTGGCCAGGTTCCAAGAGGGGCATACCAAGAGTGAGCTTTGCAAGAAGACAAGCTCCAGTGTATGGCGTTTATCAATTTTAGTGGTAGGGAACCCGCAATTTATGCTAATTTACCAGTTAATGAGGGTTTTGTTATCATAATTCCACTGAAATTATTCAATTCTTAGTTCTCATCTTAATTGACATATCAAGCATTTGACACACCTTCTTCCTTCAGACACTTTTTCCATCTCTTTGCATCACATTTACAAATGTGTCATTGGCTAAAGCTAGTTATATGGCCAACTAAGACTCAGTATAGGAAGGGATTTTACAAGGGTGTGAATGACAAGATGCATGGCTCATTGCAAGCCACCAAAGGAACAGTATACCACAGCTATATATTTCAAAATGTAGGCAGTCCTCATTATACACAGTAGTTTGGGACCATGAATGACCATGCAGGTGAAACCCTGCAAAGCAATAATCAATAGGGAAAGTTACAGTTGTTCTGTGACCTTTAGAAACTTTTGTGAAAACGTTAAAGACCCTCCTACTATTGATTATAAAGGTACAAATTAGGGCAATGAAAAATATACAAAAATGATTACCGGGGGTACCAAAAAAATGTATACACATGACTTGTATTCGTCTTTTGTTATCGGTATATATTATTACAATTTTAATGTTTTTCCTTTCTTAAAATGTGTATACATTTTTTGGCACCCTCTGTATTTATGTAATAAGTTGTAATTTAAAATCCTAGACACATTTATAGTGTATTATTTCTTTGCCGAAAAAATGTTTTACCAAAAAGAAGACCAATCTAAACCTAAAGCTAGTAGGAGGGAAGAAAATAATAAAGATTTGAGCAGAAATTAACGAAAGAGGGAATAGGAAAACCATAGATAAGATCAACAAACCCAAAACTTGGTTCTTTAAAAGGTCAACAAAATTGACAAACCTTTAGCTAGTAAAAAAGAAGACTCAAATTTCTAAAAGTAGGAGTGAAAGAGGCTATAAGGGAATACTTTCATTTATGAACAACTGTATGACAACACATTAGATAACTTAGATGAAATGGACAAATTTCCTAGAAAGACACAAACTACCATTTGTGTTCAACGTTATGCTAATAGCCAGGACAATAAGAAAAGGACGTTCAGATTGGGAAGGAAGAAGTAAAACTATATTTGCAGAATAATATATTGTATGTTAAAAATCCTAGGAACCTACTAATAAAACTAATAAACAAGTTCAGCAATCTTGCAAAATATGCTATCACTACCTAAAAATCAATTCTGTTTTATATAGAATATAAATGAAAGGCCAGTAAATAATTGAAAAACTCTCAACTTGACTATTCACAATGAAAATACAAATTTAAATATACTAGATGTACAAATTAAAACATGGATCATTTTGCAGACTTTTTTGATAAATCAGTAATATTCAGTGTTTGCAAATGTCTGAGTAGATGAGCACTCTCACATTCTGTGGTAGTGGGCATAAATTTACCAAAGCCATTTACTTAGAAAAACAGTTTAAATATCTATTAAGATTGAAATGGCTTAATTATGGTACAACAATACAATGAGGTACTATGAAACAGTTTTTTAAATGAGGTAATTCCATATGTCCCTACATCGAGTGATCTCTAAGATTAAAAATCCCGTTGCAGAACAATAACTTTAACATGGTCTCATTTTCTTTAAGAAAAAGAAAAATCTAAAATATACCCACTCATTCCTAAATGCCTAAGAATGGAAGACTTGGGGAATTGGGAGGAATCAAGGCTAGAATCAAGATTGGTTATTTTATTAACATACATAAAGAGTTTCATTTATCATAACTTCCTAATATCATAAACAATAAAAATGGGTGTTTTCACATACCTTTATATTTATATTCCTTAAATCAGTCCTGCGTTATCCATGTTTTTAGGTATAGTTGTTTATAACCAAAAAGCAGAAAGTAAGTAAAATGTCTTAAATGTTTTGGGGATTTTCTTTTAGGTGAATAGTGTGTGTTTAGAAGAAGTTACTCATGAAGAAGCAGTAACGGCCTTAAAGAATACATCTGATTTTGTTTACTTGAAAGTGGCAAAACCCACAAGTATGTATATGAATGATGGCTACGCACCACCTGATATCACCACCTGTAAGTCTGTTTGCTTTAATCTATGTTATATACAAATATTTTTAAAGGAATTATTAAACATTTTAACCTAATAGTTTTTAAAAATCAATTTCATAATGGGGGTGGGGGAGCTTTTTCACTTTTACTATTTTACAGTAGCAATTATTTTTTAACATGTAAAGCATTGATTCTCAAACTTTTATGTAAATAGTAGTTACCAAAGGTATTTGCAAGTAATGCAAATTTGTGGTTTGGGATGGTGTATAGAAATTTACTTTAACAAGCAAGATAATTCTAATGCTTCTGGTGCTGCTAGTTCAGGGATGCACTTTGAGAAACATCAATTTAAAATACAGTGTTTGTAAAATTTGGGCTTTTCTTTACTCTCAACTATGTGCGCACAAGGTCCTAGTGTATTGCCTAACTATATTTGTGTGCAGTACATTTGTTGCCTAAAATTGAATTGTTAGAAAGTACTTAGGTAATTTTATTTTCTGTTTGATTTCCAATTTTTTTAATGTACAAGCTGAGATGACATTTAAATATATTTTTAATGTGTTTGTGTTGGTTGAAAAATGGAAGTTTTGTTTGGTGCATTGAGTTGATATTATTAGGTTGGTGCAAAAGTAATTGTGGTTTAAAAAGTTAAACATAATTGTAAAAACTGCAATTACTTTTGCAGCAACCTAATAAAAGCACCCATGTGTAATAAAGTTCTTAAATGTACTCTTTGTATTCAGCTTTCCTAAGTTTTCTTTTTTAAATTGTAGAATTTTAGAGGTATTTTGATTTTGCAAGTGGCAGTGTTTTCATTTTTAAACTTATCAAAGTCCATTACCATCACTAATATAAGTTAAATACAAATTATATTTTGAAATGTATATACTGTCCTCCAGTTATATATCTTTTTATCTGCTCATTGAGTCTTTAATTAATCAAGTATAAATAAATTATTTCACTAACAGTATTCAGTCTCTCTAATGTACAGGGATGATGTCTTATAGTTGTGTCAGAAAAGAACTTTGCTACTTGTTTAAAATTCTTGCATTCAGTTGATCTTACACACAAACTTTATGTAAAGGCTTTATGTATTTTCATTTGTTATTAGAGATGTGAATTCTATAAAAAGCTATTTTAATCACCAATTTAAGTATCAATCTTAATTATTTATTATGCTGCCTTGTCTGTTCAAGACAACTATATGCATTACTCAGCAATAATAAAGAATGAAATCTTTCCATTTATGGCAACATGGATGAACCCAGAAGGTATTACGCAAACTGAAATGAGTCAGGCAGAGAAAGACGAATGCTATAGGAGTCACTTATATGTGGAATCTAAAAAAGCAAACAAACAAAAATAAAAAACCAAATGAATAAAATAAAACAGAAACAGACCCAGAGCATGAGCTGATGGTTGCCAAAATGGAGGAGGGTGAGGAACAGAAAAAAAGAGAAAACTATGTGCACATTTGTGACAGTTGTTCCACAGATTAATAATTGGTGTCCTGTTTATGGCCAAATATACAAATAGCCAGTCTGCTTCTTACAAATACGTTGAACTGAAAAAGTGTTTTTTATTGAGTTACCCTTTCTATTTATAATAATGACATTTTAAAAATAGAAGAGCTAGTTTTAAAGAATAGTAATGAAATAATGGTTTGTTGTTTTCCCTATAGGCATAGGTAGGGTATTTCTTTTTTTCCTTTCATCTGTTACTGAAATAATAAAGCATTGTAAAAAAAAAAAGTTGAATTTTACCTTGCTAGTTCAGCTTTATCATAATGTTCTGTTATCATTCCCCTCTCTTCTTAAGCAACTACAGTTATGAATTTTGTTGTATATTTCCAGTCCATGTTCATACTGCATATGCAGTTCATAAATAATTTATTTGTATGTGCTTTTTTTAAGTATTTGTCTTTAAAAACTTTTTACATAGATGTTTTTCCCTTTCAGCTCTCCTGAAACCCTTGCCATCAGACTATTCAACTTACTACCTCTCCCTTATGTTGTTAGTCATGTGCCCTCTTTGTCAATCTGGCTCTATCCATTGAAGATTTTAGTGTCAGTTCCATTGTCCATTTTGCTACTACTGTTTATGTTGTCATTCTTAGTGATATCCAGCAAAAATCCACACTGGTGATTCATTCAACAACCTGGCATCTTTTGTTCCCCAGTCTCTTTCTTTCTAATTATCCTGTCCTCCACTCCAGCTCAGATATAAGCTTCCAAGATAATAATTTAGATCATCAGTACCTTTACCACCTCTGAAATCTTGAGTTAAATCATTCCATTTTCTGACTACGTTCCGCAGTTCATTTACCCCGTTCTAAAATTCATCCTTATGTTGACCTTCAATCATTTGGCATTATCACTTTGTTGCACCTTGTGTCTCCACTTGTCTACTTTTTAGCTTAACTTCCAGAGTTTGTCATGATACTTACTTCCTTGCATATATCTTCTCTCTTGCCCCCTCCTTCACTGGCAGACTACTAACACTGGTCCCATTGCTGTCTTTCCCCTTTCCTGCTCCCTAAAAAGCAGAAAGTGACTAGACAAGCACAAAATTGTAATTTAAGTTAATGACCATAAATCTCAGATGGGGCCACACTCTTGTGGTTGTAATCAAAATATGTACCCAGGAATAAAAGTAGGTTTATTACTAAAAAAGAAAGTTAATTGGCTCTGACAGAGAACATAGTTACTCTGCTGACATTAAAATGCTTATCCTTTTGCATTATATGTCATCTCACTTTTAATTTACATTGTCTTCAACTGGAAGGCTTTGTTAAACTTCTGATTTTGTCACAGAACTCTTACCGCTTTTACTTCAAGCTCTTCTACTTCTCTCCCAAACCTTGGAGGGCTTGGGAATTAACCTTGATAGCTAAGGACAATAAATTAGGCTCCCTTGTTTTGTAGTTCTCTGGGGAATCTTTTAACTTAGGATTTTAGATACAGGAAATAGCAGTGCATTTTTGATACTTCTTTAGGGCTGTCATTTCTCTGTTAGAAACATTAATTTTCAGTCGCTGCTTTGTGAAATACTATGCCTTAAATGTGAGAATGAGTCCTCCAGAAAGGATCCATTGAATAAATGCACAGTTTGGATATGGCAAGGAGAAAAGAACCAGGTACATTTTCTGGTTTGGGCAGTTGACTGAATTTCTTATCCAGCTATTTTGTTGTTGTTCCAGCCAGACTTGATAATGCAGCAAAGAAATTGGAGTCAAAATCAGTGAACTCTGGACTTTAAAAAGCTAGTGAATATAGAGGTTCACGTGAGTGTCTGTTGCTTTAGGGCAGCATACCAGTTCCCTTGAAAATCACAGATATTCTTGCATTATCACCTAGAAAAGACTTTGGACTTTCAAAATTAAGAGCCATTAGTAGAAAGTCCATTGGCTCAAATGCAAAATGGATCTTATATATATCAACTGGACAGGAAACAACTGCTATGGGACACTACAAGCCTTGTTTCCCCGAAAATAAGACCTAGCCGGACCGTCAGCTCTAATGTGTCTTTTGGAGCAAAAATTAATATAAGACCTGGTTTTATTTTAATATAATGTAAGACCGGGTATAATATATAATATAGTATATAATATAATATAATACGATATAATAATATGAAGGAATCTTGGGTGCATTCAAATTTTGGCAATTATGATTAAAACTGCTATAAACATTAATGTGCAGATTTTTGTGTGGACATAGTTTTCAGTTCATTTAGGTAAATACCATGGACTGCAACTTCTGGATCATATGATTAGAATATGCGCTTTTTTTTTTTTTTTTTTTTTTAGAATATGCGCTTTTATAAGAAACTGCCAAACTGTCTTCCAAAGTAGCTGTACCATTTTACATTCCCACCAGCAAAGTATGAGAGTCCCTATTGCTCCACATCCTCACTAGCATTTGGTATTACCAGTTTTCTGTATTTGGTCATTCTAATAGATGTACATCATTATCACATTGTTGTTTTAATTAGCATTTTTCTGATGACATATGATGTGCACTGTCTTTTCATATGCTCATTTGCCATCTGTATATCTTCTTTAGTGCCATCTGTAAATCTTCTGTTAAAGATTTTTGGCCCTTTTTATATTTTATTTTCTATTTTTCAATTATAGTTGACATGCAATATTATGTTAGTTTCAGGTGTATGTCATAGTGATTAGATATTTGTATACCTTACAAAGTGATCAGCCCAATAAATCTGGTACCCATCTGACACCATACAGTTATTACAATATTGACTGTATTCTGTATGCTGTACTTTACATATTTTGGCATGTTCTAAAATCAGGGTTTTTGTTGTATATTTTGGGGTAACAGTCCTTTATCAGATATCTTTTGCAAATATTTTCTCCCAGTCTGTGACTTGTCTCTTCATTCTCTAGACAGTATCTTTGACAGAGCATAGACGTTTAATTTTAATGAAGTCTAGCACTTGTCAATTCTTTCTTTGATGGATCATGCCTTTGGTGTTGTATCTAAAAAGTCATTGCAACAAACAGCCTGTCTTGGCTCATGCTGCAGATTTTCCTAAAATCTCTCAAAGGTTAACAAACCCTAACAAACAACCCTGAACAAGTAGCATCTGGGCTCAGATTGCCTCTACCTCTTGCTAAGTAGCCCCAAGCCCAGCACTAACAGCAGCCAGCTTCAGTTCACAGTTTAGCTTCTCCCAGGCACCTCCAAGCCCATTGTGGGTGGAAGACATCTGCAGATTGCTTTGTGGCTCATGCCAGGTGGCCTAAGGCAGGGTGTCGGTGGAAGCCGAACTTGGCCTGCGTTCGAAGGCAAGCTGTTTGAACCTACAAAGGAGGCTTCAGGGCTGGCACGCCTGGTGGCCAACTTCAGACTGCACCGGAGCACCATTCGGTTGCCTCTGCGGTTGACACACTCAAGGCAGACTGGGAAGGCAATAGAACCCTGCTAAAGTGAATCCTTCATAGGGTCAGCCCCTGCACAGCATCCTCCATTGTAATCATGACCAGACCTCACAACCAATCAGCATGAGAGTCAATCCCTCCCTCTGATGTTCAAACAGTACCAACTACAACACATCACCCAAATAAGGGACACACCTGCAGAACATGGCTCAGCTGACCAGGGAGACAGCACCTTGGGCCCCACAGGTCACCTACTAAATAAGGCCACTCTACTAAGAATGGTAGACATTGCAGCTCTGCATAATAGAAACAAACACAGAAAGGCAGTGGAAATGGGGAAACAAAGAAATATGTCCCAAACAAAAGAACAGAACAAAGCTTAAGAAAAGGAACTAAACAAAATGGAGGCAAGCAGTCTACCAAATGCAGAGTTCAAAACACTGGATGCCCAATGATCTCAGTGAAAACTTCAACAAAGCGATGGGAAACACAACAGAGATGGAAAACACAAAAAGAACTAGTCAGAAATGAAGAATACAATAACAAATGAAGAATACATTAGAGGAAATCAACAATAGATTAGGTGAGGCAGATGTTCAAATCAGCAATTTGGGAAATAAGGTAGCATAAAACATCCAATCAAAAGCAACAAAAAGAATCAAAAAAAAAAAATGAGGGTAGTTTAAGGGACCTCGGAAATAACATCAGGCATACCAACATTTGCATCATACGGGTACGAGAAGAAGAGAGAGAGCAAGGGATTTAAAACCTGTTTGAAGAAATAATGACAAAAACTTCCATAATCTAATAAAGGAAATAGACATACAAGCCTAGGAAGTGCAGAGTCCCAAACAAGATGAACCCACACCAAGACACATCATCATTCAAATGCCAGAGGTTAAAGACAAAGAGAGAATCTTAAAAGCAGCAAGAGAAAGGCAGCTAGTTACTAATGATTGTCAGTACATTTCTCAATGGAAACTTTGCAGTCCAGAATGGATTGGCATGAAGTAGTCAGAGTGATGAAAAGCAAGGACATAAAACCAAGATTATTCTACGTAGCAAAGCTATCATTTAAAATTGAAGGACAGATAAAGAGATTCCCAGACAAGAAAAATCTAAAAGAGTTCATCAACACCAAAGCAGTATTGCAAGAAATGTTAGAGACTTCTTGAAGAAGATAAAAATATGAATAATAAAATGGCAGTAACTACATATTTATCAACAATTACTTTCAATGTAAATTGATTAAATGCTCCAATCAAAAGACATAGGAGGGCTGAATGGGTAAGAAAACAAAACCCTTACACATGTTGCATACAAGAGACTCACTTCAGATGGAAAGATACACACAGACAGAAAGTAAAAGGATGGAAAAAGATATTTCATGAAAATGGAAACAAACAAACAACAAAAAAGGCTGAGGTAGCAATGCTTATACCAGACAAAAGAGACTCTAAAACAAAGGCTATTACAAGAGACAAAGAAGGACCCAGTAATCCCACTTCCAGGTATTTATCCAAAGAAATCTAAAACACTATTTCGAAGGGACTGTATATCCCTATGTTACTTGTAGCATTATTTACAAATAGCCAAGATATGGAGGCAACCTGGGTGTCCATGAATGGATGAATGGATGACGGAGAGGTGGTATATATATATATACATATATATATACATACATATACATATACATACATATACATATGTTTATACATATGTATGTATGTATGTATGTATATATATGTGTATATATGTATATATGTATATACACACACAATGGAATATTACTCAGCCATAAAAATGAATGCAGTCTTGCCATCCTCAACAATATGGATTGACCTAGAGGGTATTGTGCTGAGTTCAGTAAGTCAGACAGAGAAAGACAACTGCCATGTGATTTCACTTGTATGTGGAATCTAATGAACAAGATAAACAACAGAAACAGACTCATAGATACAGAGAACATTTTGATGGTTGCCAGATAGGAGGGAGGTTGCGGGAATGGGTGAAAAAGGTGAAGGGATTAATAAGTACAAATTGTAGTTACTAAATACTCATGGGGAAGTAAAGTATAGCATAGGGAATATTAATAATATTGTAATAACTCTATGGTGTCAGGTGGGTACCTGATTTATAAAGGTGATCACTTCTTAAGTTATATAAATGTCTAATCATTGTTACTAAAATAAATATAATATTGTATGTCAATTTTAATTGAAAAATAAAGTATTAGGAAAAGATCAAAAACCTTTTTCTACAAAATAATAATAATATATAATAAAGTCATCGCCAAACCCAAGGTAATCTAGATTTTCTCCTGTCTTTATCTTCTAGGACTTTTATAGTTTTGCATTTTATCTTGAGGTCTGTGATCCATTTTGAGTTAATTTTTATAAATAAGGTTTCTGTTTAGATTCATGTGCATGTGGATGTCCAGATGTTCCAACACCATTTTTAAAGAGAATATCTTTGCTCCATTATATTGCCTTTGCCTCTTTGTCAAAGATCAGAAAGCTATATTTATATGGGTCTATTTCTGGATTCTCTATTTTATTCCATTGATCTGTTTTGCGTTATTTTGCCAGTACCATTCTCACACTGTCTTGATTCACACTTGAATTTAGTGTGAGTTCTCCAACTTTGCTCTTCTCCCTCAATATTGTCTTGGCTTTTCTGGGTCCTTTGCTTCTCCATATAAAATTCAGAATCAGTTTGACAATATCCACAAAATAACTTGCTGGTATTTTGATTGGGTTCACATTGAAATTTTATAAGAAACTGCCAAACTGTCTTCCAGAACAGCTGTACCATTTTGAATGCCCACCAGCAAAGTATGAGAGCCCCTCTTGCTCCATATCCTCTAGAGATCAAGTTGGGAAGAACTAATATCTTGACAATATTCAATCTTCCTATCCATGAACATGGAATATCTACCATTTATTTAGTTCTTTTTTGATAGCTTTCATCAAAATTTTGTAGTTTTTCTCACATAGATCTTATATATATTTTGTTAGATTTATACCTAAGTATATAATTTTATGGGGTGCTAATATAAATGGTATTGTGTCTTTAATTTCCAATTCCACTTGTTCCTTGCTGGTGTGTGGGAAAGCAGTTGACTTTTCTATATTAACCTGTATCTTTCAACCTTGCTGTGATTACTTATTAGTTCCAGCAGTTGTTTCTCTGTTTTGTTTTGTTTTTTTGGTCAGTTCTTTCAGATTTTCTACATAGATGATCATGACATCTATGAACAAAATTTTTTTATTTTGTTGACAACACTCCACTCTATTCTTTCCCTGTTTTCCCGAAAATAAGACCTAGCCAGACAATCAGCTCTAATGTGTCTTTCGGAGCAAAAATTAATATACGACTCAGTCTTATATATCATATCATATATCATATCATATCATATCATATTATAAAGACCCAGTATTAAAATAAAACCAGGTCTTATATTAATTTTTGCTCCAAAAGACACATTAGAGTTGATTGTTCAGCTAGGTCTTATTTCCGGGGAAACAAGGTAGTTTACTGGAAGTTCTTATTATAAATTGATATTGGATTTTGTTACATGCCTTTTTGCACCTGTTGATATGATCATATAACTTTTCCACTTTAGCGTGTTAGTGCTGATGTAATTGATTTTTTTAATGTTGAACCAGCTTTTTATACCTGGGATAAATTTCAGATGCTTGTGGTGTATGATTCTTTTTATACATGTTGAATTTGATTTGCTAATATTTTGTTGAAGGTATTTCCATCTATGTTCATGAAAGCTATCCTGTAGTTCTTTTTCCATGTAATTTCTTCATCTGGTTTTGTTAATAGCGTAATGCTGGCCTCATAGAATGAGTTAGGAAATATTTCCTTGGCTTCTGTCAGCTGGAAGAGATAAAGTTAGTATACATGGGATGTCATCAAAATGCCAGCGTGAGGTGAGCCTCTGGAAATCTCCCCTGGAAATTATAACAAATTGAAAAACTGTAACTCCAAAAAGGACTCCCTGCACAGCAGACAAGCAAGACAAAGAGGCCCACTACTGAATTCACCTAACGGTGGGCAAGTTGCGCAATCAGAGGAGGAGGGAAGGGAGAAGTGCGGAGACAGACCAGGCGGGCGCAGGATGCAGACAGAGCTCAGTGCTCCCAGCTCACTGCATCCCGGAACTACCACAGTTGCGGGAGAGAGAAGAACTCGGACTGCTAGGGCTCCGTTTATGGCACACAGGGCTGAGGGGACATCATATAACACTGCTGAACCCAACGCTCACATCAGAGACCTTGGGCAAAGACTGAGGGAAGAAGGCTGAAAACAGTGGTTTAAGCCCTTACTGCCGCAGAGAACGGAAGCCTTAGGCACTGTGACTAGCCACCCCCTCCCTACCCTCCCAGAGCTCGCCCCACCCCCAACTGCCCAGTGCTAGAAGCAGAACAGTAGCAGTGTCAGATCAAAAGAACAGAATATTTGCATTTCTGAGAACTGTGATCCACAGACAGACTCGCAGCCCAACTAGTTCCGGCAAAGGGGAGGGAGTTGTCTATGCAGGACAGGCTGTGGTGGTGGTCGCCACCATTGCTCTGGGCCAATTCTCAAGACTCACCTCGCCCCTGTCCCCACCTATCTGGGTGGATCCCTGCAGGAGTAAACAGAACTGCTGAAACATACGGGCTCTGAATCTGGTGCAGGAAGAGCTTTGGAATTTCAAAAGCTCTCCACATCCCCACAGGGTCACGGTGCCCTATGACCCAGGGAAACCTTAACAAAGAAGAAACCCACCTTCCAGGGAATCCCCCCATTGTGTGAGAAGCTGTAATACTGCAGAGGAAACATAACGCTATAGTGTGAGAGAGAAAAAATGTCTGCAGTCGGAGAGAAAATAAAACATTTTACAAACACGTACTGGAAAACAAAAGAAAGACCTCTTCCTATCAACCTGTTGCAGAACCTACTCCTGTAGATGTCTAGGAAGAGAAATAATAATTCATTAATTGCCATGAATAACCAAGGCAACAGGACAGCTCAGAAAAAAAGTGAAAAGTCTCCAGAAAATGAACTTAAAGATACGGAAATATGTGACTTCAATGACAGATAATTCAAGATTGCAGTTCTGAAACTCAATGAAATGCAAGAAAACACAGAAAGGCAATTTAATGAACTCAGAAACACAATCAAAGAACAACATGAACATTTTCCCAAAGAGATTGAAATTTTGAAAAAGAACCAAATAGAATTTCTGGAGATTAAGAACTCAATAGAAGAAATTAAGAATGAATTAACCAGCTTGTGTAGTAGGGTTGACCAGATGGAGGACAGAATCAGTGACATTGAAAATAGAAACCTGGAAATGACACGGATGGAAGAAGAGACTTGAGACTTAAAAGAAATGAAAAAACTCTACAAGAACTTTCTGACTCCATCAGAAAGAGCAATATAAGAATAATGGGCATATAAGAAGGAGAAGAAAGAGAGAGGGGAACAGAGAGTATATTCAAACAAATAGGCAATGAGAACTTCCCAAACTTGTGGAAAGAACTGGATCCTCGAATCCAAGAAGCAAATAGAACACCTAATTACCTCAACCCCAACAGGCCTTCTTCAAGGCACATTGTATTGAAGCTGTCAAAAATCAACGACAAAAAAAGAATCCTCAAGGCAGCCAGGGAAAAGAAGATGGTAACCTACAAAGGAAAGCCCATTAGATTATCATCAGATTTCTCAGCAGAAACTCTACAAGCCAGGAGGGAATGGAACCAAATATCCAAACTATTGACAGAGAGAAATTATGAGCCAAGTATAATATATCCAGCAAAGATATCCTTTAGATGTGAAGGAGGAATAAAGACCTTTCCAGACCACAGCAGCTGAGGGAATTTTCTAATACACGACCTTCACTACAAGAAATACTAAAGAAGGCTATTTGACCACCATCAACTGGGACAATTTGTGGCAACTAAAACATAAAAAGGGGGAGACTAAAGGCCTGAACCGTAATATAGGAATGGAGAAAGTAGGCATGCTGAAGAAAATGGAATACTCTAAATATAAAATTTTCTTTTACATAAACTTAATGGTAAACACTCAAAAAAAGAATCCAGAACTGAAATACATACTGTGATAAAAGAAGAAACAAAGGGAAATATCATAGAATACCACCACACAGAAATAATAGACAACAACAAAAAGGCAAAGAAACAATGGAGACACAGCCTTACCAGAAAACTAAAGATAGACTGACAGGAAATGCTCATGTATCAATAATCACTCTAAATGTAAATGGACTGAACTCACCAACAAAAAGGCACACAGTAGCAGATTGGATCAAAAAACTAAACCCAACCATATGCTGTCTCCAAGAGACACATCTCAGCTACAAGGACAAGCATAGACTCAAAGTGAAAGGGTGGAAATTGATACTCCAAGCAAATGGTACCCAAAGAAGATCAGGTGTAGCCACAATGATATCAGATGAAACAGACTTCAGGGTGAAAAAGATAACAAGAGACAAAGATGGACATTTCATAATGGTAAAGGGGACTATACAACAAGAAGACATAACAGTCATCAATATTTATGTCCCCAATCAGGGAGCACCAAAATATACCAAGACACTACTAACAGAGCTAAATGGAGAAATTGACCAAAACACAATTATACTGGGGGACCTAAATACATCATTGGCAGCTATGGATAAATCATACAAATAGAAAGTAAATAATGAAACAGCAGCCCTAAATGACATTGGATGAAATGGACATAGATATTTATAAAGCACTTCATCCTAAAACATCAGACTATACGTTTTTTTCTAGTGTGCATGGAACATTCTCAAGGATAGACCATATATTGGGACATAACACAAATTTCAGCAAATTTAAGAAGATTGAAATCATACCAAGCATATTCTCTGATCATAAGGCTTTCAAATTGGATATTAACTGCAAAAAGAAAGCAGGAAAAACCACAAATACATGGAAATTAAACAACATACTTTTAAAGAACAACTGGATCAAAAAAAATATTAAAGGAGAGATCAAAAGATACATAGAAACAAATGAGAATGAAAATGTATCCTACCAAAATTTTGGGGATGCAGTGAAAGCAGTTTTAAGAGAGAAATTTGTATCATTACAGGCCTATCTCAAGAAACAAGAAAAATCCCAAATAAATAACCTCACGTTACACCTTAGAAGAACTAGAAAAAGAACAAATGAAACCCAAGGTCAGCAGAAGAAAGGAAATAATAAAAATCAGAGCAGAACTAAATGAAATAGACACAAAAAGACAATAGAAAAAATTAATGTGACAAAGACCTTGTTCTTTGAAAAGATTAACAAAATTGACAAACCCTTGGCTAGGCTCATTAAGATAAAAAGAGAGAAGACACTAATAAACAAAATCAGAAATGAAAAAAGGAAAGTTATCACGGATGCCACAGAAATACAAAGGATCATCCAAGAATACCATGAAGGACTATATGCCACCAACTTCAATAACCTAGAAGAAATGGACAAGTTCTTAGAAACATATGCATTCCTAGGCTGAACCATGAAGAACTGGAAAATCTAAACAAACCTATCACCAGTAACAGTGAATCAGTCATCCAAAACCTTCCCAAAAGCAAAAGTCCTGGACCAGATGGCTTCACTAGTGAATTCTACCAAACCTTCAAAGAGGATCTAATACCAATCCTGCTCAAACTCTTCCAAAAAATTGAAGAAGAGTCAGTACTCCCTAACTCATTTTATGAGGCCAACATTACCCTGATACCAAAACCTGGTAAGGACAACACAAAAAAAGAGAACTACAGACGAATATCTTTGATGATTACAGATGCAAAACTCCTAAACAAAATTCTAGCAAATTTAATGCAATATTGCATTAAAAAGATTATTCATCACGACCAGGTGGGGTTCATCCCAGGACCACAGGGATGGTTTAACGTATGAAAATCCATCAATGTGATACATCACATAAATAAAATAAAAGACAAAAATCGTATGGTTATATCGATTGATGCGAGAAAACGTTTGACAAGATACAACTTCCATTTATGATTAAAATAGGAATAGAAGTAAAATACCTTAACATAATAAGGCAATATATCACAAACCCTCAGCTAATCTCATAATTAACGGTGAAAAACTGAAGCCCTTTGCTCTACCTTCAGGAACACGACAGGGCTGTCCCCTATCACCTCTGCTTTTCAACATAGTGTTGGAAGTCCTCGCCAGAGCCATCAGGCAAGAGAAAGAAATTAAAGGCATCCAAATTGGGAATGAAGAAGTTAAATTGTCACTCTTTGCAGATGACATGATGCTATATAGTAAACCCTAAAGACTCGACCAAAAAGCTATTAGAAACAATCAACGAATACCGGTAAAATTGTAAAATTTTTTACAAAGTAAAATTGCCAGCTACCAAATCAACGTACAAAAGTCCATGGCATTCCTATGTACTATCAATAAAATCTCAGAAAAATAAAATAAAATAAACAATTCCTTTTGCAATTGCAGTGAAAAGAATAAAATACCTAGGAATAAATTTAACCAAGGATGTGAAAGACTCATATGCTGAAAACTAGAAGACATTTTTAAAATAAATTGAAGAAGACACAAGAAATGGAAAGACATTCCATGCTCATGGATTGGAAGAATCAACATAGTTAAAATGGCCATATTTCCCAAAGCAATATTCAGATTTAATGCAATCCCTATCAAAATCCCAATGGCATTTTTTAGAGAATAGAACAAAAAATCATCAGATTTGTTTCGAACCACAAAAGACCCCGAATAGCGAAAGTAATCTTAAGCAAAAAGAACAATGCTGGAGGGATCACATTCTCTGACTTTAGCTTGTACTACAGGGCAATAATAATCAAAACAGCATGGTATTGGCAGAAATGCAGACACATAGACCAATGGAATGCTATCTGTCACCATGTACCAAAATTAATTCAAAATGGATCAAAGACTTAAGCATAAGACCTGAAACAATAAACTGCATAGAAGAAAACATAGGTACAATAAACTGCATAGAAGAAAACATAGGTACTAAACTTACAGACATTGGGTTCAAAGAGCGTTTTATGAATTTGACTCCAAAGGCAAGGGAAGTAAAAGCTAAAATAAATGAATGGGACTATATCAAACTTAAAAGCTTCTGCATGGCAAAAGAAACCATCGACAAAATAAAGAGGTAACCAACTGAATGGGAAAAGATTTTTGCAAACAGTGCCTCCGATAAGGGGCTAATACCCAAAATATACAAGGAACTCATGCAACTGAACAAGAAAAAATAAACAGCCCAATTGAAAAATGGACAGAGGACCTGAAGAGACATTTCTCCAAAAAGGACATACAGATGGCAAATAGACATATGAAAGAATGCTCAACATCACTAGTTATCAGATAAATGCAAATAAAAACCACAATGAGATATCACCTCACCCTAGTCAGAATAGCTATCATCAACAAGACAAATAGTAACAAGTGTTGGAGAGGCTGTGGAGAAAAAGGAACCCACATACACTGTTGGTGGGAATGCAGACTGGTGCAGCCGCTATGAAAGGCAGCGTGAAGTTCCTCAAAAATTACGAATAGAATTACCATATGACCCAGCAATCCCTCTCCTGGGTATCTACCCAAAAAATCTGAAAACATGTATCCATAAAGACAAGTGTGCTCCAGTGTTCACTGCACCTTTATTTACGGTGGCCAAGACATGCAAACAAGCAAAATGTCCTTTGATAGATGAATGGATAAAGAAGTTGTGGTATATATACACAGTGGAATATTGTTCAGCGGGAAGAAAATATGAAATAGGACCATTTGTGACAACATGGATGGATCTTGAGATTATAATGCTAACCGAAATAAGTCAGACAGAAAAAGCAGAGAACCATACGATTTCAGTGATATGTGGTATATAAACCAAAAGCAACCAAAGAACAAGACAAACAAATGAGAAACAAAAACTCATAGACACAGACAATAGTTTAGTGGTTACCAGAGGGTAAGAGGAGAGGAGGGTGGTAAATGGAGGGTAAAGGGGATCAAATATATGGTGATGGAAGGAGCACTGACTCTGGGTGGTGAACACACAATGGGTTTATAGATGATGTAGTACAGAATTGTACACCTGAAATGTATTTAGCTTTACTAACAATTGTCACCCCAATAAACTTTAAAAAAAAAAAAAGAAGTCTCTTCCAGACTGAAGTCTGGGGGAGTATATGTCAACTTTCAATTTATTTTTCCCATCTAAGTTTTACAGTATTTGACAAATATTCATATTTTAATGCAAGGTTATGAATATGTTTTTGTTTCATTGATAATAAAATGTTCTTCTTTCTCTCCCTTCCTTTTTTCCTCCCCCATCTTCCGTTTTTTTCCTTCCCATTGTAAAAAAAAAAAAAAATTAGTATAATTTCCTTCTTAAATGTTTGGTAGAACTCACCATCTAGACCTGGTGCTGTGTTGGAAGGTTATCTATTGTTGATTCAATATCTTTTGATAGATATAGTCCCATTCAGATTGTCTATTTCTTTTGTGTAACTTTTGGCAAACTGTGTCTTTTAAGGACTTGGCCCATTTTATCTAGGTAATAAAATTTGTGGGCATAGAATTGTTCATAGTATTTCTTTATCATTTTAATGTCCATGGGATCTGTAGTGATGTCCCCTTTTTCATTTTTGATATTAATAATTTCTGCTTTTGCCCTTTTAGGCTTGGATAGAGGGTTGTTGATTTTATTGACCGGTTCAAAGAACCAGCTTTTGGGTTTGTTTCTCTTTCTATATTGGTTTCTTGTTTTCAGTTTCATTGATTTCTGCCCTAATTTTTTGATTTCCTTTCTCCTGCTTACCCTCAATTTAGTTCGCTGTTCTTTTCTAGTTTCGTAAGGTGGAAGCTAAAATGATTCAATCTTTCTTTTCTAATATATGCATTTAGTACTATATATTTCCCTCTGAGCACTGCTTTTGCTGCTTCCCACAAATTTTGATATGTTGTGCTTGCATTTTCATTTAGTTTAAGACACTTTTAAATTTTTCTAGAGATTGTTTTCTTTGACCCATTTTCTATTTCAAAATGTTTGATTTAATCTCCACATATTTTTAGCTACGGATTTGTTATTGATTTCTAGTTTAATTCCATTGTGGTCTGAGAGCAGACATTGTATGATTTATGTTGTTTTAGATTTGTTAAGATTTGTTTTATGGCTCAGGATGTGGTCTGTCATGGTAAATGTTCCATGTTAGCTTAAGAATGTGTTCTGCTTTTGTTGAATGAAGTAGTCTATACATGCCCATCATAACAACTTGATTAATGATGTTGTTGAGATCAACTGTGTCTTTACTGATTTTTCTGCCTGCTATATGTGTCTATTTGTGATAAAATGGTGGGGATTCATTTATTTCTCCTTACAGTTCTGTCTATTTGGGCCTCATATAGTTTGACACTCTTGTTAGGTGCATATGTTAAGAATTACTATGTCTTCTTGGCAAATTGTCCTCTTTATTGTTATATAATGCACTTATTATCCCAGATAACTTTCCTTACTTTTAAATATTCTGTATCTGAAATTAATATAGCTACTCCTGCTTTCTTTTGATTAGTGTTAGCATTGTATATCTTTCTCCATTGCTTCACTTTTAATCTATATGTATCTTCATATACCTCAAGAAACCCCCATAAAGTGGGTTTCTTGTAGGCAATATATAGTTGGATACTATTGTTTTATCCACTCTGACAATCTCTGTCTTCTAATTTGTGCATTTAGACCATTGATGTGTAAAGTGATTATTGATATAGTTGGATTAATACCTATTATGTTTTTCAGTTTTCTATTTGTTGTGCTTTTTCTTTGTTCCTGTATTTGTCTCCCAGTTTTTCTGCCTTTTAGGGTTTTAATTAAGCATTTTATATGATTTCATTTTTCTCTCCTATTTTAGCATGCCACATGTTCTTTTTACTCTTTTTTAATGGTTGCCCTAGAGTTTGCAATATACGTGTACAAGTAATCCTAGTCCACTTTCAAATATCACTATGTATAGCTTCACGGGTAGTGTGAGTACAAAATAGTCTGAAGGCCTTCCTCCTATCACTTGTATCATTGCTGACATTCATTTGACTTGTATATAACCATACAGACACAAACACACACATACACACAGTCAAATGCAGTGTTAATAATATTTATTATTTTAACAAAGTGTTATCTGTCAGATTAAGAATAAGAAAAATAAGGTGTGGTTTTTTTATTTTACTTTCACCTATTCCTTCTTCAATGTTCTTCTTTTTCCATGTATAACTGAGTTTCTGACCTATTAACTTTTCTTCTCTCTAAAGAACATCTTTAAACATTTCAAAAGGCAGGTGTACTGGCAACAAATTCCCCCAGTATTTGTTTGTATGGGGAAATATTTCTTCTTTGCTTTTGAAGGATAATTTCACAGGGTACAGGACAGGTTCTTTTTCTCTTAACACTAAATATTTCACTGCACACTATTTCTGAGGAGAATTCAGATGTAATTTTTATCTTTGCACCTCTATCAATAAGGAGGGGGTTTTTTCTGTGTCTTCTTTCAGGATTTTTTCCCTTTTTTGGCTAGTTTTAAAAATAAATGCCTAGGTATAATTTCCTTGGCATTGTCAAGGTTAGTATTCACTGAGGTTCCTAGATCTATGGTTTAGTGTCTGTCATTATTTGGGGGAAATTCTCAATCATTATTGTTTCAAATATTCATTTATTCCTTTCTCTTCTTCTCCTCCTTTTGATATTCCTATTTTGCCTGTGTTACACCTTCCATAGTTGTCACACAGTTCTTGGATATTCTGTTTTGCCTTTGTTGGATTTTTCTTTTTTGGTCTTTTTTTTCCACTCTTTAATTTTTAGTCTTAGAGGTTGCTATTGAGATACCCTCAAGCTCAGAGATACTTTACTTAGCTATGTGCAGACTACTAATAAACCCGTCAAAGGCATTCTTCATTTCTGTTACAGTGTTTTTGATCTTTGGTATTTCTTTTTGTTTCTTTCTTAAAGTTTCCATTTCTCTGCTTACATTACTCATCTGTTCTTGTATACTGTCTGCTTTTTTCATTACAACCACTAGCATATTAATCATTTTTTTAAATTCCTGGTTTGATAATTCCAACATTGCTGCTATATCTGAGTCTGGTTCTGGTGCTTACTCATTATCTTCAAACTATGTTTTTGCCTTTTAGTATGTATGTCTTGTAATTTTTTTCTTGATAGCTAGACATGATGGTACAGGTAAAAGGAACTGCTGTAGATAGACCTTTAGTGATATGCTAATGAGGTGTTGGGAGAGGGAACCTGTTCTGTAGTCCTATGATTAGGTCTCAGTCTTTTAGTGAGCTTGTTGTGTCTCTGGAATGTGAACTTCACAGTGTTTCTTAGTATTCCCCCTCCCTCCCTTTGGTAAGACTGGATGGCTAGAGTGAGCTGGAGTTAGTTATTTAACTTCCCCCAGGTCAGTTGGACTCCAGAAAAGCCCAGCAGGTTAGGCTCTGGTTAATAGTTTTTCCTGACGGCAGACTCTCTTGAGAAGAACAAAATACTCCTGTGTATTCCTTTTCCCTTCCTCCCGCCAGATGCACTAGGGGATTTTTTCCCCCTAATATTCTCTGTAAGACCAAATAGAAATCCAGGAGGTAAAATTTGGAAAACTAAGGAGTCCCTGGATGACAGGGTTCCCTGGAGTTTATGACTCAGAGTTGTCTACACTGAGCCTCCAGAAATTTGTCAATTGCGATTCAGGCTTCTCTGCCCCAGCAGTAGTTCCCACAGAGGTTTCTGCTGTGGTTAAGTTCTGATTCTCTGTATTCACTTGCCAGTCTCTCCAACTGAGGGGACCTCACCGCAGTTTGCCCTGTGACCTCCCTTATCTTAATGATCAAAGAAGAGTTGTTGTTTTTTCCAGTTTGTTCAGCTTTTTAGTTGTTGTTAGGACAGAGTCATGACTTCCAAGCTTCTTACATGCTTAACTAGAAACCTTCTATTAAGTACTTGGTTTTTTTTGTTGTTTTTTTTTTATAGTTTTATTTTATTTTATTTTATTTTTACATCCCTCACACCGTGAACCCCCTCCCCCCATCCACCACCACCCCGACCTCACACCGAGCCATCACATTATACACATAAAATTATAGTTGGCATTCATTAATGTCCAGCCTCTGGTGTACAATGCCATGACCAGGCATTCACGGCATCCCTGAGATGGTCTCCCAAACAGGACACGTCCATCGGACACCCAACAAAATCCGCAAACACTATTGAATAAGTTCCCCAAAGTAATTCTCAAAAAACCCTGAAGCCATCCTCTGGTCACCAGCCGCCCCCCAATCCCTTCACCCTTCCCCCCACCCCCAACCCCCTCCCCCCGCCCATCTAACAACTCTCGGTTTTTTGTGTCCCCAAAACTGTTTCTGGTTAGTTCATACACATATTCTTTTCTTTAGATTCCGCATATAAGTGAGATCATATGGTACTTGTATTTCTCTTTCTGACTTATTTCACTTAACATAATGTTCTCTAGATCCATCCATGTTGTTGCAAATGATAAGATTTCTTTCTTCTTTATGGCTGCATAATACTCCATTGTATAAATGTACCAAGGCTTCTTAATCCAGTCATCGACCAATGGGCATTTCGGTTGTTTCCATATCTTGGCTATTGTGTAAAGTGCTGCAATAAACATAGGAGTGCATACGGATTTTTGAATTGGAGTTTTGGATTTCTCCGGGTAGATGCCTAGGAGTGGAATTACTGGATCATAGGGTAGTTCTATCTTCAGATTCCTGAGATACCTCCATACTGTTTTCCATAGTGGCTGCACTAATCTGCAATCCCACCAACAGTTCACTAGCGTTCCCTTTTCTCCACATCCCCGCCAGCATTTGTTGTTTGTTGATTTATTGATGATAGCCATTTTGACTGGGATGAGGTGGTATCTCATTGTGGTTTTTATTTGCATTTCTCTGATGGTTAGTGAGGTTGAGCATTTCTTCATATGTCTTCTTGCCTTCTGTATGTCATTTTTAGAAAAATGTCTCCTCAAGTCCTGCCCATTTTTTAATTGGGTTGTTTGTTTTTTTGGAGTTGAGTTGAGTAAGTTTTTTATAGATTTGTGATATTAATCCCTTATCAGATATATCATTGGCAAATATCTTTTCCCATTCAGTAGGATCCCTTTTTGTTTTATTGATGGTTTCCTTTGCTGTGAAAAAACTTTTTAGTTTGATGTAATCCCACATGTTTATTTTTTCTCTTCCCTCGCGCGAGGGGATATATCAGTGAAAATCTTACTCCGGGTAATGTCCATGAAGTTTCTTCCTATATTTTCTTCAAGATAAGTACTTGGTTTTTATATGTTTGCTTTACTGAGCTGAATATCTGAACTAGTTTTTACCTGGAAACTTAAACTTGTCTAATTTTTTTTTACCTGATAAATAAATCTACTAAATTCTGTTATATAAATAAGGGAACATAAATTATGTTAACCATTAAATTAATAATTGAAAAATGTGGTACTGAATGGCTTGTTTTATTTTTCAAGTATTTTTCACTTTCTTTATTTTGAAGCTGCTTCTCAGCCTGTTGATAACCATGTTAGCCCATCTTCCTACTTGGGCCAGACACCAGCATCACCATCCAGATACTCACCTGTTTCAAAAGCAATGCTTGGAGATGATGAAATTACACGGTAAGGAACTGAACATTCATCCTTCTTACATAAAGCCAACTGTTAGATGGAGTTATAATCAGCCAAGTAAGATAGCCATAATTTTCAGGACTGAAAAATTTTATTGACAGATGATAAACGTAGACCTTAATTTTTTTCATTGGAGCACTCATTGAAGAGCCTGAAATGTAGAGAGATTTTATATTCCACGTGAATCACTATTCTTTATTTAATAATTGCTTTTTTTAAATGATAGGTAACTTATCCTTAGAAATTAGCTTAGGTAAAAGTTCACAATATATTTATTCATTCTTAAAACTAATTTTTCATATATTTTTAATATATACCATATGTTATGGCATTTATTTTCAGAATTATATTCATGTTCAGAATTCAACAAGTGGTATTTTCTTTGCTGTATATCTTTGATATTCTAACACCTAAAATTTACTTTCATCTAACATTACTAACCACACTAAAGTTTGTAGATTAACTTTCTTTTTAATCCCAAAGAACTCTTAACTGAATGGGAAAAAAATAAGTAAAAAATTATTTTAGATATTTTTCACATTATTCAATATAGTATTAAAACACTATGCATAGTTTGCTTTATAATACAAACCTTTATAATTTGTACAAGTATTTCATATTAATTACAGCATTTAACATTAAACATATGCTAATTAATGTCTGTTTTACTCATATATTTTGTATTAATTGCATTATTATTAGAATTATTATTTTTGAAACTTTGTAATTATAATTGTTATTTACTTGTCAGACTTCTTACTTTAGGCAGTAATTTCTTTAAGGTTATATAAGAATATTTGTCTTTGTCCTCTTCTTCAAGAGTTAGCCATATTGAGAACTTAATTTAATAGGTCTCAGTAATTATGTTTGGAAGAAATTTAGCAGAAAGAATAGTGTTTGTGATTGTGATACAAATTTTCAAAGCTGTTAGTCTTTAGGCTGTGCTTCTCTACTGATCATGCATGGTCTTTTTGTTGTTGTTTTCTAATAGTGCCTATTTATAGAAGTAAAGAGGAAAAATAGTTAATGGCTTATCTAATCTTTAATCTCTGCGTATTTTTTGAACTAAAAAATGTGTTATATTAGTATCCTGATTGTTGTTTCCCATCTTTTTACTATACATCATCTCTTGTTTAGAATATTGTATTGGACTTTGTAGTATTACACAACAGGTTTCTATAGTTTTCAACAGGTTTCTGTTTTCTGTAGTTTTCTGTGAAAATCAGGTCGTTGGTTACTAGATATGGCTTGCTAAAATGGTGTGTGTTTTATCACTCTCTTTTGGTAATTACAGTACTTTGCCCAGATAATGAAGTACAAAAACTTTTACCTTCCCATTAGAACTTCTCCACAGTATGACCCTAAGTAATCTTTCAGAGGTTATCTCACATTACCAATTTTACGAAAAAGAAAAGAAATCCCAACAGTTAGCAATTCTAAGGTTCATTTTTTTAACAGTTTTATTGAGATATGATACATATACCATACAGTTCACCCATTGAAAGTATACAACTCAGTGTTTTTTTATATATTGCATTAATGTTTTTAATTACAATAAAATATATATAACATCAAATTTGCTATTTTAACCATTTTCAAATGTGCGATTCTGTCGCATCCAATGCAACACAGGCAGTGAGGGTGCGAGAAGGGGTGGCTTTGGGTTAAGTTTTTAAGAAAGAAACATACAGATACTCAGAAGGCCAGGGGTTCTGAAAGACTGGAGCCCAGAACAAAGCCGAC
Organism: Rhinolophus hipposideros; assembly: GCF_964194185.1. Classification (NCBI taxonomy): domain Eukaryota; kingdom Metazoa; phylum Chordata; class Mammalia; order Chiroptera; family Rhinolophidae; genus Rhinolophus; species Rhinolophus hipposideros. Next base: position 52,429,142 of record NC_138048.1, on the reverse strand, counting down.
TGGAGGTTTTTATTGATAAGTATACAAGGGAGTAGCCGTGTTTTTGGCACGATCTGTGAGACTCACTTATCACGTTATATAGAAACAACCCAAACCAATTATGTTGATCTTCAAACAGCTGAAGCAGAAAGTCCTTGAGGTGAGGTATGCAACTCCTTTAAGGGACGTATATCACATGTCGAAATTGTTTCACAATGATGAGCAGAGAGAGTTTAATCTTATCACTCTCAAAACTTTTTTCCCAATTAGGTGAGAGGGAAAAGTCAGAGCCAGCAGCCGCTTTTCCCAGGCAGAGGCAAGGGGAGACAAGGCCCCTTCCCAAATCTTTCTAAGGCAGCTCATCAGGGGTCTCCATGGGTTTCCGCCTGGCTTGAGATGTCTTACCCCCCCTCCCCCTGTGGGGACTCTTACTTGTCATTGGCCGCAAACACTCTTTTGGAGACTAAATAGAGAGAAATATACAGTCCCAGAGATGCACAGTCTCACAGACTATTCTTTCCTTAAGGAAAGACATGGGGGGACAGTCTGCTAGGCTGCTGTGTGACAGTACAATTCACTGGCATTAGTTGTATTTATAATATTATACAACTATCACCACTATTTCCAAAACTTTTCATTACCTCAGACAAACTCTGTAACTATTAAGCAGTAATTCCCCATTTCCCTATCCTAGCCCCTGGTAACCTGCAGTCTACTTTGTGTCTCTATGAATTTGCCTGTTCCAGATTATTTATATAAGTAGAATCTTACAATACTTACCTTTTGTGTCTGGCTTCTTTCATTTAGCATGTTTTCAGGGTTTATCCATGTTGTAGCATGTATCAAAACTTCATTCCTTTTTAATGGCTGAATATTCTGTGTATATAAAGCATTTTGTTTTATCCATTCATCTGTTGATGGACACCTGGGTTGTGAATAATGCTGTGATAAACATTGTGAATAATGCTGTGATAAACATTAACATGAAAGTATTTACTACATCCTTGCTTTCAATTACTTTAGATATATACCTATCAGTGGAATTGCTGGGTCACATGGTAACTCGGTTTAAGTTTATGAGGAAGTACTTAACAGTTTTCTGTAGCAGGCACACCATTTTACAATTCCCCCATCAATATATGAGGGTTCCAATTTTTCCACATCCTCACCAATGCTTGTTTTTTCTGTTTTGTTTTATTTAATAGTCAGTGTAGTAGGTGGGAACCTTATCTCATTGTGATTTTGATGCATTTCCCTAATGACTAATGAATGATGTTGAACATCTTTTCGTGGGCTTATGTTATTTGAAAAATGAATTTATTTTCCTTTGGAAATACTGTTGGATTTCAGCAGGCTATTTTTTCATTATTATTTACTAATGTAAAATTATAATTCATACATATGTTTAAAGCATAATAAGAACCCTAAACCATGAGTCCACCATCTAACAAGGAAGTAAAACATCATCAACATAGTGAAACCTACCCTGTGCCCTGATCCTATGCTGTTTCTCCTATACTGCCCCACCAAGATAACTGCTTTCCTGAATTTTGGATTTATTATTCCTTTTTTTTTACATATATATTTGTGTATATAATTTTTCCTAAACAATGCATGATTTAGTTTTGCCGATTTTGACAAGAAAATATAATTTTATTAACCCTATAATTGAACTGGCAAAATTGATACCTATATATGACAAGAAAACATTTTAAGTTTTTTTTTTTTTTAAAGATTTTATTGGGGAAGGGGAACAGGACTTTATTGGGGAACAGTGTGTACTTCTAGGCCTTTTTTCCAAGTCAAGTTGTTGTCTTTTCAGTCTTAGTTGTGGAGGGCGCAGCTCAGCTCCAGGTCCAGTTGCCATTTCTAGTTGCAGGGGGCGGAGCCCACCATCCCTTACGGGACTCAAGGAATTGAACTGGCAACCTTGTGGTTGAGAGCCCACTGGCCCATGTGGGAATCGAACAGGCAGCCTTCGGAGTTAGGAGCACAGAGCTCCAACCGCCTGAGCCACCGGGCTGGCCCCAACATTTTAAGTTTTGAGTAGACAAATATTTAAGAAGATTAATTACACATTATATGGAAGGATCCCTAAAATTCATTTGTAAAAGTTATTTACTTCTGTTAAGCCTTTTGTTACCAATAGCTTTCTGTGATGTTTTAGAAAATTCAGATTAAATTTTAAAAATATTTAACAAATATGATACATTCTAATCCGAAGTGATATTCTGCATTTTATTACCTAAAATAATATGCCTCTGGAATTTTCATGGTCTTACCAGAGTATTTGAATGGTTTTCACACAACTATGTATAACTGGTAGCAAATGTGAAACATTAGTGGTAACATGTATTGTGATTTCAGAGATTTTAAATGGCGGGGTGGGGAGGGTTGCAAAAAGATGAATCTTAGAATGCATGAAAAGCAGAGGTGTGTAGGTAGGTAGATAGGTAGATAGATGGATGTGACTTAAGAAATAAAGATATTATTTTATATAAAACGTCTGGAGATGGGTAATTCCAATGTTTGTGTAGCAACCCTAGGTCCATAGTGTCTCTGCTTGGTCTTACCTTCATGATTGTAATATATTCAAACCAATAATGGGATTTTATTGTTCATTCTTTTGTGTGGGCGTTATTTTGAGTGAGGAGGGGAACAAATGTGCTTTGTCCTTGTTAGGGTCTGTTTTTCTTTGGGAAGTGACAGTAACATTTTCCCTCATTTTTTAGCGGCTAGCATAGTGTCACAGCCTCACCTTATTAGCAAAGGGGAAAGTAATTGCAATGGCCATCTTAGGTTAGTCATGATTCATCCCTTTGGAACTGGAAAAAGGACCTACTTTCACTAATGCAAAGGGATGTCTACCTTTTTACACCACCTAAGAAGTAGGGGCAGTGACTGCTTCATAGGTAATAAAATGTGTGCAACATCAACTTTTCATAAGTATATATATATATTTCCTGAATAGGCTCTTTATGTTATTATTTTTTAATTTCTATATTTTCTTCCTTTTGTTTTAGTTTCATGTCTGTTTTTTAACATGGGTTCTTGGGTTTTATATAAAATTAGGATTTTTTCCTTTTAATTTCTAAGCCTAATTTCTAGGCTTAGAAAGTATTTCTTTGCTCCACAGTTTGAAAACCTTTTATATTTCATTAAGCTTTCTTTATAGTTGGATAACATAAGAGTTATCAGTAGGGAATTCTCACTGTTAGAATGTCAAGTTCTGTATAAAATTTATAAGATAGTCAATATTTTTTTTATTTTTAGGGAACCTAGAAAAGTTGTTCTTCATCGTGGCTCAACGGGCCTTGGCTTCAACATTGTCGGAGGTGAAGATGGCGAAGGAATATTTATTTCCTTTATCTTGGCTGGAGGACCTGCTGATCTTAGTGGAGAGCTCAGAAAAGGAGATCGTATTATATCGGTAGGATATGTTAATCAAAATAATGTTTTTATTATTTTAACTATGACGTGTTAATTATTAAAACTTTTGGTGTTTACATCCTAAAGTTATGGCAGGTGTTTCAGTTATATTCTTACTATTTTACCGCTTAATTGTAGAATTATAGTGTTGTCAGAGAACGTATTCTGTATGATAGATTTTCTTTGGATGTTTGACTTATAAAGGGGTCAATCTATAAATGTCCTTGAAGGAGATATGTATTCTCTATTTGTTGACTGCAGAGTTCTGTATATGTTTATTAAGTCAACCTTGTTACACATTTAGTTGAGATCTTCTTTATATTTTAATATAAATTAAATTTATTTAACTTATTAAATAAATTATTATTTATTATTGAAAAAGATTTTTTAAGCTGTTTGAATATGATGATGGGATTGGCAGTTTGTCCTTGTAGCAATTTTTTTTTTCATTGTATGTTTGAAACTGTCACTAAATGCATCTAAGTTTAGAATTAGCATTTCTTCCTGGTGAGTTGAACTTTTTGATCATTATGTAATGAGCCTCTTTATAATGGTTTTTACCCTAGAAGCTATATTGCCTGATATTAATGTGATTATGCTAACTTTTTGCTTGATATTTGCCTTACCTTTCGCCACTTTATTTTCAGTTTGTGTGCTTTTGTGGTTATTACCCATAAAATTTTAGACTAAAGCTGATCAGTAGTTCTACTGTACTACCTAATGATACACAGACGTTGGGAAACTTGAATTCTAATTGTGCTGTGTCTAGTATTTTCTATTTCATTTTTATATCCCCCAAATTGAGTCATTTTTGTTTTTTTAATAGTTAATCCATATGTTCTGTAATTTTTTTGTTCATCTTGTATCTCATTTCTTCTGTTTCTCAGTAGGCCACTATGATTTGTTATATAGGACTCTTGTTCATTGTAGAAAATTTACCTTTTATGGCTCCCATCTTCCACTTGCTAGGAGAACTCCTTAGTCATTTTCACAAGCAAAAATGTCCCTCAAATATTCAAATGCACCATAGTGGGAGCCCTTGAATTATTCTTTAGCAATGATTTCTTTATGATAAATACATTTGGAGTTTGTCTAAAAATATATTTATTTTTCTCACTTGTAAATATAATTCAATGTAGAATTCTATGTTGATAGCTGTTGTCTCCAGTATTTTGAAGCGATTGCTTTATGCTGTCTGGCTTCTTTTGTTGCTATTTAACAAAATATCTGTCTGCATTGTCTTGTTTGTTTGTAGGTGATTTATTTTTCTCTCTGATTGCTGTTAAGACTCTTACTCTTTAGTGTACTACAGTTTCACTAAAATGTGTCTATGTCTAGCATTCTATTTATTTTGTTTGGGATTTATTATGCTTCTTGAATCAGAGAAGTCTTGTCTTTCATCGTTTCTGGAATCTTCTTAGCCATTCTCTTTTCAGATTTTGCATTTCCCACATTGTGTGTATTCTGTCCTCATGAACTACTATGAAAGGACATTATCATTTTGTTCTTCATATCTCTAAACCCCAGTTCATATTTATGAACTATGTCCTTGAACTTCATTTTAGTCAGATCTGTTTTCATGTTCATAAATTTTTTTCATCTTTGTCTAATCTTCTCTTTAAGCCAAAACTACTTTTTTAATTTCAAAGTACCATTTCGTTGCTGTAAGTTCTTTCAGGTTCTTTTTCTAATCTGCCTTGGTAGTTTTTATGGGTCTTGATTACATACAGTTTCTTATATTCTTTTAGGTTTTTTTAAAACCTATTTATTTTATAGTCTAGAAATAATAGTTCTATTTTCTGAAGTTTGTAGGTATCTAATACATGCTATTTTATGGTGATTTGTGCTAAATCATTTTCTGATGTTCTAAATTTTGCATTTTGAGCTTATTTTCTTTTTTTTTTAATTAAATTTATTGGGGTGACAATTGTTAGTAAATTTACATAGATTTCAGGTGTACAATTCTGTATTACATCGTCCATAAATCCCATTGTGTGTTCACCACCCAGAGTCAGTTCTCCTTCCATCACCATATATTTGATCCCCTTTACCCTCATCTCCCTCCCCCCACCCCGCTTACCCTCTGGTAACCACTAAACTATTGTCTGTGTCTATGAGTTTTTGTTTCTCATTTGTTTGTCTTGTTCTTTTTGGTTTATATACCACATATCAGTGAAATCATAGGGTTCTCTGCTTTTTCTGTCTGACTTATTTCACTTAGCATTATACTTTCAAGATCCATCCACGTTGTCACAAATGCTCCTATATCATCTTTCCTTAACACCGAATAGTATTCCATTGTGTATATGTACCACAACTTCTTTATCCATTCATCTATCGAAGGACATTTTGGTTGTTTCCATGTCTTGGCCACCGTAAACAAAGCTGCAATGAACATTGGCGTACACGTGTCTCTCTAGAGAAATGCTTTTATATTTCTGGGGTAGATACCCAGGAGAGCGATTGCTGGGTCATATGGTAATTCTATTCGTAATTTCTTGAGGAACCTCCACACTGCCTTCCATAGCGGCTGCACCAGTCTGCATTCCCACCAACAGTGTATGAGAGTTCCTTTTTCTCCACAGCCTCTTCAACACTTGTTACTATTTGTTTTGTTGATGAAAGCCATTCTGACGGGTGAGGTGATATCTCATTGTGGTTTTCATTTGCATTTCTCTGATGATTAGCGATGTTGAGCATTTTTTCATATGTCTATTTGCCATCTGTATGTCCTCTTTGGAGAAATGTCTCTTCAGGTCCTCTGTCCATTTTTCAATTGGGTTGTTTGTTTTTTTGTTGTTGAGTTTCATGAGTTCCTTGTATATTTTGGATATTAGCCCCTTATCAGAGGAACTGTTTGCGAAAATCTTCTCCCATTCAGTTGGTTGCCTCATTATTTTGTCAATAGTTTCTTTTGCTGTGCAGAAGCTTTTCAGTTTCATATAATCCCATTCGTTTATTTTAGTTTTTATTTCCGTTGCCTTTGGAGTCAAATTCATAAAATGCTCTTTGAACCCAAGGTCCGTAAGTTTAGTACCTATGTTTTCTTCAATGCAGTTTATTGTGTCAGGTCTTATGCTTAAGTCTTTGATCCATTTTGAATTAATTTTGGTACATGGTGACAGATAGCAGTCCAGTTTCATTCTTTTGCACGTAGCTATCCAATTCTGCCAGCACCATTTATTGAAGAGGCTGTCTTTCCTCCATTGTATGTTTTTAACTATTTTGAGCTTATTTTCAATACTACTTTATTTACTTTGTATACCTGAATTGTGCTGCCTGAATTGGGCAGTAGTATTCTTCCAAAAATAGTTTACATTGTTTGTTGTAGATACAAGAATATCATTCTCATCATAATTTTTCCAGTGAGGAAATTGAAGTTTAGAGGTTAATTTGCCCATAATAGCTAATGATAGCTAATAAATGGTATACCCATGATTTACCTTAACCACTATATTATGCTATGCTGTTTTGTTTTTAATTTAAATGTTTAGGTAACGCTTTGGAATTTTAAGATCTGAGATATAGAAACACACCTATATCCTGGGTCAGCATTGCTATTCAATATTTATGATTATTTTAAATAATTTCTTATAAATTAAATGAGGCCTTTCCAACTATAAAATATAAAGAAAATATTTCTAAAGCTGAAGATTTATGTTGCTGGAACATGATAGGAAAAGCATTCAAAAATGTACATTGCATCTTTTATGCAGTTTTCAAAAGTAAATTCTTCTTGCCACCTAACCCTTTTCTATATATACTTAGATCAACATATTAATAACATTCCTGCAGTCTTTCCTTTTGGGGATCCTTTATAATTGAAGATAGACTGAATCCAGTGCAGAAAGAGAGTGATTTATCATTTACCAAAAAAGGTAGAACTCTATTTTTGTTTTAGTTCTGAGATCATGGTATTACCAACTGCTATTTGAATGAAAATCTTGGGCATTTGAGTCTTCAACTATGCAGTAGTACTTGATTAATGATTTTAGTACTACAATCAGAGAAAATAAAGGAAATTAATAATATATGGTACAATTAAAGGGAAACTGCATTTATATACTTAAGGCTACAGCAACTGAAACAGCATAGTACTACCCAAGAATAATAATTATTGAAGCAGATTTGTAAAGCTAAATATACCCTAGTTACAGTATTAAAATGTAGAAGTCTCAAAAGACCGTGATTCTTACTCTAAAAACCAAAACAATCTGAGTAAGTTTAGAAAAACTAAACCTGTGGCTGGTTAGCTCATTTGGTTAGACTGCAATGCTAATAACACCAAGGTTGCCAATTTGATCCCCACATGGGCCACTGTGAGCTGAGCCCTCCTTAAATAAGTAAATAAATAAAATGTAAAAGAAAAACTAAACCCATCAGAGAACTGAGGATTCAAAGTGAACTAACTTTCAGATAGTAACTAGCCCTTCATAGAAGAGAAGATACCCATGGCAGCTATTCCTTGGTAGATTGGGTAGGAGAAAGAAAAGGAACAGGAAACGATAGAGAGAAACCAGCCAAAACTTTACCCAATAGGCAATGGTCTTAGTGGACTAGTGAAACTGATAAAAATTCTGGGAAGCTACAGAGTAAGTCTACAACTACCTGCCATTTCTTTCTCATAGGTCTTCACTGAGTGCTCAAAATAAATATACCAGATACGAACTGAGGGAAAATTATTCGTGAGTGATACAGGGCATTCCCAAATACAAGGCACCTGCCCTATAAATGTAGGAGACCTTGGGGAGAAGATCTGTGAAAACCAACCCCTGGAACTCTACTTTGAGCTGCTAAGGGATGAGAGTTGGGCAGGAGAACTGAGAAAAAGCCCTCTGAGGCGGTGTGAACAGAAATATCTCCAAAACACAGCAAGCCTTAGGCAGGTCTAGAGAACCAAGAGAAGTTACCAGCAATCCACAAATCTGGCAGCAGGGTTATAAAGCAGAGAGTTTTTAAAGTCAGTGTTTCACCTATAAAACAAAGAAATCTTGGGAATCTCACCAATGCTCACACTATAAGTCCTTCAGAAGGAAAAGTCTTAATTCTGCTCTCAAAACATTTGAAACTGAGCTTAATTAAAGCTACAATCAAATCCAGTTGCAGCACAACTGTAGATTATATCGATGTAGCTCCCCCACTCGTAGCCTGACACAAGGGTTGTTCCCTATTCTGGAGTTAAATATTGTTTCTTTCAGCCTCCACTGTTATTTTATCCAAAGTGTCTACTTTACAATTGAAAATTACAAAACATGCACACACAAAAAGAAAGAAAATGAAATTAGTTATCAAGACAGAAAGCAGTCAATAGAAGTAAAAGGAAAGAATGGCTCAGATGTTGGATTTATCAAACAGGGACTTTAAAATAATCATGATAAAATCATGATGATGATAAAAAATGCTAAAGGGTATAAAGTAAAGGTAGACAATATGGATGAAAAAGATTGGAGATGTTTGGCAAAAAGAAATTACAAAAAAAATCATATGGAATTGCTAGAAATAAAAGTATTATCACAAATGAAAATTTTATTTGAAAGGCTTACCATGCCTCTGGAATCAGCAGAGGAAAGAATCATTGAGCTTTAACGTAAGTCAAAAAAAGTTTCCAAACTGAAACATAAAACAAGAGGTGGGAGGAAGATTGGGATGAAAGAGCATACCAGATCATCCGAGGTCTATGGAACAATGTCAGACAATCTAATAAAGAGTAGACAGAATCATTGAAGACATAATGACAAAGAACTTTCCAAAACTGATGAAAGATACATGAAATAACAATACAGATGACAGCTGACTTCTCACTAGAAATATTAGAAGACATAAAGCAATTGAACGACATTTTTTAAGTGCTGAAAGAAAAAACTATCAACCTAGAATCCTATATTCAGTGAAATTGTTCATCAGAAATGAAGTTTAAATAAAGACAGCAAATTAGAGAATTTGTCTCTGGCAGACCTACCACAAAAACTGGAAGAAATTGCTCTGGTTAAAAAGAAATTATACTTGATGGAACTTCAGATCTGCAGAAAGAAATTAAGAACAACAGAAACAGTAAATATAAAAGATACATTTTTAAATTTAAAAAAAAATCATTGTAAGACTGTTGGCTGTTTAAAATAAAATAAAAATTACAATGTATTGTGGGATTATGACATATGTAGAGGTAAGGGCCACTAGTAGAGCCCAAATTGGAAGGGAAGATGGAATTATATTGTTTCTTATATAGTTTATGAAGTGGTATAAAATTATTTGAAAGTAGACTGTGATAACTTATACTTACATGTTATAATCTCTAGAGGAAGCACTAAAAATACTATAAAGAGGTCTCATTTTAAAAAGTCAGTACAGGAGATAAAATGAAATATGGAAAAAATGCATGTTTCTTACAAAGTCAGGAAAGAAGAAAGACCAAGTACATAAAAGCAATACCAAGAGGTTGAAATCCAACTACATTAATATCTATATTACACTTAATATTCCAATTAAGTGGCAGAAATTGTCGGCTTGGTTCAAAAAAACCAAGACCCAACTATATACTCTATCAGAAAGATTCAGTTTAAATATGAAGACTCATAAGTTGTAAGTAAAAGAGTGGAAGTACACCATGCAGAAGATGTAAACAACATGCAGAAGATGATGTAACTATATTCCTATGAGACAAAATAGACTTTGAGGCAAATCGTGTTATTGATAGATTTCAAAATGGTAGAGCATAATTTTAGCAAGAAGACATAATAGTCCTTAATGTGCATGTATCTAATAATCTTTTCAAAATACATGAAGCCGAGATTCCCAGGACTAAGGAGAAAAACGGACAAATCTATAGTCAGAGTTGAGGATTTAAACACCCTCTTCTATAATTGGTAGAATAAGTAGATAAAAGAAGACGAAAATAACTTTGGTTCTTACCAATCATCATGTACAAAATTTAGCTTGAAATGGATCATAGAACTAAAACTTCTAGAAGAAAACATAAGAAAATCTTAGTGAACTAGAATTAGGCAAAGATTTCTTAAATAGGACCAAGGGGCCAAGTCAGTTCAATGGCGAAGCAAAAATCTTAATAAATGATGTTGAAACAACTGGATATCTGTATGGAAAAACATGAACTTCAATCCAGTCTTACTGCAGACATAAAAATTAATTCTAGATGGACTATAAATCTAAATGTAATGCCCAAAACCATAATCCTCCTAGAAGAGAACATGGGAGGATATCTTTGCAACTCTAGGGTAGACAACAGTTTCTGGGCAAGATACTTAAAGTACTAACCATAAAAAAGGTGTCATTGGGCCGGCCCATGGCTCAGGCCATTAGAGCTCCATGCTCCTAACTCTGAAGGCTGCTGGTTCGATTCCCACATGGGCCAGTGGGCTCTCAACCACAAGGTTGCCAGTTCGATTCCTCGAGTCCCTCAAGGGATGGTAGACAGCGCCCCCTGCAACTAAGATTGAACACGGCACCTTGAGCTGAGCTGCCGTGGAGCTTCCGGATGGCTCAGTTGGTTGGAGCGCATCCTCTTAACCACAAGGTTGCCGGTTCAACTCCCGCAAGGGATGGTGGGCTGTGCCCCATGCAAATAGAAATGGCAACTGGACCTGGAGCTGAGCTGTGCCCTCCACAACTAAGATTGAAAGGACAATAACTTGACTTGGAAAAATGTCCTGGAAGTACACACTGTTCCCCAATAAAGTCCTGTACCCCTTCCCCAATAAAAAAGTGTCATTAAGAAATCAAATAAGGAAGCCACACGGTGGAAAAAAGTATTCTCAGTATCTAGTATTTTTAACAAAATACATGTATCCAGAATATATAAACATTTCCCACAAATCACCAATAAAAAGATGAGCAACACAATTTCAAAATAAGCAAAAGACTTAAATATTTCAGAAAACAAGATAAATGGATGGCTTATAAGCCCATGAAAATGTGCTTAATATTGAGCATCAGGGTAATACATAAAACACAATGAGTAAAGGGGGTTGGAGGAATTTGGGTGGGAGCAATGTAACTTTTCTATCTCTTAATTGTGGCAGTTGCTACACAGCATACAAAATTTTCAAAACACTTAACTGTAAACTAAAAAAGATTAATTAATTGAATGTAAATTATGCCTAAATAAAAACAGATTTTTTAAAAGTCATAATAAAGTACCATATCCCACCCAGTTGAATGGTTTTTAAAAAAAACTAATGACAACACTGGTGAGACATGGAGTAATTGTAACTTTCATTCATTAGTGACAGGTGTATAAAATTATATAATCACTACAAGAACTTTTGGGTAAGTTTTTAAGAATTAAACATATATCTAATCTTATCACCCAGATTTTATCCAAGAAATCACATGTCTACAAAAACAGTTTAACAACAGTGTTATTCATAATAATTCAGATCTGGAAATCATTCAAGTGTTCATCAACAGTAAAATAGCTAAATAAATTGTGGTATGTTTATACAATATGCTATTCAGCAATAAACAATAACAAACTACTGAAACTCAAAACAACATAGATGACACTGAAATACATCGTGTTGAGTAAGACAAAACACACCACAGAATTATATCTTTATATCTATATGATGCTAATTACATGATGATCGTGAACAGGCAACACTAGCTTGTATTGATAGAAGTCAGAAAGTTGGTTGCTAGTAATTGTACTGTAAAGAGACACAATGGAAATTTCTGGTTTGGTTAATAGTAAAGATAAATATCTTGTTTGGAGTTTTGATTTCATGGGTATATGGAGTTGTTCAAAATTCTTCCAACTGAACTGTTCAAATTTGTACATTTTATAGCTTGTAAATTACACTGTAATTTAAATTTTGTAAGTAATTTATAGTAAGGTAAGGACAAATTAGTGGTAAGGAATGGATTTTAAAAATATAGATGTTGGATGAATTAACTAGTTCTTGAAGGAGATAGAATTAGCTTAGAGCCTCAGTTCATACTTTGTATCAAAACAAATTTTCAATTGGCTTAGGGTTACATGTAAAAAACTCAAAGCAAAAATAGATGTTTTTTTTAACCTTCCATGTGGGACCAGTTTATATGGATCACTGACACACTTCTAGATTATTATGTTAGACTGACCAACAAAAACCTGGCTCACCAAGAGCTTTCCCAGTTTTAGCACTGAAAGCCCTATGTCTGGAAACACCTTTAGTCTCGATTTTAAAACTGTAGTAAGTCCCAGTGTAGCCAGTTGTTCAAACTAATCTGAGTGTAAGTTAAGTACAGCCTTATGTTTGGCAGTAATGCATCAATAAACTTAAATTGTAATGCTTACGAAGCTGCTCTAGGGAAATACGAGAGCAGTGGGATAAACCTTAGGAACAAGAGAAAAACATGCGAAAAGATACGCAAAACTAAATAAACCCTGGAACAAACTTATTTAAATATCCCCATTAAATAAAATTTAGCTGTTCTCAATCTTCAGCTTGTATCAGTACAACCTTGAAGTTAAAAGACAGATTCCTACACTCCCATCCCCAAAGTTTCTGATTCAGTAATACTTGGATAGGACCTGAAATTTTGTATTTCTAACAAGTTTCCATGAGATACTGATGTTGCTGCTCCTGGGACCACACTTTGTGAACCACTGTTCTAAAGACATCCCTGTTGTTGTTTTTAATGATAACCCACATTACTAAGAAAGTATAAGCAGGTTATTTGGGAAAGCAAGGAAATAAATAATAGGCTTTATAAAATATTTCCTTTGACATGTTTAATTTTGTTGAAGAAAGAAGTTTTTGAAATCAAGATCTATTATATATGCAGAATACCACATTTTTCAATATGGTATAAATGAGGTGTTACTGTTTTTTCCAATGATACCAAACATAAGGAGAAAATAGTTGATAATCACTGAAAATTTAGAATGATGGAATCTTAGAATCAAAAGTGACCCAAAAGATTCAACAGAAATTCTCTACTCCATAAAAGCAGTGAGAAAAGTTGCCATCATTGTCAGAATAAACTTTTTCAGAACTCTGGGAATCACCCAAAAGTTTGCATCAATTCTGGAAGTGTTTATTCAAGAAAAATAGTGGAATCTCCATAAGAATGAGCTTTGTGGAGCTTTAACATGCCTAAGTTCCATCCTCTGCTCTCTAGTACTACATTAACCTTGAAAAATAGCCCACCTCTGTAGTGAAAACCGATATCCTGACAGCCACTAGAAAGAGCAGAATGGGGGTGGAACTTTCAGAGCCTCTTTCCAAGAGAACTGTCTGGTGGTTCTTGGAACACCCTGTTTGCAAGGCTCTGTATTTGACCTGATTCAGAGTTCCACCAGTGTAAAAAGCCTATCAAAACAATTACAGACACATTATGGCTGCTTGAGACATTGGATAACAGTTGGGGTAAACAGTAGGCTAATCAAAAAGCTTAATAGGAAAAACGGGAATAAGAGCTCCCTGGGGCCTCTGAAAAACTCTGACATATTCCTTGGAATCTGAGAGGACACATGCATGTCCTAGACTGTGTGCATGCTCCAGAGAGACCTAAAAAGGACCTAAATACTCACCTCTGGCTGACCATGAGGCTTTGTGCAAGCAGGAAGTGTAGATTAAAGCAGAGTTATCAATTAATTGCCTAGCTGAGTGTTGACAACATTACCCAACATTCACACAAAGCCGTCAGCAAAGAGTCCAGACATTTAAAGAAATCTCTGTCCAATGATTAACTGACTACTAAGCCAACCAGGGAGACTTCTGTGGCACACAACAAAGAATATAAACTATAGCACTCGAAAAAGTCACCAAGCAATAACAAGCCCTGGGTAGGAGAACAGATGTAATTTCTAGAGTTGTTACATTATACTATTTTAAATGTCCAGTTTTCAAAAAAAAGTTATGAGACATGCAGAAAACAAAATATGGCCTGTACACAGGAAAAAAGGCAGTCAGTAGAAATTGTCCCTAATGAAGCCCAACAATGGACTTTACTAGACAAAGATTTTAAAACAGCTATTTTAAATATGTTCAAAGAATTGAAGCCATATTTGAAGAATGGAAAGAGCATAGGAGCAGTATCTCACCAAGTAGAGAATATCAGTAAAGAGATTTGTTATAAAAAAAGAACCGAATAGAAATGCTGGAGCCAAAGTCCAAGGCCTCAGGTGGACACTGATCATCGGCTCGGGGAGCGCTGGTGCTGGCCTGCTACGTCTGCGGGAGCACGTGAATGCGATCACATGTGCTCCAGGGGGTGCCCACTGCTGCTGCCTCGCCATGTCAGCAAACTACACCGCCTGCTGCCCACGGCCTTCCCCTGCATGGCTGCCCAGCGGAACTGCACATTGATCATGTCCTGTGCGGAAGTGTTTCCAGAACAACAGTGGGGGAATTTGTAAAGATCTGGGTTCGAGATTCTAAGATTCAGAAGGAGGACATTTGGCATTCTTATATTGACTGTGAGATATGTATTCATACCAAGTAGCATGTGTTTTACAATGAAAACATTCTGTGTACAAAGAAGATAACAGAATTTGTGTGGCTGAGGCAGACTCCAAAATAATGCATTGGTGGTACAACTGCCAGAACTTCCATCTAAAAATCTATTTTTCAACATTAACAGTCACCAGCATGAGGATCAACAGGGTCAGGGTTTGGACGATTTCCTCAGGAAGGTACTACAGAATGCACTTCTGCTTTCAGATAGCACTTAACCTCTTCTTACAGAGCCTTCAGAATTTGGAAGACATGGAGAAGTGCTTTTTCTGGGCAGGCTAAGTACTCTGTAGAAGAAGCAATTCACAAGTTGGCCTTGATGAACAGATGTTCCCTGAAGAAGATAAAGAAGGAAAAAAGAAAATGATACAGATTATGATTAGAAAGTTAATCCTCTGGATTTGGATATAGTAGCGATAACAGCAGTTCACATGGACGTAAAATGAGTTCCACAGGAATCCTGAGAAATAATTCTGATGTTACTTACATATATTAGGAGTAGCAAATTATGTCCAGTCATAGAGAAGAAAGCTTGCTACTGATACATTTTTACCTAAAGCTCATTGTCATGACATTAGGTATTAAAATTCTTAAAGATGTTGGGTTGTTTATTAGTGGTATTTTTGTGTTGTCTTATTTTAGCTAAGCTTCTTCTATAAAAAGTCTGAGAATGCAACACTCGATAGGCAAACATTATTGGTAAAACAAGATCCTTGCCCTCAAATGAAATGGTTTATATGTTTTTTAAAAACCTAGTTGGTTTTATTGAATTTGAAAAGATAGCTAGTTAGCATTTAAAATCCAGATAGAGCTTTCCTTCTTGTATCACTGAGGCAGTGTTATCATAAACACAGCATGTATGAGCTTACCCACTATGCAGACTAACAGTGTAGATCAGACTGCCTTCAGACGTGCAGCTGATATTTTGTGGGTACCTCCCCTGCACTGGGAAAACACTTTGCTTTTTGGTGTTTGAAATATTTTAAGAGTGTTTAACCTTTCTGGTATTCTGTTTCATACTTAGGTGGGAAATGTATCTTATTAATAGAGACATGTTAAAATAATGTTTACATCTTAGAAAAAACAGAAATGGTGCTAGTAATTTTGCTTATATTTGCAACATATAGATTCAGAAATACACTTTCATTGTCCAAAATCAGCCCTGACACATGGTTCCTGGAAACAAATCATTTGTTTTCATTATCATTGTGTAATTAGATTTAAAGGTTAACGATTTCTTTTCTGACTAAATGTGCAATTTCTTATCACTAGATAAATTTCAGTGTCAGTGGTGGTTACTTGTTACTTATCTTTAAGCTATAAGTAGAATCTTATAAAAATTAATGAGTATTCCTATAATTTAGGAAAGGATATCAACTTGCTAATTTCAGAATTAAGCATTCATTTTTAAAAGCCCCCCTCCCTTTTTTAAGAGTCTGCCAAAGAATTGGTGTAATTTAATAAAAACCTTTTTTTTTTTTTTAGTTTCCCAGAAAGAAAATATTTTAGATAATCTACATTGAACTTCAAGTGTCAAATCAGGCAGCATTTTCTTGAGATAATTATCTAAGTTTCTTCCTTGTTAAATGGTATAGAATATCTCTTTAACAGGAAGATATTTTTACAAAACGAGGATAACTTGTTGCTTTAATTAAATGTTACCTTGCCTCATTTTATTTTAATTAGAAGTTTAAAAGTTACTGTATTATTAGTCTTTGAAATGCTTATAACTAAGACGCAATAGAAAAAAATTAAATTTAGAATAAGAGTGATTTCCATAATGCTTCCTCTTGTTTTTTGTTTGGTCTAAAACATTATTTAACTTGTGTACATAGTTTGATTTACTATATGTTTGGATCTTGTTACTTTATCATCAAGGACTCATTTTAATGCAGAAATAAAAAAGATTTAACAGTTTCTTTTTGCCAACATGTAAAGTTTGCCATCCAGTCATTTAAGAGCAATCTCCAGCTCCTTGGCAATATGTATTTGAATTTCACATTATTTCTGTTTTTCAGAAGTTTTGAAAAGCATATAATATGCCACCAATTGTCACATTACTTTTAGGTGATATAACAACCATCAGAATGGTTATTAAGTAATGCCTAATATTGTGCTATGTAAACTTCATGAGATCATCATTTTCACATTAAACATGAAAAAAAAATTTTTTTAAGAAATTCTGGAGCTTAAAAGTACAATAACTGAAATGAAAATATCTAGACAAGCTCAACAGCAGATTTGAAGGGAAGAAAGAATTGCCTAGGCTGAAGAAAAGAAAAATTAACAGAGCCTCTAAGATCTATGGGATACCATCAGGGGTACCAACATACACATAATGAAATCTCAGAATGATAGGAGAAAGAGAAAGGGGCAAAAAGAATATTTGAATAAACAATGGCAAAAAGCTTTGCAAATTTGATTTTTTTATAAAATGTACATATCTGAGAAGCTCAGTGAATTCCAAGTAGATAAACGTGAAGAGACCCACACATACATCATAATCAAAGTGTTAAAAGACAAAAGAGAGAATTGTGAAAGCAGAAAGAGAGAAATGACTCATGTATAGAGGAATCCTAAATAAGATTAGGACTTAATCTTATCGAAATCCATGGAGACCGGAAAGCAGTGAGATGACATACTCAAAAGGTAAAGGCTATTTACCATGAATTCTGTCTGTACCCAGCCAAACTGGTCTTCAGAAACAAAGGATAATGGACGTTCCAAGGTAAACAAAAACAGGAAGTTTATCTCCACTTTCCCTACAAGAAATACTAAAGGGAATCCTTCAGACTAAAATAAACAGACACTAGAGAGTAACCCAAATCCATATGAAAAAATAAATAGCATATTTAAAGGTAACTACATAGGTAAATATAAAACAGCATAAGTGTGTTTTTTGTTTGTAACTCAACCGAATAAAACAATTTTAAATCTGTGTTGATGGGCACAAATTGTATAAAGATGTGAATAATATGACAGTAGTATCACAAAGGGGATAGAGGACAGACACAGTTACATAGGAGCAGTTTTTATATGCTGTGAAACTAAGTTAGTTGAAAGTAGATTGTTAGAAGATGTTAATTGTAACCCAGAGTACTCACTAATAACTGAAAATGTATGTAATAAAAAATTATAAGAATTAAAATGGTATACTAGAAAATAACTATGAACAAAAGAAGGTAGTAATGGAGGAACAAAAAAGAAGACTTAAAGAAAACAAATAGCAAAATGGATGACATAAATTTTACTTTTTTAGTAATTACATTAAATGCAAATGGATTAAGTACTCAAAAGATATTGACAGGATAGATTAAAAAACAAGAATCTATTTTATGAAAGACATAAAATACTGAAGCAGACTCAAGAAATATAAAATCTGGATAGACTGACAACAATTAAGGAGATTGATTTGATAATCAAAACTTCCCACAAAGGAAAAAGCACAGGATCATATGGCCTCACTGGTATAGTCTACCAAACATTTAAAGAAGAGTTAATACCAGTCATTCACAGACTCTTCCCAAAAAAGGAATAGGCATGAAGAACACTTGCAAACTCATCTTATTCTTATATCAAACCAGACAAGGACATCACAAGAAAACTACAAACCAATATCCCTTGTGAATATAGATTTATAAGAATCCTCAACAAAATAGAAAACTGGATCCAGCAGCACAGAAGAGGGTTAAATACCATACTTAAAAAAGGAATACACACCATAACTAGGTGGACTTTGTCTAAAGTATGCATGGTTGGTTCAATGCAGCGAAACTAATCAAGATACCATTTTGATAAAGGACATAAACCGTATAATCATCTCTATAGACACAGAAAAAGCACTTGAAAACCAGCAGTTTTACATCATAGCACTGAAAAAATTAGGAATAGAAGAGAACTTCCTTAACCTGAGAAAGAGTGTAAAAAACTGATAGCTTATGTCATGCTAAATGCTAAATAAAACACTGAAGGCTTTCCCTCAAAGATCAGGAACAAGAAGACAAGGACTGTTACCACTTCTGTTAAACATTGTATTGCAGTGTCTTAGAACTAATAAACAACCTCAGCAAGTTTGCAGCTCAGAATCACTATAAGAAACAGTTATATTTCTAGATACCGGCATTAAACAACCTGAAAGTGAATTAAGAAAACAATTCTATTTACAGTAATATCAAAAAGAATGAAAAACTTAGAAATAAATTTAACCAAGTGGATAAATAAAATGCGGAATATCCATACAATGGCGTATTATTCAGCCATAAGTAATGAAGTACTGATACATGCCACAAGGGTCAACCATGCAGATATGCTAAGTGAAAGAAGCCAAACACAAATGGTCATGTGTTATAGTATCCCATTTATTTAAAATGTACAGAATAGACAACTCCACAGAATCAGAACGTAGATTAGTGGTTGCGAAGGGACAAGGGGAGAGGGAAGGGAGGAATGCCTGCTAATGAGTAGTGAGCTTCTTTTGGATACTTAAAATGTTTTGGAATTAGATCACGGTGATGGTTGACATCCTTGTGAACGTACTAAAAACAACTAAATTATACACTTTAAAACTGTGAGTTTTATGTAAATTACATCTCCCTTTTTTAAGTGTCAATGTAAAAAAGGGATCCTTGGGCTATTTACACAAATATGTCTCACTATAGGTTATTTCTAAAACATTTTTAATAATGTATCTTCCATCAAAATGTCCAGTGATATTTAAGAAAGTTTTTAATTTGTAGTCTTGTTATTATTCTCTTTTGAATGTATGTAAGTTTTCTTCACATTTTTCCTGTAGCAAAAGGGCTTGATGCTCAGGAAATAATTCATTAAAACTTATAATATTCTCTATAATAATTAATAAAATTTTATCTTCCTTTTTATTTCTTTCCTAATTTGTTCTTCTGGGAATTAGGAGGATTTTCTTTATGTTCAAAGTAGAACATTTATATATTGTGTTGAGGGTTTTTTTTTAATAACCCTCAGCTAGAGACATTCTGTAATAAAACCATTCTGTTACATTTGTTTAAATTAAGGTTTTTGAATCTTGGTTTTCATTCAGGAAGTTTGTGTGTATTCTAACTTAGTTGCATAATGATATCCTTTATAGATCATATCAAATACTAGGTCTTTACATGGTTAAAATGTTCTTTTGTGTAAATTTTATGATCCCAAGAATTTCTGGACTTACAGTCAAATTTGCCAAAATTGGTATGGGATCTTTAATAGATTTTAGATTAGATGCTGATAAAACAGGTTTTCATATAAAAATTGTGTGATAGTTCTTTTTCTTCCAAAAATATTTAATGAAGATCCTGAACATTGCTGTATTCTATTAATTGCTGGTTCTTAGGGAGAAAAGACTACTTAAATATTTAAAGTTTATTACATTCCAATGTAACACTCCATAAATGTCCCAATGAGTTTTTCTTGTAATAGAAAGGTACAATCTTTTAAGATAGTGTACTTTGCAGTATGTGCTAGTATTGCCAGCCTTCCAGAAATAAGAACTAAGTTGCTTATTTTTCTGGAATGGGGTTGATCAGCTCAGTAATTATTTCACTCAAGGAAGGGCCCTTTATTTTAAAAAATGAAACATTGTTCATTTAATAACATTTATTCTATTTAAATTTTAGTCCTTGAAATCTGAGCTATTTTAATTCCTTTAAATAACTTTTTCTATTAACTCCAAATGAAGGGAATCTTTAATTTGGGAAAGGAAGGAAGAGAATTGGAATTGAGATGAGTAAATAGAAGTGAAAATGCAGCACGAGTTGAAAGGATGCTACAAAATGAATTTCTCTCCCATTGTTTGAGATACTGGTGAAATGAAATGTACAAAATGATGACACTTGTTGATTTTTTAGGTTGTCAGATTAAGGTACGTTTCTCAAAAGATTGATAGACAACTTTCTGGAAAACCTAGGGGGAAGTGTTTTGGTTTTGCTCACTCAACATTAAACAAAGTATTTTTAGTGAATAAAATTACTTTGATTAATAGTAATATTTTGTTTTAATGTATGAAAAATTTTTAGTAAATCGGAACAAGGCAATATTTTAGTGCTAAAGTAATTGCAAGTAAAATTTGTTTTAATCTACATTTACTCAACGAACAGGCTATTGTGATTTCTAATCAGTATGATAATTTTCTTTCAAATTTAAGATTTGGTTTGATTTACAGGTAAACAGTGTTGACCTTAGAACGGCCAGCCATGAGCAGGCAGCAGCCGCTTTGAAAAATGCTGGCCAAGCTGTCACAATTGTTGCACAGTATCGACCTGAAGGTAATGAAATTCTTGCTATTAGTGTTTATTGTTTATTTCGATGTTTAGAATTCTTCCTCTTAACATTTAACTTTCTAAGTTTAACTTTTTTTTATGTTTTGGTCTGACTTATTATTCTAGTCTAGTATGTGGTCTGATTTATTATTCTAGTTATGTTCAATCTGAACCTAATTCACTATCCAGGTCAAAGTGTTTTTGATGGGATGTAGGAACTTGTATTTGTCAACTCTTATGAGTATTTCACTTTTATTTGGATTAATTTTCATGTGTTTATTTGTAAAAATCTGTCCTCTAAGCAAACAAATACCTTTTAACACAACTTTTATTAACTCAGTAATCCAAAAGGATAATAAAAACCATAAACAAAGATAGGATAATATTGCCAAAGAAAATTAAGTCATCCCAATTTTTCTAACTTTTGTACTAGACTATGTTTACTGATATCAAGGTTTAATATATGTTTCTAATAACCTCTACTGCTATTTAAAATAAAGAGAAAGGATACAAGTTCGGGATGTAATGTGTTTCTAGATAGTGAAATATCATTAACATGACCTTACTAAGTTTCTAGGGGAAGAAGGTGGTAATGGAAAATTTGAGGTCATGCCATATTACAAATATATAAGACTCCAGTGTGCACCAGCATAACCACTTCTCCAGTAAAACCTCAGTGGAATTTTAAAAGCTTAAACACCCAGAAGAATACACAGCATACCGATTAATGTCCATAAACAACAAAGTGAAGAAGGAAAGAATGATGTGACTAAAAGAGCCAAGTGAAACATTCTATAATTTAGCAACTGTTACTTTTATTATTATTTCCTTGGAGTGTAATTTATTTTTGTAACAAAACCTAATATGTCTTTTAGTTGATCAAAGTAGCATGTTTGGCATTGCTTGCTGTTTCATAATACCTTCAGTCTTGTAAACCTCAGCAGTTGAAGTTCTGTAACTGAACTGAATTCATTTACATAAGAGGTAAATTTCAAATAAATTCTTATTAACCAAACAGGGACTAGTATATGAAGTCAGAATGCCAATTTATTAATTTTTGTAAAAAACAAAACTCCCAGTGGGGACCACACGTGCTTTTATCTTTTGGCCAACACATTCTTGCCCTATAAGTATACTATATGGAAGTCAAGTTATAATCACTGGTTGCTTAGTATCATAGAAAGACACTCATTTATATGTTTATAAGGAGTATAGACTGTTTAGGTATGATGAAGAGTAAGTCAGTATCTGCTCCCTGACCTCCCCAGAAAGCAACAAGATAAACAGATACACACACACTCTCCTACCCATACAACTCCACCTCACATTAAGTTAAACTAAGAAAATTGATAGAATACTTGAACAGCAAAATATAGGTAAGCAGCTTGAGACCTGGCAGAAGCCGCAAGAAAAGAAGGGAAAGGTAAAAACACATAGGATGCTAAGAATGCTCAGCGGTGGCAGAACTTAGAATATGACAGAAAATTGCTCTTCCAAAATGCAAGGAGCTTATTTTTGAGGTGTAAAAACATCCTTGTTTATGGCACGCCTGGTGGGAATTGGCTTGAGCAGCTTAGAGCAAAAGCCATTCTT
The DNA here is from genome assembly GCF_964194185.1 of Rhinolophus hipposideros. Taxonomy (NCBI): domain Eukaryota; kingdom Metazoa; phylum Chordata; class Mammalia; order Chiroptera; family Rhinolophidae; genus Rhinolophus; species Rhinolophus hipposideros. Next base: position 52,406,413 of record NC_138048.1, on the reverse strand, counting down.
GATGTGGTTTGGTTTAAAGAAATAGAGGACCCATATTGGGTGAAAGCAATCTGTCTTCATAGCATCCTATAATGTGACAATCTCTTGATTTTAAAGGCTGCAAAGAACATGTGTTTCCATCCCCCCTGTAATCCCAAAACTTTGTGGTCCAAGCAAATATCTTATCCAGCAAAATCCAACTCGTTAAGTCCTAAGTAATTGAAAAGTAACTGGCCTGGCATTCATATAAAGATAATAATATGAAAATGTAGAAACAGACAGCAAAGCTTAGTAACAGATAAAGGTTACTCATGGACATACACACATATGATACATACAAAGGAAAACATTGACACACATTAAATGAAAATTTGATCTTAGTGTTTTTAACAACTTACGCATTCACTCTTAGAAAGAAGACCACAAAGTAAGCATGTAAGAATAGATGTAGGCAAAGATGATTTCACAACCAGAAGAGATTAATTGTTCTAAACTAGCTAGTTCTGAACTAGCAGTACCAAGGAAAGAAGAAAATAGGCAAATTTTTTAAATTAGAACACCAAGACAGAGAGACACTGCAGAAAAATTAATAGGGGACATAGAGGATATGATACTAAAAGTAAACAAAATGAAACAGAAATGAGGATTTTAAAAGATGAGAAAGAAAATATTAGCGATGGAAGATAGGCAATTATTTATATGGAACATATACATAATTAGAGTTTCTAAGAAAAGAAAAATTTTTTAAAGAAGAGAATAAATGTTTGAAATTATAATACATTCAAGAAAACTTGCCAGGCCGGCCAGGTGACTCAGGTGGTTGGTGCACCGTGCTTCTAATGTGGCCAGTTCGATTCCCACATGGGCCAGTGAGCTGCACCCTCTCAGCTAAGACTGTGAACAACAGTTCTCTGTGGAGCTGGGCTGCCATGAGCAGCCAGAGGTCGGCGTGAGCAGCTGTGTGCTGCTCTGCTGTCGTGGTCTACTCTGCTGCCGTGGGCTACCTTGGGTTGCCATGAGCCGCCGGTGGCCAGCGTGAGTGGCCGGCAGCCAGCGAGAGCTGCCATGACCGGCGACCGACTGCGTCAGCAGGGGGGAGCGCACGGCTCATTATACCAGCATGGGCCAGAGAGCTGTGTCCTACACAACTAAACTGAGAAACAACAACTTGAACTGGAGTGGGGATGGGAGGCGGAAGAAGGGGAAAAAGAAAAGAAAACTTGCCTGAATTAAAAAGAAATGAATCTTTGTATTCAAAGGACACAGCATCATAGAAAATTGAATGGTCAAAATTAGAAGGGTCAAAATTCAGGCATATTCTGGTTGATGTTTATCAAGAAAGAATCTTCTGGGACCTAGTTAAAATATTGTTATTAATAAGGGGGTAAAAATTAATTGATGGAAGGAAGAACTACTCTAATGCTTGGTGAGCATAGGCCAGAATAAGAATAGTTAATTTTACCATTTTTATATTTAGTAGCTCTTAACTAAGCCTGATGTACCCATTTTTGCACTACATGTACTTGCCACTGATTAGTAAGGATGGGCTATCCTTTTCCTAGAATAGTTATTGAATGGGCCCAGGAATCTCCCTTTCAGATTTTTTTCTGTGCTTGTACTATTTTTCTTTATTTTTTTGTGATTTCTATACTTTTCTTCTAATGAACTTTTCTGATTGATACCTTTCCTTTAGTTTATTCAAAACTAAACTCTTCTAGTCTTGATGGAGACATTTTGTGTCAAGGAGAATTTGTGTTTATGTTTCAAGGTTAGATCCTTATGTTGATTACTCTTGTATTTGTATCTTCTTTCTGAACATCCCCTGAACACCAGATTTATATGTCCTATTTGATTTCTCCAGCTATTATTTCTCCGTAGTGTTTGAAACTGAACATATCTGAAACAGTTCTTTTACTATCTTCGTAAATGGTACCTCCATTGATGCTTAAGTCCCAAGCTTAGGAATCATCCTTGACTTCCCACCCCTTTCTCAACCTCTGTATCATGGCTACTACCCTAACCAAAACCATCATCTCTTAGCTATTCTAACAGCCTCTAACAAGTTCTCCTCATTTTTTTCTTGATTTTCTCCAATCCATTCTCTGTTCCTTGACCAAAATATTAGATACAAAGATTGGGTTGTATAATTATCCATTTAAAACATTTCCCATCATACTGTGGATAAATTCCAAACCTGACGGTAGAGCGAGCAAGGCCCTCTGTGACGGAGCACAGCCCGATACCTGTACTCTACTGTATGCCCTGTATGCCTCCCTTTTCTCCTTAAGACTAACCATACAGGTCTTCTTGATTGCACTAGATACTTTCCTAATTCTCTGCTTATTCTGCTCTTTCTTAAAATATTATTTTCCCTCTTCTTTACATGGCTGGCTTCTTTTCGTGATTGCATTTATCATGGCACTGTTACATTTTTCCTTTTAACACTGAACACAATTTATAATTATATGTTTAGTTAGGTGCCTATTTGTTTATTATTTATTTAAGCCTTGCTCTAAAGCCTTATCAAATATGTAGCTGTATCCCTACATACAGATGATGAAGTAGACTCAGATAACAAAACTAGTAATAGCTAGGATTCAGTCCCAGGTCTGATGCCTTCAAAGTCTAGATTCTTTTCCCTGGGAATATTTTGATGATTGCTTGGTCTGGCAGTGTTGGTGTATACTGCAATTTTTTACCACAGCTATGGTACCATTTTTTATGGTACCATAAACACAGCTATGGTACCATTGCCTAATAAACACAAGAGTAAGTACCAATAGAGCACAGAAGATAGCCATTGCCTGGGGAATTCAAAGGGAGGTACATATTGCTTGGCAGGAGAAAAAAATGCCATAGAGTATGATTCAGGTTTAACTGGCAAACCTAAAGGATAGAATTTAGATGGTCAGAAGAAAGTCCTTTCTTTCTTTATTTATTTATTTATTCTAGGTAAAGAATAACAGAAGAGCAAAGATAGAGCTAAGATTGAAAAGCATGTTTTGGGTATTTTGAAATTCACCTGTCCTCCTTGCTGTGTTACTACTTACTTAATGTTTATTAGTGTCACTATAGCTTTATGTTTTAATACTAATTATGTACTTTTAACAAATGTATTTTTGTTGTATAGCACTTTTTTAAAAAACATTTTACATCATCAGTATGTAACTGCTGTGAAGGCCAAGGATATAAGTTGAAGATGAAACTCAGATTTTCTTTCTCAGTGAGCTGGCCATTTTAAGAAGTACAACAGGAGTTGCCTGACACTGATAATGAGTCATCTCCTTGCAGTTAGTATCTTCACTTTACGAAGACCAGTTCCTTTGATAATCTGACAGATATACAAAGGTCAGACAATTAAGTTCACAAACTCATCAAAAGTGCTAATACCTCACTGCTGATTATCACTATCATCACCTTCGAAGTACTCCCCTTGGGAAGCTATGCACTGATGCCAGCACCTAGTCACCCTTCAAAGCGATTTTGGAACCCTTTTTCTGGAATGGCCATCAGAGTTGTCATCATATTACCCTTGATGTCCTGTCATCCAGATGTCTTCCTTTCAATATTTCCTTTATCTTTAGGTAAAGAAAGATGTCATTGGGGGCCAGATCAGGTGAGTAGGGAGGGTGTTCCAGTACAGTTATCTGTTTACCGGCTAAAACCTCCCTCACTGGCAGTGCTGTGTGAGCTGGTGCATTGTTGTGATGCAAGAGCCATGAATTGTTGGCAAAAAGTTCAGGTCGTCTTTTTCACGCAGTCTTTTCAGCACTTCCAAATAGTAAACTTGGTTAACCGTTTGTTGAGTTGGTACAAATTCATAATGAATAATCCCTCTGATATCAAAAAAGGTTAACAACATCGTTGCAACAAGTTCGTGAACTTAATTGTCAACCTTCATATATGAAATTATGGCGTGTTCTTACTATTACTATAGCAAGATTATCACTATTCTTACTATTAAGGAAAGTAAACAAGGTGGAAAACTGTGTATGTTGCTGTTTAAGAAAAACAATACATATGTTTGTATATATACACACAATTATTTGTACATAATTATGCATTATATACATACATTAAAATAATTAATATAGAATAGGTATATTTGCATGTGCATATGTATCTGCTTATATTATTAAGAATGGAAGAATAAACCTTTCTTTAAATTTTTATATGTAATAACCAGTGCAAAGTATGGAAAGAGGAAGGAATAGAAGCTGAACTTTTTTTTAATATCATGTTTTATAGATTTGACTTTGGAACTATTTTGCTTACCTATAAAAACCAATGAAAAATTTTAAAAGCAACCCCTAAAAATTAAAGTTGAAAATAAAAAAGAGCAAATGAACCTAAATGTATGTCCAGTTTGCAGCATTAATACCTAGGAAGGAACTATTCAAGTGTTCAAATAGTAATTCACTAGTATATCCCTAGTAGGCCATACTCTAAGGATAAAAAGAACTAGGGAAAATAGTTAACTGTTTTCAGTAATACTGTCATAGTCATAGTGTTGATGGTGTTATTTTAAGTCTGTTGTGAATGTAATATTGGATAAAATAAGTCATCATGCAGTGCTCTTAATTCTGTTATCTCCAGTGTCTTGAGAACCAGGATTCTTCATATGCAAGAAAGTACATATAGATATGGTAGAAGAGATTAAGTAAAAACCTAATGGTCCTAATTTTTAATGATAAAAACCTAATAGTCCTAATTTTTAATGGTCCAGTATAAACTCATGGTGTACTTTGTATTTTTATCTATATCTCTATCCATCAATCTGTATCTTAGCTGTGTCTACACAGACTCAAATTTGACATGACTTGATAATAGGTGAATTGTAGTGGATATATTATACTAATCAGTCTACTAATGTTTATACTTTAAGTTCTCTATTTTAAAGGACAATAAAAGAATATTACATATTGTGAATTTTTAAATGTTTTGAGTTTTTTATGAACTGTTTCTTCAATTAATCTTAGTATCCATAAAACAAACTTGGTATCTATGATGAAAGGAAGAGTAACTCAACCATAATCACTCTTACTTTTAACTCTGTTCTTAAACTATACAAACTCACAGACAAGTTATTTGCTCTTGCTGTAAGACTGGTTTTATGAAAAAATCTGATAGGATCTGAACTAATTGTAAAATAGATTGATTATTGTAAACAGAGAAAAATGTATAAGTGTATAGCCATTTTTGAAAAAATGCTTAAGGTTTTTATTATTAATAGATTTAGCAGTTTTTAACATATGATACAGTTTAAAGTGATCCATCTTCAAAAATCATACTGATTGTATAAAAAATACCTTAAATGTTTGTTACTTCAGATTGCCTTTGTGTCTTATTTTGGCATTTTTAAAATTTATAAATTATAAAATGTGTCAAAGTAAATTGTGTTAATTTTTTAAGGCATAGTTATTATTTTATAGACCCTGCACAAGTTCTATATTTAAGAATATAAGATTAACGGATTTCTTCACAGGGAAAAAGTCAGTCAGTAAATAAAGTATCTAGTATAAATTCTAGGTTTCTTTTTATAAGTATAAAAATCACTATCCTGATTTTTAATTTTTAAAGTTTACACTTAAATTAGACAGTAATGTAAGATTGGTACTATTCGATGCATGAAAATTGTTTTTTAATTGACTAAATGTGATACGAATTTTAAAATAGCATATGAGAAAAATTTTAATTCAGCCAATTCTAATTTATGATATATTTAGAAGATTATTAATTTTTGAAATTTTCATACTGGGCAAAATCTTATACAGATTAACCTCTTAAGATTCTAACCACATTTAGTCAGTTATTTGATACATTACATAGTTAATACTTTATCATCAAGTAACTTTTTTTTTTTAGAATATAAATTTATTTTTATTTTTCTCCCATCAGAATACAGTCGTTTTGAAGCCAAAATACATGATTTACGGGAGCAGATGATGAATAGTAGCATTAGTTCAGGATCAGGTTCTCTTCGAACTAGCCAGAAGCGATCCCTCTATGTCAGGTAAATTTTTTACTTGATTATAGCAATCCTTAATTATTTATGCATGCACATGCTTTCAGGTTTTTCACTATAACTGACTTAGTTTTACTATTGAAAAACATGTTGCAAACCAAGGCAATGTTTTTTTATGATTGATTTCCTGACAGTATGTCGTTCAAGAGGTGGAATATTATTATGATTTGTTAATGAAAGTTATATAAACCATTGTATAATAATAGTATGATAAAGACTAAATATAGACCAGAAAATTTTTAAGTTATTTTACTGAATCAATGTTATAGCTTGATATGTCAATTCATCCAGCAGTCATATTTACCTGTATTCTTTTATAATAAAATATTCTGTTTGATTAACATTTAATTACCATGGCAATTTTCATAATAGCACAGAGAGCATACAAAAATAATAGCTTAAAATGTGAATAGCCTCAGCAAAGAATGCAATTACCAAACCACTCATTCTGCCTCTTCCACTTAATTTCAAATATAGTCCTGTCACTGTTAATAAAATTAATAGCACTTAGAGTCACGTGACTGTGTAATATCTGCCATTACTCAGTCAACCAGTATATTATGACCACACTTCAACCCTCCATTTTTCCTGGACTTAATAATTGTCTCATTTTCATTTGCTTAATTTTCCATGTACTTATTACTGAGTTCCTTTATCTTCCAGTAACCTCTCTAGAGATTTTCACATGGTGAAACATGTGATCTTATCAATGTTTTTTTTCCGTCTTTCTGCTCCAATCTCAACTAGCTTTTCTCTAGACTTGCGATATAGCTCATATGGGACTTGCCTGTTCCCTTTGGCTCTCTGCTGTGTCAGTCTATTCCCTATATTCCACATTTTCTTTTTTCTCAATTTACTTTTATTTGCCAGAGAACATTCTCCAGTAAATTTCTGAGAAAAAAAGGTGTGTGGGAGGCACTTTTTTGAGGCTTAGCATGTCTAAAAATGACTTTATTTTACCTTCTCCTTGTTAAAGAATTGGGAGGTTATGATACCCTATTTTCCAGAAACCCCTTCTTGTTATTTGATTGTTGCTTCTTGTCATCTTTGTATTTTGTGGATATAGTATCTTCTCATGTTTCTTCTGCTTCTTGAATTCTCTGCTTTCTCTGTATTCCTTTTTTTTGCTTTGCTTGTTTTCTTTAGAGTGTGTGTGTGTGTGTGTGTGTGTCTATTTTTAAATGTTTAGTGATCCTTATTTTCTATTCTTACGAATATAGATTGAAGCTAGTGAATTTAACCAGAAGATAATTGACTTTTTCATTGCCTTCTCCTTCCCCATGTCATGCTTTTCTTTGGAGTCATTAAATATCTCTAGAAAATAATCCTTGATCTCTTGGCTGTGGTATGTACCAGGTTACTAGATTTCAGTGTGCAGATTTCTTATTTATTCATCTATTTTTGGTCCAGCACCTTCTACCTCATTCCAGAGTACAGACCTTTTCAAATTCAATTTCTCTAGAAACTAAACTCTGGTCTTCTTTGGGGTTGGTGACAGGAAAAGGAACCTGAAGAATTTAAGGTCTATATACAGTGTTTCCACCAGTTCTTCTGTTTTAAGAGCTGTAGCTTATCTCTGCCTACCTGGATACTGGACACCTCTAATTCATAAGGATATCTAGGGTTTTGTAGAATAAATCTTATTCCAATATCCCTCCTTCAGGCACCCTATTTAGAGCCTCCTCCACTCTGCTAAGTTTAGTTACCATCATCCAAAAACGTGTTAAGCTCTCTTTTCTCCTATTGTCATTTCTCTTTTCCTTCCTTCCTTCCTTTCCTTCCTTCCTTCCTTCCTTTCTTTTTGTCACTTTAGTGAGTTTCAGGATGGAGAGGAAATAGAAACGTAGCCAGTCTGCCAGAAATCTAATGGTTCTTTTTAGTGAATGTATTTTTAATTTCAAAAGTAAAAAACTAACTTAAAGCTACAAAAGGCAACATATAGTATGATACAATTTATAAAGCTCTGAAACAAGTGAAAGCATACATAATTACTTAGTCACATATGTGTGATAAAACCAAACCAACAAAAAATGGGTGAGGGTCAAGGAAATAAGCAGCATATTCAAAATGGTTACCTCCTACTAGCTCTTTACTCTGAATCTGAGGGAATCAGGAGCAAGGGGGAAAAATACATAGGTGAGCATGAGTTGCTGATAAAAATTTTGTGTATAGTCTTACATTGGATAGTAGATTAAAGGTGTTCATCATAGGCTTATGATCAGTAACTTACATAAGTATTCCATGGGTTCCTTTTTTATGAATCAAATATATTAAAAATATATTAAAAGACAAAACTTAAATGTTAACATCACTCATCAGTAATGCAGTTATTTCACTTTTGTAATTCAAAAGATTAATTTGTAATAGTAAAAATGTTACGATGGTAGTATTTTCCCTTTTCTGAATGTCTTTTGGCATTTGTTCTACCTCTTAATGTACTTTATTTTCTATTTTATATTATGTTTATTTGTATCCTCATCATCTTTGTCAACTGTCTTTGCCATATCTAATTCATTACCTTTTTAAATAAATATTTAATAAATGACTATATTGAACTTTTGTATTATTTGAGGTTAGCTTTATTTTTCCAGTAGAAGACACTCTCTTAGAGGTCAGAATTTATTTGTTGAAGTAATGACTTAGCATTTGTATCATTTGTAATCTGTATTTTTCAGCTGTAGTATTCTTTCTTCAGATAAACCCAGTGTATTACATACATTTTAATATACATTTAAGCCTTCCCACTTTTGATTCCAACCTCCTTTCTTCATACCTACTCCCCTGAAAAGACGTGAAAGAACACATTTGAAAACCATTAACTACTTCATTCATTTAACCATCAACTAATCCCACCTCTCTTCAGTTATATTTCAAGAGATACTTTCTTAAAAGTTGGGTAGTGTGAAAAAGAATATGATTTGTATCCTAATTTCTAGTTGCCAAATTAGAACAAAAGAATAAGTAGATTGTATTATAAATGTAATTGCTGGGTTCCTTTTCTGAGAGAGCTTCTTTGGTAATAAAATTTTGATTTGTTTAAATATTGTACGTTAATTAATCAAGTAGTAGAACACAATATTTTACTGTTAACAAATTTTAAAATATTCTTAACATTTGCAGTTACTTATTAAATTAATACAGTATTTTTTCTAAAATATTTGACAGCTTTTAAAGTCATCTGTAGTTAGTTTTCATCATTGTTATTAACTCTGAAAATCCTATTAACTCTAGCTTTGTGAACAAATGGAAAGAATAATTAACTGGCAAAATAATCACAGTCCACAACTAATGAATCAAATCTCTCGGGGAATTTGTTTTCCCAAGTGTGTCTAGTCAAAATAAAGAGAAGGGTATCTCTTAGTATTTACTTTTGTTTATTAATTTAGAGCAACTCTCTAGATTCGTCTTCATTTTAGAATTCAGTATAGGTTACCATTGGATTATACTAAAAGTGTTTTTTAAATTTCCTATACAATATTGACAGAAAGAAAGTAGTATACCTAATAACAATTGCCATAAAAAGTTCATTTTGCTGTTTCTTTTTGTGTCTCTTTGTCTTGTACATAGTACAAAGTTGAGCTTGACATTATTTTGCCTACTATGATATACTGTTTATCCAAATTATAAACGCTGTCAGAATCCTATGTTTATTTAATATTGATAACATTGTTATAACAAATAATTATGGACTTTTTCTTCTTAATCTAGAGCCCTTTTTGATTATGACAAGACTAAAGACAGTGGCCTTCCCAGTCAGGGATTGAACTTCAAGTTTGGAGATATCCTCCACGTTATTAATGCTTCTGATGATGAATGGTGGCAAGCCAGGCAGGTTACACCAGATGGTGAGAGTGAAGAAGTTGGGGTGATTCCCAGTAAACGCAGGTAAATATAAGTGTGTTTCAGTCTTACCACTTGAAAGTTGGGCAACATAAACAAATGCTGTTCCTTTAATTTTATTTTATACTTGGTTTTCCATACCATGTTTTATAACTATTTAATTTTATTGACCTTATTTTGTAACTAATAACATAACTAGAGAGTATGATGCCCCCAAACAGAAATTTCTCCAAAGCTCCTGTTAGTTGCTAAACACAAAATAAGTATACTTTAAGTCACTGTGCCATGTATTTATGCCAGGGGAGGGAGAGAGAATGAAAATTTTCTGTAGTTTTCCCATGTGAGTGGTGATAAAATCTCAGTTTTCAGAGCTTTTGATTGTGTAAATTACCTCCTTTAGACTTAAAAAAAATAAAGCATTGTAAATAAATGCAAAATATTTAGAAATGCCAGGTGATATGCTTCACATCTCTCTTTTCTTAATTTAGAAGTATCAGTGTATTCAGTGTCTTTGCTTTTTGCTTTTAACTATTTATTATAGCGATTCATTAGTGCATACTTACCATCTAGTGGCAAAAGTGGTTAAGTGCAGATTCTTTGAAAATAATAATCCCATTTGCAACAATATGGATGGACCTTGATTATTATGCTAAGGGAAATAAATCAGACAGAAAAAGTCGAGAATCATATGATTTCACTCATGTACGTGGTATATAAAACTGAAAGCAACAAAGGAATAAGACAAGACAAATGAAACAAAAAATCATAGATACAACAGTTTAATGGTTACCAGAGGGTAAGGGGCTAAGGGGAGTGGCAGGTGAGGGTAAACGGGGTCAAATATATGGTGATGGATGGAGAACTGACTCTGAATGGTGAACACACAATGTGATATATAGATGATGTATTACACAATTATACACTTGAAACCTATGTAATTTTACTAACCATTGTCACCCCAATAAATTTAATTTTTTAAAAAAAGAAAGGAATAATCCCAGCTTAGAGAACACCCTGTAAGGTCTATGAAATGCAGTTGAAAGTCTCTGCTTTCATGGGAAAGGAACTAAAACATCAGTTCATAATTCCCCCAAAATCATCTGTTTATGAGATATGATTCACCCAAATCTTTGCCTAAAAGTCCTTTTTTAAGTTTTAAGATAGCCAACAAATATTATTAATGAGACGTTAATGTTTATTATAACTAGTGAATTCACTTTTGGTCAAGCTAATGATGTAATAAACTTTTTTTGTTCTTATTAATGAGTTGCATTTATACTTATTTTGTTAAGTCTTTATAATTGGTGAGTATGCCAAATCATATACCTGTTTCAGATCTCTGCCTATAAACGCGTATATATTTGTATACGTGTTTGTAGAAGTTGAAGAGTAGGAATATTAAAGTATTACAAAGGTTTGTAGTTGTGGTTTTAGAATTTATGACCGTTGACTAGATTCATACATTTAGCTATTTTGGCTAGATCTTATATTTGGTGGCAACTCCTCTTTTAGTAATGCAGCCTTCAGCATAACTTTTTTCCCAGAATATGTTACAGTCTCCTTTACATTGAGAAATGCTTTCTCTGTGCCTTGTTGATTCAGAAACCTCACATCTTAAATATCAAGGTCAGAGTTCCCAATAATTGTCTTATCTCTTGGAGCTTCATGTCTTGCAAAGACTTTACGTGTGCATGCAACAAATGAGAAATGCAGCTGATCTTAGAAAGAGATATTTTTCATTTTGTATAAAAATTCTATAAAGTTAGTTTTTAAAGCCAGAAGTTGTGTAAGAGATATGTCTTGAGATCTCTACAAATCCCCACATTCGTGAATAACATTTTAGAATATAATTTTTTTCTCCCATAAAATATAGTATGAAACCACAACTAATTACGCTATTTTACTCTTGAATAGATTCAAAACTTGTATTTTCTTAAATGAAACTATCTCTTTCTTAGACCTCTTTACTTCTAATAGCACAATTGTAGTTGCTACAATTCTTACTTTCTTTCAGGAACAATATTTACAAATAAACACAATTTAAGTAACTCAACTGTTGAATGAACAAGATAATGATTAGAAAACAAAGCCATTTTGAGTTGTAAATATTCACTCACTAAATGTTGGTTTTGCAATGCCCTCAATAAGTTCTGGGCAAAATTGCTCTGGAATAGTAAAAAGCTTGAGGTCTAAATCTATGACTGCTAAAGTTCTCTCACTATCTTATAGTAAAACTATAAGATATAGTTTTATATATTGCTACATAATAAAAAATAAATAAAATGTGTTTATTCACAGGCTTTTTTGGTAGGTTTTTCTAACATAATTGCTATGTTGAAATTGAAGATTTATAAAAGCTTAATTTACATGAAATTTTGCAAGGTGCATACTGGTGTGACAATCTACCTGAAACATTTGCTGTAGTTTGGTTTGATTTTGAATAGATAACACTTTAACAAGGTTCAAAATTCAAAAGATCTAAAAGTTACACAAACTCCCTCTTAACCCTATTCCCCAGGCAACCATCTCAGCTTAATAGAGAATGAAAAGTACCAATTATAGGTAACTAAAGTTACCTATCCTTCCAAAGATACTTTAAAACACTTTACTTTGTACACTATAATTGGTTACTTTATGTTTTTACACAAATATCTCATTGGAGTTCAGCTTAATTTTTTTATTTCCCACCTTTTTATTTTTAAATTTTTCATAGCTACAGAAAAATAAGAGAAATGCAAGAATAGTACAAGGAACACCCACGTATCCTTCACCTACTTTCACCAGCTGTTGACGTTTTTGCCCCATTTGCTTTCTTCCTTTCATGCTTAATTTTTAGATATGTGTTGCATGCTAAGCTAATATTTAAACAAAACAAACAGAAAACCTAGAAAATGACTAAACTCAGAAGTGATACCTTATAATAATATCTGTATAATTATGGAACTGAGTATATATATAAGTACACATGTATTGTATTTTTGATACTTCACAAATGGTTTTTATTTTCACAGTAAAATGAGCCCTGTATTTCGTTTTTCAGAAATTCTAATTAATTTTGGGATGCAAACCTAGATGGCATCCAAAGGTTCTAGAATGTAAAAATGCCCTGTTAAGGTATCAGTACTGATGATTTGTAGTTAGACACTTAGATACGTTTCATATACCTAAAAAATAATAATTGTGTACTTTGACAGGGTTGAGAAGAAAGAACGAGCCCGATTAAAAACAGTGAAATTCAATTCTAAAACAAGAGATAAAGGGGTGAGTATATGAAATGTTTTATTTCTAGAAATTGATAATTGAGGATAATAGGACTTTTCATAATTCTTGTTTGAGCTATATATTATTAAAATGAGAAGGATTTTGACATAAGAATTATTATCAGCTCTTGCCATGGTGCTTTACAATAGATTGATTAAAGTAACCAATTTATTAAAGCACCCATTTCATAGACCTTTCCAAATTATAAAAACTGTTATTTGATATATTTTTAACAACATACTTTTGGCCGAGATTATTTTTGTAAATGAAATTAATTCAGCCTTCATTCAGATATCCAGTGAGAAACTTTTGTCTCCAGTATTAATCATGATAGCTAACTTGAATCTTCTAAGAAAATAGAGCCCCCCCAAAATTACTAACTAGGTCATAATGTCAGTTTATGGGTTTTTTAAGTGAATTCATGGAAATTTTTGTTCTTTCTCCCCTCTATTCCTAATATAATTTACAAATAGATTTCATATTTTACATGTTTGAATCAATATGAATTTTTATTTTGAGGGAATAAAGAAAGAGCCATCAAGAGGAGGAGTTTGTAGATGATCAAGAAATATATCGAAATTATTTCATATGTGTTTTAGACATGTTTTTGTTTTCATTTACTTTAAGTGCTGCTTAAAATGGAAATCAGTAGATGAAAAACGTCTTACAGCTTTGTCCTATACTATGTGTATAATTACTGCAATGGAATATTTTAGCAAAAATCCTAAAGAAAAAACTGAACACATGTTGTGTTGAAATACTATTCATAGCAATATTTTGTGTTTTGCAGGATTTTTTAATTTAAAGCAGAAGTTTTTTATATATCATATTTCAAATGAATGTAGAATGTTAACTCAACAAATAAATTAACCCTACTCTTCATACATCCCTGATATTACTAAGCACTCAAATTCAAAGCTTTAAAATTTAAAAGATAATAAGATCCTTGATCAAAGAAATTAAATCTGAATAAATTGTATAATGCATTCATTCAATGTTTTTAGAAATGATAAATTTCCTTTAAAATTAACTTGTAGCTTTCAGAAAATACAAAAAATATAAATACAAAATTATCTATTTTGTAATCTGAAGCAGTATTTAAAATGGAAATTTTTCAGAGGAAAAAAATCCCAAGTAAATGCTCAGAATTTTAAATATACACAGTGCTTTTTGTGCTTATTTTATATATGTCTTTTAAAATAATTTAGTAAAATACACTGTCAATGTATTGAAAAAGAGGTTGCATGTTGTAACTTTTCTTTTGTACTGTAAGAAGTTAACTGAATTAACGACATATTTAAATCTTAGTCTTGTTTGTTGACTGTAACCAACTTTATACACAGTCACTGTGTTCTAACACAGCACCAAAAGTATGCATGATACTGAGTGGGGTAAAAATACGCTTGCCATTGATACAGAACTGCATTTCTTTCTATAAATCCATTTCCCATTCTAAGTTCTTCTCTTCCTTTCCTTACATGGTGGTTGATGGTTTATGGACTTTATTTCCACTCCAGACTTATAACATTTCAGTTTCTCTTTAACATTTTTAACATTCATGTAGCTATTTTGAAATACTACATATAGAAACTATATATTCATGTATTTAATAGATGTATCGGGAATTTGTGATATTTTATCAGTTCTTATATTTATTATACTGTTTCTCTTGCAATATAGCATTAATAACAATAAGTAATTAAACAGAATATTTTGGATTGGAAATGTAGAGAAACTAGAGGTAGTATGTTTCTCCAGTTCTCTGTTTTCCCTACACATTTTTGTCTTGTTTGCTTGTGCTATTTTTACTTTTAATAAATTCTTCACCTGGAGGGTGTTAAATGTAATGCAATTAATATATTTCTTTACTAACAAGCATTTCTTTCTGTCCCATATTTATGATATCTCATTCTGACTAACTGCAAAGATACCAAAAATCAAAACATTTTAAATTTCATGTTTCTTTCGGTTGTTTGCTGTGAAAGTGACTCTGACCACTATATATGCAGTAGGAGGGGTAAATAACCTTTTATTTAAAATGTTAATTTTATCAGATATCATAAAAATTAAATTCCAAAGCAATGATTGTCATGAACACAAAGATTTAGTCCTTCCCTAAATTAGATTAACATAAATTTTTCTCTATTGAAACTTAAGTTTTCCTCTTTCTCTTTTCTAACATTTGAATTCAAACAAAGATTTTTATTCAAATAATGCTACTTGACACTTTATAAAATAATTGTAAGCCCAGAGTTTTACACATTATTTTTTACTTATCAGCTTAATTTTCAATTTCTGCTTAGAGGTTTTAGAGCCTTCAAAATTTAAAATTGGAATCAAGACAATCTGCTTGACAACCATGTTTCCCCGAAAATAAGACCTAGCTGGACCATCACCTCTAATGCATCTTTTGGAGCAAAAATTAATATAAGACCTGGTCTTATTTTAATGTAAGACCAGGTATGATATGATATGGTATGGTATGATATGGTATGATATGGTATGATATGGTAAAATATGATACTGGATCTTATATAATGTAACATAACATAATATAACATGATATAATACCGGATTTTATATTAATTTTTGCTCCAAAAGATGCATTAGAACTGATGGTCTAGCTAGGTTTTACTTTTGGGGAAACATGGTATGAACTATAAACTTATTAATCCTGAATTATTAACGTGAAAGGTAAAAATGAAAGTTTAACCTTGTTTTTGTAAAGGTTCTTAACTGAAATAATAGATTCTTTCAAGTAATGAATTTGAGTTAAGAGTCACTTTAATCTACTTCACCTTAATCACCTGGCTTTACATGCTTAGACATAGTCATGCCAAAAACATACTTCCTGGTCCAGTACACTTCAAAATAATGATAGCATCTTATAACAAGGAAACTCAGGAAAAATCAGAACAAAATTTCTATTTTTTAGATTGTTCCTGCCTCAAAAATAATAATAATAAATAATAATAATAATAATTCCTGGTGTCACTGGTCAATAAGGCTGTCTCCTTCAAGACATGGGTGCCTGTGACAGAAATTACAAAGAAGCTCCATCTCTTTAATAGCCTCATGTTTCTTTGTGCTACATGCTTTTAAATCTATGAATGCACAAATGGGACATTCAAAATGGAAAATATTTGTTTCCAACTTCTGTGCAATAAGACAACTTCTGTGCAATAAGACATCAAATCAGCAGTGCAACTCCCTCATAGCAATTGTGTGTAAACTATTCAAATGTTAACTTTCTTTTTGACTCTTATGAGCACCAAATATTTTATTCCCTATTTAGGACCTATGGTTCCAATGGATTGAATCTAGTTTTATTTTATTTATGTATACTTTCAAAAATAGATTGGTAGTGCTTAAAGACAAATGATATGATAGCATTCAAGTTGGCCAGCAGAATTTTAACTCTTCTTTCCTGGTTAGATAGCATTGATAAATCTTTTGCTAGACTTTGTGGTCTTGATGGAGCCCTCTTAGTTTTCTTCCCATTTTTTGATTCATGCCCTAAGCATTTAGCTATTTTTTTCCTCTTCAATAATAAATAGATGATAGATACACAGACAGACAGACAGACATTGTTTTTAAATATTCAGCACTGGCAACTTTTCTCAATTGTTTTGGTGTTCTTTTGTAATAGTGTGTTTTTTTTGTTAGTTTGTTGGAGCCACAAAAGGGAGGTTGGGGGAATGTACTCAAGGGAAAAGAAAATGAAGGTTATTACCTAATGCATAAAAACATATTTGAACAGCTAGAATAAACATTTAAAATAACTTTTGTTATAGAGCATCTAGCTCCTTGGTATCTTCTAGAAAAGTATAGCTTGATATGAAAAGATTATTAGCTTGGTTTGTACTCCAGTCGTAGCTAATCTGATTTAATCTGCCCTTTTTTACCAAATAGCACTTATTCCTATTTTTAGGTATTACTGAATTACACTCTTTAAATTTTTCAATATTTTCCATTGTAAAATGTTGAATTAGAGGAGTTAATACAAAATTAGAAGTTCACTTTATATGTGATGAAAGTAAAATTCATATACAAACTGCACACTGTGGTCACAAGAGTCGGCTTCCACAGAGCTACTAGGCTGGGCCTTTGTACACACAGACAGTAGACATCCTTTGTTTTGCCCCTCCTTCTCTTCTTCAGCAGTCATTCAATGACAAGCGTAAAAAGAACCTCTTTTCCCGAAAATTCCCCTTCTACAAGAACAAGGACCAGAGTGAGCAGGAAACAAGTGATGCTGACCGTAAGTATGTGGATCCAGTGGTGAACAGAAAATAAATGCAGAGGGACCTACTGTCCTGCAGTTGGTTGTTACCATGGAGACAGTTTCAAGAGCTGCAACAGGTTACTGATTTTCTTAACCAGGGACAACTTAACAGGCATAAATTAATTTGTATCCCAATCTTAATTTTTTCTGGCACTGTAGGAATGCTAATTTAAAATGAACAGTATTTTTAAGCTATGTTGTTTAAAATAGAATTATTTGATATAACGGTTCTTATAATAAACAACTTAGTACCCTCTCAAAGAATATTTTAGAGGAAAGCATGAATACCTGGGAAGCTACTTAGTGATTTCTAAGTATAGTACTGCCAGTCTTTGATAAATAGATCTGGCATCATTCCATTTTATCCTATTTCTTCCTTATATGTAGACAATCTGAATTTTGCTTTTAAAATAATAAGAATTAGTCTCAAATTTTGCTGTTCTACCCTAATCAGCTTCTGAGGTATAACTTTCATTCTTTTAGATTACATTTAGCTGCTAGCTTATTTCAAATTTGCAGAAATCTACAAAAATTCTCTGTAAGATATGTATACCTGTAATGGTCTTGGAACTGTCTCTTATTGTAGCACCAATTTTATGCATTACTGACAACTATTTTCTTTGATTATCTTTTTATTGCTTGCTCTCTGGGAACTACTCTCTACAGGAGATCCCTGACGACATGGGATCAAAAGGCCTGAGTAAGTGATCAAAATACTCCCAAGTTGTTTTTTAACCTCCATCTACAGACCTACCTTTTTCAGATACATTTTGAGAATCATGGTAGTAGTGCCCTTCTGGCATGAGGAGGTATATGATTTAGATTGCTTTCAGACTTTTCATGTTAATAATATGCTTGGGATTTTTATTTCTGTAATACACACCTTTTGTTTTTCTAATGCTATGTTTTTCACATCACTTGAAAAACTTTCTACTCATGCTTGCATTTTTCTTTTTATAATTTTTATGGCAACTATTTTTGCTAGGAATTTTTTAAATATGAAGACTTTTTAAGTTTTTAGAAATAGTACTACCTGCCTTCATCATTAGAATGTAGAAAATAATCTTTCTTGCAGTTTTATGTCCCCCTTTTTTTGTTAAAACAAGTTAAAATCACTTTGATTCTTTGTTAGAAAAGCATTAAAAGCTGTAATGTGAGAGTACAAAATATAATAGATCTTAAATATTAGAGAATTGTGGACCTCGAGTTTGAGTAGCAGTTTCTGAGGGAAGGGGGAGAATTATATCTCTTTTTTAAGGAGGTTGTAATTTATGAAAAGAATTACAAGAAATATTATCCTTTGTTTTTTCATTTACCCAAGATGTCTCTAGTTTTGGTTTTTGTTGCATTGTTCTTGTTTAGTTTTCTGGCTAGTACTTGATCTTCATATAAAGCTTAGTGCAGAGTCGGATTTTATTTATATATGTAATATATAATGTTGGAATGAATGAATGAAATAAGTCATTTAAGCAAACAAAATTTTTGATTTGAGTGTTTTCAAATTGATTGTGAAATTTTACCAAATATTATTACTATGCTATTTTAGGTGACTGTGACTCAGAAGTAATGTTTTAGGCTAAAGTTTTCCTCTAGCTAATTCTTTTCCTTTGGATTATTAAGCATTTTGAAAACTTATTTCTTTATAATTCATTGATTATTAATGATATAGCCAATATCTTTTATCTTGCTAAGATACTCATTAATAAACATTAAATTTCACAGTTTTCCCTGATTTGTCCTAACTCTGTATTGGAATTTTAATCTAATCTATAGGTTACTTGACTTTTATTTATTTCAACCTTAACAATTAAAGGTTTCTATTAGATTGAAGGAGGTATGCTTTATATGTAATTATTTTTATTAGACACACTTTATTATTTTTGCATGTGCCTTTTTAGGATTTGGCAAGAGTCACAAATTTACTATCACTAGTGGCACTGTCTTTAAAATCTCTTACCTTTGGGAAGAATTACCAGTGAAAATCTTCAAAACTGGAAAATATATCCACAGATTATTATTGCTATAGAATTTATTTTGTGAATGATAACATATTTTAGAGGTGGTATGGATCAGCAAATGAATCCACAGATTTTTTTAGTTCCCATATTGATATTGTTATGATGGATGATAATTATGCCTTGACCAAATCATTTTTTCATCTCTCATTTTAATTGAGGATTGAGACTTGGGATGAGAACCAAAGAAAAAATTGTAATTGATTACCAGACAATGTCATTTAGAAAAGGATTTAATTTTCTGGACAGTGACTTATTTAATTTTCTGGACAGTGATCCTTTGAGTGCTGGGTATCTGTGTTTCATCTCCCAGGAACTGAAAGGATTTATTCAACTGGTAACTTGATGATCGGATCAAGAAGATTTTATGTGGAAAATATTGAGGGATATAGAAAAATATCAGTTAAGTTCTAAAACTGGGTATGATGGAGGTTATTACATAAAACAGATGACTAGCAGTTGACAAGGTGCCTATTATTATACAATAGAAAATACTGGGAAAGGGTCTGTGCCAAGAACATTATTTGTAGCCTCAATTATCTATATCCACAGTTCAAAATACAGGGAATAAATAAACTAAGCAAAATTCTGTGAGATTTTAACAGAAAATAAATGTGACGTCATATAGGTATTCATCAAGCCTTGTCGGAACAGGTCTAATAAAGGGACTAAGAACAGAAGCATAAATTATTCCAGAGAAACAAACCTGTTGAAGAGATGCGGAATTACACTGAATATCAAGAAAGATGTACATCTGCATGTAATTTCACACAACCTGTGAAAACATAGGGTAGTTAATTGAAGAGCAGAGAAAGAAACAAAAGTGATACCCTAGAATACTTTTCATAGACAGGAATTCAGTGATTCTACAAAGAAAAGAATCAAATTATTGATTTGCCTTATTGACAGAAATTGTCTTTCCAAACCTAATTTTGACTAACAGAACTAGAGTATGATAGAAATCGGGGAGAATGCAACTAAATCATTGTAGCTTGTAAAAAGCTAGTAGAAACCTGTGCAGCTTTTATGCTTTAAGAAAGCAATTTTGAACAAGTTCAGGAGGAGGAAACTGGGTAAGATGCCTTTAACAGAGACTGAAAGAAATATAGTTCAGGAGGGGTCATAACAGGTGCTCAGAAGTGAAATTATGACATACAGTTTCAAACAAGGTTTGTACCTATATTTTGTATGCAGCTCAATTTTTATAGCTTTTTGTCTAATACTTCCAAAAATCCTCAGTTAGGCACACAGGTTTCCCATTACTTATCTCTTTCCTTTCTTCTCATTTTAAAGATTTATTTAAGCAGATTTGTGCAGAACTCTTAGAAATTCAAACCAGACTTATTTTAATTTGTGTCAAGAATAAGTGTAAGAGTAGTAGCATTGCTTGAGATTGATGATGTGTATAGTACGTATGTAGAGAGCTCAAAAAAACATGATGCATTCTCAGGAAAAAGTGTTTGATTAGGAAGGTGAGACTTGGTTAGAGAGATTTGAAATGATTGCGGTCATCAAACATCATAAAGAAAAAAAAACTTGAATATATTTATACCATATATGTCAAAGGGATAATATCCTTACACTATGAATTTCTAACACATCAATAAGAAACAGACTAACTCTCCACTTGAAAACTGGGCAAAAGATATGAGAAGAGTGCTCAAAAGATAAGCAAGTGAAATAAGCATTTACAAATGTTTAATGTTCTTAGTGATCAGTAAACAAAATGATGTTTAACCATCATGTTGGTAGACTTTTCTTTTAAAGGATAAGCCAGTGATGGAGAGGGTTCTGTGGAATGATTACTTTTAACATACTGCTGTTATTGGGAGTATAGATTGGTGTAGCCTTTCTGGAAAAGCATATCTTTGAACCAACTAGTAATTCCTCTTCAACAAATTTATCCTAAGAATGTAACCAGAGATGGGGATAAAAGTTTGTATAGCATGATACTTATTTTAATATTATTTGGAAATTGCAGCCCCTCCCCCCAAAATTGAAATCATCCTAAAATGTCTTGAGAAGTGGTAATGAAGTGTGATTTATCCATACTTTGTAGTATTATATAACCATTGAAAAACATTAAAACATAATGACGTGGGGCCAGCCCGGTGGCTCAGGCGGTTAGAGCTCCATGCTCCTAACTCCGAAGGTTGCTAGTTTGATTCCCACATGGGCCAGTGGACTCCCAACCACAAGGTTGCCAGTTCAATTCCTCGAGTCCCACAAGGGATGGTGGGCTCTGCCCCCGCAACTAAGATTGAACATGGCACCTTGAGCTGAGCTGCCGCTGAGCTCCCGGATGGCTCACTTGGTTGGAGCGCGTCCTCTCAACCATAAAGTTGCCAGTTTGACTCCTGCAAGGGATGGTGGGCTGCGCCCCCTGCAACTAGAAACGGCAACTGGACCTGGAGCTGACCTGCGCCCTCTACAACTAAGACTGAAAGGACAAAAACTTGAAGCTGAACGGCACCCTCCACAACTAAGATTGAAAGGACAACAACTTGACTTGGAAAAAAGTCCTGGAAGTACACACTGTTCCCCAATAAAGTCCTGTTCCCCTTCCCCAATAAAATTAAAAAAAAAAAAAAAACAACAACAACATAATGACGTGAGAAAATGCTCACAATATAAGGGAAAAAAGTAAAATATGAAACTATAACTATATATATAGTCTCAGATTTATAAATAAACATATACTTAGGACTGTTTTGAATATTGTTGCTTAGAACATTCTTGTACATGTCTTTTGATGAGTATATTTTTGTTGGGAAATACCTAGGAAAGGAATTTCTGGGATATATATATTCAGCTTCAGTAGGTACTGCCAAATAATTTTCCAAAGTGCCTGTACCAATTTACCCACCCCCAGTAGTATGAGTTCCAATTGCTACATATCCTTCTCTATGCTTACATATCTGTTTTGGTTTTGTGTTTTCATTTTAGCTATTCTGGGGGGTGGTAGAGGTATCTGTTGTGGTTTTAATTTGCATTTCCCTGATAAGTAAAAACTTGAACATTTTTATATGCGTTTATTAGCTATTTGAACATCTTTAATGAAATGCCTTGAAAAAGATTTATTTTATCAGGAAAAAAAGTATTTTACATTTCTTATAAGCTCCCAAGAAATCATGATGATGCTTTTCCAAGGGCCATACTTTAAGTAGCAAGATTTTATTGTAGAAGAGTTACATAAAGGATACTTGAAAGAACTTGAAGAATTTGATTATGTAATAGCTATTGGTAATCTTAGAGAACTCAAAGATGAGTAGGAAAAATCCCCAGAAAAGATAGAGAAGAGACAGTAACTTTCAGTTTTTATTATATAACATGTTAGACATATTCAGTAGTAGAATAATAGTAAAATAAACTCCACAACTGTTCTTTTA